>NC_134240.1:102045301-102669944 GCF_965152275.1 Natator depressus
ATCCGAGCGGATCCGGTTTACTTTTTCCCTGGAAGGCCCAGTCACATTGGTGACCTGCCGCAGGATTGATGTCTTGGCAAGATCTGTCAGGGGCACTACAGTGAAGTTCCAGAAAAAATCATCTTAGTAGCTGGCTACGACTAAAAAGGACCACACCACTGTTTTTAGTCTTTGGGATGGGAGTACTACCCATTGTCTCTACCTTGGTTTCTTGCTTGCCCACCTGGCACTTTTTCGGGATTTACTGTGAGATTGACCTCATGGAGGACTGCAATATTGCAGCCAGATTTTAGAGGTGAATAAACCACTCTTGGCGGTAGACCACAACATCTTCTAGAAGTGCCACTGCATAACAATGGTGAGATCGTAATACCTGCTCTATCAACTTCTGGAAGATGGCTGGGCCCCATGTAACCCAAAGTCATGGTGGAAAGTGGACAAAGTGGAACAAGCCTATTGAGATAGCAAAAGCTGTGTTTTCCTGAGAGTGAGGAGGAAAGAGGAATCTGCCAGATCTAAGAGGAATTTGGTCAGATCTAAAATAGTAATATATGGGGTCTGGCTAAGACACTCTCGTAAATCATCCACCCGCAGCATAGGGAAGACATCAAAGCAGGAAATGGCATTTACCTGTCTGAAGTCCACACAGAAACAGATGCCTCCCTAGATTTTCAGGAGCAGGACTACCAAGGGTTAAACGATTCCTTGATTACCCCCAGTCTCAACATTAATTCAACTTCCTAAATCAGTACCTTCTTCACCCCTTATGATATTCAGTAGGATTTCTGTGCCAGCTTGGCTCCTCTTACTATAAGGGCGGTCCACCCTTGTAGCAATGAGAATATGTCCTTAAATACCTTCCGGAGTTTATCCATTTTCCCTCACTGTGCCATAGTTAGCTGCAGCCCTAGAGCTACATTCTCAACACTTGCAGGTTCAGGAATCTGGGTCCTAAATCCTCCGCACCATCCTCTGAGGGAATGAAAACACCCTGCTGAGCCCTCCAGGGTTTTTGCAAATTAATATGAAAAATGTGTCTTTGTTTTTATTTGTCTGGGCACTGCACCTTGTAGTCTAGAGGCCCAACCTGCCAGAGTGCCTTGCCACTTAGCCAGGAGCTTGCTCCAGGGAGATCAGTTTCTTTTGGGGAAAGGTTATTGACTTACAATGGGAATATTTAGCCTCTGTCTTCACCTTCAAGCTTAACTACGAAGTAGCTGCTGCCTGTCTGTAATAAACATTCCAGGAGATATACTTTGCACTCTTATAAAAGAATTCGAACAATATTTTGTTAGTCTAAAATTACCAGTCTGAATATTTACCAAAATATATAATCTCTGGGACTATTCTTATATGTAGGTTACTCGCTGAACCCTGAAATGTTTGCAGGCTTGGAGGCTAAGAGTGTGATCAGTTGAGAAAATGCTAGGTGAATGTTCCCTACCTGGAAAACGTTCTAGGAACAGTAGAAACATCAAAAGAAAGAGGATATAAAGAAGCCCCAATACATTCCTAAGGCAGTCTCTGCTTCCAGTATATGTATTCTCTTCCCATCCATGCCCTCTAATTTCTGTTAGTTTAAGCAGGGTGTTACAAAACTATAAAAGAAGAAAAAACTCCCTCAGGTTGAGATTAAGCTTTAAAATAGGATCAGCCCTGAAGAAGTCTTTATTCAAGATCTATACAGGGTAGGAAAAACATAGGTTGGAATGGACAGGCTCCTGCAGCCTTAATTTTGGAGTCACTAATGTGGTTCTGTAATGAAGGAAAACGTTTGAGGTTTTTTTCATTTTAAAATGATTTCATTAATTATTGCCATCTTCTTTCTTTGAAGAATTTAACATTAAAAACTTGTCTTGGAAATTATTACTTAGTGGAAGCAGCCTCCTGGGATCAGGAACCTAAACTCTGTTGGATCTATCCATTAATGAGCTTCCTGTAGCTTTTAGTCTTAAAAGGTACCTGAAAGATGTGTATGCCACTTTTGTATGAGCAAGAAATGCTTTAAAGAGTCAAACACTTTAGCAAAGTATATTTGGCATAATATTTCATATAGAATTATGGATCAAAAGAGCAACATGGTCCCTCTGCTGCTCCAGAGATTCAAATATCATCTAGCAAAAACATACATCACAGTACAAGAGTGGGGCTTTTGTGATAAATAAATTGTATCAACAAAAAAGTGTTTAATAAGGCACAATTTCCTTTCTAACCTTGTCTTTTGATTATACTTTTTTGCCTCTTTTAGTTCTTTTGAATTTAAACTCTTTTTGAGAGAGGAAGAATGGTGAAAAGCCCACATGTCAGATCTAGAGTCTTAATGAGTGCTGGACATAACAAGAATGAGCTGGAGCCAAAGGGATAGAACTAACTGTGGGGCCATTCCTGTATTCCATGTACATTTTATCTTCTTAACAACTTTAATCCCAGAGGCATAAGTATCAGTTTGAAGAGAAAAGCATTTTATAGTTCATATTCCTTGATGTGTCTGTGTTTGGCCTTACGCAGCAGACCCACCTTTCTCCTAGATACAGAAGGAGGGGGTCATTGTGGTAACATTTCAATGACAGAAAGGGGGGGGTCTAAAAAGTGGCCGCCTTCAAGGCTATGATCCAGTCCTCTTCGTGTCCTGCTGTAGAAGAGGTAAAGATCTCCTTAAAGTCTGCCCCCCAGTCCACCGTGTACTTTATTTCCTATCCAAGTAACTTTACGATAAAATAAGTCCTATTCTCCTAGAAATGTCTTGAGCATCAAGAATAAGGCATAAACAGCCTTTACAGCTGGCAAAGAAAGCTGGCATGCGCAGCAAACTAGCCACTTCAGCAATCCGTACTAACCTTACTGCATTTTTGCATTCACCACAGAGCGTACAAGTGGGAATTGAGAACCTTCATGCAGCTGGTTAGTACATAAGAACGGCCATACTGGGTCAGACCAAAAGTCCATCTAGCCCAGTAACCTGTCTTCCGACAGTGGCCAATGCCAGGTGCCCCAGAGGGAATAAACAGAACAGGTAATCATCAAGTGATCCTTCTCCTGTCGCCCATTCGCAGCTTCTGGCAAACAGGCTAGGGACACCATCCCTGCCCATTCTGGCTAATAGCCATTGATGGACCTATCCTTCATGAATATAACTAGTTCTTTTTTGAACCATGTTATAGTCATGGCCTTCACAACGTCCTCTGGCAAAGAGTTCCATAGGTTGACTGTGCATTATGTGAAGAAATACTTCCTTTTGTTTGTTTTAAACCTGCTGCCTATTAATTTTCATTTGGTGGCCCTTAGTTCTTGTGTTATGAGAAGGAGTAAATAACACTTCCTTATTTATTTTCTTCACACCAGTCATGATTTTATAGACCTCAATCATATCCCCTCTTAGTTGTCTCTTTTCAAAGCTGAAAAGTCCCACTCTTACTAGTCTCTTCTCATATGGAAGCCATTCCATACCCCTAATCATTTTTGTTGCCCTTTTCTGAACCTTTTCCAATTCCAATATATCTTTTTTGCGATAGGGTGACCACATCAGCCCACAGTATTCGAGATGTGGGCGTACCATGGATTTATATAGAGGCAACATGATATTTTCTATCTTATTATCTATCCCTTCCTTAATGATTCTCAACATTCTGTTCACTTTTTTGACTGCCGCCGTACATTGAATGGTTGTTTTCAGAGAGCTATCCACAATGACTCCAAGATCTCTTTCTTGAGTAGTAACTGCTAATTTAGCTCCCATCATTTTATATGTGTAGTTGGGATTATGTTTTCCCATGTGCATTACTTTGCATTTATCAACATTGAATTTCATCTGCCATTTTGTTCCCCGTCACCCAGTTTTGAGAGATTCTTTTGTAGCTCTTTGCAGTCTGTCTGGGACTTAACTATCTTGAGTAGTTTTGTATCATCTGCAAATTTTACCACTTCACTGTTTGTCCCTTTTTCCAGATCATTTATGAATAGGTTGAATAGGACTGGGCCCAGTACAGATCCCTGGGGCACACCACTATTTACCTCTCTCCATTCTGAAAACTGATCATTTATTACTACCCTTGTTTCCTATCTTTTAACCAGTTACCATTCCATGAGAAGACCTTCCCTCTTATCCCATGACATCTTATTTTGCTTAAGAGCCTTTGGTGAGGGACATTATCAAAGGCTTTCTGCAAATCTGAGTACTCTATATCCACTGGATCCCCTTGTCCACATGCTTGTTGACCCCCTCGAAGAATTCTAGTAGATTGGTGAGGCATGATTTCCCTTTACAAAAACTATGTTGACTCTTCCCCAACAAATTATGTTCATGTATGTGTCTTACAATTTTGTTCTTTATTATAATTTCAACCAGTTTGCCCGGTACTGAAGTCGGGCTTACTGGCCTGTAAATGCCGGGATCACCTCTGGAGACCTTTTTAAAAATTGGCATCACATTAGCTATCCTCCAGTCATATGGTACAGAAGCTGATTTAAATAATGGGTTACAGAGTACAGTTAGTAGTTCTGCAGTTTCACATTTGAGTTCCTTCAGAACTCTTGGGTGAATACTATCTGGTCGTGGTAACTTATTACTGTTTAGTTTATCAATTTCATAGATTCATAGATACTAAGGTCAGAAGGGACCATTATGATCATCTAGTCTGACCTCCTGCACAACGCAGGCCACAGAATCTCACCCACCCACTCGTGCGAAAAACCTCACCTATGTCTGAGCTATTGAAATCCTCAAATCATGGTTTAAAGACTTCAAGGAGCAGAGAATCCTCCAGCAATTTGTACCTGCCCTGTACAATAGTAGCCACAGTGGGAGGAAAGAGTTGTGCTAGAGAATTTTCAGGGGAGCTGCTGCCATTGTCTGGTGCTGAATCCTGAAAATCAATGAACCAAGTTTTAATCAGCTCCTCTGTGTTATGAGCTGAGCTTTACTTAATAAATAAATGCTAGGAAGTGATTCAGAGAAGAGCAATGAAGATGATCAGGAG
The DNA here is from genome assembly GCF_965152275.1 of Natator depressus. Classification (NCBI taxonomy): domain Eukaryota; kingdom Metazoa; phylum Chordata; order Testudines; family Cheloniidae; genus Natator; species Natator depressus. Next base: position 102,050,278 of record NC_134240.1, read on the forward strand.
GCTGGAGTGATTGGCTTGTGAGGAGGAGGAAGAATTGAAGGGGGTATGTATATGTAGCCTGGCTAATGGGAAATAAGTGTACACCACACCCCTATCTGAATGGTATAATGTCAAAGAGGGCCAGGGATGCTTTAGGGTTGTACACAAGGGTATAGCAAGGAGAAAAGGATGAAATTAAGAAAGGGGGCAATCAATGAGCTGTATGCATCTATGGCTTTGTCTCCCAATGGGACTGCGTGAATCCCCAGATTTTGGAAATTTGAAAAAAAGAAAATGGGACAAAACACTGTTAAATATGCTGTAGGAAACAATTCTGCATTAGCAGGGAATTGGACTGGATATCCTTAACAGGCCTTTTCCCTCTTTCTGTTCCAGGCACTGTTCATGCCTGTGTCCATATGGAGGCCAATGTACTACCTAGGGTTGCACCACTAGGAAATAGCTGCCCCAGCCTCATTTCCCACCATGATGCACCTCTGGCACACCCCCTGCAGTGGGGGAGCACGTTTGAAGGGGGTAGAGAGTTAATTATGCCACCTGTGGCAGCATAAAGTGGCAGTAGCAATACCATGAATTTCTCTCCAAAAGTCTGATTCTTTATAGCTCATTTGCACCTTTACAGAGAGAATGTAAACTGGGTGGAAAATGCTACCTTTCTTATATGGTAACATTGTAAAGCCACCTGGTGTGGATCTAGATGACTACACAGGGTACAAGGAAGTGGAGACTCAGACACTATGATTCTCTGATGACGGTATACTGTTGAGTGTTGGCTGGGCACATTGCTGTATTAAATGGGTTGTGGCCTAGAGAATCTGGTTACTTGTGCCATGGTCATAAACTCAGTGAAGAAAAAAAGGAAAATGGAATGGGAACCAACTCTTCGTTAACCTCTTGGCTATTGTTAATTAGTTTACAGGATTTTAGCAGGACTGTTCCTCTCAGTAGGACATGACTAATTTTGATTAATTGCCTTTCATCTCACTTTAATTATTGACTTTTTGGGGGGGGGGGAAGGAGGAGAAGAATATGGAGAATATGAAACAAGTTAGCACTCAGTAGAAATTCTACCTGAGGTTGGAAAAAATATGTTGATTGCACATTCATTTACTGCTGAGGTTTGGAGAAAACTTTTTAGAAAAATCATAAAAGCATCCCCCCCATCATCAACACATTTTTAACTAAAATTGAAACCTTTTGCAGTTAGATGAGAAAGAAAATGACTAAGGGGAAGGAGCAGATGGTGTAACCTGGACAAGATTAAAATATTACCTGGTTAGAATCTATTTAGTTACCCTCCCAAATTAATTTAATTGGCTCAGTCTCGATTTTGTTAAAAGAAAAAAGAAAGCTATCGAGGGATTCTTTAAAATGCTGTTTTAAAAGAGCATTACTTTTACAAAGTATGTTCTAATTTCCTCTAGGCACAATTGGATGTTCCTCAGTCAGAGCTGGGGTACATTAGTTACAATTAAGGCTAAATAAAATTTTAACGTGAAAACATAATTGCGTTTCTGTGTTGATACTGCCAGGTGTCCACAACTCCTTTTTTTTTTTTCCCCCCATGAGAGGCTAAAACAGACTTTGCTATGAAGATTTCATGAATACAGGTTTCCCATTTGCAACATACTGTCTGTGATTTCTTTATACCGTCAACCCAATTGTCCAAGTTGTATTAGATCTAGAAAAATTTGCTCTGGCTTAGAAGTAGAGTTGTTTTGAAAATGTAACCCTTTTGTGCATTTTGAAAGAGTGGGATTTTTTTGTTTTGTTTTGTTTGTCAAGGGGCAGTTCCCATATGACTGAAAAACAGTTGAGTTAAGCTGCTGTAGCACAGAGGGATCGCAATGCCTCTTTGGATGCCTTAACTTGGGTGTCCAAGTTTGAACATTGGGCCCTATATTATTCTTTCTTTTTTACCATTAGTTGCACGTCTGTATTGCTGCTACTGAGGAGAAATTGGTTGTGGTTGATGTGCATACATCTAACCTACATTCTAGCAAGCTGATTATTAGTGCAGTTTGTTGTAATGTTTTCTGTGCGCCTCTGACTTGCAATTTTTAATAATTTACTTTCACTTTTTTTTCCAAACCTTCCCACATTTTTGCATTGATAATTCTCATACTTTTTGTTCTCTTTTTTTAAACTGGGTCATCCTATGCTTTTATTAAAAGCCAGATTTGAAAGTGCTCAATACCTGCCATTGGGGCCAGATTTGCGAAAGTTCTCTGAACCCAGTAGCTCCCATAATGACACTTAGGACCATATTTTCAAAAGAGCTCAGCACCCAACATGCACCTACTTTGCTGACCTTTTCTGGCCATTTATTTAGATTCTTAAATGGAAGGTGAGCCCTTTTGAAAATTCCAGCCATGGTCACTAAGGCTTCACATTGCTAATTATTACACTTATTCTCTTAAAAACAATGCCATGGACAGTCTTAGTAATGTGAATTATAAAGGCTGCATGTCTGCCAGATGAACTATCTGAATGTCAAATTCACTGTCATTGTGTGAATTTCTTTTTGTTTTCTCTTTTTTCGATAATGTGTTGGGGGAGGGGTCTGTTCCCACCTCTTGTGTATTGCCTATTAGTGTTAATGAGTTTTAAGAAAGCATATCAAAGGAAGTCTGGTAATAATACAGATTTTATAACTCATCTAAATATATATTTGCATGATAAATGGTTGATTAAGGTCTCTGGAGGATCCATTCTGCTCAGTAGTGTCAAACCTCACAAAAGTTTGGGGAGCTTTGTTATTTTGTCATCTGTTTTTTGTTTTGCTTTTGTTTTTATGACTGACATAGAACAAAAGAAATTAAATCCAAAAAGTACACTATTAACGATAAAACATTTAAATTAAAACCCATTAACAACAATCTAGAAAAGCTTAAGCCTATGCTTAACCATTCTATGTATTAGGTGTTCCAACACAATCCCATTTCTGAGCTGTGAAAACATTCTCTCTCATGAGATTTCCAGCAAGCTGGCTCCTGGTCTCAGCCAGATGTGCCATGAGAACAGCGTTTTGGCTCTGGTACCAATCTCAGCTTGAATCTGGAAGTGAAAAACCATTTATCCCAACACTACAGAAAAGTTTTAAAAAAAAAAGTTGGTCTGAGGTTTAGTGCTAAAACAAGCAAAGAGTCATGATGGAAGTGGGACAGAGATCAGGGAGTATGGGGGTCGGCAGGAAGGATTTTTTATTTTATGCAAATTGATTCTCCCCTTCTTATTCCAGAGACCTTTTAGAACCTAGTCACCATAGGGCAAGTCAAACACTGAGTTAACTCTGAATTTCCTGACCTCCCTTGGATTGCTTTCAGTTGAACAGACTTTGCTTTGCATTTCTCAAACCTGCTGTTTACAGACTCATAGACTCTAAGATCAGAAGGATGTTAAATTGCAGAGTCAGCGGACCCATCTGGAATGATATCTTTAACCATTTGAAGAAAATGAAATTATCTCGTAGATGTAAACAGACCCTAATTAAACTCTGGAGCTGTTTGTCTCCAGCCCAGTGCTAGCTGAGCTCTGCACAGAGGCAGACTTTATTTAAAAAAAAAAAAGTTGAATTACTGATGTAATAAATTGCTTGTGACAGAACTAGCTCTGTTTTGCCAGCAGTACAACTGCTTTTTTAAAAACCTAAGCAACATATCCTTATGCCCTAGTAATTTAGTACATTGCATTCCAGTTCTTCCTTTAGTAGGAAACAACCATGAGATTACAGAACAGACATATGTCAGCATTTCATTTAGCTTCCAGAAAGTCCCTGTGTGCAGCTAGGAGACTATCAGTGCTCATTTGGCATCCTTTATTAATAATTCAGATATATTACAGATACATTTAATTGTTTTGGGGGGGGAGAAAGATCACAGTTCAAGTGTTAGTAGCATTAGTTATAACTGGCTGTAAATTTTCCAGCCCTCCTCAGCAGTTTGTCACTATTAACAATTAAAACAGTGCTGTGTTTTTGGTATGTTTTTTTTTAAACAGTTTAGTAGACAAAATTTGTGCTTCTAGAGACCCTAATATCTTACTTTTGTGGTGCATTCCTGATCAGAACCAGATTTATCCAGAACCAGATCATATTCAGAGTTACAGCAGCCATTTTCTATAATTGCCTTGACATGGACAAACATTACTTTTCAAATGAAAACACATTTTATTTTGTTCTAGTTGTTTACAAGAAATGTTTAAGAACAAATCATGTTGTCCACCTCATGAATATAACCTAGGGTGACAAGATAGCAAGTGTAAAAAATCAGAACTCTTTTTTTCAGGGGGTGGGGGGTTAAGTTGTATGTATAAGACAAAGCCCCTAATATCGGGACATTCCTGATAATTTAGGGACATCTGGTCACCCTAATGTAACCAAATCTGTACTGTTTTGCTAGCAGAGACACTAGCATGTAAGAGTATAACTACATTTTGTCTTGTCAATATAGTGTAAATACAGAATATAGCTCTGTTAGGAACACCTTTTCCCCTAGTGCTGTGACCCATATGAACAAATCATATAAAGACATTTCCATTTACCTTTGTCTTGGCTTTACATTTCATCAGTGGAACATTTCAATCTGCAGGGGTAAATATGCAGTGAAGTGCATGGAGAATTAAGCACACAATTTCTATTGTTAATTGGTTGATGAATGCCAAATTCCCTATGTGTCAGTGGATATTTACCCTAAAGGTTATATCCTAAGGTCACTTGAATGCTCCTTTGTTGGGCATATGCTGTATGCCCTGAATCACTTAAGGAGTTGATGTTGACTTGGATGTCTGAATCACTATAATTAAATGACAGGTTTCAGAGTAACAGCCGTGTTAGTTTCGCAAAAAGAAAAGGAGTACTTGTGGCACCTTAGAGACTAACCAATTTATTGGTTAGTCTCTAAGGTGCCACAAGTACTCTTTTTCTTTTTATAATTAAATGATGCTTAAGGCTGCATTTTTGCTACAGCTGTCATGAGAATCAGAGTCCATCATGTCTGGGAGGGATGGGACAAAAACTTCAAAAATTTGAGAGAGATGTTTGTTTTACCCGAACAATTACAGCCTGCAAAGTAGCACAAGGGTCTTTTTTTTTTCTAATGGCAAAGTATTGTCGAACTCAGTGTGCACTCACAGTAGTTTACTAATTGCAGAAATGCGAGAGTTTTCCATTTCAGCTATTTAAATGGATGGTACAGAATAAAAATGACCTCCCCTTTTTGGACAAAACTACTGAGAATACAGTGGCAAAACAACTCTGGCATCCAATAGAATTCTCAGGTTTCCCTGATCTCTTTTGCTATGGAGACTGCACTAATCTTGGTCAGTAATATCCTCTTGGCAATGGATAAACGTCCAGGTGTGAAATCCTGGCTCCATTGAAGTCAATAACAAAACTCACCTTGTCTCCAGTGAGATCAAGATTTCACCCCAGGTGTCCATACTGATCCTCTTTAGATCTATCAGCAGCATTGGATTCCTTTTGAATGCAAGGTTTTGTTGGCTCGCCTGAGGACCCTGATGGGATTGATCTCAACTGGGTTCACTCTTCTCCTCTTAAGGTACATCTGCACTGAAATGGGGAGGGTTGATTTTAGCATGTGTGGACATACCAAACTAGCTTTGATCTAACTGCTCAAGTTTGTACCCATGGTATTGGGCAGGCAGGGCTAGTCCATGCAGCCTCCCATTCTGCGCACACACAGAGAGAGAGAGAGCTCACTCTAGAGGTAAGTTGGTTGCTGCTAAGATGACCCGGTCTCGTATCTCCCACTGCTGCTCTCTTATTTTCCCCTTCTTGATCTTCTCAAAAACTGCATGAAGTCATTTGCTAGTCAAATAACGTGCCTTCTTGGGGTCTGGTTTATTAAGAGAACATTGTAGTTCAAGTGTCAACTGAAAACAAGTCTTCCTTCAACTCTACAATTTGTTCAGCCCCTGGCTGGGCTCAAGAGTTCCTTCCCAAAACCCAGGTCCTGCTGACTGGCATGTCCTCAAGCCTCTTCCTCTTAAGGCTTCTGTTCCTGTCTCTCACTGCAGGTAACTTCAACCAGGCTTTTTCACCTGCCTTGTGTTGAGATGTCCTTCCCCAGTCCTCTCTGTCCATAGATTTTCTTTAAATTCACAGCAGGTCACTCTCCTTCTCTTCATGGATGGAGCAGGTTCCCTCTTCAGGAAGTCCTGCCCCTTCCCTGTCCCCTCAGGCTATCAGATGATCAACTGATCCAAAGGCCAGGCTCAAGCCCAAAAACATCAACCAACCAGTCCTTTCTCAGGGCTGAGTTTGAAGTAGCCCTCTCTTGCATTTGGTGCTATCAGTAGAATGTACATCTCTCTCTTTTAGGGACATTTGCTCAAGCTCAACCAGAAGAAATGGGCTTGATTCAGGAATTACTTAGAGAAATACTGTGGCTTCCCTTATGCAGACTAGATGGCCATAGTAATTTCTTCTGCACTTAACCCTTGAGTCTAACTAGCAACATCAATCAATCAACATCAGTCATCCGGCATTATCTTTGAAGTTTCCTATGCTTTTCAGAACCCAGTGCTATTAGCAGTCTCTCACATGGACCCACATATGGCATCAGCAGAGCAACATTCTACAGATGCAGTTGCCACAAGCCATTTCAAAACCTCCTCTGTGATGTTGTGGGTATCATCCAGTTCACCTTTGAGTGCTTATTTGGAACACTGTGTTATGATGGGTTCAATGGTTTGGATGTTCTCACCACAGTCGCACAAAGGGGAGCCTTTGATTTTCAACTTGTGCATCAAGTAGCTGCATCTTCCAGGGTTTGTTCAGATGTAGTTCAGTGTGCTCCAAAATCTGCATGTCAGGTCAAAACCAGGAAGATGGCTTGTTGGGTCAGTAATAATGTGCTAATTTGGAATGGTAGATGAGGTTCAGACACTTTCGCCATTCCCTGGCCAGACACAGAGACATGAGCTGGTTGTGTGTGGCCCACAGTGGTTTTCGTGATTTCAGGTGTTGTTGAGGTACGTTATCCATAACCTGCCAGATGGGAAGTTCGGGGTAGTCTTTGGTATGTTTAAATTCTTGTGATGTAGCTATATCTTGATGGGTAGATGGAGGTTCGATGTTTGCTAATACAGAAACTCACGGGAGAGGTGTTGATTTTAAAGTTCCTATGATGATTCACATGGTCTGATGCAGCTGCCTGTCCACAAGTTGATTATGGCAATTTCTTGTCCACACTAGTGCACAGTACTCTGCAACTGACTACACCCAGGGCCAAGGCCAACATTCATAGGACAGAGCCATTGATTCTCAGCTTTTTTCCCACTAACTTTTGAATAATTTGACGTGAGACTTCACTTTAGAGGCTACTTTCTTGAAGTGATCATGAAAGGTCAATGTGCGGTCAAGAATGACACCGAGATATGTTAGCTTTGGGTCATAACGCACAGTTTCACCACAAAACTCGATAGAATGTACTGTGCAATTCTAATGTCAAGGTGGAAAGCAGAGACTACCGATTTGTCCAGATTTGGTCTCAGGCACCATTTCTGGAAGCACTCCTCCATCATTTTAAGGTCAAAAGTAAGGGCCACTTCAAATTCTTTAAAGCTATGGGGCTGAGTTGCATCACTGCTAACAGCTAACAAAATAAGCTTTTAGCAGTGATACTACAGTATACACATAAAGGACTGGAAACAGGGAATGAATATATTTATGTTTGGGTATAAATTTCATGAATTTATTTTGGTTTGTTGGCAATTAACTGGGTTTGGTAATCCTACTGTTTGGCGATTCTACTGTATCATCCTGGGTCCATCCCTGATCAGCCTTTCTGGGGGCTGACGTAATCAGTTAGTGATCCCCAGCTCCCTACATTCAATTTTGCCTTGGTACCCAATCTGCTCCCACTATCTGGTATTAAAAATCATTTCCATAGTCCATCAAAGGACAAAACCACATTATAAATGTATTTTTTAAAAAGTCAGAGTCCTGAAATCGTGTCATGAGCTAATGAAATTCCATCATCAGGCAATACAGACCTGGTACTTCTCTGAGATACTTGTAAGCCATTCCAGACAGGGTCCCTGTAATCTAACCAAAAAATCAGTAGGAAACAGAATGTCAGCTGTGTATTTTGAACAGCAGCATTAGTCATGTATCTTCATTCACTTATCACTTGTGGAGGATGTTCCGTTTTGTGCAACAAATTTAAACAGAGAGTAATCTAGTTTCGCTTCTTATCTACAATTTCCTCAGATGCTGGTAATCATTACAGGGCACAATGTAACTACTACCATGTTTCTCCTTACCCTAGCATCACCATTGGTCTGGCCTTTTCATCCCTTTCTCTAGTATTCGTTCCCTCTTTAATTTTTTCTGTAGTCAGCATTGGATTAACATCAAGTACTAAATAGTAAACTGTGTAACCTGAACTCTCAGCAATCTGGTAAATTTTTATTAATGTGGTAGCAGGCTAAAAGGAAACAGAGCAAATGATGAGCCAGAGGTGAATTCAAACTGATTATAGCTACTTTCCCTGGCTGTCTGGTTTCCAACAGGAAAAACAGTTGTTTAAGCACAATTCCCGTAGAGCTTTTGCAAGGCAGATAACTCCAGAATACAGTTAGAATACTGTCAAGATTGATAAATTGGTTAATATTGCTTCACCTCCGGAATACAGGAATGAAAATCACAATAGGCCTCTCAACAAGAAAAAACTTTTCTGACTGTACATTTGTCAAAGTAAAAGTAACTTCTAATAATGTTTTACTTGGCAGTTTTGTGACTGCAAAAATATTAAGCCGTGAGAGTGTATACTGTACAAAACCATAAGTGTTGTTCCTCTGCCGAAAGTATTTTTCAGAATCATCGAACCATGTTTCATTACTACTTTCTACAGGGAAGTCTTGCATTCAGCTTTCTAAATCTGCCCTTCAGAATATTTCTGGTAGTTAAATTCTCACCCTGAGTATTTCAGCAGAGGACAAATCTACCAGAGGTTCTGGCAATCCAGTCTAGGCACCTGAGGTGAATATTATTTGAATGTAGACTGGGAATCTTCAGAATTACGAGGGCCCAATTCAAATAAACCTTAAGCATTTATGTGTGAAATTTAAACATTTCGGTGAAAAGGCTTTCTTTTTTTAATCCTGGAAATTTCATTGTAACACAGCAAGCTGTTATCGCCACATAGCAATTCAATTAGCCACTAGCCTGACCTTCACAATTACATATTGGGAGTGTAAAAGCTACATTGTAAAGAACATGCCAAAAGCTATACAAGAAATCTAGGCTTGCTTTTAAACCACTGACCATGAACTATACAAGTGAGAGCTTTGATGTCATGTGTAACAATATGGCCCAATTTCGTGCTCTACTTTATTGATGCTCTAGGGATTAAAACTATAAAGGAGAGAAAAAGTAAAAAATAGGCTAGAAAATAAGTGTGAGTTGTCACACATTGGGTTTCTTTTGAAGCAAAATTCATATTTTAATACTATATAATAGAAAAAGCTCTATCCCTTTAGCCAAATCCTCTCCATTCAGCTGAAGAGGGATAGCGGAAAGATGCCTCCTATCCCCAACCACTCCTGGGATTGGTTGGCTGCTGGGTCAGTCCCCAGCAGGTTGTTCTAATTTATGCCACCTGTCAATAGCCTCAAGGGCCATTGCAGCAGCCAGGAATCAGTGGAGTGCAGGCATGCTCCAGCTATCCCCCTTTTCCCAGCCACGTCCCCTTTGCCTGTCACGGGCAGTGAGATTGTATAGGAGGGGGGCTCTGCAGAACCGCATGCTTCTCCAGCGTCCAGGTACGCCTCTTTAGGAATGCTCTACACTGCTTGAGCCACATAAAGCTGCCTTAATACCCAGCAGGATCTGGCCCCTAATCTTCAAGCTGTTTGCTTGCATTAGACTTGTGGGATCTACTTTAATTAAATGATTCTGATTTCTTTTAAAAATACATAAATGGATCCATCATTTAAATGGAAGATTGAGACATAACATCCCCCATCTGGCACTGGTCTAACTTGAGACATTTCTGTGAAAACTTGAGTTATACAAAGGCAGATGTAATGTCAATGATGAAAATCTATAGTATTTAAACACTTGTTTAGATATCAGATAAGGTTGGGTTTTACCTGCTGCTTAGTGCATGACGGCTGCTACATTCCCTGTGCTTATTTAATTCTTTACCATAAGATGCTATACAGGACACTTGGAGTCTGAGAGATGCTGTGTAATAGCAGGATAAAACTGTATTTGCTATGTTTAGACATCTCAAAGGAGGCCTTAAAAAGTTAGGTTGGAAAGATTAAAAGAACATTAATGTCTTGAAAGCTAAACCAAACCCAAGCAGATGATTGTTTTACTGAAAGGGAATGTTGTGTAGTGGGTCAGGAGTTTGCGTGTTTGGAAGCGGGTCCTCAGCCAGTTTAAGTCGTCCTAACTCCATTGAAATCAACACCCTATTGCAGTCAGCGGCACGAGGACACTTTATGCCAGCTGAGGATCTGCCCCTCGTAATCCTGAATTCTGTTTCTATCTCTGACATTGATTTTTGCTATGTGATCTTGGGCAAGTCGCTTAGGGATAGATTATTAAAGGTATTTAAGACCTAGCTTCCATTGATTTCAATAGGAGCTAGGTATCTAAATACCTTAAAAAATCTGACCCTTAGGCCTAAATTAACCTCAGGATTGTTCCTCAGCTTGTTCTCTGCAAAGGGGGTGGTGATATTTAAGCCACCTTCATAGGGCTGATGTACATTTTAATTGATTGTTTGTTTGTAAAATACTTCAGGTGCCTGCCTGAAAGGTTCTGTATAAACATTGTTAGAATAGTGGACATCAATGAGGATGGAGAGAGGGCTGGAATAAAAGCAGCATAGAGGTACTGGAATTGTGGTGAGGAAAACTGTTATGGCAATGTTCTAAAATTCCTGGAAATAAAAACACTGCAGAATATGATTCTAAGCAGTGATAGTCATAATAATCTGAATGTTCCTGTAATGGGGATTGGAGGTTTGTAAGAATAAATGGAGCACAGGAAAAAATCTGCTCAGAACAAGTGCAGCTGTTTAACGTCAAATTGCTGAAAAGGAAACCAGCTAAAGTTCAAAATGTTACAGACTAGTACATGAGTTTAAAGGCACTGGTGATTAGGAAGACAGGAAAATAAAATCACATTTTACTGAAATGAGAAGCCAGGAGAATCTGAGGCGAGATGGGGCTTGATCCTGGAAGGTGAAAAATGATTCTTTGAGATGCTGATCATCGTGTACTCACAGTGAAGTCAGTGGGAAGTAAGGGTGTTCAGCACCATTGTGGTATCTGGCAGGATCAAGCCCATAGTCATGGGGTCAAATGCCATCTTGGTATAACTCTGATGACCTCAAATAGGTGTGGAGTCAACAGAGTAACACCTGGGTTGAACTGTGCCAATTTTTTCTAGAAATGTGTGACTAATGCATACATATGCTGCCGCTCGGATACTCAAGGTGTCACATCATGGGTTGATAACTGCCTTGGTGTAACTGATCCCTTGGTTTGATCCTTCACTAGCACCTGGTGTATCTACCTGGAAGTGTCTGAGAAATATAAACTAGGTGCAGAATTAGGGAGATTATTTCTCAAATGAGGTGGCACATCAACTAGGAAAAGGTTGGGGAAGATAGAGACTTTGAATTTGGGAGGCTGTGGGTTTGATTAGAATATAACAGAATCACTAACCAATCTAACCTTTAGCAACAACCCAAGCAGGACTCTGAGACACCGCTCCTGATGGGCCATGGTGTTGGGAGTCAGGCAAGGATGAGTGAAGACTGGTCATGCTGGTGCAGCTCTTCTACCTGCCTTTCTCTCAGCAGCTTTTTCACAGCATCTCAGTCTGGGAGATTTAATAGGGACCCGAGCCGTATGGGTAACAAGAGGCAGGTCACACAAGGGAGGTTTGCTAGGAGTCTCCACTGTCTCCTTCATGATGTTCCCTGGGCAGAGCCCGTCTGTGAGAAACTAGCTACCAGGGACAATCCTCAGGAGGATGGCTTAGGAGTGCCACTGATTGAAAAGGGACTCAAGTTCTGCTGTCTGGACTGGAGCAGCCAAGCTCAGGTAGACTCAGTGGTGAAAATCTAATGATTTCTGAGGGTATGAATCAAGGTCCAGCCTGGCCCTAGAACCACCAGAACAAACTCATGATCCTGTCATTGGAACTCTTGCCTTCCTTTCCTCTTACCCACTCTTTTGGGGTGTGGTCTCCCTTATCTTTATTGTGAATGTAAATTGTATGGAGCCAGGATCTCTCAGGGAGGTCCTACAAGGCTGGTTGGCAGTGTAAAAAGGAGTAAGAATAATCATCTTCAGGTCATCATGAGCCAGGGGTTTCTTCTCCTATGCAGCATGCTATGAATTACAAGATATTTTAATAATAGTATCTCATATGGCACTTTTTAGCCATTTATTTAAAAACAGTTTACAAAGGAGGTATCATTATCCTCGTTTTACAATGGGGAAACAGAAGTATACGGAGAAGAACCAGAGTTTTCAAAGTATTTATGCGCCTAAAGATGTATATAGGCATCTAGTGTGATTTTCAAAAGCTCCTTGATTCCCTGAAGTGACTTGCCCAAGATCACCCAGCAGGCTGGTGGCAGAGCTCAGAATAAAACAGAGGTCTCCTGAGTCCCAGGCCAGTGCTCTATCCATTAGGCCATACTGCCTCTTGTGGTATTCATTGGTGTGGACAATCTGAGAGGCAGTGTGGTCTGGCGGACTGGACATGACTAGGAGTGAAGCTGTCTGGATTCTGCTCCCAGCTCTGCAACTGACCTGCTGTGTGACCTGGTATGAGTTGCTTCACCTTTTGGTTTCTCTGTCACCTTTTGTCTTTTTTATCTATTCAGACAGTAAGCTCTGTGGGGAGGGACAGTCTCTCTTATTGTATTTGTGTACAGTGCCTACCACAATATTCCTCAGCCCTGTTCTAGCAGGTCCACCCCTGAAATTGAGAGGACAAGTTAACCTCTGAGTTCATGCAAAAGACTCTTGACTGCTAGAGTGTACAGGGCAGTAGTGTGTGCTGCAGTGGTAGCATTAACAGAGGATTCTGAGTTTCTTAAAGGGCACTCTCAATGATGCCACTTCACGTAGTTAATGAAAAGAACAGGTCAACAAGGGCTAAACTTAAAAGTAGATGTATAGAAAAAGAGCTGGCATTTACATGGCTTAAATATTTGAAATAATAATGAATGGAAAATGTTCTGAATGGAACAAAACCAGGCGCTGTCACATCACTTACTACTAATGGCATCATCTTGCTAAAATGAATGCCTCATTTGTAGATGTGAACAATGGCATCTTGCTTCTGATGGGAACTAGAGCATTAATTTCATGAGACTCTGCACCCAAGTTTCAGTATTAAAGGAACATGGGTGATGTTGTTACGGAATGCTGGTAATTCAAGAAAGCTAGATGTTGTGGGCCAAACTTGTCCCTGCCGTAAGCCCACTGAAGCCAGTGGTGGTGTATCAGGGATGATTTTGGTGCTATGGGTGTATATCTTCAGCAGGCATGTTTGAATTGAAATTATCCATGGTGGGTAAAATTTACCCTTATGCAGAAAATCTGTGTACCATTTACATGCCACTTAGGATCTCAAAATAAGTTGGACTCAAGTAGTGCTTAAACTGGCCTTGTGCTGGGCCTCTGCACAGCGGTGAAATAAGATATATAAGAAACATATAATGATAGTGGCTTCAGTGATGGATAATGAGCTATATGGTGTATTTTACTAGCGGTAGGTCAATAACCTGAATCTGCCACAGGACGGTAGTTATGAAAGCTGTTACCTTCTGAAAGTTCTTTAGTGGCCTCTGTGAAATGAGCTGATGGTCTGAAGTGAATTCCTACAAAGGGAGGGCCTGCGATACCATACAAGCTGTCACCACCCCCATTTGGCACCTGTGTTGAAAGTTTCAGGAGACAGATAAAGGACTGCATGGAAGGTGGAGACCAAACTACCTTCTCATGTCTAGAAGTGGTTGCTCTAGGTCAGGTTTGAAGCATTTTGGCAGAGCGGTGTGAGGAAGCTTGCTGTATCTGTTCTCTGGAGGACTTCAGTCCACATGATGACTACCCCACCAACTTTCACAAGCTCTAAATTTGTTTAAACTGATAACATGCCTAATGCTGTTGACATATGATAGTTATTGCTCCATCCCCCCCTCCCCGCCAAGTAGCTCATGGTGCTGCTGAAACAGCATAAAAATAACAGAGCCAAAACATCATAGCCTAAAAGCAGAAATATCAAATGATATGACTGTCATGTGGGGAGGTAACATCAAAGAAATGGGAAAAATCTTTACATCAGAATGTCAGTGATGTCAGAGACCAGTCCTGCTTCCACAGAAAATTTCCAGTGGCTTCAGTGGATGTAGGATCCTCCCCTTCATGGGTGAATTCACTTTTCAAATGCTCTGTTTCCAGTTGCTGTGCTTTTCTCATTGTTTGTTTATTTTTGGATTGCTTGGTTGAAGAACAATTATTTTCAAAAAGTTAGTCTTTTCTTTCGTAAATAACACGTGCTCTACTGATGTCAGCTGAGGAAATCAGTGTCAAGAGCAGGAAAAGCCAGAAGATGAATGGGCCTCTTACTTAAAAATAGGAAACAGCTTGAAGTTACTTTTGGGGGGTGGCGGGGGGGAAAAGAAATCTCATTCAATAACAATGACATTATTGTGTCCTTGGTACAGAATAAGGGTTCTGTTCTCCCAGTGGTGGACACATGCACCTTCCATTCATATGAACAATTCTGGGCATTCATAAAGGGAAAGATATAACCCTAAATATTCAGAATTTTGACCAGCATGCTGCTGTAGCAAATTTACTGAGCTGTTGAAACTGTTTACAAAAACAGCAGAGAAGGAAATAAAATGTATTATCTATGTTCCCACAACAAATTTTGACTGAACATATATGTCTTTATGTCTCTCTTCACGTTGGTGGGTTTCAAATAAACCCTTACCAAAAAACTGCAGGATCAAGTATTCAGATATTCACAGCTTGAGGCAAGAATCATGCCTAGTTAAATCATAGAATCCTAGAATATTACGGTTGGAAGGGACCTCAGGAGGTCATCTAGTCCAACCCCCTGCTCAAAGCAGGACCAATCCCCAACTAAATCATCCCAGCCAGGGCTTTGTCAAGCCTGACCTTAAAAATATCTAAGGAAGGAGATTCCACCACCTCCCTAGGTAACGCATTCCAGTGTTTCACCACCCTCCTAGTGACAAACGTTTTCCTAACATCCAACCTAAACCTCCCCCACTGCAACTTAAGACCATTACTCCTCGTTCTGTCATCTGCTACCACTGAGAACAGTCTAGAGCCATCCTCTTTGGAACCCCCTTTCAGGTAGTTGAAAGCAGCTATCAAATCTCCCCTCATTCTTCTCTTCCGCAGACTAAACAATCCCAGTTCCCTCAGCCTCTCCTCATAAGTCATGTGTTCCAGCCCCCTAATCATTTTTGTTGCCCTCCGCTGGACGTTTTCCAATTTTTCCACGACCTTCTTGTAGTGTGGGGCCCAAAACTGGACACAGTACTCCAGATGAGGCCTCACCAATGTCGAATAGAGGGGAACAATCACGTCCCTTGATCTGCTGGCAATGTCCCTACTTATACATCCCAAAATGCCATGGGCCTTCTTGGCAACAAGGGCACACTGTTGACTCATATCTAGCTTCTCGTCCACTGTAACCCCTAGGTCCTTTTCTGCAGAACTGCTGCCGAGCCATTCGGTCCCTAGTCTGTAGCGGTGCATGGGATTCTTCCGTCCTAAGTGCAGGACTCTGCACTTGTCCTTGTTGAACCTCATCAGATTTCTTTTGGCCCAATCCTCTAATTTGTCTAGGTCCCTCTGTATCCTATCCCTATCCTCCAGCGTATCTACCTCTCCTCCCAGTTTAGTGTCATCTGCAAACTTGCTGAGGCTGCAATCCACACCATCCTCCAGATCATTTATGAAGATATTGAACAAAACCGGCCCGAGGACCGACCGTTGGGGCACTCCACTTGAGACCGGCTGCCAACTAGACATGGTCCATACAGAATCTGCGAATCATGCATATGTATGATGCTTGCATTTATGCCAGAATTTGAAAATGCTGTATGTCTGCCTACCTGTTCGCATTCACATACACAGAATGTTCTGTGCAACTTTTTCCCACCAAACCAAGAGTTGTCAGGAATCACGAATTGAGAGAGCTGTGTGTGGCTCAAAAGCTTGTCTCTCTCACAAACAGAAGTCAGTCCAATAAAAGATATTACCTCACCCACCTTGTTTCTCTAATATCCTGGGACCCACAAGGCTACAACTACACTGCATACAATCAAGAGTCCACAGTTATGCTAATCTCCCCTGGTTCTATACAAGGGTGGGTAGGAAGGTTTCCCAATTTCCCTTCATTTCCTTCCCCATTATCCCCAGATCCCTTCCCTGTTTCCCCTAAGAGCCCAAGGCTTCTGAAAAGTAGCCTGACTCCTCTCTCATGCTCCTCTGAACATTGATAGTTTCTCTTCAGCACTGTCATCCTACTAAACATTAACATTTTCCAGAAACCAATTCCTTAAGTGAAGATTCCTGTTAGCTTATTAGAGTCATGTTTCAGTGAACCACAGCATTGTTTAGTTTAGCAAGTCAAGCCCCATAAGTGTTCGGTGAAAATTATTTTCTTCTTCAGAAGCACATCTGCATCCTGTGCTAGAGAGCTGATTATTTTATTTCAGAAGAATCTGTGAAAAGGTAATTTTAAATAGGAGCAAATTAATTCTTTGTATAAGGTACTCTCCACCTTACTGTAAGATCCTAATTAACCTTTCTAAATCAACATAGGAACTTAAACCTCCATTACATTTACAACTGTTGCAGTCTGGGGTTTTTTTTTAACTAGAAAGGATCCTTTCTCTGCTGTCTCTGGGCATGGTCTCACAGGCTCTGAGAACACTTTCTACTCTCCATTATTAGAAATAACAATTGATTCATTAAATTCTGTAAATCAACAGCATAGGACTTTCATTTATTATCTTATTTGCCTGTTAAGATTATACCCTGTTCTTAATAATATGTGACTGATAGAAAGCATTTAGGGAACAAAGCCCAGTCATCATCAGTCTGGCTTCCTGTGCTGCCATGATGTTGAATTACTGCCTGACTGCAGAGTGGTGGTGAATAGTGTCCAAAGTCTTCAGGGAAATAAGACAGCTTGCATGTTATTTGCCAGCTGGTTGCAATCCAGATCTAATGTAACCATACACGTCCCAGTGGAGAAAGGGAGCTTTGGCATTCTTTACAGGGTGATAGCATGATTTCCACAGTAATGTACCAGTGACCAGATCCAAGTACCACTGAAGTCAGTGGGCCTCAGGGGCCTGGGCCTGTTCTCTTTGAATCAAGTGAAAACATCCATTGACAACAGTGGGTGCAGACTTGAATCCTCTGCAGTAAAAGCACAGAGCATTGCAGAGCATGTCTGTAGACTTGGTGCTAACACCCTTTGAGCATCTTAAAAAGGAAATCAAAATATTCATGCCCATGACCAGTAATCAGGGGAGTCAAATTCTGCTTTTGCACCAGTGTAAATCCATAATATGGGTGGCTTCAGTATTTACTTTGGATCCATCCTGGTATAAAATGAGAACAGAATTTGCCTTAGATCCATGGTCCCTAGGCCTTGACTTCAAGGCGAGTTTTGCTTGCGTGGGGATTGCAGGAGTGGGCTTGGTATTTAAATAACTTGGTATTTTTCTCACTTGATTTCCCTAAGAAAACCATGAGTCCACCAAGATGAAGGCAAAGGGGCCTACAACTTCTCTCTAATAAAATGTGGTAACTTTAAAATGAGAGTGAAATCTATAATTTTGGGCCAAATTTTCAAAGCGGCCTTAAACTAGCTCCTAAGGCCCTGCCGACGATTCTGCACTTGTGGACGGTGCAGGATGGCCTAAACTAGCACTCACAATTTTGCATGCATAATCAGCTATGTAGACATCCAGCTCCTGATTTGCAGGCACAAGTCTTGTTTGCATCCATAAGTTAGGTGGTTAAGCATGGAAATTCTCTTGGAAATAATTGAGTCTGGTCTCAAAATGTTTCTTGGGATGGTTCAACCTACAATGAATTCTGTGTGGAATGGTGAATAATGGAAAGCCTGGTGCTTGTTTGTGCATAGAGGTACAGGGGGGTCATCTGAAAATGCTAATCTTCCTCTTTTTCAATCTTTTTCTCTCTCCCAGCTATCCATTCCCCATGATGTTCAGCAGCTGCAGTAAAAAGGACCTGGAAAACAGCCTGGAAAAAGGAGTGGGGATGTGTCTCTTTAACCTGCCTGAAGTTAAGGAATCATTTGGTGGACGGAAGTGTGGGAATGGCTATGTGGAAGATGGAGAGGAGTGTGACTGTGGGGAACCCGAAGTAAGGCTGTCTCTCTCTCTGTCTCTTAGAATTACTGCTTTTCTCCTTGCTACCAATCTTTTATGGAGAAGAGGGCAAGAGTGCTTGTAAATTAGTCAAAGTACTTTTTTGAGACTGATGGGTATTAAATAAAATTCTCCTTCCTCCTCCTCCTCCTCCATTTCTCAATCTCAAACCTTAATTAAACTCCCCAAAATAGCTGTTAGACTCTGCTTTTCATTGTGTCTGATTGCAGTGCAATAGGCAGGCCTAAGTGTCATATTAGTGTGGTTTTACAAACTACCTGTATCTCTTAAGATTAGTGCCGGAGAACTTTAACCATGTTCCTATTGGGATTTGCAACATGGGAATCCCTTTCAGTACTACTTAATGACCTGAAACCAACACAAATTAGTTAAAATTACTGATATTTCTCAAGATACCATATATTAGCTGGAGATTTATTTCCTTGGATTTGGAGCTACTTGTTTTTATAAACTAAATAATATCATAAAACATTGCTCCCAGGAAAACCTGCTTCCATTGTCATGCACAATACATTTCCCATTTTGGTTTGAATTTTTTCTTTGCTGCCATTTGATTCAGTTGCCTTACTAACAGAAGTAACCTACACTACTTACAAAAAGGTTACTGCTACTTCAAAGCTGATTCAATTTAATTTAGTGAACGTGTCAAAGGACTGCTCGAATCAGGAGAGATGATGCAGAAAACTAGGATTAAAATGATATCTGATCAGATATCCGTACTTCTTTTGGCCTCAATATTCATTGGTCATATTGAACTTCTCCCAGACTAACTGAATTGAACACAGCAGCAGATGAGGCATTTGTCTCCTCTGATAAATATGGAACTGCTGACAAAATAGACCCAGGGCAGTTAAAATAGCAAACGACTGCTGTAGCCTTTCCATACAGTCTATTGAATTTGTACAGCCCATAAGGATTTCCTGACAGCTCACTCATTCTTTGGGGTAACAGGATTGAAGAAGTAGGCTTATCTTCTTGTTTAACTCCTCTAGAGTGTCAATAGCTTGCAAATATCTTTCTAATCCAGTTATCTTTCTCATTTTTACTTGAGCGTTAGTGACACCTTTTTAGAGTCGAAGCCACTTAATGCCATTGAATAGTACCTTGATCTGCCTCTTCTTTCTCTGTTTTCTTAAATATGTTAGAAAACTGTGACTCAGGTACAATGGATTTAACTTGCAGTCTCCCACTATAGTCTGAGAGGTACCAGCAAATCTGTTATATTAGCTAATGTTTCACTAGTCAAGTCGTTTAGACCAGTGTCAGTACACCAGTGCTAATGCAATACTATATGGCACCAGTCACAGTGCACCTCTGGATATGAGACTGTAGCATGCTGCACATTATAGTTGTTTTTATCAACTTTCAAGATTAAATATCATTGCAAACATATTTATGTACAGCAAGTGGTTTGTCCAACGTGTTAGAATCACATACTACAATTTTCTTTGCTCTGCTCATAAAAGCTTTCCCTAGGAGTAGAGGTTTCAGAGTAACAGCCGTGTTAGTCTGTATTCGCAAAAAGAAAAGGAGTACTTGTGGCACCTTAGAGACTAACCAATTTATTTGAGCATAAGCTTTCGTGAGCTACAGCTCACTTCATCGGATGTAGCTGTAGCTCACGAAAGCTTATGCTCAAATAAATTGGTTAGTCTCTAAGGTGCCACAAGTACTCCTTTTCTTCCAGGAGTAGAGGTGTATTTAATGTCCAGGTTTAAGAAGTTTGTGCATTATGTGATGATCACACAATGACCTTGAGTTTATGGCTCTGCAGGACCTGTTAACCAGGACATTAGGACCAAGTTCTGAGACCCTTATTCATTGAGTCATTGAGAAGTATGCATCTCAGTATAAGGGTCAGCTAAGGGTAGCTGATTACAGCCCTTGCTACGTTACCACAATTAAGACAAGAGGTGAAATCCTGATTAAGACTGATGTCAATGCAAAACACCAGTTACGTTCAGCATTCCCGTTGTGGCCCACATTAAAGCTTTATGTACAAAGAGAGCTGAAGGATGTGCTGCAGGCGTATTCTGCAGCACCTGCTTCCTTCTTTTATTTTAAAAATTAAACAATTTTGAAACAGACCACAGAAAACGTGTAAAGTACTGTAACATCTTTTGGGCAGCAGAGAGGTTCATTGTAAACCCCACGTCCTGGAGACAATGGAAGAAATGATGAGAGATGTTGGTGCCTTGTGATAACAAGATGGTCTGTATTATCAGTAACTAACATCTCTTGTGGAATGCAGGAGTTGTAATTTGTTTGGCTGAAATGCTGTCATAGGCCAGGAAACCTACTCCAAGAAACCCAAGTCCTACGCTTTTCTGTTCCTGTGAACAAGAAATATTTTGAAGTAGCAGCCCAGGCTTGTGACTTCCCATCTCTCCTCCATCATAAAACTCTCTTGCCAGCATTTAAAAAACAACACCACAATTATGACAATTTACCAGCCCAGACACAAAACCTATTTGCCTGCCCTTTACCATGATGAGTAACAGGGGAGTGAGTGATTAGAATTTAGCAAGAGGGATTTTGATTTTTGGTTGGAATATCATTCATAGCCTCTATCCTACTTTTGAATATTCTGTAGCATGGATAGATGGCAGGCTGACTTAACACTGCTGAACAGCAGTTTCATCTGCTGCTATTTTAGATCTGAGACAGATGTGATTCAAGTGCTAGTGATTTAGCTTGCAACTCATGACTATATTCTCAGAAGCAAATCCACTAGTTTCTTAAAGTTTTTATTGTTTCAGTCTAAGACAATAAAGTTTGTAAAAACCCACATACATGGGAAGTGCTACAATCTAATGCACCAACATGAACTGAAAATGTATCAGTTAGTGATAGTGCCGTTTATATTTTCTACAAAGCCCTATTATCAGAATAGCTCTGATATAAGACTATTGCACTTGCATTCTCAGCAGTATTGAACAATATTATTATCTCATTCTTTATAACAGCCACCAATCCCCTTGCAGTACAGAATTCTGATTAGATACTTTCTTAAAAGGGAGGACTGTAATGCTCATGTTTAATGACACCATAGAGCCCATGTGTCAGATTCTCAGCTGGGGTAAATCAATACCGCCCCACTGAAGTCAGTAAAACTATGCTTATTTACACAGCTGAGGATTTGGCCTCTAGTTACTCTCTAAACTAGTGCAATATCTGTTCAGTATTCTACCTAGAAATAACTAACAATTAAGGTGGGTTAGGTTCATTTTTTTTCTTATTCTATCTACGAATAACTGACAATTCGGATTGGCTAGATTCATTTTTTTTTCTTATAATGTCTTGGAGACTGTCAGATATCTTTAGGGTTAGATTCGGTTATCAGTGATCCAGTGCAGCCTCATTGACAACAGTGTCACTGCCCACACGTAGCTGAGGACAGAATTTGGCAATGAGGATTTGGGCCTAATTCACCACTACATTCCTCCAGCTTCTTACTAGTGGAACTCCATTGATTTCAGTGGAGCTATAACCACTGGTGAATCTTACATGCATATATTGTACATGTTAATAATATATGGGGCCTGATGGTCAGTAAATAGGCATAGCTCTATGACCCTTGCTGGTTTACTACAGTTACTTATGGGGTCACAGATTTCAAGGCCAAAAGGTCAACTAATTTGAACACCTACATATACTTTCACAGTATTTCTTGCATCGAACCCATAACTTCTGTTTGAGCTATAGCAAGCTTTTTAGAAAAATGTTTACTCTTGATTTATAGCCAATTTTTATTTAAAGTTGTCCAATGTTAATTTACTCTCCATCTAGGAATGTACAAACCGTTGCTGTAATGCTACGACCTGCACTTTGAAAGCAGAAGCAGTGTGCGCACATGGACTTTGCTGTAAAGACTGCAAGGTGAATTTGTAGAAAGGTTTCTTATTTCTGTGGAGTGGCAGAATTCCATAATCCTCTTAATTGCAGATTAGTAAACAAGGAGGCAGAACAAACAAATTGGTATCATTAAGCATTAAGACACTTGTGGTGTTTCATGTAAGCAGTTAAAAAAAAAAATCAGCCAGAAGCAGCAGCTGAAGATACAGGGTCAAATCAATAGGCCCACCTTAATTGTGCCTGCAGTATTCGTGGCTGTTTCCACTCGTGCATGCAAAATCCCTGCATTTGTATGAACTTCTGCATGCAGATTTTTGCAGACACTTCTGGATGTTATGCCATGGCAGGCAATCAAGGTATGCTGGACATGCTTCATATGCTGTATCTGGAGGGGTTCTTAAGGAGGATGAATGTTAATGAATTCTATTAAAACAAACTTTTTTGTTGGCAAGTCACAAGTGACAGCAAATCTTAGCCTTGTGGCTACGGTTATGAGCACCCAGGCAGGGTTGCCACAGACAGTAATATTCCTAAGTCCTCAAAACAGCTTTTGAGTTTGAGCTAGTAAGGTATCTAGGCGGGGTTTCACTGAGGCTAGCAGGCACTGTTTTAAGCCTGCTTAGATGCTTTTCTAATGCATACAGTTTATCAGAGTCAGTACTGAAGCCATTCTGTTTGTTGTCTAGAATACCTTGTTGATGCAGTTAAAAATTTAGCTCGACTCCAGTACATAACCATTGTCATCTTGTTGATAAGTAAGTACTCAGAATGGCTAGGTCCCCAGTTACTGATTAATTGCTTTCAGCTCTGAAGAGAATGAAGTCATTCTGTTAAGCAATGCAAGGACAGGAGCAGCTATCTGGACTGGCTATACTCTGTGGAGGGTGGGGAGATTTGAAACATGTAAAGAGAAGCATCTTTTATGAGAAACAGGCCACCCAGAACAGTGTGCAGGAAAGGGGGAGAGGAGAACCTGTTCCTGAGTTAGTTGTATTAATTAAGGCCAATACGTGTAATGTTACATGGTTAGTTTGCTGACTCAATAGTTATGTCATTACAATCACCTTGAGCATGTAATGTAGACGCAATATCGACAGTGAACCACTGAAAATATTTTCAGCCTCACTTTTGATCCGCACGTACAGTTGCCGTTTGCCATAAAACACCACGTGCTTTTATGTCTGCAAGAGCAATTAAGGAGGCCCCTTGAAAAATTGATGCTAATTCTTTCTCTGTCCATTTAAAAACCAAACCAGTGTGAAGGTAACTAAAGGCCAAATTCTACTCTGAGGTGTACTACATGATCCATACACTTTCATCTAAGAGCAGAGTTGTGCCCTTGCTTTGAAAATGTGCCAAAAACCTTTACACAATATGTCAAATAAATTATATATAAAGTGCTCTATTGTCTTTATGCTGTGCTTAATGGTCAGTTGGTGCAGAGCTACTGAAATAAAACATTAATGTGTTGCATAAATTATACCACTGGATATCTTTTATTGATTGGAATTACAGCAGCTTTTTTCCTCCTTCAGTTGAAGCCAGCAGGGATTTCTTGCAGAGATTCAAGTAATTCCTGTGATCTTCCGGAGTTCTGCACTGGAGCCAATCCTCACTGCCCAGCTAATGTATATTTGCACGATGGACAACCATGCTACAGAGTAGATGGGTATTGTTATAATGGCATATGTCAGACTCATGAACAACAATGTGTCACACTCTGGGGACAAGGTAAGTTCAGAGTACAAAGAGCTGGGTATTCTAGGTATTATGTCAATTTTTAATAAAATAACGAATATCATATGACTTTGGAAGGATGTGCAAGAAGTGTTATGTAATGCAATATGTACCCATTGTGATCAGAAATACACTTGAAGAAGATGTGCCAGTTTTTTGTTCACAAACATATTAATAGATTTTAAGACCTCTGTATTAAGAAAGTTCAGATAAGTAAAGAAGTTTAGTTTTAGGGGTTTAGGGCCGATCCTCAGCTGATGTAAAGCAACATAGCTTCATTGAAGCCAATAGAGTTACTCCAATTTACACTCTCTGAGGATCTGGCCCACAGTATTTTTTGTTCTGATGGAACAGTTTTAAGATTTGTTTTCCCTTTTTGTTCAGAGTGGTGTCTAGTGGTTATAGCAGGAAACTGAAGACAATGTTCCTGGCTACTACTAACTGGCTATGTGACTTGAGGCAAATTACTGTACTCAGGCCCTGATTCTGCCATGACTTCACTGGGACTTAAACACATATTTAAAGTTAAACACGTGCTTGAATGCTTTGCTGAACTGGGGCCTTGTGTCATCCTGTAAGATGCTGAGCGCTCGCAACTCTCTTTGAAGTCATTAATGCAAATGGAAATGAGGCATTAAGACCTCAGGAGTTTACAGCCTGATTTGTGTGTTTGTTGTGTGTACATACACAGTCCCACACAAAAGTTGCATCTGAACTCTCCATCAAACCCATCAGTACATTAGCAGCCTTACTTGCAAACCATAGACATACTCGGTGATGAAATCCACTTTTAAATCCCATGGATACAGGAAGTTGTCTCATGTACAAAACAAAAACACTTTGTAAAACAGTTTTCTATACAATGGAACGTTACTCAGTTGAATTGTTAGTAATTCCTGTCACTGAGATAAATCCAGCTGAAGGTCAGGAAGCTGAATTCCCAGGGCTCCATTGACATCTTCATTTCCTGAGGAAGAGGTTCCTCTGGAAGCTCCGGTGCTCAATGTCTGTTTTCTCACTACCATCTTTAAAAAATTCTGTGTAATGTGGGCTGCACTGCATCACAAGCCTACAGCAGAGAGGAGCTACTAGGGCACATTTATTGGGAAAACGGTCCAAGATCTTGTTGAGCCCGGTTGGTCATGAAAGACCTTACCTGGAATTACCTCATTTGTCTCATGATTAGTTTCAATAACATGTGCATGCACACGCACACCCACACCCGTGCCAGGTCTGCACTAGAACAATGATTCTCTGAATTACAGCAACAGCCAGAAATGGTGCAGCTAAACAGGAGGGAGTAACAGTATAAGGTTTTTATGGCATGGTGATAAAACCCCTTGAGACTTTTAGCATTTGTGACGTTGCACTGTTGCCAACCCCAGATTGAGGGGTCTGATTCTGATCTCACTAACACCTTTGTAAATCAGAAATAACTCCACTGAAGTCACAGAGTTACACTGGTGTAAATCCTCTCCAGGTAAGATCAGATTCTGCCTCCTTTATCCCATGAGAATATGTCAAACAGCCTGAGTCTTTCTTCCTAAATGAAATTACAGATACCTGGTATGGTTGTGGCTTCAATGGCTGTGTTATTTTTAAGGCACAAGGCCTGTACCTACTCCTGAATACAGTCGTGTTTGTGAGAATCAGGGCGAGATCCTCAGTTGGTATAAAATGACAAAGCTTCATTGATTTCACAGGATCTACCCCAGTTTATACCAGCTGGCCCAAGGCTTTTAAATAATTGTTGAATAAAACTCCAACACTGAAGGAAAGAAAAAAAGTACAGCAGCTGGGAGTAAAACAAAATACAAAACCACTATGGTGAGTTTGAGGGCTGGATATGTGGACTAGCTTCCAACTAGACCCCACTTAACTACATTAGAGAGGCACATTTTGGGCAGAGAGCGGTGATTCATAATAAGCATCAGTGAAAACTGGAGTATGGTTAACCAGAATACTGTATATTCTAGGTACTTAGAGGGCCTTGGTTACTGTAGTAGTGAGTGCCTCATAATCTTTCTTTGAGGTAGGAAAGTGCCGTTATCCCCATTGTTCAGGTGGGGTACTGAGATACAGAGAGACTATAGGTAAAATGACTAGAGTGAACCAGGCTTTTCAAAAGCATCTAGATGATTTTGGAGCCTTAGTCCCAATTTTAAAAGTAACTTTGGCACTTGGCAGCTTAAGTCCCTTTGTCTTTCAATGACATTAGGCTCCTAAGAGTATGTTTACACTGCAAAAAAAGCAAAAACAAACAAACATGGCAGTGAGTCTCAGAGCTTGAGTTTACAGACTCAGGCTTGCAGGGCTTGTGCTATGGTGCTAAAAGTAGCAATAGACCCAGGCTCGAGACTTGCTGCTATGGGTTTATTTTTTGCAGTGTAGATATATACTCTGTGCTTAACTCATTTATGAAAATGGGATATAGGCCCTGAGCCACTTTTGAAAATTCTACCCTAAGTGACCTGCCCAAGGTGTCACAGAAAGTCTGAGGCAGAGCAATAAATAGAATCTAGTCTCCCAGATTAATATCTAACCACAGGACCATCTTTCCTCTACGCTATTCGGTGAAAAATGGGAGCAGGGTAGAGCAGAATTACAGTAGATAGAGAAGGAGACTCAAGCAAGGATAGGAGGACTTGTGGCACCTTAGAGACTAACAAATTTATTTGAGCATAAGCTTTCGTGAGCTACAGCTCACTTCATCGGATGCATTCAGTGGAAAATACAGTGGGGAGATTTATATACATAGAGAACATGAAACAATGGGTGTTACCATACACACTGTAAGGAGAGTGATCAGGAAAGGTGAGCTATTACCAGCAGGAGAGTGGGCGGGGGTGGGGGGGGACCTTCGTAGTGATAATCAAGGTGGGCCATTTCCAGCAGTTGAGAAGAACACTATTCCTCAGACTGCTGGAAATGGCCCACCTTGATTATCACTACAAAAGGTGCTCCCCTCCCCCGGTCTCCTGCTGGTAATAGCTCACCTTACCTGATCACTCTCCTTACAGTGTGTATGGTAACACCCATTGTTTCATGTTCTCTGTGTATATAAATCTCCCCACTGTATTTTCCACTGAATGCATCCGATGAAGTGAGCTGTAGCTCACGAAAGCTTATGCTCAAATAAATTTGTTGGTCTCTAAGGTGCCACAAGTACTCCTTTTCTTTTTGCGGACACAGACTAACATGGCTGCTACTCTGAATCAAGCAAGGATGTTAATCAGTGAAGAATTATAGCAGAGCTGGAAATATTTACCATTTACCATTATAAATAGCAGTAATGTAATGCTGGCACAAAACAGTCTCTCTTAGAGACTAACATTTTTATACTAACCTTAAAACAACAGATGTGTAGCTTGACTCTTTTATAGAAAAAACAGATTTTACACTTGATTGTACAGCAAAACTCCCAGCTGGTGCCAATAGATCTCAGATGTGTGAGTTGAGAGCAATTTTTCCTGCTTTAATTCAATGCCATGTAAGAAAGTGAAGTTTCAATGGCCTCGTCTACACAAAAAATTTAGGTTGACCCAGCTACCTCACTCAGAGGTGTGAAAAATCCACACCACACAGCGGCGTAATTAAACCGACCTAACCCCAGTGTAAACAGAACTAGGTTGATGGAAGAATTCTTCTGTCGACTAGCTATCCTTCTCAGAGGGGTGAATCTTAATGGGAGAACCTCTCCCATCAGCATAGGTAGTGTCTACACTGAAGTGCTACAGCAGCATAGCTGCAGTGCTGCGGCTGTGCGGCTGTAATGTTTCAAGTGTAGACAGGCCCAGTGTTTTCTATTGTTCTTTTTATACTGCAGTAATGTGGGAATCATAAAAATACTTCCTGTAAAGCAAAAAGAGAGCCTGAACATTCTACGATGCTTTTCTTAGCCACATCTTTATAATATTAACAGCACCTTACAATGTATAAATTTCACATTTGAACCAAAATTGTTATAATTATTAAAAAAAACCTACTGTAGGTTCACTCTCTCACTTGCACACATCACCTGCTCTTCTTTTTCTTCCCAATAAGCAAGTTGGAATAGCAGGAAGTCATGTGGGATAAAGCACAGTAAGGTTTCCTATACAAATATATTCAAGTCCTTGGTCTGGGTGTCCTTTGTACATGTTTACTTACAAAGGCCCAGTACCCCCACCTCCATGATAAATGTTGATCCTACCTTTGTAGATCTAGTTAAAGAAAAGCCATGAGAGAGATTTGAGTTTGCTTAAATTAGGGAGAGCAATGAGAATCTGTTTCAGGAACAGAAGAACTGCACTGTATCATGTTTCTTCAATGCTTCAAGCAGATAAGTCCAGTTCGCATGGAGAAGTACTTTTCATGACCCTGCCACCCAATAAAACCAGCAGTATTTTAGGGTTGAGCATACCAGGATATCATCTTTCTTAAAATAATTTGGCATGTTTTTCCAGAGTCCATTTAATCTTTGTAAATTAAGTAACCCAAGACCAAATCCTATATCCACGCAGTGGAGCCCTCAAGAGCTGCCTAGGTGTCACAGAACCTTGCACTTATCTTCAGGACATTATTTAGTGCTTACATGACTGACCATTCCCTGACAGGGAAACTGTGTGGCTCATCTTGAGTAAGGCTTTGTCTACACTGGCAAGTGAACGACAAAACTTTTGTCATTCAGAGGTGTTAAATCGCCCCCCACCCCAAAAAGGGAAAGCACCGCTGTGAACAGCCCTTTGTCGGCAGGAGCACTATCGCCACTCATTGGGGGTGGAATTTTTTTTGTTGGCGGGAGAGCTCTCTCCTGCCGACAAACAGCGGCAACACTGCATGCCTTGTAGCTGCATAGTGTAGACATAGTCTAAGACAGCACCTGAATGACAATTTAGCATTAGAGCTACCAAACAAAGAAAGTAAGGGCTTGTTTGGAAGATACGGCATGGGAAGGAGTTTTGCAATACTCATTGAGACCCCCCAAACCACTTCCTTCACTCAGTCTTTTGCCCACAGGAGCACAGATCATAGACTAACATGTAACTTCTAGCCTTCTCTTCATTCAGTCAGTTGCAGCCAAAGACTGCAGTGATGTTAAATAATCTGAGTGTAGGAAAGAGAAGCGCAAGCAGCCTCCTACCCCATACCTAGACACACTTGGGAAAAGTGCATAACCTCCTGGAAGCTCAAAGGCCTCCACAGCTAGAGTTTGGTCCTAGATCAAGGCCACTTACAAAACATACATTGTGTGTTTCACCAAGCCTTTGGCTGGACAGAAAACACTGCTGCTGGTGGAATAAAAGCATACTCAGGGAACTGGCTTTAAAAATAACAGTAAACTTGTTAAAGAGCATCCACATTGTGCTCAGCCCCCCGTACGCAGAATATTTTTTTTTCCTATTTCACTCTTGCATGTGTAAGTGACCAGGTGGGTGAGGTAGTATCTTCAGAAGAGCTCTGTCTCAAAAGCTTGTCTCTCTCACCAACATAAGTTGGTCCAATAAAAGATATTACCTCACCCACCATGTCTCTAATATCCTCGGACCCACACAGCTACAGCAACACTGCATACTTTTGCATGTGTGTCATTTTTAATACTAAAAGGGTAAACTGCTTCTACTTGAAACATTTTTAATTCTAAAAAGTCATATTGCCATTGATTTGACCTATTGACAGTAATATGACTGAAGGATACATCAATCGTAAATGCCTTTGTATAATGTCTGCTGCTCCATTGGCATTTTCTGGAAAAGCTGGATATGCAGATAAAACTATTGGAAAGAGACAAATTATTGATTTCCTGGGAGTGGGGGAAATGTTAACCTTTAGACTGCTGGCATTTTTTACACTGACAGGCAAATGAATCTTTAGGAAGGGGGTGTGTGTGTGTGTGTGTGTGTGTGTGTGTGTGTGTGTGTGTGTGTGTGTGTGTGTGTGTGTGTGTTTTGTTCCTGTGTGAGTAATGTGGGGCAGATTGTGCAGCCGAGTGACACATGGCATTCTTGTTGCATGGAGTCTGTCTGCTGGTGCTATAGCCAGCCGTTGCAAGTAACAGGGATTATCATCTGAGCGAGTACCCCGTTAGTATGAGAGAAGAGAGGGCTCTGCTAGATGACCATTCATTCCCTATGAGGAGTCTGTGACTCTACAACATGCTGGTGCTTCAGGACATGCTGCGGTGCTCATCTTCTTCCCAGCCTTTTCCAGGCATGGTGTAAATGAGGGCTTTGGGGAGCCAATTGCAGGCACTGGCTTTTTAATAATTAGCAGGCAGCTGATTTTGTTATGTGGCTGTTTGAACAGCCATGGTCATTTCTTTAGGAAGAGTTCTTCTGCTTGTATGTGTGTGTTTGCTGTGGGTACCTATGCTCAAGGCAGAAGCTCTTAAGAAAACAAAAAACCTACAGCAGTAAATCAAGATAAATTAGGACATTATAATACAGGTTGCCCCCATCCAAACTGGCTGTTTAAACTATGGTTAAATCATTTTACCTGGAACTCTGGTCTAACCAAGCTTTAAATTGATTTATATCTATCTGCATGACCAGTAAATACAAATGAACTTTATATACCCAAATTCACAAGTACTTGAACATGATAAAACATGATTACCACAAATTTAGGCCCAGTTCCTCCAGTCCAACTAGAGCTACAAAGTTAGTATCAAGCACAGACTGGGACTCGTTGGGACCCAGCATGTTCCCCAGTGCAAAGCAGAGCAGCTTAAAAATTGGGCTGTCTTACACAGACTGCCAGCAGCCCACCAGAGCCCACCCAGATAGACAGTTAAAGGCCAGTGATGCAGGCACTATACCAGCTCTGCACCACCAGACTGTTCCCCCTATACAAAGAGACTTCTCCATTGGCCAGAGAAAGCAGGTTGAGGTCTGCTTTGCACCACCGAAACAGCACAAAGCAAACTTAACAGGATGGAGAATCACGGCTTTAGCCTGCAAAATTTAGGATTCCTGCGTGTCTTTCTTGTATTTATTTATACACGCTTACATGATTGATACTCATTAGTGTAGTGTCTGAGCTTCAGGTCCCCCACTCACCCTATGAGGTTATTTTCCCCATTTGAGAGACCAGGCACAAAGACACAGAGAGATTAAACATCTTGCCCAAGGTCCCACAGGAAGATTGTGTCAACATTGAGAATTGAACCTACATTTCTTGAGTCCCAGTCTAGTCTCTTAACAAGACCATCCCTCCTTTCCTGTCTGCTTTTCATTCCAGCACCTGGTATTTCTGTGTTTGTACCCTCCTCTGCTATCAGAACTCTCTCGCCTTCCCAGAGTCGAACCCTCCTTCTTCGCCTGGACTGTACTCTTTAAGCTATTTTTTAATTAAAGCCGGTCATGGAAGCATCTGAAACCACACAACATTTCTCTGTTTCTGTATTATAACTAAAGAAATGAATTTATCAGTTTGCCCATCTGAAAAAAAAATCTATCCAGGCTGACCACTTTAATGGCATGTTTGCACGTGATGTGATTTCAGATGTCTGATTTAATTCCTTGAAAAAAGATTTGGATGGGAAGGGCTGATAGGACCTTAATTATAGGGTTGCAATGCTATAATTATCAATAGCAAAGTGAAATAAACTCCGCTCATCCAGATCAAGTAGCTTAATATCCACTGGAAATATTTTCACAAATCATTTTGTTTCTTCCTCTTGAAGTAGCAAAATAGAGAAAGACAGCTCTTTCTGCTTCAGTTTATGTGCTGAAATTGTGATAAATGGGCTTCTTCAAGAAACACAACATTATGATTTTCTTCCATAAGTGTCCTTTGAAATCTTTCTTTTAACCCAGTAACTCCATCTGTTCACTTTCCTCACAAATTTATATGTTTGCAACTACAATAAATCCAAAGCTGGTAAAAAGACCAATCTGGAGAAGGCTTCAGCCATCTGAATCCCAAGCCAATGAATGTTGTGCTTTCAATTAGGAGATAGAAATTTAGAGCTAGGATTTGGTTTCCAGACCACAGTTGACCAGTGGGAGTCAGGTGCTTTTACACGCAGAGTATTCAGAGCCTGGTAGGAAGGGACTTTCTGTTCTCTAAAGGTCTATTCTCTTAATAAGTAACATCAGTTGGAGTTGAATGTTCCTGTTGCCCTAGAAGAGACAGATGTGTTCCCTGTCCAGCAAGGCCTCTTTTGTCATCTTTAACATGCTGGCTGCTTCCACATTAAAAAATATTGGTGGGTGTCCCACTCTAAAGGTTCAGTCAGAAAATAAAAATATACCCCAATCTGCTCTTCTTCTTCATCCAGATCCTTATCCAAGGAATGGCCATTGCCTTATTGAACCCTGATTGCCGGTCTTGAGGCAATGCAGGTGCATGTATGCAAGCAATGCTTTTACTCAGCTGAACCCACATACCATTCTGGTGCAAACATATCTGTGCTTTGGACTGCCAGAGTGAAGCATTCTCTTGATACACTCTCAGGGGAAGTGTTCATTACTGTAGTAATATAACATACTATGTAAGAGGTTTCCCAGCTGAGAAGAAGAGACCAGAATCAGGTGCACAAGAACTATTCAGTGCTGCATTCCTTTGGTCAGTTATGAAAGCTGGGGCTAAATAATTAGGTCTGTGCAGATGTAAGAGGAAACGGAATTAGGTATACTTGATTTTTTAACTTATTTCCTCTTCTTCCCCATCCCACTTTCCCTCTCAAAAACCAGTCATAGCCTGTGCACGTTTTAATGTTAGTCTGATACTGAATAGCCATTGGCCCTGAACTGGAAAGTCAAGAAGGAAATCTCATAGAAAGTGAAAGTCGCATTTTGGCTTTATTTGTCTAGATGCTTCAGTCAATTCACAATTATTGCCTGTGGTTTTCTGAAAAAAAGTGCAAGGATTCCGTGTGAGACCTTTTTAATAGTCTCAGATTTGAGAAGTATCCTGAACTCAGCAAGCTTGTTAGTAATCATTCAAAGATTTCAGTCTCTTGTCCTTCTCTCCAGGAGAGCAGCAGCTCATATTTTGTTCCCCCTATGCCCTATTTTCTGGGTTTTCCAGTTTGAATATGTAAAAAGTTAGAGGAAGGTGGGGAAGCCATCTAAAACCTCTCTTTAAGATTGCAAATTTTGTCCATTGTAGCATTACCTTGCTGTTCAGTTAAGGATATTCTATTAGTCAAGCTTCTGACTGTGAAATGTAGATAATTAATTGAGGCTTTAATCTTTGCATTATTAGTGAAAAGATTCATACTAACTGTAACTCTTTTCAGCATATTTAATTTTATTCTCCAAGAGTATGAAACTCTTTTTTAACCTCCCTCTTTTAAAAGTTTTCCCCCCAAACTGCAGAATTTTTACTATATACACACGTTTGGAAACAGCTCAAAACATTTGCAAGTGTAATGCTCACTAGGATATTCTGTTTCTGTTGTTAAGGAGCAGGGACATAATGTGCTAAAATTGTAATATTCTCAGCCTGCAGGTTTTCAAATCATTTTGTTTTGTTCTTTCATTTTTCTGATCTGGACCAAAGTCCAATGCTTGTTGGCTGTATTCTACACGAGGGCTTTTTTTGTTAACAGCCACTGGCATAGCTACATCAATGCTATCAATGGTGTGAGTGCTGGTACAAGCAGAGGTCCAGGCATCTGCTTGAACTTTAACCACTGTGTCATCTAACTCTTCTCAGAGCAAGTCATGGTGCTTGGAATGCCAGTGATGACTTGCACACACTGTTCCCTCTAAACTGTGCACATGTGCGCGCGCACACAGATCCTAAACCCCGCGCACATGGCGAAACACTGCGTGCACAAAAATTTGCACAGAAGCACAAAAATTTGCACAGAAGAAATTTTTTGCGCACAGGGCCTGTCAAAAATTAGAGGGAACATTGCTTGCACATGGTGTATAAGTACTTCCATGGGGAGAAAATATCAGTGACTAAACCTGTTTAACCTAGCAGATAAAGGTGTAACAAGAACCAAATGGCTGGAAGTTAAAGCTGTGCATTCAAATTAGGTATAAAGTGTGAATGTCTAACAGTGAGAGCAATCACCATTGCAACAACCTACCCAGGGCAGTGGTGGATTCTCCATCTCTTGAAGTCTACACATCAAATCTTGGGTGCTTTTCTAGAAGATAATGCTTTAGTCAAATACAAGTTATTGGGCTCAGTACAGAAGCAACTAGATTAAATTCTATGGTCTGTGTTATACAGGAGTTCAGACTAGATGATCTAAAGCTCCAGTCTGGCTTTAAAATCAATGTATCTATGACCTGTCTATACAAGCATTCCCACCTTTGCTATAGCCAAAGAAGCTGCACTGGTGTTGAGAAATATTTACATTAAAAAGGCTAGTGTAAATAAGGTGCAGGTGTCATGTAGCTTAATGGTCTCCTAGCTCAGTCACTTCATTAGAGAATTACCCTTCCCTCAAACCAGTCCTTCCTCTTGTTTGGAATTTTGAAGAACTGCATGTGATTTATGAGCTCTTTACATATCCCTTTCTCCCCATTTCGCTCAGTGACCTAGCACGTCTCTTTAGCTATTCTTTAGCTCTTAAGTTCTCACTTAGCTACTCTGAAGGGAAGGAAGCCAACTGGCAAACTATTCAGTATCTTTCTTAGCCAAACTAGTTACAATTGTTGTGTCCTAGGAGGATACATGAGGGACACCATCTAGGCATCTTAAAGGAGAATTAAGCCTGCCATGCTTATCAGTTAGCCTAGCCAAGAGAGACCACCAACTGCGGACAACCCACACATTCAGGTTGCTCAATTAGCAGGCTGAGAAAGCACAAGTGTTTTGCTGTGCTTTGTCTGTAGGCAGGCTACATCTTACCTTCACCTAAAACACCCATGGAGCTCAAAGACAATTATTAAAAACACTGCATCAGATGAAAGTCTTGATTTGTTTTTGTTTCAGGTGCTAAACCCGCCCCTGGGATCTGCTTTGAGAGAGTCAATTCTGCAGGCGATCCTTATGGCAACTGTGGCAAAGACTCCAAAAGTTCCTTTGCTAAATGTGAACCCAGGTAGGGTCTCTCTTTGCACCCAGAACAACTGACATTGCAACACAAGCCTCAGGTTTTGGATATCTTTAAAATTATTTAAATCATTTTTCCCTTCAGAGATGCTAAATGTGGAAAAATTCAGTGTCAAGGGGGAGCAAATCGACCTGTAATTGGTACCAATGCTGTTTCCATAGAAACAAATATCCCGCTGCAGGAAGGAGGCAAGATTCTGTGTCGTGGTACCCATGTGTACTTGGGAGATGATATGCCTGATCCTGGTCTCGTTTTGGCAGGCACAAAATGTGAAGATGAAA
Organism: Natator depressus; assembly: GCF_965152275.1. Lineage (NCBI taxonomy): Eukaryota > Metazoa > Chordata > Testudines > Cheloniidae > Natator > Natator depressus. Next base: position 102,085,620 of record NC_134240.1, read on the forward strand.
AAGTAAGATTCAAAAATACTCTCCAAGCAGCCAATTCTCAATGTATAAAAGTGGAACTTTACCATCCTTGTGTTTCAAATCTCTGTGTACTAAGACAAGAGTCACTTTTTTATTTTATTATTATATCTCACTGTCTTCCACACCCTCATACTGTGCCAGATTTTTACCTACTCCTTCACTTTGCTTCTGTTTTTGAACCCACAGTTTTGCAAGTAGAATGTAAATCACTTAGATGTGATTTATGAGCACAGACAAGTACTTTTTGTACACATAGCAGAGATTTTACCTCCTGCAAAATAATTCCAGAAGCCAAAATAAAGGCCAATTATTGAAAATCTGGCTAAGTATATTTATTGATGGGAGCTACACCTGGACATTAGGATTGTAATTAATCAGGTCTGCATGTTGTCTTGATTCAAGATTTGTTGTTTACACTGTTGAACAGAATTCATTTGTTAGGTCAAAAGATTTACATACACAGGGTACCCAGTACTTCCTGAATGTCCTTTAGACCCATTCAGAGCAACCAGTTTGTGTTTAATGAAACATAAGATTCAAAATATAAATGTTCCTGAATTTTCATACCAATATCCAAAACTTTCAGAGTCCATGAGGTTTCTTGGTATTTTTTCAAAATTCTGATTAGCCTCACACCAGCTTCGTAATGTGTTCATGAGATTTTGCTAATCATTGCTCACACTTCCATTTTTCACTTTCAGAAAAAGCTGTTTATTGAAATTGAGGCAATTGCTAAGAAGAAAGGCAGCTTCTGGCTGCAAAGAATGGCCTTTCACTTCAAAGGGAAACATAAACCAATTGTTGTGCTGCCACCAAAGCAGATTTTTGCACGCGCACGTGCACACACACACACACACACACATTTTGCAGGCATTGCTAATTGTTTTGCACATTTGTAGTACAGTTTCCATCTTGGCACCACATCCATAGTTTTGGCTGCAGAGGAAAAGAGCAGAGGGGGTAATGGGAGACAGAAGAGCCCTGTGGACATTGGAGTGCTATGAATTTATTGGGGGAGGGAAGAATGGTGTCCCGGAACTACTGAGGAGCAGGGGGCAGTCATGCTATTGGAGGATTGTGGGCAGAAAGGAAAAAGGGGAAGAGCCTAGAAAAGTTTAGGTAAGTTAAAACAAAACCATTCATATATCCAAATGCTTGAGTTTTGCTGAGTTATCATAATTTGTTAGGCATATTGGCAACCAATTTAAAACATGTCCTAATCATGACTACAAAAACTATATTATAAGAAAACGCACTACCCTCCAAAAATGTTTTCAAGTAATTCTGTTATAAAATGGTCTATAAAATGGCTTTTCAAAGAGAAAACTAGTGAGGAATCCAGTGGTATAAAATCCCCCCATTCAAGTTCTGTAGTGAGTATCTAATCTTTCTAATCTGTCTAATTGTATACATATACACAAACTATCGAATATACAGCCTAATACTTATGAAATTGAATGTTTTACTTTGAAGGCATTACCACATTGTATTACGGATTCAGAATATGAATTTAAATATTCTTGATATTTTTTTGTGCTGAAGATATACAGTTTGAAATGCAGCCATTTTAATGGGCTCAGAATTCTCTGTGATAGTGTACTCTGAATATCTGAATTGTGAATACTGCTGTAATCAGAGCATATTCACTACATGCATGCACGTGGATGCCAATTCTCTCTAATTTGTTTCCCGTTTTTCTTTCCCCCAGGGGATAACTTCCCTGATTAGACATCCCTTTTGTCTACTGCCATCACTTTTACCCAGCCTGCTGCTAATTATTGTGACTGCCTTGTAATCCTACTAAACTTTGAACTACAGAGTTAAAGGAGAGCAGAATTTATACACTGGGTTTTTTATTGTTGAGCTAGTATAGTAACAGTCATTCCAATCGTACTATTTTTTTCAGCTTGAATTGGATAACTTTTCATTACCATCAGTTACATCAGTCATTTCAATTTGTATTGGTTGGTGTTTTTATTAGATGGTGCTAATCTTGCTTTATCCTAACCTTCAACTGTGTGGGAAGAGTGAAGTTAACTCTCCGTAATGATTGCAAAACAAAGAACTTTGCATGTGATTATATATGACACTCTATATTTGTTAATTTCAATTTAACAGAAGGGTAAAAGCTCTTCCCCTAGGCTAATGCTAATTTGTAATTTCCTGTGAGATGATTATTTTACCTAATCTTCAACTCTATTTATAGTTGATTTAAAAAATAATTTCTCTTGAAAAAATTCAGTTAGAAAGGTTTAGATTTATCACATGAGATTAAATTAGCCGCCCCCCCCCCCCCCGCATTGATCAGTATTCTTTTGAAAATATTCAAGAATTTCCAGACATCCCAGGCCATCTCCTCCACTGGTGTAAATCAACATAGCTCCACGTACTGGTGTAAATTGAGCTATGTCAGTTTATACCAGCAGAGGATCCGATCTTTTAATTCAGGAAGTTGTCTGTTGGCTTGTGAGAATTCTAATACAGCCAGTTCAAGTACATGAAAGAATCCGGTTTGGCATATTCATAATTCTGGAAGAATAAGAACACAATTACGTAAATAATAAAGTGTTTTAGTAATTGTTAATTTTCAAAAACTAAGAGACAAATCCTCACTTAGTATAAACTGGTGTAGCTCCATTGAAGTCAGTGGAACTATGCAGATTAACACTAGCTCAGGATATAGCCTTCGATATCATATATATCTGAAATTCAATCTTGCAATACCCTGCATGCTAGTCAAGAGTGATACCAACCTTTACCCTGACCTGGGATTGAAGTGGATTTTAACCCCAAGGATTTACAAGGATGATAATATAAAGGACATACTTTTTAAATGTATTTAGACATTGCTGAGCTCAGTGTCACAATGCCTAACTGATTTAGGAACCTAAGTCTTGTTTTCAAAAGTGATTTAGGCATGTAGAAGCCCAAAGCCCATTGACTGCCATGCATGGCGCATAAGTGCCTAAATTCCTTTTGAAAATGAAACTTAGGCTCCTGAACCAGTTACACATTTCAACACTGAGTGCAACACCTAAATATCTTTAAAAATCTGGGCCATAGGTTCTGATTCTGATCTCCCTTGCATTGCTGTAAATCAGGGATAACGCCACTGGTGTGAAATCAGTTGCTGCATAGGCAAATCAGTACAATTGCTACTGGAAAGGTGATAGATGAACAAATGTAGCTGTAAGGATATAATAGTTCACTGTGTGTACCCTAGGTATGTTTTTTTCAGCAACATTAAAGCTGTTCTTTCTCATTTTGCAGATCTGTCTTAATCGCCGGTGCCAAAATATTAGTATATTTGGTGTTCATGAATGTGTAACAAAATGCCATGGACGTGGAGTAAGTATTACAGAAACAATTTTTTGCAGTCAGTCAATACCCAGCTGAGCAATAAATCATTCATTTGTCACAGCTCTGGAATCTATGATTCTTTGTAATATATCAGCCAAAGTCTTTTCAACATTTCACTCTAAAGATATTAATTTTCAGTGCCCTTTATACACTGCGAGAAATTAAATGTGATTTTTATTTAACAAAAAAAATTGATCCAGTAGTAATTAATCTTTTTTTAAATTAACATTCTGTGATGAAAAGGAATTTTGTCATCTTCAAAGTGATTTTAAACCTACCCTTCCTTCATGAAGAATTTCCTATTAACATTTCAAACAAGTTGTTTCTCTGTGGTCCCAGCAGTGAGTTATAGTATGCATCTGAATTGAGATTTTTCAAAAAGCACTTCAAAAAGGATTAAAATTAAAAAAAAAAAAGCAAAACCATGCTGACTGCAGTGTATGAATTACAGGGGAATTACAGACCAGTCACCTTAACTTCAGTACCCAGAAAGATAATGGAGCAAATAATTAAGGAAATCAATTTGTGAACAATCTAGAAGATAATAAGGCTATAAGTAATAGTCAGCCTGGATTTGTCAAGAACAAATCATGTCAAACCAACCTAATAGCTTTTTCTGACAGAGTAAAAAGCCTTGTGGATGGGGGGAAGCGGTAGACGTGGTATATCTTGACTTCAGTAAGGCTTTTGATACCGTCTCGCATGACCTTCTCATAAACAACTAGGGAAATAAAACCTAGATGGAGCTAGGTGGGTGCATAACTGGTTGGAAACCTGTTCCCACACAGTAGCTGTCAGTGGTTCGTAGGCAAGCTGGAAGGGCAAATTAAGTGGGGTCCCACAGGGATCAATTCTGGGTCTGGTTCTGTTCAATATCTTCATCAATGATTTAGTGAATGGCAGAGAGAGGACACTTACAAAGTTTGCAAGTGCTTTAGAGGATAGGATTAAAATTCAAAATGATCTGGACAAACTGGAGAAATTGTCTGAAGAAAATAGGATGAAATTCAATAAGAACAAATGCAAAGGGCTCCACTTAGGAAGAAACAATCAGCTGCGCACATACAAAATGGGAAATGACTGCTTAGGAAGGAGAACTGCAGAAAGGGATCTGGGGGTCCTAGAGGATGACAAGCTAAATATGAGTCAACAGTGTAACACTGTTGCAAAAACAGCAAACATCCTACTGGAATGTATTAACAGGAGTGTTATTAAGCAAGACATGAGAAGTAATTCTTCTGTCCTACTCCATGCTGATTAGGCCTCAACCAGAGTATCCAGTTCTGGGCGCCACATTTCAGGAAAGATGTGAACTAATTGGAGAAAGTACAGAGAAGAGCAACTAAGGTCTAGAAAATATGACCTGTGAGGGAAGATTGAAAAAATTGAGAGGGGACGTAACAGTTTTCAAGTACATAAAAGGTTGTTACAAGGAGGAAAAATTGTTCTCCTTAAACTCTGAGGATAGGACAAGGAGAAATGCGCTTAAATTGCAGCAAAGGAGGTTGAGGTTGGACATTAAGAAAAATGGTGGCTAAGCACTGGAATAAATCGCCTAGGGAGGTTGTGGAATCTCCATCACTGGACACTTTTAAGAGCAGATTACACAAACACCTGTCAGGGACAGTCTAGATAATGTTTAGTCGTGTCGTGAGTGCAGACAACTGGACTAGATGACCTTCTGAGATCCCTTCCAGTCATACGATTCTATGAAAGTTACATGAGAGAGGTTATCATAACTTGTTTAAATCTAAATCTGTTTCAGTTCACAAAACGTTTTAGCGATAAAGAGCACATAAATGTTTTTAAGCACAATTTATATTTTTCATGAAAGTGTTAATTATTTCAAACTACATCTTTTTAATCTTGATTTTCTGCATGATTGGTTCATTTGTTTCTGTGAAAGCCTGTGCCAACAGAAATCATGCTTCAAGAACTATAGGAACTAAAAATCCCTTTTTATAATTAATAGATAATAGCTTGTGTTTTGAGAAGGTTTGCAGAGTCAATGATAATATAAGTTCTTCAAGTGCTTGCTCATGTCGATTCTATTCTAGGTGTGTGAGTGCCCACGTGCACAGTTGTCAGAGATTTTTGCCTTAGCGGTATCTGTAGGGTCAGCAGTGGCGCCCTCTGGAGTGCTGTGCTCATGTGTCGGTATATTAGGCACTGCAGGCCCTATGCCTCTCAGTTCCTTCTTACCGGCCATGATGGTTGGTCGGAGTGCCTTCCCCTTGCCTTGCAAGTGGATAGCGGTTCTCTCTAACTCTCATTGTTGTTAGCTTTGTATATTGTTTCTTTACAGTAGGTAAGCGTTAAGTAGTGTTACTTAGTAAGTTAGAGTCCCAGCGGGGATTTAGCCCCAGGGCAGGGTATGCCCCGGTCCCCAGGCTTTAAACCTTGTTCTGCCTGCAATAGGCCTATTCCTGTTAGTGACCCCCATACCAGCTGTCGCACATGAAGTACAAATGTCACATTTGCAAGAACTTTCGTCCTCGAACTCAAAAGCAGCACAACATTTGTCTAAGGGCCTTCCTCATGGAGGCTGCACTTCGCCCAGCATCAGCACCTTCCCACTCTGACTCTACGCCCAGCACCTTCACCCTGGTGCACAGTGCACCACCAACACTGGGCTCTGCCTGGCCCTGCTCCCCTTCGCCGGTGCCCAAGAAGCATCTGAAGAAATGAGACTCCCCAGCACTGAGCAAGAAGGGTCAAGGGAACCCTTGTTGGGCAAAGGACCCAGTTCAGGCCACCTGCCCACTCCGTAGCCACAAGGGGGTACCTCTCCGGCTGGATGCCCCAGTCCCCCTTAGGGATCCACCACCAATTCCCGGGAGTGGTAGGGCACCCAGGCACTTGGCAGGGCCATCGACGTCTGAGGCCCTCCCGGTGGCCAGGGATCAGAGAGCTCTCCCAGCGCCACCAGTGCAGCGCATGGTGTTGGATCCAGCTAAGGTTTCCCGAAGGGGTAAGCCAACCATGAGACCTCCTCAGAGGGAAGCCAAACGCTGTTGGTCCCCAGAGCAGATGCAGCATTCCCCATGCCTGTGGCTGGGATCCCTGACTCCACAACCTAGGTCTCCTGTCTTACAGTCCAGGTTGCCAGCACCGCGCTTGCGATCACCATTGATGTGCCTATGGTGAGACGTGGTCTCCGTACATCTGACACAGATCATCCTCCTGCCAGCCTACCCCTCGGCGTAGATCTCCATCGGTGCATCGTTCCCCTCGGAAATGGGATCAGTCATTGGCATGGCACTGATTTCCCTGCCGCCAGTACTGGTCTTTGGTGTGGCACCGGTCCTTCAGTTCGAGGCATCAGTCTCCCACGGCTACGGTCAACTGCTAGACACAAGCTTCTATGGCCCCACCCTGGTCCCCGGAAAGGGACTCGTCCAGATCAGAACAGGACTTCAGCCCCTCGCCATGACAGCAGCAGCCCTTGTGGCTGCCCGAGACCACCTCGGCTTCCACAGTGCCAACCTGGCAGCAGGGCCAGTGGCAGGCGCAGTGGTCATATTGGAACACGTCGGGCATGCCAATTATGCCAATGCCCTTCTCGCATCACTCCTCCCTTGCTGCCTCAGAGAAGCAACCCACAGCACCGATGGCACCGGGCCCGGTGCTCAGAGCAGAATCCGATACTGCAGTAGAGGAGCGGGCACCCACTCCAAAAGAACCTTCCCCGACGGGGTACAACGTCCCAGGCCCTCCCCGCAGTGGTCTAATCCTCATCCTTGTCACCAGACAAGGCAGTAGCAGGCCCTCAAGCGCCACACCTCCTGATGACTTTAAGGAGCACCAAGCCTTGCTCAGAAGAGTGGCTTCGAACTTGGGCCTGGAGGTGGAAGAAATGGCAGAGCAGCCTGATACTTGATTCACCGTGCTTTTGAAAGTTTATTTGACAGCCAGCCTTCAGTTTAGGGTATCAAATCACCAGGCTTTATTGGGGAGATACAATTTTAATCTGTGGGACTCCCTCAAAAAACGTAAAGACTCGCTACCCCAGGGCTTGGCCCAAGAATTCATCGCCAATTTGGAGGAGGGTACCACAGTGGCAAGGATCTCCCTCCAGATGGCCTGGGACGCAGCCGATTTGGCAGCCAGGGTCGGTGCCTCGGCCATGGTAATGAGGTGCAGTTCCTGGCTTCAATCCGCAGGTCTGTCCCAGGAGATGCAGTCCTCCACCCAGGACCTCCCATTCGATGGGAGCGGTCTCTTCTCCGAGCAGACAGATGCGAGGCTGCATGGACTTAAGGACACTTGAGCCAAATGCCCTTCTGCACCAAACTCCCTCCCAGAGCCCGCACCCCTCACCCTCTCCTGCACCCCAACACTCTGCCCCAGCCTGGACCCCTTCCTGCACCCAAACTCCCTCCCAGAAAGAAACTAATATAACAGCTGTTCTAAGGTAAGTAGTAGGCTATTTTGAATGAACTTAACTATATTTTACATGTTTTCAGATTGAAATGTAACCACAGAAGGGCTTTATGTTAATTAAAAGGCAAGTTTAATTTAGCGTTAATAGCCTCGATGCCATAATTGTGATAATTTTGTTTTAAATTAGGAAAAAGACTTGTATTCAGGGGCCCCACAAAATCTAATAGTCCCGGGCCCAAGGAGAGTTAATCTGGCCCTGACCAGGGTATCCGGTGCAAGCAGGCTTCACTGTGATTGATCTTGGACTACCTTCTGCACCTCAAGCTCCAGGGCCTGTCTCTTTCCTCAATTAAGGTCCACTTGGCACTATTTCGGCCTTCCAGCCTCCATTCCAGGGCAGGTCAGTCTTCGCTAACAACATGACGGTCAGGTTTTTGAAAGGTCTGGAGCAACTCTATCCCCATGTTCATGACCCTGTCCCTCCTTGGGACCTGAATCTCGTGTTGACGCGGCTCATGGGTCCCCCTTTTGAACCTCTGGCTTCCTGCTCCCTTCTTCTATTCTCCTGGAAGGTCTAATTCCATTTTACAAGGACAAGGTCCAGCTACAACTGCACCCGGCTTTCCTGTCCAAGGTTGTTTCACAGTTTCATACAACCCAGGACATATACTTACCTGTCTTCTTTCTAAAGCTTCCTAAGTCAGATGAGGAGCGTAAATTACACTCTCTGGATGGCAGGAGAGTATAGCCTTTTACATCAAAAGGATCAAGCCATTCCATAAGTCGATGCACTTGTTTGTCACGGTGGCGGACAGGATGAAAGATCTTCCAGTGTCTTCCCAGAAGAATTCATCATGGATCCCCTCCCGCATCTGTTTTACTATGATCTGGCGAAAGTGCCTCCACTGGCGATTGTAACCACCCAGACAACAAGGGTGCAAGCCTCGCTGGTGGCCTTCCTGTCCCAAGTGCCAATTCAAGATATCTGCAGGGCTGCTACCTGGTCATCCATTCACACTTTCACGTCTCATTATGCACTTACCCAGCAGGCCTGAGATGATGCTGTCTTCAGTAGAGCAGTGTTACAAGCCGTACCTCCATGGATACTGCTTGTGAGTGACCGAGAATGGAATCTACATGGGCATGCACTCGAAGAACAAAAAACGGTTACTTAGCTTTCGTAACTGTTGTTCTTCGAGATGGGTTGCTCATGTCCATTCCATTACTTGCCCTCTTACTCCTCTGTCAGAGTTGCTGGCAAAAAGGAACTGAAAGGGTGTAGGGCCGGTGGCGCCTAATATACCGACACATGAGCGCAGCACTCCAGAGGGCGCCACTGCCGACTGTATGGATATCGCTAAGGCAAAAATTTCTGATGACCGTGCACGTGGGCACACACACACACACCTAGAATCTAATGGACATGAGCAACACATCTCAAAGAGCAAGTTACAAAAGGTAAGTAACTGTTTTTTGTCAATGTGTGGAAATAAGCATCGACTTACAGATTGGCATTTGTACGTCAGTGCTATGGAGAACACATGGTGACTTCTAAGAAGCAAAACAAGAATTTGCAGAGTTGTAGATGGTAATCCTTGTAGAGCTGTAATTTATAAATTACTGTAGCCTACATAATATTTTAACTGTCCTCCTGTATGTTGAAAACAAATCAGTTGTAATGTTTTATATGACTCTGGAACATTTCCTTTAAAAGTACTGTGAGAGGAAGCGAAGGCTGAGTAAACGATTATTTTTATTGAACTATGCAGATTCCCCAAAATACGGCCTTACTGAAAGCATGCAAATTGGCTTCCTCAGAAAAAGCATCTTGAGAGGTTATTTGACCTAACTAGATTGTCTTAAGCAGGATTCTACTGATCAATCTGTTGTCAAGTTTTCCCATGGCAAAGGTTCCTGCAGAGCAGTGATGATCAATGTTAGTAGGACTAAGGACCCCCTTGGCACCTTGCCATAAGTGCAAGAGTGTGAGAGTGATACAAGTGTAACTCTGCCTTGCTTAGCCCTATGCAGCACAATGTTTATCTTGTTCAATCGTACCATAATGGCAAGGGTGCATCATTAGCCGCTGCTTAAAATCCCGGCAGCACCTCATTTGGATGGGAGGAGAGGGTCTTCCCCTGGGCGAGAACTGAACAGCTAGCCCTTCGTTGGAGAGCTGAAGGTTTCTTTTTTTTTCTTTTTAGTATCTCTCTCAAGAATAAATCACTGGGATCCTGTTAGCTCATTCTCCCTTGTGCAATGGAAACAGGTTGTTATTACCCTATTGGGTCTGTCCCTTGGTGCTCCCTCATGCTGCAGGTCATGCAAATCTAGTGTCAAGAAGAAAAGTTTTAGTCACAGAAACCTGGGGTAGGTCAGGTCTGTTCAGAGGTGCCCACCTTGCACCATCCTTCTCATCTGTCAAGATCCCTCTTCGTCCAACTTGCATACCCAGTGTGATCAAACTCTGTCCTGCTTCCAGTTCCCTGTCCCCTCCCTTTGACTGAGAATGTTGGTCACCCTTAGAGCTGAAGCCTGAGAAGTGGCAGTATCAGTCGGCAGTCCAGCCCAGATAGATTAGGACTGGGACCAGGAAGGAAGCTGCTCAGGCATTGTTGGGGCATTAGGAAGGTGAGAAGAATCTTGTTCCTTTCAAGGGAGAAAGAACAGAAGTTGTGAGAAAGTGGGGCTCCTGCTGGAGAGGAGAAAGGGAGACACTGAAGACGACTGTACTGAGTGTTATTTTGGATGATTGAAGATGAACACTACTCCTCTTTGATGCTCTGAGGTTTATAGTTCCAATAGAGGTACTATATGGCACTTACAGTTCAAGTTATCAATACGGGAATAGTGATTTAGGTTCCACATTGCTATTAGGATATACACATTTTGAAAAATGTGTAAGCAATTGTATTTAATCGAGGTGGTGGCAGCAGGCTGATTTGGATGTGTTCCTGTTGTGACATGAGCTTTAATCGCCATGCATCTACCCCTGCCTGAGTGAAAGCTCCTATAGTCTGGTAAGAGTCAATCTAAGCTGCCTGGAATAACTTTTCATATTACTTCATTTGTCGTCATTTTATTTTGAAGGTCTGTAACAATAAAAAAAATTGTCACTGTGAAGCTGATTGGGCCCCTCCCCATTGTGACAAGCCAGGGTTTGGCGGCAGCATGGACAGTGGACCAACTAGACAAGCAGGTTAGTAATAGCTGATGCTTTCCTGCCATTCCATGGTAGAAAGGGAAAATCCAAATGGGTTTTATTGAAATAGGTACTGAGACTGCAAAACTGTCAATAAATTGGTCAAGCTAGTCCAAATGAATTGGCACTAATTAAAATTTAATGAAGCAAAAACACTGCCAGTTGATTGTAGCAATGTTACTGCATAATTAAGAACACAACAACCCAGAGATTTTGTTTGTTTTTAAGAGTACATTATCCAGTTAGGTAGTTCTGGGATGTGGGGTGATGGTATATTGGTGTGAGCACAAGATTACGAACCAGGAACTCAAGTTTTAACCCTAACTCAGTGGTGGACATGAGCAAGTAACTTAACTTTTCAACTGCTGTAAGGGCTTACAGGGTACCCTGTAACAGTTCCCACGTATTTATTGGTTTCAGAGTAGCAGCCGTGTTAGTCTGTAACCACAAAAAGAACAGGAGTACTTGTGGCACCTTAGAGACTAACAAATGCTCTAATAAATTTGTTAGTCTCTAAGGTGCCACAAGTACTCCTGTTCTTTTCATATATATGGTAATATGATAAGAGACTCAATAAATAAGAGAGAGAGACAGTGTTTCTGATCTACCTTGAGATACATCAAACTCCAAAACATCCTCCATTGCCTACAGCATCACTGTATCAGCATGGGTTTATGGAAAATAAATCTTCTCAGACTAACTTGATATCTTTTCCGGATGAGATTACAAGTTTGGATGATAAAGGTAACAGTGTTGATGTAATTTACTTAGACTTCTGCAAGGCATTTGACTTGATACCACACAACACTTTGATTAAAAAACTAGAATAAAGAATTATCATCACACACGTTAAATGGATTACAAATTGGCTAACGGAGAGGTCTGAAAATGTAACTGCAAACAGGGAATCATCATTGACCAGGTGTGTTTCTAGTGGGTTTTGGGGATTGTTTCTTGGTTTGACGCTATCTAACATTTTTATCAATGACCTCGAAGAAAACTTAATATTCACTTATGACACACAGACTGTGGGAGTGGTAAGTAATGAAGGTGACAGGTCATGGATACAGAACGAACTGGATTACTTGCAAACCATGTGTATTTTAATATGGTCAAATGTAAACAAAGAATGCAGGCAAAACTTACAGAATGCGGGACTCTGACCTGGAAATAGACTTGGAGGTTATGGTAGATAATCCGCTCTACATGAGCTCCTAGTGCGACACTTTGATCAAAAGGGCTAATGTAATCCTTGGATGCATAAACAAAAAATCTCGAGTAGTATTAAGGATATTACCTCAGTATATGGCATTGGTGTAACTGCTGTTGGAATACTGTGTCCAATTCTGGGGTCTACAATTCAAGAAGGATGTCGATGATAAATTGGAGAGGGTTAAGAACAGATCCACAAGAATGATTAGTGGATTGGAAAACATGTCTTACAGTGATGGACTCAAGGAGCTCAATCTATTTAACAAACAGAAGGATAACAGATGACTTGGTCACAGTTTGTAAGTGCCTATGTGAGGAACAAAAAATTGACAATGTGCTTATCAATCTAGCAGACCAAGGATATAACAAGATCTAAAGGCTGGAAGTTTAAACTAGACAAATTCAGACTACAGATAAAGTGCAGATTTATGACAGTGAGGATAATTAACCCCTGGAACAATTTAGCAAGGATCGTGGTGGATTCTCTATCACTAGCAATTTTTTAAAACAAGATTGGATGTTTTTCTGAAAGATATTCTCTAATTCAAAAAGAAAATAATTCAAGGAAGTTCTTTGGCCTATGTTATATAGGAGGGCAGACTAGATGGTTACAGTGGTCCTTCTAGCTTTATACTCTATGAATTATGAGACTGATTTTCAAGAATATATTTGTACAGTTTGTGCATGCAAAGCCACACCCACAATTGTGTGCCTAATGTAAGCCTGAAATTACTGTCGTTACAAGTGCAAATCGGGAATTTGTGCACTCATGTGACCAGACATTCATGCATGCTATTAACTGATTTGTATGCATGCACTTTTAAAAATCGGAACCTCAGAATATGACAAATCCAGAAAAATAAGTAACTGTCATATGGTGGCTTTTATAGTGGGGGAAACGTCTGAATATGTCACAAACATAAATCCATTTAACTTTCACATATTTTGAAAATTTGATGCTAATGGAAGATATATATATTTCCTATACCCTGTGCCTTCAATTTCCCTATGAGCAATCCCTGAAATACTGGCTGTCGCATCCTCTTTCTCCTCTAGCCAGACACAGATTTTTTCGATATGTGTTGATAATCCTTAGATACATGTTACATTTCAGAGTACCATAACGTTAGTGATTTCAGTGGAGTTCTAATTTATATCAGTGACAGGAGAATTAGGCCCATAGTCTACTCACATTTGCATATGTGGCCTATGATTTCCTGGGAAGTAATCTGAGCTCCTTTCATGAATAATGCTATTCAAAAATAAATTGGATTGTATTCTCTACATACTGAATCCTGCAGTGAATTGTAATGCTGAACTAGTGACCTCACAATCATTTCCATGGCAACAACATGACATGATTTCACTGCAGGACATAGCAGAAAGAAGGTTCTGAGGGAGAAAGATTTTATTCAAACACCAAACTTCCGACAAAACAGTAAAGAAACTGCAGTACAGTTATTAATGTGTAAATATTCTCATTTTTCCAGGTGTGCACTAACATAAGTCCTTCTTAAACTTACCTTGCTGTGGCTAAGTAGTGCAGGGAACTACAAAATCTGACTGTACATATCATGTAGAATGTGCTGCAATACACAGAAGTAACTGGGGAGAAGGCAAATATAGGGTGTCTTCAATAATTCAATTCTCTACTTTGAAAGGAAGCCCTTTAATGTTACTTTTAAAATTAGTTTTCTGCAGTTTTATATATCATGATACTTTTGCCATCTATTTTCAATGCCCATGCTATACTCAGTAGTACTGGGAATAAACAAATATAGAAATTGCTAGGGGAGCTAATTTTTCTTCCCTGACACTTGTGATTTAAATATGAGCAGTTGATACAAGGTTTGGATTATGACCTGAATAGTTTGCACATCTGTAAATCAAAGGGTAGAAGGATTAACTCAATAAAAAAGAAACAAACAGTCATTTACCTTAGTTAAATAAGACACACGGCCTGATTTGTCTTTAGTAACTGATTTCACCCAGCTAACTTTTACTAAATCCGTGTACTCAGCACACTATATCTTTATTAAATAGCAGCACTAAATATTTAACAGAATCGTTATGTAAAGATAAATTAAATGTAATTGCCTATACTCAGTTTACTCATTTTATTTAGCTTTTAGGACTGGAAAGAGATTTATTACTGTTACTCTGAGCTAAAGGGCTCTGTGTCTCTGTCAGTCAATGCAATCAATACTGTCAATTGCATTGGCCAATGTCTAGTTGAGGTTGGGGTACGTTAAAAATCTAGCTGGCTGAAATTCAGTCAGGATAAGACTGAGATAATGCTGGTAGGTTGCCATTATAAGCATTATAACTGTCCTTTTACTGAGGGTGAGAAATTCCATACATTGTTAGAGTTTGTAGTTCTAGAGTATTATTGCATCTCCAACTGCTGGTAGATGATCATAGAGCAGACCTATCTACCAGAGTTTTTTCCCATGTCTTCCCGACCACAAGACTGTGACTGATTTTGGGGGTTTTTTTAGTTGCAAACCTTGCAGGCATGATTGATTCATGTCTTTGTTACCTTTAGACTATTGCAATGTACTCTGTGCAAAACTGCACTTTAAATCATTCTGGAAACCTAAGGCAGTGTAGAAGGCAGCAGCCTGCACATTAAATGGTGTGTCTCATCACAAGCACATGATACCATATTCTTACATTGCTTACTCCTTGATTTCCAAATTGAGATTAAGATGTTGGCTTTGTCGTATAAAGCTCTAAGGGCTTGAGACCTTCCCACTCCCCCTGCCATACTGCCACAGCTGCAGTTAGCAGAGAACCTTGAGCTGGAGCTCCCCATTAGTATAAAAGAGAGAGAGAGAGAGAGAGAGAGAGTGCGCGCTCCTGGCAGGGTTTTCTCCAGACTGGGTTGGATGGAATCTTTGATTAGATCATGTTCTGGTTTTGGAAGAGCAGAAGCTGCCAGCATTATTCATTATTGCATATTACTGTATTTAGAGCAAAGGCCGCCCATTATTCCAATCCATCTGTTGTTACGGAGCTCAAGGAGCATAACCATTGTCACAGCAGTTGCCAACCTGTAATGTAAAGGGCTGACATTTGGACTGTAAAATCCAGAGTAATGCAATCCAAACAACACTGTGAAGTGGGCCACTGGAATACAGTGACTCTGGTAAAGAAATTGCCATTCTGTAGTGTCTTAAATAAATACAACCACGAGTAGTCTTATTACTTCATTTGACCCTTAAATGGTAAGAATTATGTTTTTCCACCATAAGACAGCTGATTTTTACACTTTCACTAATATCCATTTGAAGGGGAGAAAACTTTAGTAAATTGAGACACAACCATTTTGCTATCAGCTGTTGAGTTTTGAGTCATAATCTCAAATTGAAGCTAACAAAATATCAAAGTTTTTAGTATCTGTATCACTGAGAGTTGATATTTAATTGCCTCTTCCATCTTTTAGTGCACCCTCTGTATTGTTTTTCCAGTTTTCTGCTTTGGATATTTATACAGTTGAGGAATGGACTGAGTCTATCAGCGTGTATTTAACCATTTTGGTTTTGGAGTTGACAGAAACAAATTATGTGAGAATTAAGTTCAAGTATAATCATAGCAGAAATAGTAATAAATTATTTACTAATTTCATTTTGTATGTTGCTAGAAAGCAGGCCTAGCCAGCAATATCCCACTCTTGATATCACACAAATTTCATCATAACTGACCCCTACCACAAGTCAAAAAAATGTGTTTTATTTCAGATAATAGAAGTTTAACCATAGGAATACTCGTAACCATTCTGTGCCTTATTGTTGCTGGTTTAATCATGTATCTCAAAAGGAAGACTTTGATTAGACTGCTATTTACAAATAAAAAGACAACAATAGAGAAACTAAGGTATGATGATTTTCCTTAACTACTCACTCATTTTTATAAACTTCAGTAGAAATTGACTGTACTCATTCCATTTCTCAATACTTGTGGTGTGTATATGAGACATTGAGTCAAGTTTACTAAAAGTTCATTCATTCATTGAGTTTTTCAGAAATGTTTTCTTCACTTCAACTTCATTGACGTCAGTAAATAAAATGGGGTTTGACCATATGCCTTTTTATTATGCTTTCCATGATAAGCAATTAAAAAGTAAAGGAAACTTTGCCTTGATTTTTGGATTGCTTGAAATATTTTCATTATCTGGTTTGGCCTTTTATCTAAACTCAGTCAAGTGAGCTAAAACTTCTGTATCTGAGGTCTTTACTACTTAAATGTTAGACTCATTAGAACAGTCTCTTGGGAGCTATAAAGCTGCATTTCCACAGATTGCAAGAGCTAATTTAACAGACTAGTGGCTTCAAAAAAATCTATATTTTTATTCTTGCAAGATTTTTAGAAAATTTTTACATTTCCTTGTTTTCCATAGAGAGAAAAAATAAGAAAGCCCTTTCAAAGTGTTATTCTGAGAAAAAAGTATACTGTTATACTGTGAAAAAAGTAAAGTTGTAAGAACAAAGTTGCATTCAATAAGTGTATACTTGTATTGCAGGTCTGTGAGTCCAGCAAGGCCTTCCAGTTCATTTGAGCCTAACCATGTTCATACCACAACTCTCAGTAAAAATCTAGTCATAAAGCCACAAAATTTAAACATACATCAGGTGGGTTATTAAACAGTCAAAATATCATTACTAGAATTTTATATACATTTCCTGTATGTTTGAAGTAATTATGACACTTAATGATAATAAGTATTAAAATTATATAAAACTATGAACAAGTTAAACAAGAGCAGAAAAGGTGGGCCCAAAATGCACTTTGGCTTCCAACTTCCAAACAGATGGAGACTTCAAACGTTGAAAGGAAATACAATTAGTCTCTGGGATACAGCCAGCCATCTCAGACAGAAGCGCTACCTTCTGAACAGCCAAGGATTAGTGTTTGAATAGGCTTCTGGAAGTTGTTAATTGCTTGTTCTCTGGCTACAGAAAAGGAGTTTAGGGGTACGGTAAAGCAGGGAGGGAAAGAAGGGGAAAGCAAGTGCAGAACAAGGAAGATTACAGTGTTTCAAACAATATTGCTTGTATCCATAATATTCATTGGGAATTTTTAAAATTACAAATTTTATTATTTTATGGCTCTATAGAGAGATGGTACGAGAAGATTGCTACCATATCAGACTATTGATATCAGTAACCCTGTAAAGACATCTGATGTACTGAGGTTAAAAACACCCCAGCGAGTCCTACCACCCCTTCACCAGCTACCCTGTCATCAAACTGTACCTGCACGACCACTGCCAGCTAACCCAGCTCTTAGGCTTGCTCAGGTAAAGCTACATTTTCTTTCTTTCTGATATTTACAGATAGTGATGTCAGGCTACAGACTGCAGTATGAATAACGGCATATAATCAATCAGAATAAAATGTTTTATCACTTTTCATATATGGGTTCTCCCACAGCATTTCCTGTGTGATTGATAGTGTGGTGAGTGGATAGCCAGACAGCAGTCATTATGGCTTCACTCCTGAGCTTGTGTAAAGTGGTGTAGCTCCAGTTAAGTAAATGGAGCTGTTCTGATTACTCTGAATGAGGATTTGGCCTTAACTATTCCTTGTACTTCAGCCAATTAAAAGACCAAGTTAGAACATGGTTGCAATATATAGTACAGGTGGGAACTTTACCATGGAACCTTTCTGTAACTGGTATTTTCCAGTTTAGCATACTTGTCAACACTAAAATTTGCAGTGGAGTTTTCCTCTGTGTTGTAACTGGTTTCCCTTTCTTGGTTATATGTGTTGATGAAAGGGACTTTAAACAAGGGAATGTTGGCCAAGTGACCACCATTATTGCTGCTCCTTCCTATAAGTAAAGATCCTTTTTACCATTAATCATGTGAGAGGAGATCATCTTGTGGCTGAAGTGCAAGACTGAGAATCAAAGGTACCTCTTCTCTGCAGAGTTAATTTGCATGACCACCATCCAGGTTAGCCTAGCCTGGGTGTGTGCAGCCACACTGCAAATCTCCAGATGAATTACTGTGTGCTCCCTGGTGCTGTACTCACCTATATATAGTGTGACAGCTTCTCAGGACATATCCTTTGATAGTTCTTTGTGCTGAGGTTAAACTGAACCACACTGATTCTTTCCTGGTGAATTCTGGAAGAATTTTTCTGTCCTTCTGCACTGATACACAAGGAATTGTGGGAAGGCACTGGAAAAGTGTCAGCACTCAAGTGATTTAGCCTTTGTCCTAACTGCAAAGTGGGCAGGTTACTAGCCCGAGTGAAAGCTTCACTTGAGTTTTAGCCTGCAGCCCCAGATAAGCCAGTTAGCTCAGGCTGAAGCACCACGAAACTTGAATGATACAAAGTTTTGTATGTGAACAGAAAGGGAACAAGGGCAACACCTGAGTAAGATCCTGATTTAACTCTGCAATGAAGACATACCACAAGAGGTGGCGACAGTGGTCACAGCCCTCTGCTTGCTTCTGGCCCCACTGGGCGTGTGTGTCAACATGGAGAAATCCGTGCTCCTCCCAACGCAGACAATCCACTTCCTAGGAGTGCGCCTAGACTTCCTTCCGACATACTGCTTCGCCACCTTCCTGGCCCTCGTGAAGATCTTGCGCTGCAACCAATGCACAATGGTGTGCGGTTGTCTCTGCCTCCTCAACCACATGGTGGCCTACACCTATGTGACGTTGCACATGTGTCTCCATATATGCTGCCTACAACTGTGGCTCATCTCTGTCTACAGGCTCCATTAAGACCACCTGGAGTCAGCCTTGACCATTCCCATTGTGACGGGTTGGATCACAGAAACCCCCTTGGGACTGCCACCTGATATGCTGAGACTACCTCTGAGCCAGTTTTACCTGGCAGCTTGGGACTCCAGAACCCTGACTGGTTGTGCCAGACACACTAGCCTGCTAAAACACAGACCCAGGTCTGAACCACGTCCCCCAAAAGCTGCAGGCTTAACTGAAAACAGCTTAAGAAGTGCTCCTGTCTCCAGCACTCAGATACCCAGCTCCCAATGTCCAAACCCCAAATAAATCCATTTTACCCTGTATAAAGTTTATACAGGGTAAACTCATAAATTGTTTGCCCTCAAAAACACTGATAGAAAGGTATGCACAGCTGTTTGCCTCCCCCCCCCCCCCGGTATTAATACATACTGTGGGTTAATTAATAAGTAAAAAAGTGATTTTATTAAATACAAAAAGTAGGATTTAAGTGGTTCCAAGTAATAACAGACAGAACAAAGTGAATTACCAAGCAAAATAAAATAAAACATGTAAGTCTAAGCCTACTACAGTAAGAAAGTGATTATAGATGAGATCTCACCCTCAGAGATGTTCCAGTAAGCTTCTTTTACAGACTAGTCTCCTTCTAGTCTGGGTCCAGCTATCACTCACACCCCTGTGGTTAATGTCCTTTGTTCCAGTTTCTTTCAAGTATCCTTTGTGGGTGGAGAGGCTACCTCTTGAGCCAGCGGAAGACAAAATGGAGGGGTGTCCAAGGACTTTATATAGTTTCACTCTTGTGGGTGGAAACCCCTCCCTCCCCCTGTGTAGAATCCCAGCTACAAGATGGAGTCTTGGAGTCACATGGGCAGGGACATTCCCAGGAAAGCTCAGATGTGGATTGGTGTCTATCAAGGTCCCTTGTTCACCAAGTACTTCCATTTACTTGAATAACCCCTTCACACTATGTTGATCAAATCTGCCTTAGGTGCCTTCTACAGCAAACATTTTAAATACAAGCATAGAGCCAACACTCATAACTTCAGATATAAAAATGATACATGCATACTAATAGGATGAATACATGCAGTAGAACATAACCTTTGCAAAGATATGTTACATGGCATATCTAGCATAAAACATATTCCAGTTATGTCATATTTACATTCATAAGCATATTTCTATAAAGCATTATGGGGTGCAACATCACACCCATCTGGGTCTGTGCATCACTCACTTGGTGGACCGATCCTACCAAGGTGCTTGGAGGCACCCCTTTTGCCACCCTCACCCTGGATGCCGCCTTCGCAGGGTGGGGCACATATTTGCGGGGCTGCAATGCACAGGGGAGGTTGACTGCCAGGGAAGTACGCATGCACATCAACACGCTGGAGCTGCATGCAGTCCTCCAGGCCTGCCACGTGTTCTTGCCTCTTCTCCGCGACCGACACATTCAGATCTTCTCAGACACCACCACCACCATGGCAAACATAGACAGGGTAGCACCAGATTCCGGTCACTTTGCATGGAGGCTGTCCACCTCTGGAACTGTTGTCTCTGCCACAACATTGTGTCCCATGAGGCGTGACTCCTGGGGACACAGAACTCCCTGGTGGATGCACTAAGCAGAACTTGGTACCTCAACCACAAGTGGGAGCGCCAGAACCCTATGCTCTGCACCCATGTGCTAGGCCTGGGGCACCCCCCTCTGGGATCTCTTTGCAAGTTCCCCCTCTAATTCTCTAGGGAGGGCCAGGGGTCAGGACTCCAAGGTGACGCCCTCCTTCTTCCATAGCATAGCAATCTTCTGTACTCTTTTCCCCCAGTCCCTCCGCAGGACCTACCAAGATCTGGCCAGGGTCATCCTGATAGCCCTGTGCTGGCCCCAACAGTTCTGATTTCCCGAGCTACTCAGCTGTGAGCCTGCCCACTGATCAACCTCCCCAACAGGCTCGACCGTCTCACACAGGACCACTGTAGGGTTTGCCAACCTGGGCCTGTTCCAACTGACAGTCTGATTTTTGGATGGGGCTCATGCACAGACAGTGCCTGTTCATCACCCGTCTGCCGTATGCTTATACGCAGTAGGCAGGAATCTACGAGGGCATGCTATGCCACAAAATGTAAGTGCTTCACCTCCTGGGTGCACCACCGGGACCTCCCCTCCACTGTCTCTGTATTCATCATCCTAGACTATCTCCTGGAGCTCAAGAACTCAGGCCTCACACTCAGCTCAATCTGCATCCACCTTGTGGCACTCAGCACTTTCCTCCCTCCCTCCCTCCCAGGGATGGCTGGTCAATATATTTACCCATCTTACTGCTACCTGGTTTCTGAGAGGCCTAACAAACTGCTTCCCACCAGTCCTTACCCCTACTCCCTCCTGGTACCTCAACCTTATTTTGTCTGCCTGAGCTCACCCAGCCTCCATTCAAACCCCTGACCACATGCACCCTGGCCCATCTATTCATGAAAGTCCTCTTCCTGGTGGCCATCACCTCTGCCTGGAGGGTCAGCAAACTAGCAGCCATGGTGGCTGACCCACTCTCTTCTCCCCCCACCCCCAATACAGTTTTCCATAAAGAGAAAGTCTCCTTACACCTTCATCCTAAGTTCCAACCACAGGTCGTCTCCAAGTTTTCACTCAACCAGTCTATCCATCTCCCTGTCTTCCATCCTAAACAGCACGCCACTCCCGTGGACAGGACGCTGCACTCCGTGGACGTCTGCAGGGCACTGGCCTTCTACTGGGATAGGACTCGCGCCTGTCACGCCTCCCCACACCTCTTTGTAGGCATTGTGCAGGCCTGAGGGCCATATGAGGTTTCTGAAATTATATGGAGGGCCAGTTAGGGGAGGCTGTGCCTCCCCAAACAGCCAGGCATGGCCAGGCCCCCGGCCCCTATCCGACCCCCCCTGCTTCTCATCCCCGACGGCCCCCCCCGGGACTCCTGGCCAATCCAACCCCCCCGTTCCCTGTCCCCTGACCACCACCCCCGGACCCTCCGCCCCTGACTGCCCCCCCCGCTGCCACATCCAATCCAGCCCCTCAATCCTGACTGCCCCATCCAACCACCCCTTCTCCCTGACTGCCCCCGGTCCCCCCACCCCTAACTGCCCCCCGCCACCCCATCCAACCCCGCTCTCCTTCCTGACTGCCCCCCTGGGACCCCTGCGCCCATTCAACCCCCCTGTTCACTGCCCTCTGACTGCCCCGACCCCTGCCCACCACCTGTCTGACTGCCCCACCCCTGTCCACACCCCTGCCCCTGCCCACCACCATGAATTCCCCTGCCCTCTATCCAACCGTCCCTGCTCCCTTATCGCGCTGCCTCTAGCACTGGTGGTGCTACAGCCATGCCGCCCAGAGCACCAGGACGGGCAGCTGCACCGCCCGGCTGGAGCCAGCCACGCTACCGCACAGCACAGAGCACCGGGTCAGGGCATGGCTCTGCAGCTGCACTACCTGGCAAGACCTCACAGCCCTGCCGCCAGAGCATTGTGCTGGCGGTGCAGTGAGCTGAGGCTGCAGGGGAGGGAGAACAGTGG
Source organism: Natator depressus (assembly GCF_965152275.1). Classification (NCBI taxonomy): domain Eukaryota; kingdom Metazoa; phylum Chordata; order Testudines; family Cheloniidae; genus Natator; species Natator depressus. The sequence goes on from NC_134240.1 coordinate 102,108,062, forward strand.
GGGAGGGGCCGGGGCTAGACTCCTGGGCCAGGAGCTCAGGGGCCTGGCAGGAGGGTCCCGCGGTCCGGATGTGGCCCGTGGGTCATAGTTTGCCCACCTCTGGCACAGTGGAATGGTTGAGAGGGCAAACCCTCTCAGCGTATATCCAATTGGATCTCTTAAGTGCATTACAGAATGCTATGCACACTCCAAAGCAACGCCATCTGGCAGAATCATGGCACACTTCATGCGGGCACATGCGACTATCTCTGCCTCCCTGGCAGATGTCCCTTGGCACAAGATCTGCCATACGGCAACGTGGCGCTCTGTCCACACTTTCACAGCACACTATGCCATCGACTAGTAGGCGGCCACAGAAGCCAATATAAGACACGCTGACCTATAGCGGGTTTTCTCCATTATGTCCTCACACCCACCTCCAAGCTGATCATTACTCCATACTCATCCACATTTGGAATACATATAGGTACCATCACCTGAAGAAGAGGAGGAGGTTACTTACCAGTAACTGGAAGTTCTTCAAGGCGTGTGGTCCTTATTTGTATTCCAGTACCTGCCCACCGTCCCCTCTGCTGCGGAGACTCTGTGCTGCGGTAAGAGGGAGACTGAGGGTGTGTCACCCCACATAGCCTCTTATAACCTCACACAGAGCATGTGGCATCATAAGGAGGCCATGCGGGTCAACAGACACTGCTGCTGAAAAAGCTTCCAACTCAGGCACATGGCACGCCTGTGCACCAGTGTTTGGAATTCAAATAGGGACCACACATCTCAAAGAAACTGGTCAGTAACCTCTTCTTCTAAATGTTTGTCAAGTGTAATAGTTAAAAGTCTATGTCCAATATAAAATTTCCTTTTGTACAGAAGTCTTCATGAAACAGTTTGATTATCCATAAGTTAGATCTTCAGCTGATGTAAATCAGCATAAAGTTATAGCACTTAGTGGATCCAGTCCATAATTTAGGTTAAGTTCATTTATGTTTTTCTTGGTTATTCTGTAATCAGTTGCATGCTATTGCTGTTTTGCCACACCACACTCTCATCTAAATCAACTTGTTATAGGATGTCCTTACTGTAGGACAGTGGTTCTCAAATGTTTGTATTGGTAACCCCTTTCACACAGCAAGACTCTGAGAGAGTATAATTTATTTAATTATAAATCAAAAACACATTTTAAATGCTGGAGGCAAAGTGGGGCTTGGGGGTGGAGGCTGACAGCTCACAACCCACTGATGGGTCCCGACTGCAAGTGTGAGAACCCCTGGTGTAGGATATAGTTGGTAAGGCACCAGACCTGTATTTACTGTCTGCATGTTCTGCCACAGTCATCTCAAACTGGGTTTACAGTCAGCTCCTGGATACAGAATCCATTGAAGCACCTTCTTCAAGACCCCTCTTTCTCACAGTGCATTTTAGATTAGAAACCTCTTCCATAAGCATACCAAAGGAGCTTTGGTCTGAACATACCAAAGGAGCAAATTAGAGTTGATATGCATTGTTTATAGCTGCCTAATATATAAGAAATACACTTTTTTCCCCTCCTAAGCACAGCTGTAACAAGAGCTAGTGCCATTATTGAAAACAGCCCTTTCTCCAAATATAGATGAAAACCCGACATGCTGAACTCGACTCTAGGTTACTGATATAAAACTGGAGAAATAAATCTGTCCATAAACACTTTTAGCTGAGGCTCTGTAGTGGGGGAAACAGGGTCAGGGAAAGGGCCTTATTAGCAGAGATAACCTGAGCAGAGAAGCACCACCTTTTTGGTACTGAGGGCCATACTAGCAAGTTGCCAGGAGCTCTAGGGTTACAACTAATTTCCATGTTCATTTCCATAAATTGACATGGCTTGTGTCAATTTGTATTCCCTGTGATACGCTGAGAATATGAAACACAGCTGTAAAGATGCATCTTTTTTGTTTTCTGTTCTCTCAAACATGCATTTTGCTCCTTCTGAGGGCCACTGTTTTCATATTGCATTTTCTCCCAGTTAGGTGATTTCTTCTTCGGCCTCTCTTTCCTATCACATCACTGTTTTCCAGTCCATTCTTTGTCACCTCATCCTCTGTAACTCCCTCCTTCAATCATCTGCCTCTACCGCCAGTCTCACCTTTTTCCTGTGCCCCTCCTTGCTCTACTCATTTTTCTCCTCTTCTCCATTCTGTTTTCCCAACTGCCATAATTACCACCCCATGCCCATCCCCATTTTTCCTTTGTCCATCTACTTCATTGCACGCTGCTAATACCATGCTTGTCTCCATGTGGAAGATATTCCAGAATGAGAGAGGATGTGAATTTCAAGTGAAATAGCTATTCCCAAAGAGCTCCTAATGTGCATGTTCCTTCCAGTGTAGCTCCCTCCACTTCCAAATTTTCCCATTAAGCTCTATCTCAGGGATGGGCAAACTACAGCCCGCGGGCCGGATCCAGCCCCTCAGGGCTTTGGATCCAGCCTGCGGGATTGCCACCCCCATGGTGCCATGGGCCCCGCGCTGCTCCGGGAAGTGGCCGGCCCCACGTCCCTGCGGTCCTCGAGGGGGGGCAGAGAGCTCTGCATGCTGCCCTTGCCTGTAGGTACCTCCCCCAAAGCGCCCAGTAGCCAGGAACAGGGAACCATGGGAGCCTGCCCTGGCCCTGCTGCACACTGCTGCCACCCCGGTGCCACTCCAGGTAAGCGGCACACCCCAAACCCCTCCTGCACCCCAACCCCCTGCCCTGAGCCCCCTTGTACCCCAACCCCTTGCCTACAGCCCAACCTCCTGCACCCTCAACTCCCTGTCCTGAGTCCCCTGCCCCCTAACCCCCTTCCCTGAGCCCCTTCATACACCCAGCACCCCTTCTCTGCCCCAACCCCTTGCCCTGAGCCCCTTCCTGCACACCGCACCCCAACCCCCTGCCCAAGCCCTATATTCATAGCCCTGCAAGCAATTTCCCCACCCAGATGTGGCCCTCAGGCCAAAAAGTTTGCCCACCCATGCTCTATCTACTACCAATGTGAATTAGGCTAAAACCCCCCAAAAAGACACTTCAGTGGAATGGCTATTCTGGAATAATTTCCCCATGGAGGCAAGTCCAAATGCTGATGATCTGTAACCAAGGTGCTGACGCTTCCTTGTTCTGTGCCCCTCAGCTACACAGTAAGCAGTTCCATTTCCTACTGGGCTTGGGGAAAGGAAGGTGCTACTAGCAGAGAGCCATGGGAGAGAAGCTATGAAATGGTAGCTACCTACCACTTAGGATAGGTAAAATGGAGAAAGTAACATTCCTGCACTTTGTTGATCTTGTCTGTAAGATCTTCAGGCCAGGGCCTATTTTTTTTTTTTTTTAGCGTGCCTACTCCATTCAGGTCCCCATCTTCATCGTGGGCATCTAGATAGTGCCATAATACAAATAAATAAGAGTAAAAGAATTTTCATTAAGGCCTGATCCTGCAAACTCAAGTGAATAAGTAACTTTACACAGATGAGTTAGAATGCTCATCTGAGTAAAGCTACTCGCATGCCTAAGTAAGTAATTGCAGAAGCAGGTCACTTTCATATTATTGTAGGCAGTCAATGGAACAAAGGTTTTATGATGCAAGAAGACTTATTTCCTTCTAATTTCTTGCCATCGCTGTAATACTGATTTTTATTTATTTGGTCATTAACTCTTTGGCAAAGAAAGACCAACTGCAACCAAATATGATGTAATAAAATTGCACACAATCTCTCATGTGCCAACCATATTGAAAGGTGGTTTAAAAAAAAAACAAAACACCACCACCACTACGTTAGGGAACGTAAAATATTTCAGTAAGAGGCAATTCCACATAGATGCATACATGCAAGTTTTATTCCTCAAGAAATCTAGCACATCTGGTTTCTTGGAACAGAAAGGCTGCTTCTCTTACAGATTTCAGGTTGTCCATTTTATATCCACTGAAAATTACCAAATTTTGAACAATTTCATTTGCTAGTATCTATAATTGACTTCATAAGCATCATCATTATATTCCCATCACACAGAAAGATATTTACAAGAAATTGCTGTTTTTTCCCCACCATGGCTGATTATTTGCAATATCCCTCATATTTTCCTTGTATGAAGTCTATTCTATACACACAAAACAGCACTGATAAGAAAAATGTTTGTTCCTTTATTTTAAAGGAGGAAGTTGATAAGAGCTCAAAATTCTTTTGGATGATGGGCAAGATTGACTTTTATGGAGTCAGAGATTGGCTACTATGATAGGTTAAAATAAACAGAAAAAGAATTTTATTTCATGTTGCCATTCCCCACTTACACACAGCATTAGTACAAGTTATGCAGTGACTGCAAGCAAGGAGAGGAGGGACACAAAACTCCAGTTTCAATTTTTAAAACTATTCTAAACTTGAGCTGACTGAATCCAAAGTTTACCTAAAGTCCAGCTTTTTACTTCTTTGTGATCAGCAGGGTTAGTAGTGGTCATTCCCCATTTCCCTTTGAAAGTGTAATGCTTATGTTGAAAATGAGATGCTTAAACAGATAATGAAAATGCTATACCTCTTTCTGAAAGAGTAATTAATGTACCTAGTTGTTCTTTGTCAAATCTTTCATTGTTTGCCTACTTATAGTACCTCTTTAAGCTGCTCTTTTTCTTTTTCATCAACTGCACCTTTATTCCGCCCTAATTTTTAGTAGTGGGGAGTTAGATGATGTAACTTTCAGATTCTTGAAATAAACAATTTGGGGGATTTTGAAGAGGAAGGATGGCCTTGTGGTTAAGAAGAGCTGAGTCCATTTTCTGACTCTCAAAAATGTCCTGTGACACCTTGAACAACTCATTTAATCTATCTGTAAACTGGGGAGATGCACAGATAAATTCATTATTTGGCAGATGCTCACTAGTGAGGTCCATAGTCACATAGCTATTTTTAACATGCGTTAATTTTTCTAGATTAAACAAACATTTAGTGAATTAGTTTGTACAGTTGAAGCCCAGGTTGCACAGATCCACTAAGTTTCCATTAACTAAAAATCATTGTTGGAAGTTTCAGATTCTGGAATAACTCTTGAAATTTGGTGTTCAGAAACCTTTTTTTGCTCAGCTGCACACACGCCAATTTGCAAACAATATTAAATGGTGGTAGTTTTTTGGATCACAAACTGTGCAACAAAACATCCTTCTCTCTAAGACCAATGAAACTATGTTACCATCTTTGCAGCAGTTTGAGGACCACACAGTAATGACATTAATTCATGCCTTGCAGCAAGATTACTATTGTTCTCCACTAATGAACTACTTAATTCCACAGTTCTTTTGGCTGAAATAAATTGCAGCTGCATTTATAACAATTCCACGAATGCTCACCAGTCAAACTGGAATCAGAAAGTTTGATTCTAGGGTCATCCAAAATTTGCATTTTGAAGTCATCTCCTGCAGGAAACCTTGTATGTGTTTACTAATTGTAAATTAACCAGGCCAAAAACACTGCCCCAGGAAACAATGGATGATGGAAAGTCATTCTGGAGACCTGGATGTGCTATTGGAATGCAGCTGCATCTAGATTTGCAGAGGGAGAGGGTTGTAAGAAAATAAAAGTTGAGCTTGCACTTTTTTTTTTTTTGCGCTCCTTGTAATGTATAAAGATGACCTGAAAAATTGTTTGCTTTTTTAAATATTTTAAATGCTAGAAATTCAAACCCTGAAAGACACTAACTAGTGAAATTATGACATCACATGAGTTAAACAAATGAAAATTGAGCAACTGAAAAAGGAGGGGATGTTTACTCAAGTTGTTTAAAACTGTTTGTTTTGTTTAGTTTTACATTAACACCTGCTAACTTTCAATGATTAATTAAAATTTTGGACAAAAGATGTCTTTTTAACACCACTGCTTCTTCAATAAAGGAGTGAAGTCACAATACACATGCAATGAGACCCATCAAAGGTTCTCCCACAAAGGTAGTGAAGATCAGATTTGTTATGCACAATATTTTTAAAATAAAAACAAAGAGAAGGAAAAAGACTAAAAAGAAATCCTTTGGAGCCCTCTTTATATATCATAAGACAATAAAATATAGTAGAAGTTCATTTATTTAAAAAAAAACACTTTACAGATCAACCTTATAAACATATGTAGACACAATGGACTAAATTCATCCTTGATCTAATTGCATTCTTGTTACCCACCCTTCTTTGATTTGCTACTTTCTTTTGTATGGCATGAGCATAATTGAGGGCAGAATATGTCCCACCGTCCAAAACATGAATTATGGAATTACCACATTTGCAGTAGGAAAGTTAAGAGTGAGTTTTATCTAAAAAGGTCTTTTGGTCTAAGTACACCATAGTTCTGAAAATATGCAATATAAAAGATTTGAAAAATTTACATCAATTACATTTGAAGTGTAAAAATTACATTCTGTAATTTGGACATTGTGTGATATGCTGTAGGCTTAAAATGCACCTCTCTGATGAGCATTTAAAAAAATAAAACGACAACAAACCTTAGTGTTCCATGTGTTCTATCTACTGCATACAAAATAGTCTAAAGCAACTCCATTTAAAATCAAGAGTTTATTTTTTCATTTTGTTTATAAAGATTACATGATCTGATATCTTTTTATAGGAAACGCTCAAACCAAACCCTCCTCAAAAGCCTTTGCCAGCAAATCCTCTGAACAAAACCGCTCGGTTTAACAATGCCTCCAGCCCAATACTTGGACATCAGAAACTTGTGCCTCACATTACTCCTGTAAGGTTAGTTTTGCTAATCAAAATGTTTTTATAACCTGTAGCAAATTCTTTACTGGAACTTGTAGACTCTCCTTTACTTGGAGCTGACTTACCATATTTTTGGAAAAACCACCATCCTCTCCATTTAAATGGTCTGTCATCATATAAGGTTCCCTGCACCTCCTTTACCTAGATAAATATATTAGCATTGTGTTTGTATCTTACTCGGTAGTAAACAAGTATATCACAGAGGAGATCAAAAATGAAGACATCTATTATATAGCAGTGAGATATTATACCATAGTAAGTTATATTCTAACTGCACATAAAATACCATTGTATAGCACCTTTATTTATTACCAAGATACATAGCAATCATTTTCTCTCTGTTTACCAAATATGTGAAAGATAGGGCCAGATTCTCAGCTACTATAAATAAATGTAGCTCTATTTTTTTTTCCAATGGTATGCCATTTTATCCCAGCTCAGGATCTGTCTTTAAACATCTAATTCACTTTATTTTTTAAACTCTTACGTAATGGTAATTTCATATTGTACATTACTCAGACTTTAAGGTCAGAAGGGACCATTATGATCATCTAGTCTGACCTCCTGCACAATGCAGGCCACAGAATCTCACCCACCCACTCCTGCAATAAACCTCTCACCTATGTCTGAGCTATTGAAGTCCTCAAATCATGGTTTAAAGACTTCAAGGTACAGAGAATCCTCCAGCAAGTGACCCGTGCCCCATGCTACAGAGGAAGGTGAAAAACCCCCAGGACCTCTTCCAATCTGCCCTGGAGGAAAATGCCTTCCCAACCCCAAATATGGCAATCAGCTGAACCCTAAGCATATGGGCAAGATTCACCAGCCAGATACCCAGGAAAGAATTCTCTGTAGTAACTCAGATCCCACCCCATCTAACATCCCATCGCAGGACACTGGGCCTATTTACCATGAATATTTAAAGATCAATTAATTGCCAAAATCATGTTATCCTATCATACCATCTCCTCCATAAACTTATCGAGTTTAATCTTGAAGCCATATAGGTCTTTTGCCCCCACTGCTTCCTATCGTGATCATCTAGTCTGACCGCCTGCAAGGAATGATGAAGAAAGACTGTGGCAAGGAGCACAAGAAAGAGATAGAGAGCCTTACTCTACAGCCCTCATGAAGGCAAAACTCATGCAAGAGCTATTTGATCTTATATAATGTATGAAAGACCACATGCAATAACCTTGCACATTGAGATGATATTCTTCTGGATCAACAATGCTTTATTGGCAGGCACCTCCTATAAGGAAGCTTGCCATTATTTTATAGTTTCAGCATTACCAGAAAGTAATGTAGTTGGCAGTGGTTCAGAAATTTAGTGTCACAAAGGATGCGAGGATTTCGTTACATTACTTGGGAAGAATTCTTGGTGAATAAAACAGAATAAAACTAAAAACATACAAGATAAATAAGTTCAAACAGGCATAGCAAAGATTTGCAGTAAAATCATCCATACTGTAGATACAGAAAATTGTTTTGAAGCTTCAGTGCTTTGCTTTGTGGTTTCTGTGTCAACACATGATTTAAGCTGTGCCCATTAAAAAAAAGCAAATACAGTTTTTCTTTCAAAATCAGGGCATTGCAGTTACTTTTCATGAGGAAAACTGTGTGGCAAGATAAGTGTTTTTACACACCCCTGCCTCCTGCCAAAAAAGTGAACAAGCAGATAGTGATGTTGCAGCACAAACTGAGATTGTGAAAATTTTTCAGTAGACAAGAGAGATGTCTCTTACAGCAGCTGCTTTGAAAGAATCCAGTAGCTAGCCTTTTCAGACAGCACAGTACTGCTGCAGACAATTAGAACTGGGGATGATAGCAATTTAACAGAGACTCATATTTGATAGAAAGGTGGGGTTTTTTTTTAACTAGTGTAGCCCTGTATATTGGAAATGTACACTGAGAATCTTCATTATATTCCTCCCTGAGCTATCTGAACCCCATACCTCCTCCACACACAAACATTTAATCCTTTTAGGTGGTATTTTAAAGGGTACCTCTTAGACCTTATCTTCACTAGGAAGTTTTATCACCCTTTATCTAGAAATTCTCACCCATGTTAACACCAGTTCATCTCCACCAATGGTAGCACCAGTGGGGGATCTAGTATAAATAAAGCTCCATTAACTTCCAAATTTCCATTTTATTATTGTATCTAACCCTAGAGTTTAAATCTTCTACGCATTTAAAAAAAAAAAAAAGAGTCTCAAAGAAATAAAAATAATGGCATTGGAAGTACATAGCAGTTCTACCCTGAGGCACCTAGTGGGATGCTCAGCTCAGAAAACTGAAAAATAAGACCAAAATAACATTTTACTTTCCTAATAATTCTGTATGTTATGCATAGCTCTTAACTTACCAGTATTACTCTTCCATGTGGAAGATCCATGGGAGGGAGAGAGGAGTTCCTCTAAGACCCTGTATTGCGTCCCGGTAAGATGCTCTTAAGAAGCAGTAACAGTACTTCAGAGTGGCATCTTTGAACTGGTAGCTACAGTACAGGACTAAGCAGCATTTTTTAAAAGTGTCCTAAATTAAGTGACCGCATAGGGAGCTAAGGAAGGTTAGAACACACACGTAAAACTTAAGCCTAGTTCTGCCACTGGTCAGAGGAAAATGTTTTAACAGCTGAAGGGACTTGTATGAGGGTCACACAAGGAATCTGCTTCTGTCACGAGAGCAGATCTGATGGTGGCTTCAAAAGAAGTTGGATGTCCTATCTTTTTCCAACATAAAAGTTCTGTGCTTCTTCTCCACAAAATGAAGATAAAATTGGTAAATTCCTTTATTACTGAATGAATTAAGCTATACATCCTAATGCCAAAATTAAAAAACAGAAGAAGTTTAACAATTTGACATTTTCATTTATATATTTCTCATCTTTTTTTAAACAGACCTGCACCTAAACATCCACAAGTGCCCAGATCCAGCAACACTGCCTATGTGAAATGACAAGAAAATCTGACACCTTTCTGAAAAAAGTGAAGACAGAAGTTTGCACTATCTTTAAACTCCAACTAGAGTGGGTTTAAAAAAATAACAATACTTAGAATTTTTAATGTTTAAAACACCATTATTTTTAAGAACTCTGAGCTACTGCTTTTGGTGCTGTGCTGTGCTATGGTGCTCGTGTACTTGCTCAGGTACTTGTAAATTATTAATTTATGATTAATATTTATTACAGTGCAGTGCACTGTAGTAGATATTTTTTTTTACCATAGCTGAGTTTTCCTAGGAAGGAAGCCTTTTTTATAATATTTTAGTGAACTTGAAACATTCTGCTTTGTGTCTTATGTAGAGTGTTTAGTTTTGATCTATTCTTTATAGAGTACTGATACTCATGGATAAATCAATGAATAAACAACTCTAGTGATTTTTCAATGGTTTATAACAAACCTTTGAATGATTACATCAGGGTGAGCCATGTTTTCTGGAATCCAGTGAAATGCCCGATATCTGCACACAAATGTATACCGTATCTGTTTAACCAAAATAACTGTTACTAGTTGTACTGTAATTTCAAGAGGCCTGGTGTCACTGTTGGAAATTGTCAGGAAATCTGTACTTAAAGGGAGCATATTGGTTTTGGACAAATACTATATATCATAAAATTGTATTTTTAGCTCACGGTTTTATCAAACACAACACAATCATTCCATATCAATGCAGATTCAGGCCTTCCAATATAATTACATTTTTTGATGCTTTGGTAATTAGATACATTCAATATCATATAAGATAGTGGCATCTTATTATGCAATACAGCTATACAGTCAAATACATTGAAAACATTAAGATGCTATATTTACAAATAATTGTTTTAAAAATAGATTATATGTATTTCTGCTGCCTCACTTCTGCTTATGAACTGTATTTTACATATTTACTACTGTTTTGTATCTAACTTCTAAAATGTTATTGTCCGTCTCTGATGGATTTTCCCCCCTTTTTAATCTCCTAAATACTCATACTCCTGTGAACGAAGTGTTAAAAAGACATACTTTAGTATAAAGACATGATGTATCTGAAAACATGGACAGGATCTTCATATCTCTTGAGTACCATTCAGTGTAAAAAGAAAAGTTACTTTTGCCCTTCATCTGTATATCTAATCTTCATCAAAAAGCAGAGATTGGAAATCAATAGCTTTCTGATTTTATTTCTTAATTCACACGGCTGAAATTGTTAGAGGAATATTTTAAGTCCCGCTTTAGCTCCCTCAAATCACCATGTGGTGGATCATCTCTTTTACAGTGATAAACAATCAAGCTACTACTGACCATTGCTCCACATGTGGGTTAAATTATATTAGGAAAATGGCCATTTTGCGGCAAAGGCTCAGTGACAGCTCCTCCCTACCTTTTTCACCACCCTGACCTAGCCCAACTAATGTTGTAAACGCTTTCACTGTGAGCGTAGATGCAACAAATTCATTTTCAACACTGCTACAGGAAACTTGAGTGTGTGCGGTCCCGTCCACACTCTTTCTGTAACACTGCTAAAAATAGTTTGTTTCAGCTAGACTATCAACAAACTTTTCTTTTCAATACAAGTTGAAAAAGACTAAGTGGGAGCCATTACTAACATTATTGTCAAAAATGGGTTAGTTTCCTGTTCATAGTTTTTGTTTCTTCAAGCAGAAAGAAATGTACAGAGGCCTTTGGTTTTCATTTCAGTGAGTGTAACTCTTTCTTAATCTCCACTGTATCAAGACAACAGTATAGCAGCCAGGTTTATGGATGTACTAGCTAGCTAAATCCACATTACCAACAAAACAAATAAACCAAAATAGAATCCTCCTCAAAGACATTTCAGTTCCTAAAACATGCATGTTTAATAAAATTACCAGTGCTTTATAAGACATTCTGAATAATGCGAACAAAATATTTATGATAAACATGGAGACATGGTGGCACTCTACTTTTTTTTATATTGTATTTGGCAAACACCAAAACCAGGTGCTGTTGTGGCTATTTAAACAACCTTTTTATGAATTTTGGATGGGTATTTTTGTTTTTAAAAGCCTCAACTCCTCAGTGGCATCTTGTTCTGTTGCCAGAATTAGGAAAATACATCACTTTTAAAACACACTAGGTTTCATATGGACACGTCATTCCTTTCATAGTCCTTTCTTAGGCTCCCATTGACTATACTGTGTCAAAATATTTCTGTATTTCTGATAAGGTTTAAAGACTATGTGTGAAACTCTGGCCACATGGAAGTCAATGGCAACACTCCCACTGACTTTAGTGGGGTTAGAATTTTACCTAAGGGTTAGCTTCTCAGCTGGCGTACATCAGAGCAACTTTGTTGACTTCAATGGAGCTGTAATAATTTACAGCATCTTGGGACCTGAACCCTCAGATTATACTGGAGGAAGTTTTCAGTATGATATGCAGGGACTTAGTCCTAAAACTTCTATTACTATTAAAAGGACACAAAATCTTCTGTATCTTTTTCTTTGTGATAATACCCTTCTGAGGTAGGAAAGTATTCAGTATTTTTGCAGAGCTTTGCACATGTAAAGTATTCTATGAAAGTGTTATAGTTTTAGAAAATCCCAACAACCACATCATTTGAAAGTAAATATTTTTTCTTCGTTACCCTTTTGCAAATATTAAACTTTCCCCATGTTTCTAATACAACAGAAGACAATATGGCTTTCCTGTCTATTTCCTTATTTATGTATTAGCTTCCCTGCATAATTGTGTGCAGTGATGGAAATACTGTTTAGTTGCTGCTTCAGACCCTGCAAAGGAAGCATGGCGAGTACTAAAAATTATAGCTGTAAGCCCAATAAAGGGGTTTTTGAGGGGATTGGGATTTTTTTGTTTTGTTTTTGCAACTCTTTCTTGATTTCTCAATGAAAAGGTTATACTTCAGCAGATTGTGAATGGGTCAAATTATGGGCCTATATAATAGTGGTCTCAAGAGCTGAGAGGCTAATTTTCCAGTGCCTGCAACTAAAATGTATAACTTAATTCTTTCTGAAAATAAGGTATTTCAAGACTAAGAAGCACCAGGACACAAATTCTTCCTGGTGTAATTCCATGCAGATGCACCAAGGAGGATTTTTGGCTACTATATAAAAAACAATTCTTTGTCAAAATATGTAAACAGAGTGAAGAGTGTACACTGCCTTACAATCTAAATTTCTTCAAGTTCACCATCACATGAACCACACAATCAACAAGATATAAGAAAATAATAGCTACTTACAGAGGGAACCCTTTTATGCCTATTGGGCATTGTGAAACTAAAATTAAAGGCCATTGTCTCTTGTAATTGGCAAAATTTTGTGACAAAGTGGCACACACTGTAAAAATCAAACTGCTGCAAGGAACCTAATCACTTGAACTGGTACTCTTTAGTGGTGCTAAGGCTTATTAGGGTGATACATGTATGATTCTTTAAGTCTACTTTTGTGAAAGATGTATTAGCAAGAACAGTTTAACATGATATAGAGGAATAGAAGTTGAATGACTGGTCTGAAAGTTTTTTAAACCAGATCAACTTCCCCTCATCATCATCAATGTGTTTAAACACAAAGGTGCACTTCTTAAATAACGTGGACTTAAAAAAGGTTCCATTTGCATGTGGTATAATAGATGTTACTACTCATGTTTTGAATATGCTTGAGTAACACCAACAGACCCCAGTTGTCAGGCAGGATCGAACCTGGGACCTCTAGGAGCTTAGTACATGACCCTCTACTGTATGAGCTAAAAGCCATATGGCTGTTAGCTAAGGCTGTAGAGCAGACTCATTAATTTCTCTCTAAGTGGTCTCAGTGCCACTAGATGGGACAGAACACCACACCCAGAAGGTGTATGGGTTACACTTGCATATATTACAGGTGGTTATAGGCACATCAATAGATGGTTGTAAGCCACAAGTAACCTATTAACCTGTTGGATTCTATAACAATTGATTAACCATGTATCAAAGCATCTGTTAATCACCCATTAACCTTTTAAAAACTATTTATAAATGGAACCTTAAAGTGTAACCAGCATCTCTAAGCAATACCCCTTTAACAAGCCAGAATTCCTAGCATAAATATTGCAATGCCAAATCTACGAATGCTTCATGAATCCAGTGAGGTTGTGTGTATGGCTCTTATTACAGGATCAGAGCCTCAGTTAACACCCATGCTGACAAAACAGATTTACAAAGATCATAGATGGGTTAAAACTAATCTGAACCATAACAGTTAAGTCTCGATACTAAGATTGACCTCCATATGATCATGCGTTTTGCTTATATGACCTATAGTGAGATGATGCATCATTACTAATAAGACAACGCTTGCTATCCTACGGTTCATCTTAAGTCTGCATGAGAAATCTCTGAAAAACACCTTTAACCAACTTGTAAATTAAAAATTTACAACTAGTTAAAACAGCTGACTAAACAGGGGGCCATATATCAACAGTTATGAAACATTTAAACTTCTTAAAGCAAAACAGCTCAAGAACACATAATAATTTTGAGATTAATTTTACAGTTAAAGGCTATGATACAAGTATGTATGACCTACTTGAAACTTGCTGACTCATGTCCTGGTTGGGGAATGCCAGAGAGATCTGGACGCTTTGAAAGCATTCCCTCATTCTAGAGAGGTAAAAACTTAAAGCGTTGTTGCTGCTGTTACTGGTAAACAACACTCTCCTAGGGAAGAGCTCGTACATGGGCTCTCCACAGAGCAACGCATGAAGTTGCATTATGTTAGTGCATGGGACTGGAAGTACAAATGACCATCAACAAACTAGTGAAAATTACTAAATATGCCAAGTACAAAAACTGTATAAAACAGAGACAGATATGGGATTTTCCCATCTAATGTCTTTCAGTTTTAGTAATCATAGGTATTGCTTTTATATAGATACAAGTGTGATTTTTCCACCTGAGCGTCTTCTTTTAAATGCCTAGTTAGTTCAAAGCTGCTGTACATGGCTTTATTTCCCTGGCAGTTACTTTTTTTAGCATCAGTTCTGTTTGGTTCCGATTATTTGAAAATGTAATGTTATTGCGCTATTTGCTAATGCCCAACAAATGTTACTAGTTATAGTTTGTTTTTAATGCATTTAGACATTTACAATAAGGTTGAAGGAAGATTCATTCGTTAATTATCTTTTAGTACACTAGGAAATTTACTTTTGTAAACTCTTTAGTGCCAGAACTCATTCTACATACAGATTATCCCTTCTGAACAGCAACTAAATAAATCTATCCACAAGAGATTATACCCCTATGGATCATCATCACATTTCGCAAAATATAGCTAAATATAAATTTAGCTAATAGTAAACAAAAAATAAAATACTAATCTACTACAGATTTAAGAGAGTGGGGGGTCTAATGGTTTAAATATGGGAGTAGGAATTGGGAGATCCTGAATTTTCATCCTTCTCTTGATACAGATTTCTCCTTTTCATCTTGCACAAGTTACTTAACCTCTCAGCATCAGTTTTCCCCATCCGTGAAATGGATATAGTAACACTTAATTACCCAATTCATAGGGTGGTTTTGAAGCTTAATTAGTATTGATAAAGCACTTTAAAAACCATTGAAGTGCTGCACGTTATCTAAGTCACCTCATAAACTTTCATCTCGCTGTCAAATTCCTGCTTTCACATACTCTCTTCTGCATGGTGTTTGCTTCTCCAACATGCCTGAATATGCCTTTCCAACATACATTCACATCTATTTCAAAACACCACAAGACTTTTGTATGTATTAATTTATGCTTTTAAACAAAGCATTAAAAAGTGTGACCAGTGACTGTAAACAGTCATTAACAGAGCAGTCACAGAAAAATATTTTTAAAAGCCCTTTAAGGCAGGATATATAAAAATACAAGGCATGTTTTCATTTGGTTAGACTCTGGAAAAAAAGGTGCTATTGTTCTTTAAAAAAAAATGTAGCAACTAATAAGTAATTTTAACTGTTTAAACTGCAGACCATTTAGCACAGTATGATCTGAGATTAAACCTACATAAATCAGCACATTACTTTTTATGAACCATTCATTTATCATGCTTCAGTTAAACTTAAGTGTGCTTAACTTTTTCACACACTTAGCTATATAACAGTTTGTGTTACTTTTGTACACATTTCTTATAGAATTTGTTATTGTAATGTATTACAAGTGGACACAATGTAATGTTGCAATAGCAGGACACTATTCATTGTTAAGAATACTATATTCAATAAACAATAAACACATTTGTTTTGTTTCGTCTTATGTAATTACCAAAATTGATTTTAAAAAAAATGTAAGCACCACATCAAGAAAAAAATATAAGATACTACCTAAGAAATCAGTACGATGGCATCTTTCTTTGCTAGGTATGTCAATTATTTCATTTTGACACTCTAAATAACTGTAAAATTTCACCATGCAACAGTATTATTTTTCTTATAAATCAGCATATCACAGGCACTTTTTTTGTTATACATGTATGCAGATATTTTCTAAATATGTACTTAAAAATTTGAAAAAAATTTATACGAGTTTGAACTACCATCTTTACATATGGTAAACTAATGGAAAAAACTTGTTTACAAATAGTGTTTTCTTTAGCCATTGGGAGTCGCAGAGCTACAAGCTCCCATTTTTAGAGCTGCATTTGACATAGCTTATTGAGCATATGAAGGAAACATAGATGTCTAACATAAGCTTAATTTCTCATACAACATTCCTTGCTAAAGCGTTTGCAGAACAGAAATTACATTAATATTGAAGGAGCAGTTTATCTGCTTTTCTATTATCAAAGGTTATGAGCAGCTTTAGGCAGGCTAGATAGCTACTTTTGGTGTCATACCTTTGGGTATCCTGAAATTTCCTTAAACAACTTGTGTTTCAGCATTATGTGAGTTTGTCATTAGTTTAAGAAGCTTCCAACTCCCTCCCAGCTGCAAAGCAACCCAGCTGCACACCTTGCTCTGTAAGTAAACCTGTACATCTAATATATACATTACTGCTATACTTGTTTTGAACATTATATAGGGGGTACTGTGGAGAAAACAGTATGTAAGTGTAATTAAAGACGTTTCCTAATTCATATGGATAAGAGGGCTGAATTAAGGTTGCACAAGCAACTTTAATTCTGGTATTTCTTTTTCAGTGCTTCTGTTTGCAACTTGAGAAACATTCTTCTAACACTTGTGTGTGTAATTTCCTAAATTTTTAAAAAAGCAAACTAAAAACAAGCAAAAAAATTTAACCCCTTCTCCCCCTGAAATTCCATGTAGTTCTTCAGCAGGGTTGGAACCTTTAGATTCACCTCATAGATCCCTGCTATTTGAGTAAATTCATTATAAAGTGAAGGAAGATTGTCAAATAAAATATAAAATGACAGAAGAGTAAGAAATAGCCTAGTTTCCGTCCAGCACAAAGTGAGAGAGAAAAACATCCTGTGTTAGATGACAGGTGTGTAAAGAGCCCATCCCTGGAAAAAATGTAGATGCAGAGGATAAGCATAAAAACAATCAATTGTTTGTTAGTTAATTGCCATGCCTAACAGTACTATTGTTTTAATGGTTCCATTTCGACTTTACATCTTACAAAGGTAAACAGAGTGGAAAAGAAAGTTAGCATCTGCAGCAAAATGTGAATCATATTAGTTGGCTGACAGTTTTTTGAAAGGCTGGATTAAGAGAACAGAATTTTCATTGCAGACATTATCTTTGCCTTGGAAAGAACTAGGAATGCTTTTCGGATTAAAAAGAAGATTTGGCTTCTAGAAGAAATAGCACAAATGGAGGAAAATCCTAGAACTGTTGTATTTTCCCCTGCCCCCCCAGCATCTTCCAAAGCTCCTTCTGCTGCATAAAACCTGAACAGGAAAGAAGAGTCACAAACAAGTTCTTCCTTAATGAGGAAAATATTTCTGATAGTGCAGCCTCTTTGTTATCAATCTTCTTCTTACAGGAATTTCAAGATACTGAGGTTTATTTTTTTTTTCCCAATTAATAGAATTTTAGCGTACATTTATTTTTTGAATTTTAGTAAATTGCATCCATATTGGCAGTGCTGCTGGGCAATTGGACTGCTTAAAACAACATAGCATCAAGGATAGGAATCTTGGCGGCATTTGGGGTGGGGGGGAATCCACAATGGCAGTCTTGGTACCTTAAAAGGTAAAAAAACAAACAAACAAACAAACAAAAAACAGTCTAGCCCACCCCACAAAATGAAAGTCACTTCTTGTGGAAGCATACTTTGTGTTTCTATATAAAGGTAAATTGAAAGCAAGTCCAGCTTATGCTTTAAAACATATGATAGCATTATCAACAGGACAGAAAGTACAATGATTGACACTTAAAAGTAAACATTTACACCTAAGAGAACTGATGTGCCCCATTGCAATATTTCATTGTAGAAAGGAAAGTATTGCAACGTATCATGATAAAGGAAAACATCTACATTTTAATGTCAATCAGTGTATATTTTAAAAGTGACAACATGCAGAAGACTATCAAAATATAGTTATGTGGATGTGTTTTATATAAAAAAATGTCAACTATAATTACCATATGAAATATGGTAATTGTCAGTAAATAGTATTGATGTGCACTCTCCCCTATACAAATTTAAGAGTACTTTAATTACATTTCAATGGTCTTCCCATTGTGCAAATTTAAAGCATTCAAATTGTATATAACTCTGCTACTTGTTTGCTCACTGTTGATAGTAAATCAACATTTATCTCATTATTTGTACAGTTTACATTGGCTGCTACTAAAATTGTGTTGATTTTTAATTTTTATTATTAATGTTTAAAGCTTATCACTATTTAGCTCCAATTACCCATTTCTGGGTTTTCTAATACCTTGTACACTATATTGTGAATGCAAGAGTTACAAGCAATTTTTAAAATAATAAAACATTATTTGGTGACCAGGCCAGGTTAAATGTTACATTAATGCTTTGGAATTCTTTAGCTTTGAACTCCAAAAAGCTGTTAGACTGTACCTTTAGCGACGAGTACACTGTACCTTTAAGTGACGATTTCCTCTTACCTCCCCAGTATAGGCCTTGTCTTCTCTACTGAAAAAGGTAACTAACGAACATGAGCTATCCCAAGGTAAAAACACAGAGAAGACCAGGCACTTTATTTTTACCACAAAGTGAACTTGGTGAGGTCAACCCCTTGAAGTGAGTATAAGGCAGTTTATCTTGTGATAAAACTTAAGTGCTTGGACTTCATTGCGTTTCTACTGCAGGATAGGTTGTGCATGCGTGTTAGTTGCCCCCTGATGCTGCAAGACAGCGTATGAGGAGGTCCCTGATTATTTACATCAGATAATAGTTACAGTTAATGTCACAATTCAGCTTCCACCCTGAAATCCACATTTCAACTTAATTTATTACATACACCTTCCTAACCTAACACATTATCCTGGAAGGATATTACAGTTCTTAAGACTTAAACTTAGTCCTTCACTCCTATGGCTGAGTCTGGGCATGCTGCGCAAGCAAGATGCTCATTTCCTCGGGAGAAAGAAGGGACTTCCTGGCTATTTTAAGAGTGACAATAGGCATCAGTGGGAGTTACTGAACATTCTCTAGCCAGAGGGACAGGACTAGGACAAAAAGGAAAAGAAAAGAAAAAGAGGGAAGTAATAAAAAAATATGTGAAAAACAATCTTTGTCATGAGCTCTAAGAAGGGCTTAGAACAGGAAGGGGAATGATATACAAACTACATTTATGACAACATTATTTTGTTTTACATCTAACTCTAAATGCAAGAGAATATAAAGTAGTGTTAGGGAACAATGACAATACAACATACATATACATTTA
This sequence comes from Natator depressus, assembly GCF_965152275.1. Classification (NCBI taxonomy): domain Eukaryota; kingdom Metazoa; phylum Chordata; order Testudines; family Cheloniidae; genus Natator; species Natator depressus. Next base: position 102,127,634 of record NC_134240.1, read on the forward strand.
GAGACAAGACAACATCCTTAAGAAGAAGCTGAGCTACACATTTTAATGAGCATCCAAGAATCTGTAACAACTGAACAGTATAAAGTAAAACAAGCAAATTCTAGTGCTTAACTGAGGGCCAGTCTTCATGTTTTCACGTTACTGGTAGAAAAAGCACTCCTTTTCTTTTATTTAGTTACCTCACGTGACTGTGAGCCAAGAGCTGGTGGAGGAAAATTGTTTTTCTCATTTAATTTTCTCTTATTTTCTTCTAACAAAATGACCACGCTCTAAACCAAAAAAAAGCAGAAAGATTAAGGGAAAGGGAAGGATTTTAAAAAGCAAAACCAGTAGAAACCAGGAAATCAATATGTAAAATAATTATTCATACATGTCTGTGAAAACCTCTAGCCATTTCTAGGAGACCTTTGCCATACTGAAAGACAAAACAATGGCATATTCAAAATCTTTTAAATATTTTAAAAAAATTTTTTTAATAATATAATTGTTTTTAGCTACCTCATTTTTAACAGTAGAGTCTGCTCCTTTATCCAGCAGCAACTGAATCAACTCTTCATGGTTATTTAATACTGCCACCTGCAATATAATACAATACTAGAATACATAGCCTCATATTACAATGTTGTTATCTGCCACAAGTTAGTGTATGTATGTTACATTACACAGGCCTAAGTCTTATACTGGGATCTGCTAATGTGGACTCCAGTGCCCATGCAGAGTTCCACTGGCTTCACTGAGATTCCAAATGAGAGCAGAGATCAGTACTAGCTGAATCTGAGGCAGGATCTGGGTTTTAGACAGCAGAGAGGGCTCTGCAATAATATGTAGACTTACAAAGATCAAAATATCACATATACGTATTTCTAAATGTTATGAATTTAAAATGTACAGGCTATGTTCCTCTGTGATGACTGAAATGATAACATGATATAAATAGCATTTTATCATCTTTATAGAACATATGAATACAGTACTTCAGAAAGATAAATTCTGAAAGGGTGAGATAATCAGAGGACTCATCCTAATAAAAATACATTTGAGCCTCTGAAATCTACTCCAACTAAGTACTGTTATTTTACAAACCAAACCAAGAGTTTTTTTAATGTATTAGTAGAGGAATAGTGGTAGTTTTTTCCCTTGAATAAAAGCCCTCTGGGAGTGAATGCATAACCATTGCTATCCTACTGCATATCTGAGTTAACAAGGATTTTCTAATTGTAGTCAAATTCCTGACCTTAATTGCAAGTACACAACTAAACTGGTTATTGAAAAAGGCATACCATTAAAGGTGTTTTGCCATCTTTATCTTTCATATTCACATCTGCTCCTGCTTCAATTAAAAGAGATGCCACATCCTTATTCCCTGTTACTGCAGAAACTCTCATCAATGGTGTCCATTCTAAGACTGTATCTTTAGTATCTACCTATTGTAGAAAGGAAGACATTTCTTATACTTGAAAAAAAAAATCCCTATTTAACTAAACAAAGATTTTTCACATTGCTGAGCAATTGCCGAGTTGAACAAACTCACAACCTCTCTGAGGATGCCATATTTTTATAATGTGAAATCAAATTGTGCCATAAACCTAAGGGGAACTAACTCACATATTTAAAATAAATTATATGCTAAAGAGCTTTGCTGGATTAGGGCTACAGTACTCAGTACCTTCCTTGCTGGATGAAGCCCATAGGAGTTAAGATTGTGGCCAGCCTCCCAGAGGATATTAGTAGTAGTACTTCGGGTACATATTTTAACTGGAACCCCAGAAAGTTTCTCCTGCAAGCTCCAGTGAGTGCATGCTCCTTTAAGAGGAGGCAATATATTCCTTGCTCTGCACCCAAGTTACATGGTAACTGCTTTAAGAAAGACGACATTGGAAGTGACTCCTGTATGTTTTCAGGCCTTTGAAGCTTGTGCATTGAGAATAAATTTCTTCCTCATCCAGAAGAATCATAACATCATTATGTATTTATTATTTATTGCAATTTAAAATAACAAAAATGCAAAGCATTAGGCACCCTAAACATATAATTAGTACTACAACAAAACCTCAGCAGTATGCCAATCACTTAAATAAGACATCTTCTACCAAGTCCCCTACAAAAAAAAAATCTCCTTTCTACCTCTTGATTTCAGAACCTTTGTACTACTGCTCCAGCAGTAAACCTGAATATGGCTGGATATCTGATAATTTAAGTATTCCAAGTCCATACTCTTTTATGGTGAAATAAAAAAAGATATTTATGCCAAAGAAGAACACGATAATAACCTAGATAAAATTATTTTAAATCTGAAAAATAGAAACATGTCATTTCTATGTCAATATTCATATTTTTCAGACTGCAATATGCAAGTTTAGGTCCTGAAAATATAAAACTCATTTTCCTTTAGGTTAGAGTCATTGTGGAATGCAACAGGACCAAACTTCACTCCAAGATTTGCAGATTTTTCAGTTATCAACCTCTACTACCCTACTCACTGGGCTAAGAATGCTATGCGACAATAAAGTTATAATGTGAGGTTTAATTTTGACCTATCTAGCACATAATCTCCTTCTCTCTCACTTTGCACTCTTGCAGGAGCCTCTATCAACATGACTTTTCTTAATCTGAATTTGTTTTACAGGTCATTTCTCAGTTCTTTACAGTTCTTGTATTCTCAATTAGAATAACATTATACCCATCAATCTTTATCTCCATAACTTCAACTTTTCATTTAGCCTTCCTGCAGTCTTGAACCAGAGCTTTCCAGCATCTTATCAACTGCAACCACTTGATTAAATTATATCCATCAATTTGCTAATATTTGCTGAGCTGTTACTAAGCATATCCCATTTTGTTTGCTAATGCAAGTTTGTGTCTCCAGATGGTGCGAAATCAATAGTAGGCAAGACTGCCTGTCTTCAATTTCATGGTGGCTTGGGAGCAAAACAGAATGCCAGATTTTTATTAAAACTATAAAACCTTCAATTTCAGGGTCTGTCTATTTCCCTATTAACTATCTACAAAACAATTACCAAAGTATAGTAATTTAATTATAAAAAAACAACAGAGCTAAAAGGTAGCACTTTCCCCAGCCTCCTATAGCAGATTCTCAGTGTTCCTATCAGAACTCTGATGACCTGCACTTTCCCCCATTTTTTCTTCAGTTTCACAATTCCTAGATGTTCAGGACCTATGTCATGGTCACTATCCTTCCAGCCAAGGGGTTTCCACCCAGCAATAAGATGTACTCCTTTATCCCAAGGGGCTCAGAGATATACTTAGAGAGCACTAACATTCCCAAAGTATCACCAGGCTATCAGACAACCTCTTTATGTCCCATAAAAATGCTGTTTTCTCTTAAAAACACACAGATAAAATGCATACCTGACAGCCATCATTAATCATCCATTCAATAACATCACAATGTCCTCCATCCACAGCCCAGTGCAAAGCTGAACAACCTCCCAGATCTCTGACTTCCCAAGAAGCTCCTTGTTCTCTGAGGTATTTAGCAATATCCAGGTGACCAGCAAAACATGCTAACATTAGGCTGTAACATAAAGAGAATTATTTTGCTGGAAGAACGGGACATCATTATTTTACTTACATTGATGATGTACTTTAATTTGGGCAGCCTTTTCTCATCAACTATTAATTTTGAGCTGACAACCACCAAGTTTACTGATATTTAATGTACAGCTAAGCTGTAGCTGTCCCTGGGAGAGGGTGAAAGAAAGGCACAAGACCCTTCACGTACCCTGCTGCACCCCACTCTGCCTCCAGTGCTCCAAAAGAGAAGAGAACCATAATGCTACAGCCAGCATAACCCAACTACGGAGGAGAGAGCTACTAGTACTGAACACCATAGTGGCACCTTCCTGCATGCTCGCAAGCAAGTGGAGGTCAGGGTGTAGAAATGGCCATCAGTGAGTTCATCTTCAGACAGCGACACTGGAAGCATTATGCCTTCTCCAGCCCTACACAGGCATAAGAGGCAGTATGTTTCTCAGCCTCTCTCAGGTTGGCAACCCCTTATTCAAAGTCAAAAATGTTTGAAACTCCTTTACATTTACCATAAATGTTACAGTAAAAAAATGTATCATTAATAATCCTATTAATCTGTGTATCTTTGAGACGCTAACCGAGAATACTAGACCTTAAGACCGTAAGGGTGTACAGAGAGTGAGGGAGAAGATTTTTTCTTTGCTTTAGATAGTAATATAATTTTCAATGCCTTGTGATCACCCTGACTGCCATTCATGATCCCCACTGTGAAATTCTGATCTAGTGGATGGGAGCACTGGACTAGGAGTCATGGAATATGGCTTCTAGTCCCTGCTCTACCACTGCCCTACTGAGTGACACTGAGCAAATCACTTCACCTTTCTGTCTTGTCTATTTAGACTGTAAGCTGTTCAGGGCAGGAACTGTCTCTTCCTATATTTTACCACCACCTAGTACAATGGGGCATAGGCGCCAACTCCGTAGGTGCTCCAGGGTTGGAGCTCCCACAGGGAAAAGACGGTGGGTGCTGAGCACGCACTGGCAACCCCCCTATCAGAACCAGCCCTCCCCACAGTGCCTCCCACCCACCGGCAGACCCATGGATCTGCGCCTCCCACCCATCGCAAACAGCTGTTTTGCAGCATGCAGGAATCTGGGAGGGAGGTGGGGAGAAGCAAGGACGCAGCGTGCTCGGGGGAGGGAGGCGAAACCAGGTGGGAAGAGGCGGGGCAGGGGTGGAGCAGGGGTGGGAAGGGGTGGAGTGGGGGTGGGCCCTGGGGTGGAGACAGGGGTCGAACACCCCCCAGCACTTTGGAAAGTCGGCACCTGTGCAATGGGGCCCCTGATGTTGGCTGGGGCATGCAGGTGCTACTGTAATATTAATAACAATAACACTGTCAAAGTGATAAGGTGGGTGAGGTAATATCTTTTACTAATAAGATATTACCTCATCCACTTTGTCTCTCTAATACCCTGAGGCTGACACAGCTACAACTACACTGCATACAATAACGCTGTCACTGAGGTGATGCATTTCCTACGCTAACACAGTTCCGGCTCTTAAAGCCTTAACTGAATCCTTAAGGTGAAATGAAAATATAAATATGTTTTTTAATCAGAGTATTAAAATTAAAACAAGATTAGCCTGTAATAAATAATAATAATATGATGATATTTTAACTGGCCACCTGCCTAGATAATGTCTGGACAATTGTCTCATTAGTGATTAATATCTCTTTCTCACTAATCTCTTTTACATAAAATAAGTATGTAGCTACCAAACTGTACATTCAGCTAATATACTCACACTTTGTATTTCTATTATCCTTGTCTTTTCCCTCCCACAAAATTTGGTTCTATACCCACCTGTCCTGTCTTGTCCCTATTTAGACTGTAAACTATCAAGATAAGGACTTGTTTTATTTTTGAATAGCACCTGTCACAAGGGAGCTACTCAAGTACACAAAATGAAATCACACCTTTAATTTTTGAGCCCTTAAATTCATTGTCAACCAAAATAAAATTGTTCTATGTTAATCTCACAAGAAACATGAAGCAGTGACCAATTATCAAAGTTTTCCCTTTACAGTACTTTTAATTGGAAAGAATCTAATTTATTTCACAATGTTGTGTATATACACTTGTTAATCTCAGATGATATCCGACAGTCTTCAGATTTTCCCAAAACCATGACCCCTGGCATCAAATGTGTGCATGGACAGAGATGGAAACACACTTTACCAATGCACAGGAAAAAAAGACAAATACATTTATTTGGAGCATGTGGAATAAAGTTCATTGAATACTGATGCTCTGTGTATAAGAAAAGTATTGAGCCTGCCAGTTCATTACCAGGCAAAACACATGTATGTGTGCACACTACAACCCCAGAAAGCCATAACTGGGCCATTGATCATCCAAGGGGGCAGGGAAACAGATTCGTGATCTAACAAATAGAGAAGCAGATGGACAAATATCCTGGGACACTTGAAAAGGTTCATCACTGGGAGCATCTGTCTTTTGGATCACGTATGGAACCAGGTAACTCTACCTCTCATTGTCTGATTTACTAAGTACTAAACAGAGTAACCTAGTTATGAGTGGAGAGGACAAGCAGGATAACGGAACTGCCAAAAAGGGCTGCCTTGAGCTAAGAATGCAATGGGGAAATCAGAGTGACTACACTAGAAACTCAAGTAGCTACAAATGGACTGGGCTTCCTGAATGCTTCAGGGATGACAGCTGTAAGGGATTCCAGCAGATTGGTAGCAGTCTCATCAGAGAAGGAAGTAGGGTGACAGCTGCAAGCAAAGGGACAGGCACAGTAAAGAATATACCAGAAGGAAATCACTGGGGAAGCCAAGTTCAAAGGAAGACGTTTATGTAAAACGCCATGAGGCCAGACTAGAAGGAGCCCAGACAGCATCAAGATAGTAGCACAGATAAAGACAAGGTCCAGCAGAAACAGAAAGACCTAGCAGGCTTACCTAGATTTTAGGAAGCACTGCCTTATGCAAATCAATTAATTGACTAATTTGCATATTTAAAAATTTGCTTATTACCATAAACTTGTTTTTAAAAATTGTGTGCGAAATTAGTGATGACTAAAGGCACTGTCATGATAGTCCTGGTAAATGATACCTTCTGTTTACCTTGAGGGCAGCAGCAGCCTCCATAGCCCATGCACTTATCAGTATCTCTGTTGAGACTGCCCATTATTATACAGCGTTGTGGTGACTTTGTGATGTGGGAGCAGACACACACCAAATTTATCTCATATAGGGGAAACCAAAGAGTCACTAGATGGGATCAACTTTCAGCTGAATATGAATTTTGTATAGCGGCTCTAATACAGAACAGCATACGTTGCCTAACTACATATCTATCATAGCTATCAGCCACTTCTCTTATCTTACTACAGTCTGTTCTAGTGTTTATTTGAAGAGAGAGTTGTTCCTTGAAGATATATTTGTAAAGAAAAGAGACAAAAAAAATGAGTGAATTTAGAGATTAGAGCCAGGCAGTGAGAGTAAATACTGTGTAAGCTTCCTCTTCAGACCTCTGCTAATGCAGCTGACTCCTGATCTACAATTCTCTTTTCTAATGAAGTCCTGTGTTCTTCCTGAACAAAGATTGCCAGTTTACTGAATTTTGTAGCAATTTTATGATGTGATCAAATGGAAACTAAGATTAAATCAATAAAACCCATTTTCAGTTGTGACCAAAACTAGAATTTGTATATCAGTTTCCAGAACTGAAAAAATAATGATGCAATAATGCATAATACCAGTTCCCCAAAACCTCTGGTGAAGTAATATATCTGTGCAGTACCTGTCCTTTCCACTTCCATTCTTCTGATTTACATCTGTTCCATTCTGTACCAATATTTTCGCAAGCCTACATAGCAATAAATATTTTCATCAAGAACAATGCCCAGTAAACTAACATTTCTCATTAAAATAGAAACTCTGAAAGAGTAAATAAAAACTTTGTTTTGCACACACAGTCTATTACCGATAGTGAAAAAATAAATAAATAAATAAAAAATAATCCTAAAAAGGGACTTCTTTGATTTTCAACAATAAGTACACAGAAGAATAAAATAAACACTCTGGATTAATTTTATAAATTGCCAAAGTTGCCTTTATATTACAAAAAAACAAAACATCAATAATATTCTACTTTTCCTAAACTGACCGTCTATTATTGTGCTCCAAATATATTAAACAAGTGTAAAAATCAATCCTACACAACAAAGAGGTCAAATAAAAGCAGTAATACCTATCATATCCTTTCTGAGAAGCAACCATCAGAGCAGTAAAGCCTAGTTTATCAGGAACATCCACCTTCACATGTCTTACAGAAGGAGAAAAGAAAATGTTACAAACTAGTGTATCTCAAATATTTTCAGAGACAACTATAAATCTTTCCATAACATATTTCTAAAGAGTGTCTTATAAATTCAAAGCATTGTAATCACTGATTAATTTTGCCACCAGTGTGAAAATAAAAACCATTGATCGTTTTATCAAAAATTCTGACTACTATTCTTGCTGATTTCTATTAGTATGTTTGTTGTTGTTTTTTCCATAGAAATTCATTTACAAATACTTTTCAAGTTTCATTTTTCCAAGAAAAATAAGCTACTTAAAAAATTATAGCTGCCTAGGTAAAATGATATTTTTAGGGAAAAAAGAATTTCACCATCTCAGAGTTGAGGTTGGAAATATAATGGAAGTCAAATAATAAATAGAATATTCTAATAAACATTTGAAAAAAATCAGGAAAATTGGACAGTTTCACAACAAGCTTATTCTAACCCTGTTGACTTAACTAGGATACTAATCTATTATACAAATGAAAGCAACTAAAAATTGCATGTTACTGACTGCAACTGAATGGGATGGTAACTTGCTAGTGATTAAGATATGTACACTTTTATACAAATAACTTAATGAGTCTGTGTGCATCTCTACGATTATGTTACTCTATGACATCTGTGGTCAATTTGTGACGAATAGACAAGAGAGATGTGCCTATCATATGGGGAGGATGGATGAGGTTGATACAACAGGTGAAGTATAATGGATTCCTTTACTCTCACTGGTCTGCTAAACTGGGATGGTATTTCTGTACATGCAAAGAGCTGTGGAGCTAAATCCTGGAATCAGAGTAGCAGCCGTGTTAGTCTGTATCCGCAAAAAGAAAAGAAGTACTTGTGGCACCTTAGAGACGAGCCTTTCCCTTCCTCTGTGAGATACAGAAGGTTCAGGCCACCAAATTCTGGCCTTATCTCTCAGTTTTCCCAAAAAAAACTTGGCTCCTGCTGATACATCCTATACTTTCTACCCTGCACAACTGCCAAAAGTGGTACAACAGCACTTTAAACAGCTAACTACTAACACCACCTGTCAAGGTTCCTCCCCCACTCTGAACTCTAGGGTACAGACGTGGGGACCTGCATGAAAACCTCCTAAGCTTACTTTTACCAGCTTAGGTTAAACTTCCCCAAGGTACAAATTAATTTTATCCTTTGTCCCTGGATCTCCACTGCCACCACCAAACTCTAACTGGGTTTACTGGGAAATGTAGTTTGGACACGTCTTTCCCCCCCAAATCCTCCCAACCCTTGCACCCCACTTCCTGGGAAAGGTTTGGTAAAAATCCTCACCAATTTGCATAGGTGACCACAGACCCAAACCCTTGGATCTGAGAACAATGAAAAAGCATTCCGTTTTCTTACAAGAAGACTTTTAATAGAAGTAAAGAAATCACCTCTGTAAAATCAGGATGGTAGATACCTTACAGGGTAATTAGATTCAAAACATAGAGAATCCCTCTAGGCAAAACCTTAAGTTACAAAAGGGACACACAGACAGGAATAGTCATTCTATTCAGCACAGTTCTTTTCTCAGCCATTTAAAGAAATCATAATCTAACACATACCTAGCTAGATTACTTACTAAAGTTCCAAGACTCCATTCCTGGTCTATCCCTGGCAAAAGCAGCATACAGACAGACACAGACCCTTTGTTTCTCTCCCTCCTCCCAGCTTTTGAAAATATCTCGTCTCCTCATTGGTCATTTTGGTCAGGTGCCAGCAAGGTTACCTTTAGCTTCTTAACCCTTTACAGGTGAGAGGATTTTTCCTCTGGCCAGGAGGGATTTTAAAGGGGTTTACCCTTCCCTTTATATTTATGACACCACCTAAAACAAACCAAGTTTCTCAGGCACTAAGTAGAGAGTGATAAACACCTATGGTCCCAGCTATGCATGTGAGGAGTGCAGCCAGCAGAAAGAGTGCCCTGGCTCCGCCACATCACACCCCATGAGGGCTATTCCCTACTTACCAGGTGAGAGCCACAATCCACCATCTAGTATAGGGAGGAGGCAACAATCTCAGTTCTATATATATAGATGGTAAGGTGAGGGTTGTGGTTACTACTGGAAATGCAAATGAGCATGAAAGTTTGTCATGGATAGGGGTAGCAGACAGAAGTTGATCTGGGTTTAAAGTTCAGATTGTCTTCAGAATCTGAATACCACAATTCCTAGCTTTAAAATATTTAGAATTTTTCACATCTAAAAGTTTTAATAATGAATTTTATATGTATTTAAAAGCTTAACTCTATCTTAACAAAAAGGTTTTGTCTAGGTATTTCCTTTTCAAATATAATATTTAGAATATTGATATGCGCCTACTTGATGTAGTTGGTTATTTTGTTTCAATTTCATAAGTTCCTTGGATCTAATTAGTTCAGCTGAAGAGCTTTCAAACTCTCACAGTAATTACTTTAAAGGGAAGGGGGGGAAAGACACACCCCAAAACAAAACAATTTAGGTTTCAGAGAGATAGCCGTGTTAGTCTGTATCAGTAAAAACAATGAGGAGTCCTTGTGGCACCTTAGAAACTAACAAATGTATTTGGGCATAAGCTTTCGTGGGATATAACCCACTTCATCAGATGCATGGAGTGGAAAATACAGTAAGCAAGTATAAATATACAGCACCTGAAAAGATGGGAGTTGCCTTACCAACTGGGGGGTTAGTGTCACCCCTTCTTGTCAACTGTTGGGAATGGGCCACTTCCACCCTAATTGAATTGGCCTCATTAGCATTGACCCCCTTCCCCCTACTTAGTAAGGCAACTCCCATCTTTTTCACATGTTGTATATTTATACCTGTGTCATAAACATACAGCTGAGGGTAGCATAAAATCCCTCCTTTACCTGTAAGGGGTTAAGAAGCTCAAATAACCTAGTTGGCACCTGACCAAAAGGACCAATAAGGGAAGAAGATCCTTTCAAATCTGTGGGAGGAGGTTTTGTTTTTCTGCTCTCTTGGTTGTTCTCTTCGGGACAGAGAGAGACCAAGGCAGGAAAAACATCTCCTAAAACCCTACCTGAAATAAGCATCTAAGATTACAAATTGTAAGTAATAGCAAGGGAATGCATTAGATTATCTTTTGTTTTAGCTTGTGAATTTCCCCTATGCTAAGAGGGAGGTTTATTCCTGTTTTTGTAACTTTGAAGTTTTGCTTAGAGGGGAATCCTCTGTGTTTTAAATCTTATTATCCTGTAAAATTACCTTCAATCCTGATTTTACAGAGGTGCTTCTTTTACTTTTTTCTTTATAATAAAGTTCTGCTTTTAAGAACCTGATTGGTTTTTAGTGTGCTCAGCTTGTTTACCTATTTGATTGATATATTATTCTCAAGCCTCCCCACGAAAGGGGGTGAAGGAGCTTGGGGGGATATTTTGGGGAAACAGGAACTCTAAGGATCCTTTTCCTGAATCTTTGTCTAACTCACTTGGTGGTGCCTGCAGTACCATCCAAGAACAAGGAAGGATTTGTGCCTTGAGGAAGTTTTTAACCTAAGCTGGTAGAAATAAGTTTAGAGGGTCTTTCATGCAGGTCCCCAAATCTGTACCCCAGAGTTCAGAGTGGGGAGGGAACCCTGACAACCCGCTTCCTGTATTTTCCACTCCATGCATCTGATGAAGTGGATTATAGCCCATGAAAGCTTATGCCCAAACAAATGTGTTAGTCTCTAAGGTGCCACAAGGACTCCTCGTTGTTATAACAGTTTAGATTACTCCCGATGCCCAACTTCACCAGGCACAGATGGAATTTTTCCAAAAGCTCTAAGTTTCATATCAGTTAACCCCAAAATTTACCACCTAGCCCTTCTAAAAACATTAGTTCTCAAGGACAATATACTAAAATAAATTTAGAATGTATAGACCAACCTATTTTTGAAATATAACATTCCAAAGTAAATGAGAAAACTTTTCCAAAAGTAAAAAACACCTCTATTTTTTCCATATCTCATTCTTCCAATATGTCTTGTCCAATTAGCTTCAAAATTTTGGAGAAAAATATATCTTCTGGCAATGGAATATACATAATAAATTTCAAGGAAAAGATACTTTTTTCCCCAGATAGTTGACAGAGGGGAAAAGAAAAAACAAATATATAGTTTAATGCTAGTTTAAAATGTATCAGTGAAGTGACCAGGGTGGCCCTCTAACACAGTAAATCTGGAGTTAGAAGAGTTTCTTCATTTCTGCTTAGCATTACAGAATATTTGGCATTGTGTTCCATCTGGGCAGTATCTTGCAAATTCTTTTTCATAAAAGAATAGATAAAGATTTGAAGACAGACTATATTATGAAATAAAAACGAACTAAACAATATTTTTTCATATAAGTATAGTAATTACTTAGAACTTTACATCATATATTAGAACACACACTAGATCAGATCAGTGATCATTCTAGCCAGTATTCGGTCTGTGACAATGGCTAGTATAGACATTCAAGACCTTTTAGAATACCAAAAAGATAATGGTTGGCTTATGCCTAAAGCATTAGAATTTATATTCCTTCCAAAATTCAGGAATTTTATTTTTGAATCTCTGGATGTTCTGATTATCCATAAAGATTATCTTTTTTGAATTCTGCTAAACTCTTGGTCTCAGTGATACCTTGGGTCAATGAGTTCCACAAGCTAACTGTGCATTGTGAGAAAAGAGTATTTCCTTTCATTAGTTTTGAATGCTCTACCTCAGCAGATCTCAAACTGTGGGTCGGGACCCCAAAGTGGGTCACGACCCCATTTTAATGGGGTTGCCAGGGCTGGCGTTAGACTTGCTGTGGCCCATGGTCAAAGCCCAAGCCACATTGCCTGGGACCAAAGCGGAAGCCCAAGGGCTTCAGCCCTGGGTAGCGGGGCACAGATTACAGGCCCCCTGCCTGGATCTGAAGCCCTTGAGCTTTGGCTTTGGACTCCTCCCCACTGGGAGACTCGGGCTTTGGCCGCCCCACCTGGGGTGGCGGGACCTGGGGGGTGAGGGCGAGCTTAGGCTTCGGTCCCCCTCCTGGGGTCATGTAGTAATTTTTGTTGTCAGAAGGGGGTCATGGTGCAATGAAGTTTGAGAACCCCTGCTCTACCCTTCTGTTTCATCAGAAGTCCCCTCTTTCTTGTGTTATGAGAAGGGGTGAATATAGGTGCCCATTTTCTTTATTTTGTACCCTTTTATGATATCCCCTCTGCCTTATTTGTCAACTCTGTAAAATAAACACTACCAGTTTCTTCAATTTCATTTCACATGGAAGTGTTTCCATGCTTCTGATCATTCCCATTGCCTGTATTTGGATCCCATCTATTTCCGATATACACTTTTTAATGAAGAATGACCAAAACCAAATAGCACATTCAATTTGTAAAATGATATTACACAAAGCAAATTTGTAATTTGTCACTTTATCATAAAATGTAAAATCTAATTTTTAGGACATGGGGAAACTAGTTCATTGAAACAAAACACAATAGCATCAGGCAGTTTACATGATTTCATGTCCACTGTAACACTTTATAGATATTTTATAATCTGAATATTTTCTCACCCTCCCTGAAGAATGTTAAGAACTGCCTCTACATCATTCATACTGACAGCTCGATGAAGTTGCTCTCCACTCATCGGCTCTCCTGTAGAAAACAAAATAGGGAAGTACAGTAACTCCTCACTTAACGTCCTCCCACTTAACGCTGTTTCAAAGTTACGTTGCTGCTCAATTAGGGAACAGGCTCGTTTAAAGTTGTGCAATGCTCCCTTATAACGTCGTTTGGCTGCCTGCTCTGTCCGCTGCTTGTAAGATTTTGTGGAAGAGCAGCGACTTTACAAGGGAGCACTGCACAAGTTCCTCTTCTCCACCTCCTCCCCCTCCCTCCCAGCGCTTCCCCCCACCACCAAACAGCTGTTTGGCGGCACTTAGGACTTTCTGGGGGTGGGGGGGGAGGAAGGAGTGGGGATGCGGCATGCTCCAGAAAGGAGGTGGAGTGGGGGTGGGACGAGGTGGGCCTGGGGTGGAGCGGGGACAGGAAGAGGCGGGCCTGGAGCATCCCCCGGCAAAGTCGGCGCCTGTTCTTCTCCGGGTAAGCTGCCACTGCTGCTGCAAAGGTGCTTCCTAGCGTCCTTGCCTGCAGTGGGCTGTGCCTGTGTGGGGTAAGCCGGGGCACTTCCCAACCACAGTACAGTACAGTACTGTATAGTATATAATGCCTTTTGTCTGCCCCCAAAAAATTTCCTTGGAACCTAACCCCCTGCATTTACATTAAATCTTATGGGAAAATTGGATTAGTTTAACATCGTTTCACTTAAAGTTGCATTCTTCAGGAACATAACTACAATGTTAAGTAAGGAATTACTGTATTTGCAAAACAGTTCAAAGATTCATTCTAGTAGTGTTGGCAAGTATTGAAATGCTGCAAATAAATGATCAGCTTTCATATTTTTCAGTACCACTTTTTGGATATTTTCTAGATTACTAAATTAAACAACAGAATCTGTATCACTATTACATAGCTGTTTTTATTTAAGAGGTGACTCTTGAAGTGTGGTTATACTCACTGGCATCATTCTCACAATACAGTATGCTCATTACTAAATCTTTGTCTTTTTTCATTACCATTTTTAAAAATCAATTATTTTGGTGGAAGACTAATCCCTTTATATACGTCTGTACTGGAGGTGAACCTGTATCTGGGAACTATCATGTTAGAGATTAAACATGTGCAGGACCTACTGCTCAGTCAACATAGTATGGTCCCTTGAATGCTGTGGTGATTGGGAGAGATCTGGCTTCCAGTTCTCTCTTCATTTTGTCTTGAAGGGCAAAACTGCCGTGTCTGACCATGACTCCCTCCTGACTAGGGTTTGGACCATTATTAGCCTACCTTTACTCACTAAGATATCTTCCTACAGCCCTTTGCCAAAATAAAAATAAGAACCAGACACTGCCCAGAACTGGATTAACAGCTGTTCTAGATATCTTCTCTCATAACAAAAGCCAGTTGTAAAATGGTATTTCCTAAACAAATCAAATTTATTGTTCCTCGTGCCCATAAATGTTCCCAGTTTCAGTGGGCCATCTCTAAAACACATCAGTTCCTGTGGCAATTGGTAACGACCACATTTCTAGTCCATATGCCACATCTTGTGTGTTAGTCTAATGATGAACACGGGCATTAATGAACCAAAAAAATAACAACCTTCTTTTGGATGCAGAATGATCTTTTTCCTATTTACAGAGAATACAGCTACAGTTGTAGCTGTTGCTATCTACCCAAGCCATACGAAAGACGACGAGTAGAACACAGCAAATAGATTTGATTGCTCAGTCTCTAGGTCCAGCAAAAAGTGTTGCAGGTCTCTCTCATGAAAATTAACCCTTGAAATATCTGGTTGCGCTCTGAAAAAGTAAGGGCAAGGATGAAAAGGGCATGTAAAGCCTGTGTTGTGGAAATAAACTTCAAAAAGTGGAAGATTTTAATTTGATTATTGGATAGGCACCTGATGACAGCATGCCAAGTGAGGCACATCCTGTTGCAAAACAAGCAACTAGTGGTTAGCCACATTTCAATTTAAGGAGCTTCAGACTGCATATTTTCTAGAACCTGTATGCCTCTGCATTTTTGGAAACTACATGTTAAAATGCAGTATTGATTCAAAGCAAGATTAAAATTATTCTAATGAGAGAGTGTGGAAGTATTTAAAGAAAGAAAATGTGGAGGGTTCATGTGAAAATACTGCAGCTGTCATCCTTTGAGATTTTACAAGATAGCTACAGAGTTGATGACTTAACTTGCTTGTAGGAGACGTTTGTTAACATTTTTCAATTGCCAGAATATGCTTATTTTATTTGCCTGAGAACCAGCTTCAATAAAAATTATAGAATTTGGCATATTACTTTAAATCTTAATTCTGCAATGTTTATATTGTTTGAAGTTCTTATTAGCTAGGTATCCCAAAGGTGGTACTTTTTAGGGCAGTGCATCTATATTTGAAAAGTACCACAAGTCATTCAACAAGACTCTAAAGTCAGCCATTGCATCAGGAAGACCAAACAAAAGCAAAGAGAGTGGACACTACAAAAAGGGAGTGATGCTGTTGTAGCTGCTAAAACAGTTTACCATGAAAGAAAAGGAGCCAAGGGAACAAGAGAGAAAAAGAAAAAATTAGAAAGAAAATGGAGAAATCAAAAGAAGATAAAGATAAAGAGGAAAAGACATAATAGCATTTTGGTGAGTCAGATTTAATTCATGCATTTTACTTCCTACATTTCACTGTACTTCTTTGGAAAACACTTCACAGTTCTATTAGGGATAGATTGTGACATTTAGCCACAACCCTGCATTATGGGTAGTGAAGAGACATACCACTCCTGTAGAGTGGCATTGTGAGGAAGAAGTTTCCCTGGTATACTACAGATTCTCTCTCTTGGGTTCTTGGTTGGCTGCCTGAATCTCCTATTTTTCAGGCAGCTTCTTGGGAGGCCATGCAAATGTGCTGACATCAGCTCAGAGGCTCTGTGCTCTCCACTCATCTCTCCCTGCATACCCACTGAGCAGGTGTTGAACTGCTGTTCAGCAACACAAATAAAGGCAGCTTTGCAGATGCAGCAAAAGGAGCAACAGGCTACAACCCAGACCGGGGTTTAGGGAGGAAACCTTCTTAGCAGTCTGTCCCTTTCCAGCACATAACCAACAGATTGACAGAGCCAGAAGAGTACCCAGATGTCACCTACTACAGGACAGGCCCAAAGAAAATAACAGAATGCCACTAGTCATCACCTTCAGCCCCCAACTAAAATCTCTCCAACACATCATCAAGGATCCACAACCTATCCTGAAGGATGACCCAACACTCTCACAGATCTTGGGAGACAGGCCAGTCCTTGCTTACAGACAGCCCCCCAACCTGAAGCAAACACTCACCAACAACCACACACCACACAACAAAAACACAAACCCAGGAACCTATCCTTGCAACAAAGCCCGTTGCCAACTGTGTCCACATATCTATTCAGGGGACACCATCATAGGGCCTAATCACATCAGCCACACTATCAGGGGCTCGTTCACCTGCACATCTACCAATGTGATGTATGCCATCATGTGCCAGCAATGCCCCTCTGCCATGGACATTGGCCAAACTGGACAGTCTCTACATAAAAAAATAAATGGACACAAATCAGACGTCAGGAATTATAACATTCAAAAACCAGTCGGAGAACACTTCAATCTCTCTGGTCACTGGATTACAGACCTAAAAGTTGCAATTCTTCAACAAAAAAAACTTCAAAAACAGACTCCAACGAGACACTGCTGAATTGGAATTAATTTGCAAACTGGACACCATTAAATTAGGCTTGAATAAAAAGACTGGGAGTGGATGTGTCATTACACAAAGTAAAACTATTTCCCCATGTTTATTCCCCCGCACCTCCCAACTGTTCCTCACATGTTCTTGTCAACTGCTGGAAATGGCCCACCTTGATTATCACTATGAAAGGTTTTTTTTCTCTCCTGCTGGTAATAGCTCACCTTACGCGATCACTCTCATTACAGTGTGTATGGTAACACCCATTGTTTCACGTTCTCTGTGTATATAAAATCTCCCCACTGTATTTTCCACTGCATGCATCCGATGAAGTGAGCTGTAGCTCATGAAAGCTTATGCTCAAATAAATTTGTTAGTCTCTAAGGTATCACCAGTACTCCTTTTCTTTAAACAGTTCCTTGGATCCGTCTAGCATTCAGGGGGGAAAAGTACTTCAGCCAGGGGAGAGAGGGGCAAAAATGCGGGGCGGGGGGACAAGCATACTCAAGAGAGGAAGGGGAAGCCTTAGAAAGGGAGGGACCTGGGAAAAGCCCAAGGGAAAAATCAAACAGAAGAGGGATAGGAACCTCAAGAAGAGAAAGATGGGGGGACATCTAAACTCAAGGGAAAGGGGAAGGCAGAGGGGAACCAGAGAGAAGAAGGGCTGGGGGAATACTTAGGGCAGGGTAGGGGATATGGAAGACAGATACAGAAGGAGAGACTGGGGAAAACCTCAAGGGAATTGATGGATGACTTGGAAGAGGAGAATTGGTACAAATTGATGGCTTGGGGAAAAACTGATGGAGTTGACAGTGAAGGGGAACATTATACAAATGAGGTACTGCACCATCCTGAAATATGCAAATTTGGGCAAAATATAATTTGCATAAAAGCTCCAAATTTCTAGACCTTCCAAGCCTTAACAGTTACTAAGAAAGGAAAGGAAAGTGATGGCAGGATATTGCTGATGATGACTGATGATAAACAGAAATATCCGAAACACAAGACCCAGTAGTAACTGGGGACTTTAACTACCCACACATCTGTTGGAAAAGTAATATGGCAAAACACAAAATGTCCAGTAAGTTCTTGGACTGTATTGGGAACAACTCTTTCTTTTAGAAGGAAGTAACCAGCAGTGCAACCATTCTAGATATGATTCTAATTAACAGAAAGAAATTGGTTGAGAATCTGAAGATTGAAGGCAATTTGGGTGAAAGTAATCATGAAATGATAGATTTCATGATTCTAAGGAAAGGAAGGAGTTAGAGCAGCAAAACAGGACAATGGATTTAAACAAAACAGAAAAAACAAAACACAGAGAACTGGTAGGTAAGGTCCCACAGGAAGACAATCTATGGGAAAAAGTCGTTCAGGAGAGTTGGAAGTTTCTCAAAGAGACAATATAGGTGCAACAGCGAACAATCTCAATGCAAAGGAGAGACAGATATGGCTGCATCAGGAGATCACTAAAGACCTGAAAATCAAAAAGTGCAAACATGGGCAAATTGCTAAGGATGAATACAAAAGTATGCCACACACATGTAGGGACAAAATCAGAAAGGCTAAAGCATAAAATGAGTTACACCTAGCAAGGGACATAAAAGGCAATAACAAGAGGTTCTATAAATTCATTAGGAGAAAGAGAAAGATGAAAGAAAGTGTAGGTCTTCTGCTTGGCGTGGAAGGAGAGCTAATGACGGATGACACCAAGAAAGCTGAGGCTTTTAATGCCTATGTTGCTTCAGTCTTCACTAAAAAAGCTAATAGTAATCAGATACTTAGCACAATATTAACAACAATATTAAGAGGGAAGAAACGCAAGCCAAAATAGGGAAACAACCTCAGCCAGAGGTTATGGGTCTATCACAGGAGTAGCTGGGTGAGGTTCTGTGGCCTGCAATGTGCAGGAGGCTAGACTAGATGATCATGATGGTCCCTTCTGGCCTTAAAGTCAATAAGCCTGAGAGATAAGATAGATATATTCACGTTGACAGGGCCTGTTGAAATTCACCCTAGGGTTCTTAAGGAACTAGCTGAAGTAATCTCAGAACGGTCAATGATTATCTCTGAGAATTCATATAGGAGGGGTGAAGTCCCAGAGGACTGGAGAAGGGCAAACATAGTACCTCTCTTTAAAAAGGGAAACAAAAGTAGAATTACAGGGAATTATATACCAGTCAGCCTAACTTCAATATCTAGAAAAATACTGGAACAAATTACTAAACCATCAGTTTGGACAAGCCTACCTACAGTAGGGTACTAAGTAATAGCAAATATGAAATTGTCAAGAACAAATCACGCCAAACCAAACTAATTTTCTTCTTTGACATGGTAACTGCCCTAGGGAATGGGGGCGGGGGTGCTGCAGACTTGATATACCTTGATTTTAGTAAGGCTTTTTACATCATCCCACATGACATTCGCATAAGCAAATTAGGGAAATGTGGTCTTGTAGAAGAAATCAAATCCTCTCTCTCTGTTTGGATGCAGTAAGTCAGAGACAATTTTTATTTCAAGCAATTGCAAGGGGAGACTGCAAGGCAGGAGTTACCCTGGCCTTAGACAAGTCTCCGAACAACAAGCAGTTTATCACAAATATTTATAGATTTTGTTACATGCATTGACGAATAGCAATTGCACTTTGTTCATACATTTTCCTTCCTGATATCTTATTATTAATTATTATTATTATTATTCATGATTTTCTGCTACCACTACATTCTATATGCACACCCGGATGAAAGACCATATCCAAAAAGCAGGTATCAGTGGTTCACTGTCAAACTGGAGGGACGTTATCTAGAGGGGTTCCACAGGTGTCTGTCCTGGGTTCAGTACTATTAGTTACTTTCATTAATGACTTGGAAAATGGAGTGGTGAGTACACTTATAAAATCTGCAGATGACACCAAACAGAGGGACTGCTAGTGCTTGGAGGACAAGATTCAAAATAACCTTGACAAATTAGAGAACTGAAATCATCTACATGAAATTCAACAAAAATAATGCAAAGTACTACAATTAGAAAGGAAAAAAAAATCAAATGCACAAACTACAAAATGAGGAATAACTGACTAAGGACTGAAAAGGATCCAGGGGTTACAGTGGATCACAAATTGAATATGAGTCAATGAAGTGATGTAGTTATGAAAAGGACTAAAATCACTCTGGGGTGTATGGACAAGAGTTCATATGTAAGATATGAGAGAGATAGCTGTCCTGCTGTAATCTGCACTGGGGAGGCCTCAGACGGACAGTGTCCAGTTCTCGATGCCACACTTCATGAAAGACATGGACAAACTGGAGAAAGTTCATAGGACAACAACAAAAAATGACAAAAAGTTCAGAAAACCTAACCTATGAGGAAAGATTAAAAAGAACTGGACATGTTTAGTCCTGACAAAAGATGACCGAGGGGGGAACTGATAATACTCTTCAAATATGTTAAAGGCTGTTAGAAGAGAACAGTGATCAATTGTTCTTGTCCGCTAAGGTAGAACAAGTAGTAATCAGCTTAATCTGTAGCAAGAAAAATTTATGTTAAATGTTAGGAAAAACTACTTTAACTATACAGATAATTAAAGACTGAAATAGACTTCCAAGAGAGGTTGTGGAATCCCTGTCATTGAAGGTTTTTAAGAACAGGTTAGACAAACACCTTTCAGGGATGACCTAGGTATACTTGTCCCTGCCTCTGCACAGTGGGGCTGGACTAGATGACTTCTCAAGGTCCCTTCTAGACCTGAATTTCTATGACAGTATAGTTAACCACAGAACAAAGATAAAAGGTCAGGAATTTTTAAAATGGTATGCCATAGTAGCAGGTAATTTCTCCCTGAATTTCAAGACCAAAGCACCAGTTACCCATTAGTATGTACGCCAACAATACAGTGAGAGTTATTTAGTCTACAAACAACATATATCACAAACATTTTCAGGACACTCTACTTCAATTAAAAATAAGATAAAGTTTCTAAATTGCATATTAAAATGAAATATATTAAATATAATATATAATTTTGACCAGTAAATAATCCAATAGTGGGAACATTCAAATATATTTTAATCCATAATTTGGAATGAGTGTTTGCAGGGGTACAGAATTCTTATGCCCTTTTTCCACTTAGATTTCCTGAAAAAATATGAAAGTTGTTAATTATGCATATTAATGTCTAATAAAACAAAGATATAAACATAAATCTAATTATTTACAGTCTTGCATAACTGGCATAAATAACTGGAGAATTAACTACCATTAATGTTGTCTACCTGGATTCATCATTGCAAATATCCGGTCCACACTACTGAAACATACATATTTTAAAATAATCTTCAAAACTCTAAATTCTTCCTGAGCATTGCCACTGCAAAACCTCCCTGTCAAGGTTACATAGCCACATGGCAGGGCATCTAGTTCCCAAGGTAACCACAATGTGAATCTGCAGGGGTAATTTATTTGGAAAAGAACAGTTATCTGGTTGTGTAGGGGGCCAAAGTAAGAGTCAGGGGAAATAAAAGTGAAATTAAGGAAATTTTTTAGTGCTGTTCCAAAATTTAATGTCAATATTTTTAAAAATTAACATTTCATATGGTGAATTTAAGCATGCATGCCTGTGCTTTCATATGAAAGTTCTGTCCACTCACTATAAAACATAATAATTACACAAGCATAATGAATCTGCACAGGTGAAAGTCATACATTTCTCTTTTTAAATGAATCCTTCCTGTATTATAAAATGAGTCATTTGGTTACAGATGTGCAGGCAGTCATACCATAATGTGGTGATAACACCTTTATTTATGGAATTTAAGGCTCCATTGAAAGCAGTGAATAAATGATGAGCTCATTGGTGAAGACATTCACCAATTAACAAGCAGCAGCTGTTTGTTTCTCTTTTTTTAGGGCCCAATTGATTAAAATTGCATGCCTCATTTAAGCAGTATTTTCTTGTATTTTTCCTGGAGAAAAAAAAAAAGGCAGAAGACCCTTTTTTTCAAACAGAGTAGTTGCTTTTCTGATTTATTAAACCACTATCCAACTGAAAGCACATTAGAAACGTAGAGACATAGTCTGTTTTCATGTGCACAGCCTATTTTATAAATGAGTTAATGGAAAATAGGTTAAGTGAGCATGTACCACTTGTGGCCCTGTCTCTGTCACTCATAAATTTGGAAGACATCTTTCACTGATTAAAGTATTTTTGATATCACACTCACTGACATGTTTCTTTTCTAAACACAGGAAACAAGAGATAGATTATGTCATGAGTGTTTGCTGTCCCTTCTCCCATTAAACCTTCTTTCAAATCTCCAGATCTACTCTCCCCGTTTCAAACCACAATTCATACCATCTCTGCTCTTAAGGCCATCCCCTGTGACCATACCTCCTCCACACTGAACTTCAATCTCACCACTTGAGATACCTACTTATACCACCCTCTCTTAAACAGAACCCCAAGCCACCTATATCCTTCCATCCTTGAGTCAGCTCTCCCACACAAAACCCTCCTCCCTCCGATTCTTTCCCTTGTGCTACTCCCCAATGAGACAATCCAAACCACAGAGTCCCATGACCCACTCTCTCTGGCACAGAGACATTCTCTAGCCTTTCTTGAAACATGTGGCTGACAGACTCAGACGTATTTTCTGTTCTTCCTCTTTAAGGGACAGACCTTTATTTCAGTTTGAGAATAAGCCTTGTTTCGAATTTAAGTGAAGTGAGTAAAAAAAGAAATCACAGTAGCATTTGGTGGAACTAGTAACACTTCTGGCCTATTCTCTACTCCAACAGTTGGGGTCTGAATAACATGAAGAGGAAATTGAAATAGCCCACTATATTTTGTAAAATGAAACTACTATTTTAGAAAATACAGAACTACTCAGTCTGTAGGTGACTCATAACCCATAATACTCTTAGAATAAGTAGTAAACATATGCAATATATTTATGTTTACAAAATATACATTTCAATTTTTGTGAATTCCTAATACAGTTTTCAATTCAACAGCTATTTTATATCAATTTTTAAAAAAAATAGTAAGAAATTTTGTAATTTTTGTCACTTTATAATAAATTAAAGTCTATACTTACTAATAGTGGATACAGAGACAGCTGGACTATAAGCACACTCCCCCATAGGACTAGTGATCTTTAGTCGAAATCTGTAGGTTGTTCTCGGCTCAAGACCTTCCACGACATGTTGTCTAGCATATCCCCTAAAAAATTTCTTATATAATAATTCAGATAGTATTTTTCAAACATTTTGGCAAACAACATTTAAGCATAATGTCCTGATGCATAACTGCTCAAGCAAAAATGCACATACAATTTTACACCACTGCTCCCATGCTGATCTATCTACAGGATCTAGACCTTATGGCTGTGTCTACATAGGGAAAGTTTTTGCAGTATAAGCTAAGTTGTGAATTTAAACCAATAAAGTTATACTGATATAAATCCAGTGAGGACACACTTATTCCAGGATAAGAATGACTTTTTTCAGTTTATTTTATGTCACTTGGGAAAGGATTTAAGCTAAACTGAAAAAACCCACTCTTATCCTGGACCAAAAGCATCCACACAGGGGATGACTATACCTATAGAACTATATCAATATAACTGGTAAAACTTTCCCATGTTGACAAAAGCCTAATTTATACACCCACTTAAGGTTAAGTGCGCATGTAAATTAGATATTTTCAGATGGAAACTGCTCATTAGACGCATAAACAGCCATTTGCCTATACAAATGCCTAACCTGTGCATGCAGTTGCTGCAACTGTATCTGAAAATTAGGCACAGATCTGTGTGCATCTTTAAAAGGCAGGCGCTGAATATATACAGTTTTGTCATCATATATAGCTTAAATACATTTTGCAGCAGTAATACCCCAATGGAAAAAAACAGGTGTCTAATAAGTTTCTTTTACATAACAAATACAAAGTGAAAGTGCTAATTAACTATTTATAAGAATTCTAGAGAGTCTGCCCTTTGACACCTACTGCATCCAAGATGCAAAATTTCTACTTCTAAAAAATGCTATAATTATTAGAATTTTTTTCCCAAAACCCAGTGTCTTAAAAACATTTTAAATATGAAAGAAACTGCTTCCGCGGAGCATAAAAGGTCAGTACTAATACAGTCTAATTCTGCCACCTAGTGACAAATCTTACACCGCAAAGTTTTCTAAAGATTGGGAACTATATTATATGTCACTGAAGAATCTGGAGTCAGTGCAGCATGCCATACAACAGTGCAATGCAAGAGGCTTGAGTTAAGAAGTGACTAATCTTAAGAAGTTTAATCTCCTGGGGCTTTAGGGGAAGGCAAGTTGTACTGTGAAGAGCAGCACAAAACATCAGTCCTTGGACTGCTTTACAAACAAGCTGCTCATCTTACAGATCTTATGTTGGTGTCCACTGATATACAGATATGAGCAAAAGTGAAGGGATGGAGCAGATCCTACATCCTCTGCCCTCTAACCCTAACATCCCTAATCACTCTTAGCATCATCTTAGCCCCTTACTCCTACAGAGGCAAGTTCTGCAGTTTGCTAACTAATCATTATTCAAGTTAGGTGCAATGTGGAAGGGAAATAAAGGGATTCAGTGCTCATTTTGTGGGAGTAGGGTATGAAGCCACTTTTGGGAGGTGGCTAGTGCCCCGCTCTCCCACATTTTGCCTATACAGACCATAACCCAAGGAAAGAAAAGAGAGGAAAAAAGAGGTCATCCCTAATAATATTAAATATAGTCTCATGGGAATTGGCCATCTTCTCCCAGATGATTGCACCACTCTGGAGCTGTCAGCCAGCAGGTTGCACGGTAGGTTTAGTTTTATTTCAGCTATCAGTCAGCCAAGCAGAATCCACACCTCTCAAACACACACACACTACGTGAAATTCTGGCCCCAGTGGAGCCAATGGAAGTTTTGCCACTGACTTCACGGGGGGCCAGGATTTCAACCATTGTCTCTGGATATCACCTAACATACTGACAGCCATATATAGCAGTTAAGGGGACAGTCACTAATTGTGACCAAGGGAAGTGAATGGAAATTCATAGATTTATAGATACTAAGGTCAGAAGGGACCATTATGATCATCTAGTCTGACCTCCTGCACAACGCAGGCCACAGAATCTCACCCACCCACTCCTGCGAAAAACCTCACCTATGTCTGAGCTATTGAAGTCCTCAAATCGTGGTTTAAAGACTTCAAGGAATAGTGAATCCTCCAGCAATTTGTACCTGCCCTGTACAAATTAACAGCCATGTAGGTGTTACTCAGTTGCTTCAGGTATGCACCCCTCATGATCAAAGCAAGGTGGAGCAGAGTAACAACATACTCTTTTTTTACAAAAATTATAGGTCATAAGTGGTATTACCTAAAAAATTGTGCTTATATTAAGTAATTTATTTCAAAAGAAATTAGATTTTAAAAATTGAATGAAAAATGTAATAGTTTTCAGAACATAACAAAACCAACACTGCCACCATAATAAATATTTAGCATTTCTTCACCACTTTTCATCTTCAAAATGCTTTGCAACCCATAACTTATTAAGATAAAACTTCATTAACATTTCACCTACGTATAAATGGTACCATAGGTATGTAATTTGGGGTCCTCTTCTTCAATTGACATCTTTAGCCATTGCTCTTGAGGTCCTTTTCTTTGTGCTATATTTTCCAAATCCCAAGAGAGTTGAATGCTGTGATGGGTCACCTCACCTACAACTGGAGGATGTGGTTTTGGGATAGTACGTTTTCCTAAAAAATATTTCAAAATGTTATTTCTACCACATAGAATGTTTCATATGTGTGAAACTTCGTTTCAGGTGTTCATTGATTAGTTTTGTTATTTCTATTTTGATTAAGATCTTGCATTTTTCAAATATTTTTGACATATATCCAATTTACCCAAGAGTACACACTCATGTATAGAGAAGAACACTCTTAAATTTTGCATCCCTTCATCTTGCAAGTAAAATCATATTTTAATTCATCACTTGACAGGGAAATAATACACAATTATTGTGCAAAGATTATTTTAGAAACATAATGCTGAGTTGGTGCAGTGGACATATGTGTAGTTTGAAGTGTGTAGTGAATGTGTTTTAAGTACACTACAGTTTGTGCATGAAAATAAACTCAAGGAGAGTTCTCTACAACATCCAAGATGCCACAAGTTCTGGAACACATTTTAGGAAGCCTACAATGTTACAGTTTATCAATAGTGAAGTGTCCCAAGTCACAAAACAAAAAAGTCTAGGAATAAAAATATAATAACCAATGAATTAGGCTAAGATTTCAGAAGTTACATACATTTAGTTAACATTATGCTCATTTAAACTAATCAGTGAAAGTGCCCTTATAATTTGTTTCTGTTCCATTTTAAATGCCCGTCACATATATAGTCTAAGGAACATACTGATACTATTTCAAATTGTTTATTAAATGTTCAAGGGATGATGTCTCTCATGCTATCTGGAGTGACTCAAAACTCTGAGTGCCTATCTCAGGGCAGACGGTCAGAAAACAGGGTAGACACCCCAAGCTGGTATGTTCTATAATTAGGTTTCATCAAACCAGTAACAAATATGAATTCCTGGGTCACTCTACCAGTTTTATCATGGAGTCACAGATTAGACTCTACAGTCTATCTTGCCAAGCAAACTGAACTTTGTGATAAAAGTTTACTTAAACCAAAAATCAAACCACATCAGGCTGCTCCCAGTCTCAAGAGACCAATCACTTACCCCAGATCTTACACAAAAGACAACACTGGTAGCCAATTTTACAGTTAACTAACTGAAGGTTTATTAGCTAAGAAAAGGAAGTGAAAGTTATTTAGAGGTTAAAGCAGGTAAAATATATATATAAAAGGTGAGTCACAGTTTGAGATTCCAAATGGTGGCAGTAACATTATAACTGCCAGACTCCCAAAAATCTTTCAGGGCTACCCAGAATAACTCTGGGAATCTCTGTCTTCTTGTTCAGTTTTCCTGCCCTATTAGAATACAAACAGTTCAGAGATGCAGGCGTTTTCCTCAAATCCATATTTAAAGTTTCTTCTGACAGAAAGCAAGCTGACAGTGTCTCTCCCCACATGGGCTTTTCCTTTGATGACGGTGAGTGAGGAAAGCACTTTGAGTCTCTGACCTTCAGTCATCACACACCATGGCCACTTGCTTTGAAATTAGCCTTTTTGCTGTTAAAGTTCTTCATTTGCATTTCATAAGGCTTCTTTCTTGTCTGATGATTTATTCAGTTATAGGGATACTTGCAATGTAGATGTTTGCTATTACATTATAACATGACACACAAGCAAAACAATACATGAAAGATCCCATTAGTTTTCATGTAGTTTAAACACCAAATACACTCTTTTTATACATTTAACAATTACTTTGATCTATACTAATACACAAGTGAATTGACCTGATTACACTCTGGCATGACCTGGTCTACTAGCATCACAATGTCAATCATCTCTTCAGCACTATGAGTAAGCAACTGCTGAATAAACCAATACCAGTTTTTTCTCAAGTTTTGAGTTTTTCAGTTGTGTAAAGATAGGTTATTGTCCTGAAGAGAGACTAGCTGCAGCAAAAAGAGAGAGAGAGAGAGAGAGAGAGAGATGGGGGCTCGAGACTATTTTAGTCATACATCTGAACCTAGCCCAACTGTGGGAAGCAATGTATAACAAAGAACAAAAGGTACATAAAAATTATTTATGCAGGAAACTTAAAAATTACGTGGGATTCATTCCTTTACTGTAAATGAGTTTATCACCTGTTTCTTAATTATTTGGTTTTGATTAAGATAATTTCCAAAAATAAAGATGAGGGACACTAAATTTGTGCAGATCATAGGTGATCCTGGATCTAAAATGAGTGACATCCCTTGAAATGTGGGATATTTAAGAGGTAAGGACCTGGTACCCGAGACTAAAAATACAATTAAAACTGGTTCAAGTCCTTGCCTCTGACCACCAGCAGTCACTGCTCCAGCTGAGCAACCAGAGAGTTCCATTTTGCTACTGTCATTGCCCTTCTCATTGCTTTCCATAAGCCGGAGACAGCTACAAACAGCAGCAGCTTCAGCTAGCCTCCACATTAACGGAGCTGTAATCCTATCACGTATCCCACAATGTGGAGAACGACAATGAGATTTCTCAGCGAAATGGTAGAAAAAGGGGAACTGTTAAACCCTGTGTGGAGGCGGAAAGAGGACAACAGGATTCGGAAACGGGAGGAGGGCGAGAAACAGGGAGAGAAGATGAAGATTATACTGGGGATAGGCAAAGATAAAAGGGGACCCAGCAAAGGTGGCAGAGGGAGTGAAAATAGGGAAACACTATACTGAGGGATAATTTGGGAGAGGGAGAAGGTGATTAGCGCCCCCATAAAGTTGCCAAAATGAGAGAGCAAAGTTATTGGCTGCCCCAATCACACTAGATAGGATAGCACGTTGCTAGGTTTTTCCCCAGTGAGTTAGGGCCTAAACAGGGAAAGGTGATTTTGTGGGAGATGATCACAAAATATTAGGGGGAATCTATGGATTCAGATTCACATTTTGGAATGTTTATTTCATCTCAGAACTTTTGAAGTTCTCCCAACAGTAGTTTTACGTGTGCTATATGAATGTCAAAGTCTATAGTGCCAGCAGTATACCACTGTGATGAAACAACATACACTGAGGCAATATCAAAAGTCTACATACATTGAGTGTAAGATTTAGTGGATTTCTGGCTTGGTAGAAGAGCAGCTCTTTAAGAAAACTGTATTAATTTTGAAGTTTTAAATGACAAAATATTTTTATTTTTAAAACCCGTATTCACCAGAATATGCACTTGACCCTCTAGTAGCTTAGGGACCAGCTATATGGAAATTGTTCCTAGCAAAAACATTAATATGATGGCAATTATGAATGTGAAATGAACTCAACTTCAGCATGAGGTTTTCTTAGAATATTTTCAATACCAGCATTATGAACAAATAGTTTCTCCATAACTAAGACTGCAAACAGGATTTCATTACAATAAGGTGATTTTCATATGCATTACTCTTAAAATTCAAGACTCTTATGTAGGGTAAGTCCCAGGCTGTAATAGTTTTTTCCACTAAATCTGAAGGAAATTCAGAGAGACGCTTTTGGAGTTAAACAGCTAAAATGGATGCAGGGGATCGAGGGGTGCAGGACGCTGGGGCTTTTCAGGGTGGAGGTTTTGAGTGGAGCTCAGTGGGGGTGGTCTGGGTGCAAGGGTGTGGGTCAGAAGGCAGGGGGTCTGGGTGCAGGGGGCTCCAGATGCAGGGTTTGAGGTTCAATGGGGTGGGGTTCAGGTATGGAGGGTCGAGGTCGGTTCTGGATGTACTGGGTGAGGCTTTGCGAGGGTGTCTGGGTACTGGAGGTCCAGATGCATGGAGACTGGGCAGATGGGGGAGCAGCTCCCCATACAGTGACCCCCTCCCCCACATATAAGGAGCGATGGGGGCAGGAAGCAGGGGAGGATGCTGAGCTTCCTGCAGCTGGGGGAGGTTTCTTGCGGTGGTTCTGACAGCCCCAGCCACTCCTTGCAGGGAAGTGGAAATCCCATCCTCTCCTGCCTCCAGCTAATCCCAGGGTAGGAGCCACTGGCTGGGGTGTCCTCAGCCCTGCAGTGATTTCTCTCTCCATGGCTGCTCCAGGTGCCTGAAATGATGTACCTGCGCAACTAGGGAGTGGTGCATGACTGCTCTTGCAGATTCCCTTTGCTTCCCTGTCAGAAAGTCATTTTTCTGCAGGGAAGCAAAGAAATCTGCGGGGGACATGAATTCTGCATGTAAATTATTGTGCATATAATACTTTATTTATAAAATAAAATGGAAAAAATTCTCACTCTTAGCCATTAATAAATGTACATCACAGAAGTCAATAGCAAAAAGTTTATAAAAAGCATACACATTGATGATGTTCTCAGTGTCAAAACTCTTGTAGAAAATTATGTGTGAGGTCTTTTGACAAAAAAAAAAAAAAAAAAAAGAGACAGTTACTTACCTGTACTGTAACTGTTGTTCTTCAAGATGTGGGTGCACACAAGTATTCCACTTAGGTGTGTGTGTTCCCAGCACACCAAAGTCAGAGAATTTTGCCAAGCAGTACCCATACATGCAGTGCATGTGCCACTACCTTGGCTATATAACGGTGGAGCTGTCCCCCACCCCCCAGTTCCTTTGCACTGAAATCCTCAGCTGGAGACTCTAATGCAAAGGGACAGAGGGTGGATCACAGAGTATATGTCTGTACCCACATATAAAAGAACAGCAGTTACAATACAGGTAAGTAACAATCTTTTCTTCTTAGCGTGGGAGCAGTTCCAGCAGGAGGTGGGCTTAGACTTTATTTGAACAGTGAGTGCAGGACTGCCTTCCCAAGGTTTGCATCCGATCTTAATGTTATGGTGACAGCATAATGTCTAGCAAAAGTATGCACAGAGGACCACATTGCAGCCCTGCAGATATCTGCTATGGAGACATCGCTAAGGAATGCAGCTGATGTTACCTGAGCTCTCGTTCAATAAGCCTGCAATGACTGTGGAGGTGTCAGCTGAGCCACTCCATAAGACATGGTAATAGAGGCGGTTATCCATTTGGAAATGGTCTGAACAGAGACAGGTTGTCCCTTCATCCACTCAGTGTAGGACTCAGAGAGTCAAGGTGACGAACAAAACAACTTGGTCCTTTCTAAATAAAATGCTAAACATCACCTCACATCTAAATTATGTAAGAGCTGCTCTTCTGCACTTGAATGTGGTTTGGGAAAACATACAGGTAAGTAAATAACCTGGTTAAGGTGAAACTAAGATACCACTTTGGACAAAAAAAATTTGAGTGTGGTTTTAAAGCCACCTTGTCCTTGAAGAACTGAGTGCAAGAAGGATCTCCCATTAAAGCCTACAATTCACTAATTCTTATAGATGTTACAGCCAAAAGGAAGGCTATCTTGAATTAGGAGAGCCCATGAACATGTCACAATTGGCTCAACCAGTGGTCCTATCAGTGCTCCTAAAACTGTATTAAGGTCCCTTGATTGCACCATTTCCTTCACTGGTGGAAAAAGATGGATAATCCCCTTGAAAAACCTCACCATCAAAGGGCTTGAGAATACCAACATCCTTTGAATGGGAGGATGGAAAGTGGAGACTGCCACCAAGGGAACCCTCAAGGAGCTCAGAGCAAGGCCTGAAGTTTTCAAAAGCAGCTAACAATCCAAACTGTCCTAAATCCACGCTAACATGGCCTGAATTTGCTTAGACGTTGCCCAAATCAAGAAACATTTCCTTAGACAAGCAGGTGGCTCTCGTGGCCAGTTTTCTACTATTAAGGAGAATAATTCTGCTTCCAAGAACTGCTCCTCTTCATCTAGCCATGCAGCATCCAGACAGTGAGGTACAGACTGCTCAAAGTGATGATGTTGAGTGAGTAGATCAGGAAGAAGAGCGAGAGGCTTGGGAAGTTGAGCCAATAGACAGAGGAGGCTGAAAAACCAACATTGTCTTGACCATGTTGGTGAAATCAGAATTAGTTTGGCATGATCCAATTTGAGCTTGAGGGTAACCTGAGAGGAATGGGGGGTGAAGGGACGGCATATATCAGGCTCCCTTCCCAATTCAGATGGATGGCATTGGTAAGAGACCCGGAGCTTAGTCCAAGGGTGGCCAACCTGTGGCTCCAGAGCCACATGCGGCTCTTCAGAAGTTAATATGCAGCTCCTTGTATAGGCACCAACTCTGGGGCTGGAGCTACAGATGCCAGCTTTCCAATGTGCCGGGGGTGCTCACTGCTCAACCCCTAGCTCTGCCATAGGCCCTGTCCCCACTCCACCTCTTCCCGCTCCCTCCCCTGAGCCTGCCGTGCCCTCACTCCTCCCCCCCCAGAGCCTCCTGCACGCCACAAAACAGCTGATCGGGAGGGAGGGGAAGACACTGGTCGGTGGGGCTGCCAGTGGGTGGGAGGCGCTGGGAGCGGGGAGCTGGGGAGATGATGGGGGGCTGCTGATGTATTACTGTGGCTCTTTGGCAATGTACATTGGTAAATTCTGGCTCCTTCTCAGGCTCAGGGTGGCCACCCTGGCTTAGTCCTACTTTAGGACAGAACTGATGACATTTTCTTTGGCCCTCTGTTGAAAACAAGTCTATGGAAGGGATGTCCCACCATAGACAAATGGACTTGAATACACTGTTCTTTAGAGACCACTTGTGGTTGATCGAAAACAACCTGCCAAGTGGGTATCTCATCTTCCTTGGTGCAGAGATGCAACATCTTTATTGCTATCTGACAAAGCTGATTAGAACAGGCACCCTCCTTCTTGTTCCCGTAATACACTGCAGTGGTATCATCAGTGAGAATATGGATTGCCATTCCCTAGATGTGATCCCAAAAAAACCAACAAGCATTGTATATTACTCAAAATTCCAGCAGGCTGATATAAGCTTCTGACCACAAGCTCTGAATTTTTAATGTTCCCAGATGTTCTCCCAACCTATCGTGGAGGCATCAGTAACCACTGTTTTGGTTGGTGGAGGGTGGGAAAAGGAGACATCCTGACACACATTGTTGTATTCCATCCACCACTGTAAATAATGCAGTTTCTCTGGGCACCGAAACAAGGGTGTTCAGTAGCTGGCAACTCGGGCAATAGACTAACTTCAGCCACTACAGAAGAAGGCAAAGGCACAATCTCGCGTACTGCACTATGTACATGCATGCGGCCATATGGCCCAGTAACCTCAGGCATACACAGATTATGGTCAAAGGGTGCAAATGGAGGCCCTGACAAAATTTCTGAATTATCTGGAACTGTTCATATGGAAGAAAGACTCTACAAATTCAAGGGCCTATCAGGGACCCAATGAACTCTATTTTTTGAGTTGGCTGCAAAGTTGATTTGCCCCTGTTTAAGATTAGACCTAGTTGATCAAAAAATGTCTAGCATGAACCTGACATGACTGAGAACTCGTTTCTTGGATGAGCCTCTCAGTAGCCAATTGTCCAGGTATGGGAAGACATGAATTCCCCTTCTCCAGCCACCACTGGATACACCTGGTAAAGACGTGGGGCTGATGACAGGCCAAAGGAGCGGAGCGTTAATGGTGGCTGACGACGATGAATCTGAGGAACTTCCTGTGGCCTGAGAAGATTGTCACATGAAAATAAGCATCCTGGAAATTGAGAGCAGCAAACCAATTGCTGTATTTCAAAGCGGGGAGAACAGTAGCCAGGGTAACAATGTGGAATCTCATATGCTTAAAGTATTGAGTGCAGAGATAGAGGATGAGTCTTATTCTTCCATTGGATTTTGGGATCAGGAAGTACCAGAAATAAAACTTCTTTCCACGAAGGTGATGAGGAACCTCCTCTATAGTCCCCAGAGTACCCAGCGTCTATACCACCTGCAAAAGCAGTGACTCATGAGAGGAGGGCCTAATAGGGTAGGGGGATGGGAGTGAGGAATGGGTAGGAATGGAATGGCATAACCCAACCCCATGGTACTTAGGACCCATCTGTCTATAGTTTTTGTCTCCCAAGCACCATAGAAGCAAGACAGCCTGTTCCCAAACAGCTGGTGCATGGATATGACACTGACAACGACAGCGCTGCTCTCGAAATGATCATCAAACAGACTGCTAGCAGAAGTAGTAGGAGGAGGAGGACAGGCCATTGGACTAAAACTAGACACAGAAGGTTTCCTTCCGCGTGATTTGTGCCCCTTTCTGGGGAAATCTTGCTGCCTCACAGAGTAGGAGGATTGATGGAATTATCACTGAGGATACTACTGCTGTTGGTTCACACAATACAATCTCTTTATGGCTTGTGTATAAATCCCCGATGAGCATAAGGTGACTTGGGATGAAAGAATGTAATGTCTCCTCAGTTTTCCCTGTGAATAGGAGGCAATCAAATGGCAAGCCCTCTATGCTTCCCTGGATCTCAGGAGCTATGCTGAATTCTGGGACCATGAGATTCCTCTCATTATTACAGTCAAGGCCATGAGCCCGGATGAAGCATCTGCTACAACCAGGGCTAACTATAAGGATGTCTTGAGCACTAAATGGCCTTCCATAACAAAGGCCATAATTTCCTCTGGTTCACAAATTTGGACGTGGCATCCAGTTCACAAAATCCTATTTCAATAACAGAGCTTGCTGGCTTGCAAAGCACATCTGCAAGGAGAAAATCAAGTAAACCTTTCTTCCCATTAAATCTAGCCTTTTGAACTCCTTTTCTTTAGGCGCAGATTTATATCTTCCCCGTCTTGCTTGCTCATTTGCCACTGTCACAACCAGGGAATTTGGAGCTGGATGAGAGAAAAAAAAAAAAAGGACTCAAAACCCTGCACTGGCACATAGTATGCTTTGCTGTGGGCTTTAACAAAGCTGGGGTATTCCATACAGATTTAGCAAGTTCTAGTATTCCTTCATTTATAGGAAAAGCAACTTCCCCAGGAGCCAATAGCTGGAGCATATCCACCAATTTATGGGTCTTCTCCCGTAGAAACTCAGCCTGAATACCTCAGGCTGATGCCATGTGCCAGAACAGAAAGTATCACCAGTTGTGGTTTCTTTAGGACTGTGTGTCATTGTTTATGCTTCTGTAAGTTAGAAATTTAACACTAAAAAAAATGAACTTATTTTGTGTAGTTTAAAAAAAAAACTCTAAAAATGATAACTCACAGTTAGTGGTAATAACATATGTTCACTTTTGTCGGTGCTGTCTAAACATCCATTAATACAATTTATGGACTACACAGGCTATCTCATCCACATATTAGAAGTACAGTAGAAATACATATGGGGAAAAACAGGGTGGATTTCCCCCTCCTCCCCCCCCCCCCCAAAAAATATATGGTTTCAGTGTAGTAAGGCAGTTGGTTACAATGCTCAGGCCAAACACAAGATTAGGGGATACAAAAATCCAGTGACCTATTGCTTTTCACATTAAATTTCTATTTGTTAATTTTCCAAGAAAAAGGTTTGCATGTCTCATTTTACACAGCAAAAGCACTTTTGGGCCTTAAAGCTTGTCTTTGCTTATATTTTCCTTTGTTGGAGAATAATTTCCACAGTGTTTGCACTAATTTGTTTATTCGAGCTCTGTACAAACAGTGGAAGGTGACTTAAGAGTTTGGGGTTTATCGAGGCAATGAATCATTTACTGTTTGGTCAATATGTCAGTCTGTAAGAGACTGGTTGTAAATAAATACATTTCATATGAAATATTGATTCAACAGTTTAGGCACATACCTTTACGAAGCTAGCCCGAAATTAAAATCAATTTTCATTTATATTTTCAATGTTGTGAGATATTCTTGTGGTTATGAAACAATGATCAGAAAATAAGTACCATTTTCTGACAGTCATTCATATTGCACCATAGTAAAGGAATAAAGAATAGGATTCCTTTCTTTATTCGATGAGTAAACATAACTCATTAAGTTCAACAAGAATTACACATACAAATCAAGGGAAGACTACATTATACCCTTGCACTCTTTTTATACAAGCCTTTTTAAATTGTATCAATTAATTAAACTACTTCTCTCAGAATATTTTCACAATCAGTAAATGTTAATTCCAGACTATCTCAATTTAAAATGATGATATGGTAACTGGAATGCTAGTTTTAATGAAACTATTTGTTTTAAATGAAACAAATGAAACATTTAATGAAACATTTGTTTTAAAATTAATACAGAATAAAAAGAAACCCAGGCTGTAATTAGATATTTCACAAGCTGGTAAAAGTAAGAGGGGTGGGAAGCAAGCAGTTCTTCCCCATATTCACAACTACTATTTCTCTAACCTATCAGCAAATGTTAAGAAAGAAAAGTAGCTAGGCACCTTCATCAAATAGTACAGAATCATAAAGAAGAAGCCATCATCTCTTGACTAAAATTGAATCTTATACATTTTCACCCTAAGAATCTGGTACAGAAACCTAGAAAAAGTTTGACATTCTGAAAGACAATTTATCTCCTCTCAAAAAGAAAAGGAGTACTTGTGGCACCTTAGAGACTAACCAATTTATTTGAGCATGAGCTTTCGTGAGCTACAGCTCACTTCATCGGATGCATACTGTGGAAACTGCAGAAGACATTATATACACACACAGACCATGAAACAATACCTCCTCCCACCCCACTCTCCTGCTGGTAATAGCTTATCTAAAGTGATCATCAAGTTGGGCCATTTCCAGCACAAATCCAGGTTTTCTCACCCTCCGCCCCCCCCCCCCCCCACAAACTCACTCTCCTGCTGGCAATAGCCCATCCAAAGTGACCACTCTCTTCACAATGTGTATGATAATCAAGGTGGGCCATTTCCAGCACAAATCCAGGTTCTCTCACCCCCTCACCCCCCTCCAAAAACCACACACACACAAACTCCTGCTGGTAATAGCTTATCTAAAGTGATCATCAAGTTGGGCCATCACAGGGCCTAATAACATCAGCCACACTATCAGAGGCTCGTTCACCTGCACATCCACCAATGTGATATATGCCATCATGTGCCAGCAATGCCCCTCTGCCATGTACATTGGTCAAACTGGACAGTCTCTACGTAAAAGAATAAATGGACACAAATCAGATGTCAAGAATTATAACATTCATAAACCAGTCGGAGAACACTTAAATCTCTCTGGTCATGCAATCACAGACAGGAAGGTCGCTATCTTAAAACAAAAAAACTTCAAATCCAGACTCCAGCGAGAAACTGCTGAATTGGAATTCATTTGCAAATTGGATACTATTAATTTAGGCTTAAATAGAGACTGGGAGTGGCTAAGTCATTATGCAAGGTAGCCTATTTCCCCTTGTTTTTTCCTACCCCCCCCCCCAGACGTTTTGGTTAAACTTGGATTTATGCTGGAAATGGCCCACCTTGATTGTCATGTACATTGTGGGGAGAGTGGTCAGTTTGGATGAGCTATTGCCAGCAGGAGAGTGAGTTTGTGTGTGTGTTGAGGGGGGGTGGTGGTGAGAGAACCTGGATTTGTGCTGGAAATGGCCCACCTTGATTATCATGCACATTGTAGGGAGAGTGGTCACTTTGGATAAGCTATTACCAGCAGGAGAGTGAGTTTGTGTGTGTGTGTTTTTTGGGAAAAGGGGGGGGGAACCTGTATTTGTGCTGGAAATGTCCCACCTTGATTTTCATGCACGTTGTAAGGAGAGTGGTCACTTTGGATAGGCTATTACCAGCAGGAGAGTGAGTTTGTGTGTGTGTGGTTTTTGGAGGGGGGTGAGGGGGTGAGAGAACCTGGATTTGTGCTGGAAATGGCCCACCTTGATTATCATACACATTGTGAAGAGAGTGGTCACTTTGGATGGGCTATTACCAGCAGGAGAGTGAGTTTGTGGGGGGGGGGGGGCGGAGGGTGAGAAAACCTGGATTTGTGCTGGAAATGGCCCAACTTGATGATCACTTTAGATAAGCTATTACCAGCAGGAGAGTGGGGTGGGAGGAGGTATTGTTTCATGGTCTGTGTGTGTATATAATGTCTTCTGCAGTTTCCACAGTATGCATCCGATGAAGTGAGCTGTAGCTCATGAAAGCTCATGCTCAAATAAATTGGTTAGTCTCTAAGGTGCCACAAGTACTCCTTTTCTTTTTGCGAATACAGACTAACACGGCTGTTACTCTGAAACCTATCTCCTCTCACTTCTTTCAGTAACTATCCCAATCCAGCTATCCATATCCTCTGAACAAAGTAATTTGGCACAAGGTTTAATGTAATAAAAATACTTGATAACACAAAACTCTTTCGCTGTATTCGATGAAATTGTACAAAATGTTGTCTGTCAGGGAGCTCAAAGTTAGCATACCAAACATTTTATACTCTATTGTATTTGAAGAGCTATGCCTATTTTCAAATTACAAACAGTTAAAACATTATTCTTGTTTTAGTCTAGTAGCAACTTGGCATGGAGCAAATACTGGCCATTGATCCTGGGCGTACCATGTAAAACTTTCAAATTAGTCCTCTGAAATTACCACTGGCAACTAACAAAAGCAACTTTATTGCTTATTTGCTGCCTAAAAGAACATTATCTGTCAGTATGACAGCAAGTGATACTATAGTTTCACTGGATGGATTTGTTGGCATATTAAAAAAAATCTCAAGCCAAATAAACGGTAACATAATCTAAGTTTTACTATCCCATCTTTTGAGAAATCTATATTGAATGAGGAGCTCAGCCAGAAACAGGATTTGTAATATGCATGACAAGTACTGATTTGTTAAATGCTTATCACTTCCAGGGATAAAGTGCAATCTATAACACAGTTATTCTCCATATACTGATTTACTTTGGGCTCATTTAACACCTGATGATATGTTTCTATTTTTATATACATATATATATATATACACATATAATAAAAATACACACATATATATATATAGCTATGCATATAAATATGTATCTCATTTTAATGAACATTAGATGTGTTGTACAGTAGGTCAGCCAGCCAGAGGCCAGAAAGACCAAACAGCCTTACACAATTAATACAAAACTCAATCTCTTGGTTTAATTTATTTTTTAGGTCTTTGTGTGTGTGTCACGAATACTACTGCCACAGAAACTTGAAGTAGGATTTTCTAGGCCACAGCAGAAACTAAACTAGAAACCTACTCCACATAGGAGTTTTCTTAAATCCTCAGATGGAAGTTGCTTTAACAAAAAGTTACTAAATTCTCTCAATTTCCTCAGACACATACTGTGAACGACAAAAAGACAGAAACAACAGACCTTATGAAACACTGTATTTGCTAGGGAGAGCTGTACTAGGAAGCATCAGATCAGCTTTTTAAAAGATATTTTTTAAATCTGTCAGCCAGAATCTAAAGTTACTCACTCTTATAATCCCTTGCTACAAATTCAATTTTGGAGTTTACTTTAACTTCTCTGGAGACAGCTGAAACTCATAAATAACCTAAAATAAAATAGACGTGAGCCTCCCTTTTAGTGTAAATCTTTTTAATTACTTAAACTACTTTAGCAGAATTACTCAACGTTTAAGGATTTCCTTGCTTTGCATTATCAGTTATTCCTTCTTTGAATCTGATATCTGAATCAGGAAAGGAAAAATAAGAGGGGGAAAAAATCAAGACTAAGGGCTAGACTTTCCTATACTTACTTGCTGTGGCAAATTTCTGCCATCCTTACTCAAGCTAATTTCAATGGGACTCTCGCAGAGTATTGTGATACACATTGCAAGTAAGGGTGCCAGAATTTGGCCCTAAAAGAATAAAATCACGAAAAGTGATAAAAATAAAAAAAGATATTCATATGAAGGGTTTAACCTTAAATTACTATATATACAAACACATACTTATACAGAAAAAATATTTCTAAAACAGAAAACTATTCCCTCAGTTTAAAAAAAAGTGATGTATTCTGGAATAAAAAGTTCAAAGCTGCAGGTGCTGAAGGCATTGTTGCCCTCTAGAGTTAACTATTTTGACCCAAGAGGAAACAGTTTTGTTCATATACTGAAAAATTTATTTTTGGGGTAAACATGCTTCTTCAGTTTGCTACTCCTGAGGGAATTCTGCGCCTAAAAATTCTGCACACAATATTTTCAAATTCTGCAAAAATTCTGCACATTTTATTTGTCAAAATCACACAATATAATCACACCAGTTTCAATTATTTTTGGTCATTTATTTAGAAAAACCTGTCAGCAAGTATGTCTGTAAGAATACAGACAACAAAAAAGATTCAGGAAATGTTTGACAAATAAATAGATTCCTTACTAGGCATATTAATACAGAACATCCGAGTAATAATTCATTTAAATTACAATACAGAACCATATTTTCCACACCCCTCAGAAGCACTGCAAAGGCTTGGGGGAGTCAGGAATAACAGAAGAGCTGAGGGAGAGGAAAGTAATTGCTGGGAAGGAGCCTGGGTGTGAAATTGGAGGGTTGTTAGGTATGGGTGGGAAAAGTATGGAACAGGGTTTTGGGGGGGAGGGATTGTGAGGGAGCTTCCCCCATGCAGACCTGGCTGATCCCTAGACACTCCCATTCAGTCAAGCACATCTGTTCCTGTCCCCATGTGTCCCTGTACCCCATATGTCTTTGCACCCACTGTCCACGTGTCCCTCCACTCCCACTCAGACACCCACTCCCCCCATCCCCATGTAGCCCTGCACCCCCTCCCCATGTCTCTGTGCACCCACTCAGCCACCTCCCATTCCTATGTGGCCCTGCACCCCTGCCCGCATCCCCATGTGGCCCTGCACCTGCCTCCCCCATTCATCCCCTGCCCCAGTTTGTCCTTCCCCACTAGCCCTTATGAGCCCGTCTGACCCCCCACCAGCCCCACGCTGTCTGTCTTCCCATATCCCCTGTCTCCTGACCTGGCCCAACAGATGTTGTGAAAAAGGCAGCCTGTTTCTCTTCCCTAGCTCCTCCTCTGTTCTAGCACCATAGTGCCTTCTAGTGGGCAAAAGGTGGAACTGCAGCAACTTTCCAGCAGAAACTCTTTTCTGCACAAAACATTAAAAATATGCACAGCTCATTAATTATGCACGCACAGTGGCACAGAATTCCCTCAGGGGTAGTTTTCCTGTTGCAAGTTTTTTCTGTTTTAAGTCACAGGATGTCTCAACCATAGCACCAAGACCAGCTGGAGGACAACAGTAAAAACTTTTACATCACAGATTGCATTTGGAAATCCAAGGTTGGAATATATTTATTAACATGAAAATTATCAATCAGTTCTATAAGCTTCATCAGACCTGTGAAGTTTCCTGATTGGTTAGGAGACTCCCGTTTGAGGCTGTGTCTACACTACAGAGGCTCTACTGGCATAGCCACCTAGCATAGACACAGCCTTCACCAAAAAAATCCATTTGTTTTTCAAGACAAAAGCACTCTTCCATCAACTTAGCTGTGCCTACACTGGGGGTTTCGTTGGCAGAACTATATCAGTCAAGGGTGCGCTTTTTTATACCCCTGACCAACACAGCTATGCTGATTAAACTTTGCAGCACAAAACAAGCCTTAGCTGTTTTCTGCACAATTGCTGCCGACCTGCTTAAAGCTCCTGATGTGAAGAGGTGAGGAAATACTCCATGCCAGTAGTGGGCAACCTGCAGGCCGCACGCAGCCCATTAGGGCAAGCCGCTGGCAGGCTGCCAAACTGTTTGTTTACATTTGCACAGCCGCCTGCAGCTCCCAGCCAGTAACATAGAAATTTCTGTTAGTAAAACTCAGGCCATACTGCAGCCTTATCACAGTGTTACATTTGCTGCAATTTATTGAAATAAAGAAATGCATATTTACCTATGCAAATTAGGTTACTGGTTCTTTGCATTAAATCTCCAGACTTCTGAAATTTCAGCCATAACAGGTATGCCCCAGAGCCAGTGAGATGCATCTTTTACCACATGAAGAAGGGAAGCAAAGATGTTTTAGATTTACAACTCAGCAGATTTATCTATCTGTGTATGTTTTATATAAATATACACAGATACATTTTATAAAAATAAAAAGATCATATAATTCTTTTGGATTATCTTCATAGTTAACATGGATATTAAAGCAAGAGATGAGACAAGTCTGGAAGGTCAAGAAAAGACAACATTTAAAAAATGTTTTGCAGTTTTAGACAACAGCTCCAATCACCATGGATTTGTTGTGGACATCTATTTACAACCAAGGCATAAATAACTAAATTAAAGAATGTCATCTTAAAAGGACGAGAGTCTTTCTAAATACATTAGAGTTTTTGTTCAGTTAGAGTTTAAGCTTATTTTCTATACTGTCTTCCAAGACTCAGATGACACTGACAACTCTCCTTTAATTTCATTCTCTATGCCCACATACTACGGATTGCTGATTTCCCGTGCTTCCTAAGAGATGTCCTTAAAAAACAGGCTCTCTTAAAGGAGCTGTTGGGGATACTGTCTTAACATGGTGACAAAATTTCCAAGCTGACAACATCTGATACAGTGCCTGAAAACCTCTTCTCCACATTTTCCATACTCTGTTTCTCACAGGTAATCTCTGGTCTCACACACAGAGCTGGTCACCACTGAGTTCTTCACTCGAGGAAGTAGTAGGAAAATACAGGCGCTAATTCCTATTTTATGGTATTGAGTTTCTTTTGGCTACCAATCTAATTAACGAGGATCTTTATTTAGATTACTATCCAAAAAGAACTCAGAAATACAACTACTTACTGAAACGTTTAAAATTCCCCATCACACTTAATAAGATGTGTTTGTAGAAAATTCCCCATGCCCCAAATGCAAAAAAAAAAAAAGGATTCTCCCTTCATAGGAATATACACTCTCTACAGTTATGCTACAATTAGGAACTGCTACATTTCCATTTCAGGCACTTCTCCTGAAAAGTTAAGCTAAGTTTCAATGTCTCAAAATGGAGAACTAGTCTAAAATATATGTATATACACACACAACC
Organism: Natator depressus; assembly: GCF_965152275.1. NCBI lineage: Eukaryota > Metazoa > Chordata > Testudines > Cheloniidae > Natator > Natator depressus. The sequence continues at coordinate 102,170,266 of NC_134240.1, forward strand.
CAATGTTTTCCATTTAATGAACAATAAGATTTGCTTTCACTAATTCTCAACAGGTTGTCTCATATCTCTGGCTACACTCAGGCTTATTTTACTTTTTTGTGGGTGAAAAATATTTTCCCCCTTGCACTGGCTCCGATGCGTTGGCTGGTGTGTTAAGGGGTAAACCAAAGCTCCACCCCCCCTGCCCACCTACACAGAATGGGGAGTAACAGCCCAGAAATGGCTGTTCTCATTCCTGTGCAGGCTCCAGCAATGTGGATACCCCACACAGGGAAGCAAGGTGGTTCCATGCACACAACCCAACTCCCTCTGTGCATGCACAAAGGAGGGCTCACTTGTGAGCCCTCCGGCCCAGATCTTTGGCACCTAAATAGTTTTGAGGATCTGGGCCCTAGTGCTAGAAGTTTTTTGCTTAATAGAAATTCCTCCATTGCAATTAGCATTCAATTTCTTTTCCTTTTCTTTTCTTAAAGGGCCTTTAAAATGCATCTTTTAAACAAAATCTCCTTACTATGTTACCAATACACTAGCTTATTGACATTTAGAGCATTTTAAAATCCATCCACTTTTCACTTTGCTGTTTATTATTTCCTGCATTTCTCTCAATTTAGGCAATGAAAATAAATTAAGTAATTTTCAATTTTGTTTCAGTTTAAACTTTCAAGTTTTCAATGCTTGGGCTGCAAATACTGCTGGGAAAATATTAATTTAAAACAACTGTTTTCACAGGAATATTGTAATTTCACATCTGTGACTGATCCCCGCTCCCCGCTAATGGCTGAATCAAGACTGAAGATGAGCTGGGTCACAGGGAATATCCTTTCTCCCAAGCACCGAATAATAGCAGAGCAGCTGTAACCTGTAAATTTAAGCCACATCCCTCCACAGGGATGCAGAAGAAGAGAAAAAGACCAGAGAATCCGCACAGTGACAGCCCACAAACCCCTTTGCACAAAAAAAAAAAAAGGAAGCACATGCAGAGTTGGGGGAGGGGTAGTCTAACGTAAGAGGGCCTCACTTTGTACAATGGAACCACAACTGTTGCATTTCAAACCCTTCAATGAAAAGGAAGCATATGCTCCTTTAACAATACAAAACAGCAGATAAACAACAGATCAAGAGCATAATATTTACTAGATTTTACACAATATTTACTTTCTTTCATTAACTGATTGTTAACATAGTTAGTTCTAGAAGTGAATTATATTTTCCAGGGAACAACTGGAACTGCTTTTTGCACTACATTCACATCTCCCACTGTTCCCATCACACCATAACTATTTGCATTTGCTTCAGGAATTGCCATTTTCTGGCTTGTTTTTTTCCTTCCCCAATTCAGGCTATGGCAGTGACTTATTATCTAATTCTGGATGCACAATTAAATCATCTTGCAAACAGTTCACTGATCACGCTAATACTAAAATCACTGCTGATGAAGCTGAAGCAGATAAAGATTCTAACAAGAAAGAGTGACAAGGAGGAGCACATGCAGTTTAGGAAAACTATAAAAATATTGCAGTACAGATCATGGAAGATTTTTCCCACCCAAAACAAATTAGTTTAGTAATTTTATTCCTAACATTTATATAAACATATTTAAACTTGACGATCCAGCAATAATTAGTTTGGCTATCCCCTTCCAGGGCTTCAGACTAGGATCTTGTGGGACATTTCCAAGGTTTATTTCTATCATTAAAACTTGTAAACACAAATCACTTGTAGTAAAAATAAAGCCTTGATTCTCCATTGTGTCCAAGCACTTCCCTTTGGAGAAGTGGGTTGTAAGGGAGCTGGCCACGTCTCCTTGATGCTTATTCACCAGGCTGCAGTGCAAATTAAAGCTGCCGAGGGACAACTTTAACGTATGCCACTGACATACACGAGTGGAGAAAATCAGACATAGTCCATGCTTGTCCATGCTCCCTTCACTCATTTCTGTCCCTCATTACACTAACTTGGGTTCCTGCACAGGAAGAAACAGAGCTGCCTCCACCAGCTTTACACTAGCATAGATTCCTTTTACATATTGGGTGTTCTCATGTAAGAATGTCCAGCTACTTTAGGTTCACCATGTGCCACATAAACAGCACCATGCTGGGTTTTTTTTTTTAATTTGCATTATCACTCTATTTGCAATCTGAAAAAAATGCCTTAAAATCAGTGCTGACGCACAACGAATTTTCTTTGTATTGATTAGGCAGATCCTGTTGATAATGACAGTTTAAATCCAGTTACCTACAGAAGGAGCTCAGAATAAATACCTTCAGATGATTCCCCAAGGTCTGCAAGTTTAAATGTGGTCTGTACAATCTCGGTATCATTCCAGTTGCCTCAGGTCAATAGAATATCATAGGAAATAAGTCCATGCTGAGATATTGTCTATCACGACTGTAACAATTTATGGCTACTGTGTCCATTAGTCACATAGAGAAGCAGAGCATTTACTCAACCTCTGCCAATATTAACCATAACACAACATTTGCACTTGTTACTAAAAATCAGTATGTACGAGGAAAACTGTCCTTTAAATTAAGAAGAAAAAATCACGTTTTCCACAGATAACACACAGCTTCGCTGAATTTTCCACAGTTTAAATCCACTGAATAATGAGCACAAAGGAAAATATGGCAAATCAGGTTAGACATATTACTTACTCATTCGTGTACAACTCTGAATTGGCTCCTTGATTCCATATCCAAGGACCCAAAACAAATTAGAAATAATATTCTTCAAATATTGTTGCTCCAATCTCATTACAAATCAGAAGTTCCTATTTACTAACAACTCAAACTATTACACCAGCTCTTGGTCACTGAATTTTACACCTAAGTGTCCAATGCAAAACAAGTAAGTATGATTTTAATATTTTAGGCCCTATTCCTGCAAACACTTATTCTCACGATTAACTTGATTAATACCAGTAGTCCCACTTAAATAAATAATTAATATTGCTAAAATATGACAAAATAAAAAATAAGGACAGTTCCATCATAAAAGCAGGCAATAGGTATTTAGAAATAACTTCTCTCATTGACTATGGTCCATAATTGCTTCTTTGGAGAGGTGTAGTCAATTTTGTGAATTCGTATATTTAGAATCATGCAGGTCTATAATATGGACTACTACAAAGTTAATATGGAAAACAATACTTAAAACATACTGAAAAGGAATAAAGCAGTGGGTCTACCACTGCATACAAAAATATGGAGCCTTTCACCTTTCATCTGTATGTCACTGTTTGGAATTTGAACCAGGTCAGTAGTGACAAAATTGTTACCATTGTTCAGTGGTCTATGTGATAGGAGTTGGTAATCTCAGTCTAGTTCCTAGAAGCCAGATGTCTGTATCACAGAATCCACCATCACAAATGTGATCAACCCATTATCACAGAAGAAACAAAGATGCTGATTTTGGCATAAAAAGGTCTATACATTTCTCTTCTAGCATGACACCACAGGAATTAAGATCAGCTGATGTGCTTACACTAGTGGTCCCCACATTCAAATCAGCTGATAAATTAACTCTTCCAGCTGATGCAACAGAGCCCAAGCCTGTTGACCTAAGAAAATGCTGCAAACGCATTTATTTACACATTTTTTTTTACAAAACGATATGCAGGAAAGGTTCAAATTTTCTTGATTTCAAGGAATGTAGTTTGGGTTCTTTAACATTATGGCAATATGTAAAATATTACTGTTTAACTGAATTTTGGATCTTATTGCATATATGCAAAGCAAATGTGTTAAGCAGAGCACTTTATAAAATGAAATGCATGCACACATAAATGTCACTCCTATGGGCAGCCTCAGCAAAGGAGCCCAAGACTAAGTGGGTATGGAAACTCAACTACTATGTCATTCCTAGAGCTGCCCCCCTTCCAGATGAAGGCGGAGTTACAGTGGTGGAGAAACTTTGTCCCTATACCTGTTCTGTAAATATACAGGGAATTTCAGTTTCCCATACTGTCAATCCAGCACCTCTCTCAAACAAAAGTTATAGCTAATATAAATAAATCTGAAAAGGGCTAAATTTGAAAATGTAAGACTTTAGAAAGCTATCTTCATAAACTGAAAAGTTATTAGAATCTAACTGAATCACAAAAAAACCCAATAGCAGGTCAATTTTTCATTAATTGTTTTCAGATATTGATAATAAAAATACTATTGACGTAATGTTCAAATATTTTGGGAGCAATTCCCATTTTATAAAAGGGTATTTATCTAGTTATATATTGTTCCTCATTAAGCAGGCAAGGCATATATTACAGTTGCTTGGCCCAGACTGCAGGAGACAGAACCTTAGGAGGGCTTTATTCTTGCTACCCTAGGGAAGTTTGCTAACAAGTTAATCTCTTTTTTCGCACAAAAAATGTCCACACTAATAATGCATCATGTTATTTACAGACTCATTTACAGTTAGCAGCAGCCATGACAAGCAAACAATTAAAAATATAAATACCAAAAGCACAGTCAAAAACAAAGCAAACATGCAAGTCATTTTTGTAGAAGCTGTGGGAGGATTATGGTTTGCTGTGACCTTAAACATCTGAAGTGACTTCCAGCATGATTCACAATGGGGAATCACCACAAAAATCTAGGACATACTTTAGTTACAAAATTACAGGCAACATTTAAACAAGAACAATAAAATGTGTGTGTATTTTATTACCACCACTGTATGAACTCTGTTCATCTGAAAAGATACGCAAGCTTTTGTGTTGTAGAACTCTCTTGAAGTTACTAATTCGGCTTGAGGCATACTGGCTATTTTCAGCCAAGCACAAGACAAAGGCATCTTTAACATTGTTCCTGCTCCGTGTCACACATGGCCAGAGCAGATTGGTGAGGCTGTGAAGCTGTTTGCCAAATCTAACTTTCCACTGACTTTTCCATCCAGGATGAACCAGAGATAACTTGTATACCATCACTACACTATTATTTATCAGCTCAGGTTTTCAACTGACACCATAACATTTCAATGGTATATCTGACTTCTAGGAGAGATGAGATCTCAAATCACTGCACAATCTATAGGCCACATCCTGTGGTATTTCAATGGGACCGCTGCCAAAGTAGAAAGAGAGAGAGAGAGAGATTTGAAATGTTACGTCCAGGAATCATTTCACTCAACACTATAGCCCTGATCCTGCAAAGACTTATTCATGTATTTAATTCTAGGCATTGAAGTACTTCCATTGACTTCAATAATAAACCAGTGGGGCTACCCACATGCTCAAGAGCAAGAATGTGCATGGACTTCACAGGACTGAGGACACAGTTTATCCTAGACATCATATTGTGCAACTGGTTCTACACATTATACATTGCTAGTGCCCTGATTAGCTGTCAGACTTTGCACAATTTGTGTGTATTTTTTAACAATTTAGTTAACAAAGGTTATGCCTAAAAGGAATAGAAAACTAAATATGTGGAATTGATGGATCAGCCTGATTTGAATACTATTTCTAATTATTTCATGGTATTGTACAATATGTTAAATTTTTAAAAATTTATAGCATACCCAGATTAATCAACTTCCTGTTACAGTACTGTGCTTGTAAAAAAACATTTGCAATCACCTAAACAGGCCAAAGATACTATATTTACTTCATACTCTGGAGCCATGTAAATTAAAGCTTTGTTAAATAAGAAAAAATACATTTTCATTTTAAAACAACTGTTCTTCAATATATACCAGATTTGATTATTTTAATAACATTACAAATGTTTACTAACATATACTTTGAAATGGTTCCATACATTGAGGTCTGTTTTAACAGTCTCCTAAAGGAAGTGGAAACCGTTCCATTTCTGGAGTCTTTCAGATTTATAATGGGGAAAAAAAGCATTTGCTAATATATCAGAGAGTACAATCCTAACCACCTTGGGGATGTCAGGATGACAAAATTACCAGATAGGTATTTTCCATTTTTAATATCTATATTTCTAGGTAGTGGTTGATGTTTCTCTAACAGAGGTGAACAGAACTATATAAAGAATGAAAAAGTGTACACTCAAGAACACTATTATTACAAGCCAAGAATATTATTTTATTATTTAACATTTACACTGCAGTAGCATCTAAAGGCAACTACCAGATTTGACCCCATAGATTATAATAAATTATTTTCTTAACCAATAATTCTACTAAATATAAACTATACTTCTGCAAACTTTTAGCCATAAATTTTCTATAGACATTTTAATTACACTTTCTGGGTGAAAACTTGGCTTATTTGAAACGGTAAAACTCCCATTGACTTCAACGGGGCCAAGATTTCACTCTGTTTTTGTTATTAATTAGAAGTTTCAATTTGAGAAGACAGCCATTTCTTTATACTGAATATCATCTACACAAATTATTAAAAATTTAAAACAAAGAGGGCCTGACTCTGCACATCACTGCCTAATATCCTGACCAAGATAGTCTCATTGTTTCCTTGTACTCTCCCGTCTGCCTATATCGTATATGCCCTGTTTTATACCTGGATTGTAAGTTCCTTGGGGCAGGAATTGTCTTTTTGTTCTGTGTTTGTGCCTAGCACAATGGGATCTCAGTCCACAACTGGGCTCCTATGCAGTATAATCATACAAATAATAAACAACATATGCAGGCAAATCCCATCAACTTCTCTAAAAGTTCGGTGTGGATAAGGCCACAAGGGTGAAATCCTGGCCACACTAATGTCAACAGCAAAGCTCTCACTGACTTCAGTGGGGCCATGATTTAAGTCCAAGGGTTCGTCTTCACTACCCGCCAACTCAGCGGAGAGTGATAGATCTATTGGGGATCGATTTATCGCGTCTCATCTAGACGCGATAAATCGATCCCCGAATCAACGCCTGCACTCCACCTCAGCAGGAGGAGTAAGTGGAGTCGACGGGGGAGCCACCGTGGTCGACTTGCCGCTGTGAGGACAGCCAGGTAACTCAAACTAAGATACTTTGACTTCAGCTACACGAATAGCATAGCAGAAGTTGCATATCTTAGTTTGAACTCTCCCCTAGTGTAGCCCAGGCCCAAGTGTTCAAAAATTAATCCAAAATGGTGGCTGTAGTAACGTGGTGGGATTTTCTGGGTTCCAACAGGCTACCACATCATTAAAGTAATACCATTGTAAAGAAATACAAACACTGTCCAAATGTAGTTGAAAGTCACTATACTAGAACATTGTCCCAGGATAACAGTCTCCTGCTGCCAAAGCAAAACTAAGACTTCTTTTCAAAGCATGAGACATTGACCACATTCAGTTACAGTGACTGTGATTAAAGGAAACCAACCATGACAATTTCAGCTGCAGTCAAATCACAAGGGAAAAAGTGCCAAACAAAAAAGGACTAACTGGTGAGAGAAAATATTTTACTTGTGTGCTTCCAAGAGGATTACAAACAATAAAGAGAAAAACATTTTAAAAGCAATTAAATAATTTGACGGTTTTTTCAAATATCTGATTGCAGGGTAGGTTAATTTAATAGAAAGCAATTTAAATCAGTTGTTTGAATCAAAATTTTAAAAAACCTGCTTTAAAGCATTTTAATCATTTTTTTCTTTTCTAAACTATTTTAGAGCACAGGGTTCATCCCCCATGGTACCTTGCCCCCGCATGCGCGCGCGCGCACACACACACACTGTATCTAGTAACTTTACACAAAACCAATGAAGCCTGAATATTTTTGTATTAGTTGAAAATAAATTATTTTTCATCTCTTGATACATAAAACCAAGAGATAAATCAAATAACCGTCACATGTATATACCTTTCATTCTGGAAGATCCAAAACTTTACTAGCCATTTACAAACTTTATAAAGCAGTGGTCTCCAACCTTTTTACGCCCAAGATCACTTTCTGAATTTAAGGGAAACCCAGGATCTACCCCGCCCCTTCCCCGAGTCCCTGTCCCTTCCCCAAAGCCCCACCCTGCTCACTCCATGCCTCCCCCCCGTTGCTCGCTCTCCCGCACCCTCACTCACTTTCACTGGGCTGGGGCAGAGGGTTGGGGTTCAGGACAGGGTACAGGCTCTGGGCTGAGGCAGACGGGTTTGCAGTGTGGGAGGGGGCTCCAGGCTGAGCCTGGGACAGGGGGTTGGGGTGCAGGAAGGGGTGAGGGGTTCTGACTGCAGGAGGGTATTGGGGTGCTGGCTCCTGTCAGGAGGCACTTACCTCGGGTGGCTCCTGGTTGGCGGCGCAGCAGGACTAAGGCAGGCTCACTGCCTGCCCCAGCCCCACACCACTCCCAGAAGGGGCCAAAGTGCCCCTGCGGCGCCTGGGGGGGGCACGTAGCGCCACACATTTCCCCTCCCTGCAAGCACTGCCCCCACAGCTCCCATTGTCCACAGTTCCCAGCCAATGGGAGCTGCAGTGGCCATGTTTGCAGGCAGGAGCAGCACGCAGAGACCCATGCCTTCCCCCACCCTCCTGAGCCACGGGGGCGTGCTGGCCGCTTCCGGGAGCGGCATGGGTCTGGAGCAAGCATGGAGCCTGCCTTAGCTGCTACCCCGCTGCACTGCCGGAGATCGCAATCAACCGGAAGAGTCTCCTGGATCGACCGGTTGGTGACCACTGTTATAAAGATTACTCAACCCCTATTCAGAAAGAATAGACACCTATGGAGAGGAATGTGGCACCTATTCTACATGAGCAACACTGGGATTTGATTTTGTTGGATGAGACATGAAAAATAATCTCTTCAATTAACACTAGATGGAGAGGTTGGAATACCCCTATTGAAATTTGGTCATTAAAACAGGAAGTTCTATACAGATTGATGTTTCTTACCTGACAAATTTCCTTTCCACTAACAGTGTCTCCCACAATTCTGATACATATGGGCTATTTCCCTCTTGTCTGCAGTTTCCAGAAGCAGTTCAAAGCTGTAGCACAACCAGTGCTAGCCTATCCCACTCTACTATCAGATGTTTCATTCCAAGCTGTGTAAAAAAACTCACAGAATAGGATTAACAACAATACCTTCAGTACCAACCAATAAACTATGTACAATATGCTTGTAGGCCCATAGCCTATCAAAATGGAATACTGTCCCTCGGCTAGGAAGCCATGCAGAGAGGGTAGAATTGTGGGAGAGACTGCTATCAGAAAGGAAATCATCATCAGGTAAGAAATTTACCATTCTGCAGCACCTGACACCTTGCATACCTCGATGATGCACAGTTTGATCCATCTAGCTAGTGATAGCTTGGATACTCTGAGCGCTTGGCACTTCAAATGAAAAGAGACAAACAAGGAGCCTGACTTTCTTGTCAATTTGGTGTGCTTGATATAAATCTTTAGTGCTCTTCAAATTTCGAAAGCATGCTACAGCTTTTCTGTTGAGTGCTAATGCTCTGGACAGAATGAATGTAGAGTGATCTCCTGTAAGGCATGGAAAGATGATTTCACCTTAGACAAACAATTCTGGGATTCTTAGCACCACCTGGTCATCATGGAACACACAGCGGGGTTCTGCATGTACAAAGCTGCCAGTTCAGAAACTCATCTAGCAGATGAATGAATACAAGAAAACAGATTTGGATGAATACATAGAATGGAGATACTGTACTGATGTCAAAAGAAAAGGAGTACTTGTGGCACCTTAGAGACTAACAAATTTATTTAAGCATAAGCTTTCGTGAGCTACAGCTCACTTCATCGGATGCATTTCAGTGGCTCAAAAGGGTGTATGGTTAGGATTTTTAACACCCATGGTAATTCCCACTTAAGTGCCACAAGATTAGGCAGTCTGACTGCTCTGGTTCCTTGACAGAGGACCCTCAGGTATCCAGATTACTCAGAAGAGCCTGCAAATAGGATGCTATTTATAGCTGGTACCTGCTGCTAGTACAAGACTGAAGTCCCTTGTCTACGCCTTTCTGACGAAAGTCCAGAATAACTGGAATGTCCAGGTTTCTTGGAATTTTTGTTGTGTTCTTGACACCAAGTTCTCCAAATGGAGAGGTAGGCCTTTAGTGTTGAAGCTCGCCTGGACGAAAGGAGAGTTCCAGTCACTTTCTGGGACAGTCCTAGTGCAGTTAACATTTCTGTCAATAGCCAGGCTGTCGGTTGTAGACAGTCTGAGTCCAGATGGAGGAACGGCCCTTGTAAAGGATGTCTGGACTCACTGATAGCTGCAAAGGTGGTTCCAATTTCAGTTCTATCAGATTGGAGAACCGTAGTGTGACGGGTGTCGGTCCTCCGAGCCCCTAGGGGCGATGGAGAGCAGTGGTGTTTGTAGCAGGCCTCGGCCCCACCTCCCGGGCGTTGGGTAATTAGCGGGGAGGTGGGCCGGCCAGAGTCAGTAGCGCGCCCCTCAGGCAGGGGAGAGCCGGCAAGAGTCCATAGCGCGCCCCTCAGGCGGGGGAGCGCTGGCAAGAGTCCATAGCGCGCTCCTCAGGCGGGGGAGCGCCGGGGTAGGGGAACGCAGGCCCACCCAACTCCACTGCATTCCAGCCCAGGGCCCTGACAGTGGCGGGAGGCGAAGGTCCCGCCGCTGGGTCAGCGGGCAATCCGCACCCACTGACAAAACACACCCACCCCACTGTGTAGTTGGGCCCCTGGGCTACTTCCTACCCGGTCTCTCTCAGGCGGGTCGCTCCGGTCCCTCCATCTCCTCCGGGTATTCCGCTGAGGGCAGCTCTTGAATCTCCATCTCCTCCGGATAACCCGCTGCGGGCATCCCCGGTTCCTCCGGATAACCCGCTGCGGGCATCCCCGGTTCCTCCGGATATTCAGCGGCCGGCAGCCCTGGTTGCCACAGGCCTTCCCCCCGGTAAGGCTCCTCCTTGCCCAGGGGTTCGCCTGGGTCAGCAGCAGGCAGCCTGTGTCTGTCTCCCTCCCTGGTGCTCTCTTCACTGGGCAGAGGGCCCCGCCCTTTGTACTTCTTGTCCCACCCTTCCCCTTCCGGGGATTGGCGGAAGCTCGGCCTGGCCCCGCCCACTCAGGCCCAGAGGGTGGCTCCTTACCCTCTGGTTCGGAGGGGAGCCACACTGGCTCCCTACACATGGTCTCCTTGGCCCACATGGGACTAGCACTGTCACCTTTGCGTCTTCTCGCCTGATCTGCTGCATGACCTTTCCTAGACTCAGAAAGGGTCGGAATGCATATGGCCATTTTGTGTCCCAGAGCATCTGTTCCCAGGAATTTCAGGAGTTTCCCTGGTGAAGGACTTCAGCCACATTTTGTTCTTGCAACTGGAAACAGGTCAACTGCTGGGAAGCCAAACTTTAGAGTGAAGACTTTCTGCTTCAGGCACCATTCTGAGTTGTTCACTATGTATCTGCTAAGCCAGTCTTTTGGTTGAGCTCTCCTTTTATGTGCATTTCTCTTACAAAGAGAGAGTCCTCTCTTCCCATTCCATTATCTCTTCCACATCTGCATGTAGAATTACCCTCCTTCTTACCCCTTGGTTGTTGATATACATCACAGTGGCTGAGTTGTCTCACTGAACCAGAACACATTCTCCCTCTAGGTAGCTCTGGAACCTTTGTTCAGATAACTTGACAGCTCTGACCTCCAATAGGTTGATGCTCAGGCTCCTTTCCTTGGATTTCCAGGTGCCTTGCACATTCCTGTGCCCAAGATGCGCTCCCCATCCCATTAGGCTGGCATCAACTGTGAGTACCTGTGGGTCTAACAGGCATAAGGGAAGACCCTTGCAGACATTTTATGTGTTTGTCCATCACGTTAGAGAGTTCAGAACCAGTACCTGATCCTGCAAGTGTTCTGGTGAATGGTTCCATACTTTCAGGAGACAGGCCTGAAGGCACCTGATATGGGACCTCACCCATGGGGTGAGTCCTACAGACAAAACCAGGAGGCTCAGCAGAAATAGACTTGAGCTAGGGTCAGCCTCGCATTCTTTACCAACATGGCTATTAGGTTCTGGATCTTGTGGAATATATCCAGTGATGCGTAGACCATTGCAACACGTGACTATTTCCACTACCACATGAACTGTCTTTGTTAAGGGAGTCAAAGAGCTCTTCTTGGTGTTTATCACAAATCCATGTGCTTGAAGCAGATCCAGCATCCTGACTGTGGCACAGTGTGACACTGCCTGGGTCAGAGCGCTGATGAAGATGTCATCAGGAAGAGATACACATCTGAGTCTGGCTGATATTGCCACCAGAAACTTGGTAAAGACCTTGAGGGCCAACGAAAAATGTTTGGCACTGATAGTGGACCATGCCTATCAATGCAAGGACTGGCTGACTGAGAACAGGCAGGGCACAATTCACCCTCTGAAGAGCCTGTAAAAGCTGTTTCATAGATAGAGCACCACTTGGATTCATGTTGGTGTTTCTGCAACAGCTCTTCCCTGTGGGGGTAGCAAAAGCGTCTGGTAGGTAGGCACTGCAGTGCTGAGTCCATACCCCACTACCTGATACCCAATCCAAGACAGGATGAAGAAATAAAGGCAGCTCACTACTGTCAAACATACACACAAAATAGTTTAAATAGTAAGATGGAAAAGAAAAGTCAGGAGCAAAGTGAACTGCCACTTTGCTGCTGCAGAGGCAGAAGATCTGGCAACAAGCCGGAAAAGGGGGTATGATTAGCACAGGCTATGCTACAACTTTGAACTGCCTCTGGAAACTGCAGACAGGAATGGAGTAGCCCATGTGTATCAGAATTGTGGAAAGACACTGAACTGCAGAAATTATTACAACTCTGGCACCCAATCATCTTTCACTTTTCACATCCACAATAATTATTGCAAAGTTGTATATTTGCTGCTAAAATCATAAAGAAAACTAAAGTAGTGATTTAATAGAGCTGTTGGTCAACTACTTAGACACAGTGTTTGTTGAAGTGGCAAACATTTTTTGTTTGCAGTAACCTCTTCTGCAGCTGTAGAGAGAATATTTTCTTCATTTGGACAATATAACTCTAATTTGAAAAACCAATAAGAAGTCAGAATAACTCCATCGCCTCTACCACCTTTCTTAACTCCAACTTCCAATTTGTTTGCACTGTCTGTAACTGTAGTGTCAACTTTGCCTTTCAAGCTCTGTGGATGAAATCCTGGCTCCATTGAAATTAATGGCTAAATGCTCATTGACTTCAACAGGGTCAGAATTTCATATTTCATTTCCTCCGACAACTCCTGGGTCTGCAAATCTAACAATCTCTCTGTACCACTATCCATGTAGGCAAGTGCCTCACTGCCACCTCTGTTGAAATCCTCATCTATGCTACACTCCTCCCTCTGACTGTTGCCAGTCCCTTCTATATTTTCTTGCCCCCCTCGACGGCCCCCTCCCCCAGCAATTCCTAGCAACACAAATTCCAGCATATGAGAAACACTTCTTCCTACAAGTGAGAAGACAGAAGCATGATCACATCACCCCACACAATTCAACTGGCTCCCCATTTATTTCAGGATCCTTTTCAAAACTGGCACCTCCTTTTTTAAGCTTGGGCTTTATTCAGCTGAGCTCACAGATCTGGTGTCTGTCTGCTCATCTACCATTAGCCTTCTCACTATCCCATTAGACATTCTGGTCCCCACCCAACCTTCTCATCTGCAGCTTCTTCCATCTGTTACAGACTGTCCTAACACTGTCTAACTGATTCTCCATCTAATTTCAAATCTCAACCGAAAGTATATCTTTTCTCCCTTGCCTACAGAGTACTTCAATTTCTCTCTTGTCCTGCTGTTGGTTAATCTCTGTAGTTGGGTTAACACGTTAACACTCTAAAATGTTTGGGAATCAGTATGTATGAATGACTACATAAAAACTCAGTTATATTATATTATTGACTAGGGAACAGAAAAAGGAGGTCTTGTGTTTTCTAACAAACAGAACAGGCAACAGATTTATCAGGGGCCCACTTCACCTTTCTACCATCAATTATCTCAACGTGTAGACAGTTAGACAGGACTAACAGCCATTCTACAGTCCGACTTTGAAATTCTACTCAACCAAGACAAAAATATTTGTGATGGCCAAATCTTCATCACGGTGGTAAACGGTGGGCAAACACATTTGGTGCCTGGACAGCCAATTTGCATGTTGCTGCTATACGGCTGCCACAGTGCAAGTTATAGGATATTGGCTTATTTAATAAATCAGACAACCGACACGTGTTATGAACACTATTGTGATGGTATAGATATACAACAAACAAGATCAGTCAACATTTTGAATTGTTTTTTTAAATCATGTAAATTATTAAAATTCCGTATACTAGTGACTTTTTGAAACAGGTGGATAGCAGCATTCTTTCCACTAATATATCTAAAATACATTCTAAGAATAGCAATATTCTAATAGAAATATTTTATTAATTAACAAAACGTAATGTGGAAAATTACATACTTGAAATTATAGTTTTTGTATATTGCTATACAACTTACATGGTGGAAATGCAGTTTGTGCCTCACCATTCAAACCGACACATTGTTACATGTGCTTATGTAGTTATAACATACATGGAGTGAAATCCTCGCTTCATTGCAAAACTCCCATTGGCAAAACTCCCACTGACCTCAAAGGGGCAGGATTTCACTCATAATATTTATATGCTGTTTGCAGACCAAATATCAGGCCAAAACTCCACCATTTTCACAAAATTGCAACAAAGAAGAAGATTAAAACGAGAGAGAAAAATATTACGATGTCCTTTTTCAGACTATACAGTAACAATGCTCCACAAATAATTTAAATGTTTTTTTAAACTTGAGAGGCTCCACTCACAGAACCCAATAGTCTTCACCTATGATCAGGTACATTATTTTTACAAGTATGAATTATTATTTCTGTCACTGTTCTATGTAGAAAAATAAACAAGGAGATTTTTAGCTCCCTGGAATGCATGAATCCAATGTCACTGAAAGGCTCTGAACTGGGGGTTTACTATAGGATTTACACCAACCTGTCACCAGGCTCCATTTTGAATTCTCTGGCTCATTTAGGCATAGAAAGATAGACCTCCAGTGACTGAGGCCTCTTTAAAGAGTTTCAATGCCAATGTTCCTTCTTTCACTTCTTTTACACACACAAACACACCCTCCTCACATCCCCAGTGCCCTCTGCCACCCCACTACCTCACCCCCCACCAGCACCCTTTTCTCTCTCAGGGGTCACATCCCCAGTGCAAACTGCCATCCCACTACTTCAACCACCGCCAGCACCCTCCTCTCTCCACCGGAGTCACATCCCCAGTACCTCCTGCCATACCACTACTCCATCCCTTTCTACAACTCCCCTCCTCTCTCCAGGGTCAATCCTCAGCAGCCCCTGCCATCCCACTACTTCACCCCTGACAGCCCCCTCCACCTCTCTCCAAATCACTCTCCAGCACCCCCTACCAGCCCACTACTTCTCCCCCTGACAGTCCCTGCACCCTCCTGGGCCATTCCCCAGCACCCCTTGCAAGCCTCCCCATCCTCTCTCCAGGATCACATCCCCAGAACCCCTGCCATCCCACTACTTCAACCACAGCCAGCACCCCACCTCTCTCTGCCAGGGTCAGATCCCCAGTACCTTCTGCCATCCCACTACTCCACCCCCTTGCTACCACCCCCTTCCTCTCTCCAGGGTCACTCCCCAGCACTCCCTGCCATCTCACTACTTCACCTCTGCCAACCCCCCGCTCCATGTCACTGCCCAGCGCTCCCTGCCATCCCGCTAATACACCGCTGCCAGACCCCCCCCCGGTCACTCACATCACCCTGTTACCCCATTACTTCACCTCTGCCAGCCCCCCCCAGGTAACTCCCCAGTGCCCCGAGCCATCCCTCTACTTTACCTCTACGAGCCTCCCCATCACTCCCCAGAACCCCATGCCATCTCACTACTTCACCTCTGCCAGCCCTTCTCCCAGGTCACTCACAGCACTGTTACCCGATTACTTCACCTCTGCCAGCCCCCTCCCCTAGGTCACTCCCCAGTGCCCTCAGCCATCCCACTACTTCACCTCTGCCAGCCCCCAACCCCATCACTCCCCAGCGCCCCCAGCCATCCCACCACTTCACCTCTGCCAGCCCCCAACCCCATCACTCCCCAGCGCCCCCAGCCATCCCACCACTTCACCTCTGCCAGCCCCCAACCCCATCACTCCCCAGCGCCCCCAGCCATCCCACCACTTCACCTCTGCCAGCCCCCAACCCCATCACTCCCCAGCGCCCCCAGCCATCCCACCACTTCACCTCTGCCAGCCCCCAACCCCATCACTCCCCAGCGCCCCCAGCCACCCCACCACTTCACCTCTGCCAGCCCCCAACCCCATCACTCCCCAGCGCCCCCAGGCACCCCACCACTTCACCTCTGCCAGCCCCCCAACCCCATCACTCCCCAGCGCCCCCAGCCATCCCACCACTTCACCTCTGCCAGCCCCCCAACCGCATCACTCCCCAGCGCCCCCAGCCACCCCATCACTTCACCTCTGCCAGCCCCCGAACCCCATCACTCCCCAGCGCTCCCAGCCATCCCACCACTTCACCTCTGCCAGCCCCCCAACCCCATCACTCCCCAGCGCCCCCAGCCATCCCACCACTTCACCTCTGCCAGCCCCCCGCCCAGGTCACTCCCCAGCGCCCCCAGCCATCCCACCACTTCACCTCTGCCAGCCCCCCAACCCCATCACTCCCCAGCGCCCCCAGCCACCCCACCACTTCACCTCTGCCAGCCCCCAACCCCATCACTCCCCAGCGCCCCCAGCCACCCCACCACTTGCCCGCCCCCCGCGTCCTCTCTTCCACGGCTGTTGTCCCGGCTCTTCCCCTCCGAGCTCGCTCACCCTTGCTCGACTCCATGGCGGGCGGCGGCTGTCCTAGGATCTCTTACGCCGCCTCTGTCCACCTCTGGGCGGAGCGCGGCGTCCCGTCTCCACGGCAACGCTGAGGCGGGGCTGGTCGGCCCACAGCTAAGCGGAGACAAGCCCAGAGGGCTCCTCAAACATCGATGGGGCGCGGCAGCGCGCCTGCTCCCGCGGCTTGGCCCGCCAAGAGAGGAAGAGCGATAAACTTTCGCACTCCGGGTATCCCTCCGCCCGCTACTCCTACAACTCAACCTTCGACGTGCTGACCCACCCAGTGTGTATCCATGCGCCAGGAGCCTCCAAAGAGCCCTCACCCACAATCGGGTTTCGTCGTAGGGTCCCCATCAACCAGCAGTGCCCTAGCCCCCTGACCCGCATACCTCATCGGTCCCCTTTACCCACCCTGAATGTGTTTGCTAATGGTCTCAAGGCTCCTGCCCAGCCCTGTATCCCTCCACTCCTCCTTGATGAAGGGTTACATACTAGCTATGGGCCCTTTGGGTCCAGTGGGTAACACCTGTTGGGTGCAGGTTCTCAGTGACTCTGAGAGGAGGTGGCTACAGGGTGTGAGTTGCTCCCTATGGAAGGATTCGCTGTCCCTAATGGAGAGGGGTCTTTATCTTCCTGGGAAAGGCTAAGAGTTCCTGTTTCCCCTGGTGAGTAGGAGGGGGAAGTGCTGATGTCACAAAGATGTTTCTCTGTACCCCATAAGGCACACCTGGAGGCTACATTGATTTTTCCTCCTATTGTTAGGTCTGCAGATGCTTTCTCATGGTCTTCACTCTGGATAAGTGTCCCTTCTGGGGTTTACCAGGATTTATAGACTGCTGAAATTGCATACTTCCTTTTTCAGAACGCTATGGACTTGTCTGCACTAAAAAGTTTTGACACTTCAGTTATACCATCGTGCCTAGTTTATACAAGTATAAATTAATAGTCTGCTACAAACTATACCCCTATAGTGTGGATGCATTTATACCGGTATAAAAGTGCTTATACCAGTATAGCTTATTCCTGTTCAAGAAGTGAAATAAGTTAAACCAATATAACCGTGTCCACAGAAGAGCTTATGCTGGTATAACTGTATTGTTAAAACATCAGCCCCCCCAAACCTAAATAGTTATACAAGGACAACTTTACTAACATAGAGCAGGCCTAATTCAGGGCATCAGGGTCCAACTGCAGCTGTCCCACCTTCACTGTTTCAGTCTTGAGTTGATCTTAACTCCCACTATTGTTTCTCAGTCAGATAGTTTTTCCATGTGGATCTTCTAGAACATTTTCCAAAATGGGCCTAAAACTCATATTACTGCTAACTGAACACCTGGGGACAGGTGCTAGTACATCACATCACTGCATGTAGTCTCATTTTGAGACCTGTTTTATTTAACATATATGTACATAAACACACCAAAACATATACACATAGTGCATACTAATAAATATGTTATACAACACACTGTTTGATCTTCCTGTTTCAGTGATTTTCTCAAATCACTGGTATATCGTATAATACTGTAACAATGCTGCCTTTGGTGGGACACTTCTGAGAGTACCAATTCAGGACAAATTGCTTAGAGCAGGGCAATTACAGCCCAAGGCTGGGGTCCTTTGCACACCAAACCAGCCAAACAGAGAGGACTTTGGTTTTACCCCACTGGCCAACCATAAATCATACAAGCAATTCCCTTAGACAGTCCAGTTTCCCAGTATCACCACCAGCGCCACTCAGTATATGGATGAATGATTATGAAAACCAATATCCCAGTAAAAGAAAAAGAGGTTCTCCTGATCCCAAAGAGCCAAGCCCCAGATCCAGGTCAATATACAAGACAGATCTTACCCACAAATTACACTGTTGCCAATCCTTTAGAAAATAAAATCTAAAGGTTTATTCATAAAAAAAAAGAAATATCGATGAGAGCTAGAATTGGATAAATGGAATCAATTACATACAGTAATGGCAAAATTCTTGGTTCAGGCTTGTAGCAATGTTGGAATAAACTGCAGGTTCAAATCAAGTCAAATTTAATACATCCACAGCTGGGATGGGTCATTCAGTTCTTTGTTCAGAGCTTCAGTTTGTAGCCAAGTTCCTCTAGAGGCAAGAAGCAGGATTGAAGACAAAATGGAGGCGTTTCCATGGCCTTTTATATTCTTTCTCTTGGGGGCGGAAACCCCTTGGTTCTCCCATGCAAGATCACAGGAAGATGGAGTTTGGAGTCACATGGGCAAGTCACATGTCTGTGCATGACTCAGTTCTTTACAGGCCGACGCCATTGTTTACATGTTAGTTTGAACATTCCCAGGAAAGCTCAGATGTGGATTGGCATCTCCCAAAGTGTATTGTCAGTTAAGTGTTTCTTGATTGGGCACTTACTGAGAATAGTCCCTTCTCAAGAAGCTGACCAAATGCTTCACTGAGACTACTTAGAATCAAAACATATTAAGATACAAGTACATAGCCAATATTCATAACTTCAACTACAAAAATGATACGCACATACAGATAGCATTATCATAATCAGCAAATCATAACCTTTCCATAGACACATTACACAACAACCTTTGTACAATATTTGCTGCAAATATATAACAGTGGTTGCAACAATGATTTATACGATCACAGGTTATGTCAGTAATGTCACAGTGGACTAGTGAGGAAACTATACCGTACTGAAAAAGTCTCATTTCCAATATGGGAGGAAACTCAAAGTACCTCTCAGTGACTGAGGTGGTGTTATTTTCCCTACAGTATAAATTTTGAGAGTATACTATGTTTGAACTCTCTCTAAGAAGTAGGTGGCCATGCTGTGCTCAGGCTATGCCCACTCAGGTGGCCCATCTGTATTTGGCTGTATAGCCCAGGACTCTGTGGAGCCACATCTACACTAGGACATTGACCCATTCTTGGCAACCATTGTCATCAACAGGTTCCTTCTGAACTGGTGTTGAAGTGGATAGTGTGCATGGGACAAAACTATTTTCAGCATTATTGAAGAAAGTATGATGGAACAGTGATGTAACAAGCTTTTGGTAACATTGCTAAAATGTTGTTGCCCCATCTACAGTAGCAGTCAAACTATTGTCAGCATGGTTCAAGGTCAAATCTGTTGCTGATAACCACTGTTAGTAACGGTCAGTGTCCAGCTGTAAATGGACCTTTGGAGTAGACAGAGGAGTTGAAATCTGTAGGAACTGTGACATGTTTTAACTTCTTATTGGAAGCCCCTGTACAGAAGGCTTTTGCTGGAAATGTGTTCACTGAATGAACAGAAATATATGAGCTATGTGTTCTTAAAATCTGTGTTCTTTGTAAGCCCATGGTGCATTAAAGTTCTTCATTAAGGGTTCCTTAAAAAAATTTAATGAAATATCTCTGATCTCTCCCTTTTTGGGTGAGACTATGAAAGGAAGGACTGGGGCAGTTTGAGACAGCTTTTCCCTGTGGAAAAGTTCTTGATGAAATGTACTTATATCCGAATGCTTGTTAAATATACTTCTCATACATGAGGAAAATACAATTGCTATGTGAAACATCTCATAAAGAAGTTGTAGAGATTTAACTCCATTGCATGTGCAATGTTCATTGTACATGGGCATTTTGTCATGGCTACCATTTTAGCATCAAAGCATCAAAGCCCTCCGAAAATATGGAACAAGGGAATGAGGAGGGGTATGCACAAGGGAGTAGGATTTAATGAGAAGAAGGTGTTAAAATGAAAACTGGATAGAAAGATAAGGAAATAAGTTGGAGGAAAATGGAGATCTGAACAAAAGGAAGAAAAGGATATAAAAATTGCTTAATGGATACAACTGGAGACAGTTTTGTTATTAGCTGTAATTTAGGAATGGATACTGCGGTTTTCAAAAATGAAATGCCAAGCGTGTAGATTCCCAGATCCTTTCCTCCAAAGAATATGCCCATTTCAAAGAGAATAAACTAAAGCATTTGATTACAAAGTATAAAAAAGGTATATTCTCTTAGATAGCATTTGTTTTCTAAAATACACTGGTTCATATAACTGTTGTCTGGCTAAGTTAAAAGAAACATTTTGGGATCAGAGAGCTCACACATAGGGCCTAATCCAAAGCCCAGTGCAGTCAATGGAAGTGACCCAATGCAGATTTTGGATCAAGCACATCAGGAGAAATATTTGTTAGTAGTGTAAAGTTATTTTTTTAAAAAAATCAACTTTTAAATAATCCACAACACTTTTTGAAAAAAATCAGGGATGGTGAACCAGAGATATGTCTACACAACACACTAAGCCTGAGTCTGTGGGGCTTGGGCTTGTGGCCCATGCTTGATCATCCACACTGCAATAGAAACTCAGGCCTCACAACTGTGAATGCATGTTCATAGTGCACTATGCAGATCCAAGTCAGAACTTCAGCTTCTGTGGTCGTGTACCAGGATTCCTAGCACCCCCGCCAGCTGAAACCGCTCTGTTGCTTTCTCCATAGTGGGTTATGGAAGAACTTGTTTGTTTGTCCATCCTGCAGGACTTGACTGGAAGAATTTGGGGTCATTTTAGCTCATGAACACATCCAGCTGAGCCATTTTATGTTCTCACACTCCCTGCAGAGCCAGAGCCAATAGGGATCCTGCCCTGGTGGAAGAACTTCTCTAACGCATGCTGTCAGTCCTGTTTTGGACACAGGCAGAACATCTGCAAGAGACTGGTGGACATTTCAGCAGCAGTTTTTGACTTGCTGAAGGCACCTCTCAGTGGGGCATACTAACATGCCAGCTGCAAACCAGCTGCTGCTGCTCATGCCCGTTGCCTTAGCTGCAGATTACCCCTATATAGACCAGTGCTTCTAGAGCGGGGCCACAAGCACAGACTTGTGTGTATCACACTGTCATGCTTACCTGAGATGACCAGCAGGGGGCCCAGCACTTTCACATGAAGAAGCAGACATTTTTGGAGTTTTGGGATCAGTTTGCCCCCATCCTCTAGCTCCAGGACACCTACATGAGGGCAACTGTGCTGGTCCAGAAGTGAGTTGCTACAGCCATCTGGAAGCTGGCTACCTCAAACTTCTACAGGTCTGTGTCTAACCAGTTTGGAGTTGGCAAATCAACTGTGTGGGATGTTGTTGCAGAGGTTTGTGAGGTGATCAGAACTGTGATTTACCTGAAGATGGTGGGCATAATAAATGCTTCTGAAATAATTGCTGGTTTTCAGAGAATGGACTTTCCAGTCTGCACAGGGCCATTGATGGGACTCATATGCCTATAGTTTGACCACCACAAGGAGCACATGAGTACATAGGCCACAAAGGATACCACTTTACCGTTATGCAGGTCCTGGTTGACCACAAAGGCAGATTCATGGACACTAATGTGGATGCACTGGCAGGGTGCATGATGCCAAGGTGTTCTGGAGATCAGGACTTTA
This sequence comes from Natator depressus, assembly GCF_965152275.1. Classification (NCBI taxonomy): domain Eukaryota; kingdom Metazoa; phylum Chordata; order Testudines; family Cheloniidae; genus Natator; species Natator depressus. The sequence goes on from NC_134240.1 coordinate 102,192,431, forward strand.
CCTTCATAGAGAGGCTGGGACATTATTCCCATCAAATGACATAGTTATAAATGGAGTCACTGTCCCCACTGTTTAGGGCAGAGGTGGGCAAACTATGGCCCGCGAGCCACATCTGGCCCTCAGGACCATCCTGCCCGGCCCCTGAGCTCCTGGCTCGGGAGGCTAGCCCCCGGCCCCTCCCCCGCAGCCATGCCACCATGCAGGCAGCGCTCTGGGCGGCGGGGCTGCGCACTCATGCACGGCAGTACAGCAGCGTGTCTGGCTCCGGCTGGGCAGCGCAGCTGCCAGACATGCTGCTCTGAGCGGCATGGTAAGGGGGCTGGGGCTGGGGGGTTGGATAAGGGGCAAGGGGTCCCAGGGGGCAGGCAGGGGACAGGGAGCAATTGGATGGGGCAGAGGTTCTGGGGGGTGGTAGTCAGGGAATGGGGAATGGGAGGGGGCTAGATAGGCGGTGGGGTCCCAGGGGGCAGTTAGTGTTGGGAGTCCCAGGGGTGATCAGGGGACAAGGGGGGGGGTTGATGGGTGGGATGTTCTGAGGGGGGCAGTCAGGGGGCAGGAAGTGGGAGGGGTCAGATAGGGGGCAGGGGCCAGACTGTTTGTGGGGGCACCACCTTCCTTACCCGGCCCTCCATACACTTTCACAACCCGACGTGACCCTCGAGTCAAAAAGTTTGCCCACCCCTGGTTTAGGGTGACCAGACAGCACGTGTGAAAAATTGGGACAGGGTGTGTGTGTGTTGAGGGGTGGGGGATATAGGCACCTATATAAGACAAAGCCCCAAATATCGGGACTGTCTCTATAAAATCGGGACATCTGGTCACCCTACCACTGTTATTCTATAGGTCCCTGCTTTTCCTGTTGCTATGGCTTATGAAACTGTACCCTGATTTCAGAGGACCTGCCAAAAGAAGGTTCAACTACACACTCAGTAGCTGTAGGACAGGGGTAAAATGTTTATTTGGTAGATTGAAATCCCATTGGCACTACTTTCAAAACTATTTGGATGCCAGTGTCATTAACACAGTGTACATTACTGGGGCTTGCTTTGCTCTGCACAATGCCTGCAAGGAGAAGGGGGAACCTTTTCACCAGGAGTGGACTCGGGACACTGTTAGATATCTGAACTGGTACACAGAACCAGACCACACACCTGTCCAGACTGGTGCTAGATTCAGACACACAAATCAGGGATGCTTTGGAAGCCAACATAATGAATTTGCACAATCTCATGCATGAGGAGGAATGAAATTGCATACGAGGTTGTTCTGTGTGTGAGATTTTTGTAAATGTGTAGGTATCATGCATCATGAAATCTGTAAACACTTTCATGAAATGTATGGGGATGTGTTATGTATTTTATCCATACTGGCAATGTACTGCCATTTACAGTTTCTGGAATAGTGTGATGACAGTTCGTAAATTTTTATTCTGTAAGGTTGACATTCGGCATGGAATGACCTTCATTAAAGTTGGTGCCACTTTGATGATTACATATAATAAAATTTGTTATTGTACCCTGATGTGCAAATCCAACATTTTATTTTACAGAGGTAATTACATACTGTAATAACCAATAATGAAGACCAGCTGCCATCATGGCATGCAGTGCAATAATATAAACTAACGATCCAAAAAAAAAATAGTCAAAAGTCCATATTGCCCTCGGCCTTGCTGGCAAGTTTTGCACATACAAGCCATACCTGGACCAGAGTGAATTAACGCACAGGGTACATTTGTCCAGTCCACGTACTAGTGTTTGCCTGTGATATGCTCCAGCCACCCCCTGAGTTGTCCAAAGAATGGATGCTCTGCAGGACTTGATAGTGGTGAGGGGACTGAGGTCCTGGGTCAGGAGCAGGAGATGAAGCTTGCATTGGAGCCTGCAGTCCGGTAGGCATCAGCTCCAGAAATTGCTCAAACGGCTACTTCTGCGATGCTGTTTTCCTCCCTCAACCTGGTGGTCATGCTTCATGAATCTGTCTGCCAGTTTCTCCTCACACTGTCCAGCCTGTCTTTTTCTCCACCCAGTGGTCATCCTTATCCTTTTGGTAGCTGAGCTGGGCCTTCTGGAATTGGATCTGCCAATTTGTTTTATCAAACAGGTCTCCCTTCAGCTCATCTGAGACTCTCTTTTTTCTTCCTCTGCAGTAGGATGGTCTGCACATCCAGGCCGTGTGCTTGCCCTGTGGAGATGAAAGGACCTCAAAAGGAGGGAGACAGAGAACATTATTGTCTGAGCATGGTATAAAATACATTTTACAGTTTATGAAAGGGGTGCCATTAATACAAGGTCAAAAGATTATACTTTTTATCAGTGGGCTGTATTCTATTCTATTCACACAAAAACCAGCATCCACTTCAGACATCTTTGGAGCAACATTGAAAACCAGACATCATGGTAAGATACACATAGAAAATTAAATTAAAATTATTTCTATACCCTCTTTTTGGGGGGAAGGAAGTTTATTGGAGGTGTGGAACTTATGAGTGGTCTAGTTACAAGCCATGACTGTTCGTTCATGTTAAGCAGGCAAGCTCTGGAGAACATTGATATTCTGGAGGTCCCCAAGTGGAACCGTGAACTTCTGGTCCAGGCCAGCAGAGGACAGCCATCTGTGTATGCTAAGGAGCTATTTTGGCAACTGGAATGGATGGGGCTCATAAGCTAAAAAGGCAGCCCAAATAAGTATGCTCTGTCCTGGAACATAACAGACCGTCTGGAGTTCCTGCTCTGTGAGAAGTTTGCTTTCATCACCAGCCGGCAGTGGGTGAAAATTCATGGTGAAATTCCAAAAGGTTCCCAAAGGTGCTGTTAGCTGTTACTTTTCTACAATAAGGTTTTCTGAATGGACCTTTTCAGATTATATTTATTAATAGTTCAAGCCAATAGCAAAACTTGCATTGACATCAATGGGAACAGGAGCAGGCTCTAATTTGTCACTCATCTGCAATGGGTCTTCCATTCATTTATTTAATGAATAAATATTCATTATTTTCCTTCCTATTTATTTAAACTAGTGAGGTTCTGTTCTATACTAATTTTAAAGGATACCCAGTCAATATTTCTGAGCCTAGTATAAAGGTGACCATCTTGCTAAAAAAATTAATGACTTGTGGAATTAGTAAAGAAAGAGAATGTAAACTGATTGTCGCCTTGTTTTATTAAAGGCTTAACAGTCAAAAGAATTATTATTTAATTAATATTTCATTTTCAAATATTTTTCTGGCTTTTTAAACCATTATTCAAGAGATCTGGAAACTTGTTTAAACTTACTGTCGCCTTTTAATGATAGATTTTTTTTTAATTAACTTGCCAAGGCAAAACCTGACTTTCAAATTTGAATGAGCAACAAGAAAATATGGTGGTCTCAAAACTTATATTGTAGCCAGGGTCTGAGCCCCTTCCCCTCAACATACTATAAAAGCTCCATGGCCCAGGTGTGCCAAAACAACTGCATATAAAAGCCAGGGCCAGCGTTATGGTGTGGCAAGTGGGGCAACTGCCTGGGGCACCATGCCACAGGGGGCACAATGAAGCTAAATTGCTCAGGCTTCAGCTTCAGCCCTGGGTGGTGGAGCTCGGGGCCCCTTGTTGCAGTCCTGCATGGCGGGGCTTCGGCTTTCTGCGCTGGGCCCTACCAAGTCTAATGTCAGCCATGCTTGGCAGCCCCGGACTCCTTGTTGAGAACCACTGCTCCATGGCACTCATAGCTTTAGTATATGAGTGCTTCATAAACATTAAATAATTAATCTTCACAACAAACCTATGAGATGAGGGGGTGTTATAATACCCATTTTATGGAACTAAGGTCAAAGATTAAGGTCAAAAGTTTCCACTAATTTTGGATGCCCAATTTCAGACAACTAGGACCTGATTCTTCCAAGTACTTGGCTTTATAAAGCCCTTCATATGTTCAAAGCACAGCTCCCATTGACTTCAGTTGCAGCTGTAAGTGCTCAGCACTTCCGCAAATCAGACCACAGGGCATCAAGTCAGGCAAACAGTGACCTGACTAACTTACTAAATTAGATCCCTCATGTCAGATAATCTGATAGGCTTTTTAAAATTTCCTCTATTTGGAGGAGACCTTTTTCATGAGTATTAAAATAAACCCAATTTGCTAATTTTGGATCAAATGATTATTTTTAAATGGATTTTAATTATAAAAAATAGTGACATATACTTATCATGTGGATGATATTGATTAAAGGAGAAAAGAAAATGGAACTGAATTATATGAGAGAGTTTAACACACTGTAAACACTGATAAGCATAGTACCTGAGGACATTTGGTTCCCTCTAGTCCAGGAACAGTTGTGCTTTTTTAATGTACTTTTCTTTCATGTAATTTCCAAGCACATTTCTCCAGCCTGACAGTTAAGCATATCTGAACCAATCTGTGGGTGAAAGTAGTTACTCTAATCTCCATTACAATATATCAACATGCTACTGAAATAGCAGTACAGAAAAATTATGAGACAGCCACTTAGACTTTACATATCAGTGTTCATATAGGGATGAAATAGTTATAGTAAAAGGATGAAAATTAGCAGGTTCACTATCTAAGTCACTTTGGAAATTACTATTATGATCTTAGCCCAGTTAGAATTTAAAATATTAAAAATGTCATGAATTGTGTCTATTTAAAAGCTTCCTTCCTATTTATAACTATTATATTGAAAGAGGCATGGACATTTTAAATTTATTTATGGAGGTTTTTTCCCCTCCGGTGTTAGGGTAATCATATTTCCCTGCATGTAGGGCTGGTCTGTTCCCTGCCCCTCTTCCCTCCCCCCGCGCACAGGGCTGGCATTGGCGCTCACCCAAACTCTGCCTGCCCTTCCACGTGGGGGTGATGTCAGCACTTGGCTCCCCCCCACATGTTCCTCTGCAGTCTGCTAGAGGTGCATGCCCCACTTTTTTGGCAAAAGTGGGCATTTGTCAAAAAAAGACAGGATAGCCGAGATAGAGCTTAAAAAAGGAACTGTCCTAGCTAAAACGGAATGTATGGTCACTTTATCCAGTGTCAGACTCTGTGAAGGGAACTAAAATAATGAAATGCTAAAAAGCTATGTTGTTGGCACATTAAAGTTAAGAATTTAAATGCATAAAAATCCAAAAGTTAAAGGTGAACTGCAAAGGTTTTTGGGATAGAGGGGATTCTTTTAATCAAGCAATCTCCTTTCACTTCCACAAAAAGGTCTGCTTGCAAGATATTTTTAAGCGAGTATCTAGATACTGTTTTAAAATGTCTTTAGTGCTGTGTGTTTTAAAAAAACCCTGACAATTATTACATTCTTAAAATCCTGAGAGATCTGATCTGCACTTCCTGGTTTCTATGCGACACTGAGTGATATCAACCATCAGTTTGAAAGAGCCATTCTATCTAATACAGGTGTGAAAGAGCTATTCTGTTTAAATCCTTATTTCACTCCTACTTTCTTAAAGTACTTCCTTGAGAGCTAAAATATTGGACTAGTTTATAATACAAATCCAGTTACAAATTTTATGTCTGGCCTTGAACTTTGAACCACTAAATGCAGCCTGCTCGGTCTCTGCTTACAGTCAAAGTGCTCACAAGAGCAAGAGAATTTAGGTCTAGGGTGGTATATTTTCACTTTAGTGTGCAGGAAATTACCCAAGTATTGCGTGTGTGTGTATGTATGTGCATATATATATATATATAAAATATGTATGCACATCACTATGAAGTTATACCCCTAAAGCTCAAAACACAAAGCAGAGTCAGGGTAACAGTGTTGACAAAAATGTCTCCTTAAAGTGCTCCAATGGCATCTAAGTTGACATTTTGAGGCTAGTTTAGCAACTTGGCCGGATACACCATAAAAGCTAAACTTTTCCTCTTAACTTATTCCATATTTATGTTCAGGTTAAAAGACACTCAGAATCATAGCAGGTTAGGGTTGGAAGGCACCTCAGGAGGCCATCTAGTCCAACCCCCTGCTCAAAGCAGGACCAATCCCCAATTTTTGCCCCAGATCCCTAAATGGCCCCCTCAAGGATTGAACTCACAACCCTAGGTTTATCAGGCCAATGCTCAAATCACTGAGCTATCCCTTCCCCTGCTTAATTGTTAAGGAACAATACACCAAATCTTAAACTTTAATTAACCAATAAAACCTACAATGGAATGTGAGTTATGGTGTAATAATTCATGCTAGATGTGGTGTTCAGTGTGAAGGTGAAGATTAAGTGATCTCTTTTCAATGAGGAAGGAATTATCACACCAGTATGCAAGCTCCTCCACCCCCCTCCATAAACACTGAAAACTTTATGCTTTTCTCTGATTTTATATATTTTTCAATGCAGGCATTGATACATGCATTGGAAGGATTCATTAATGTTTGTAAATCACTTTGAAGATATAAAGCATTCTGTAAAAGCTCAGTATCATCATTATTAATAAAATTACATAGCCATGTCTTTCTGTATATAGCATGAACAATAATTAGGGCTGTCAAGCGATTAAAAAAATTAATCGCAATTAATTGCACTGTTAAACAATAATTACCATTTATTTAAATATTTTTGGATGTTTTCTACATTTTCAAATATATTGATTTCAATTACAACACAGAATATAAAGTGTACAGTTCTCAGTTTATATTTATATTTTATTACAAATATTTGCACGGTAAAAAACAAAAGAAATAGTATTTTTCAATTCACCTAATACAAGTACTATAGCGCAATCTCTTTATCATGAAAGTTGAACTTACAAATGTAGAATTATGTACAAAAAATAACGGTATTCAAAAATAAAACAATGTAAAACTTTAGAGCCTTGAAGTTCATTCAGTCCTACTTCAGTCTTTCTTCAGTCCTACTTCAGCCAATTGCTCGACAAACAAGTTTGTTTACATTTGCAGGAGATAACGCTGCACACTTCTTGTTTACAGTGTCACCTGAAAGTGAGAACAGGCATTCTCATGGCACTCTTGTAGCTGGTTGTGACATTCCCCTGGTGTTATCTGGACTGGTGATCTGCTAGGTCGCTCCAATCCTTGACTCTGGGAGCCAGCGTTACCCTGCTTTGCTGTGAGAACCCCCAATCCTGGCCTGTTCACACACAGCCTCTAGCACGTAAGCTGCTCCCAGCTACGTGAGTGAGCACTTTTGGCCAGCCACTGCTTGGATTGTGCAACCGAATGATACTAGCCAATATGACCTGTTTGAGACACAACCCTAGGAACCTCCGTCTTGCAGTGTCCAGTTATGCCCACTGGATACTGCAAGCTTGTATGAGTTCATCAATTTAACAAAGAAATTGATATGTACCAGGCTTATCCCAATGGGAATCTCTGACCATGCTTCAAACCAAACACACTGCTTCAGGTAGAATAAACAAATAAAACAACAAACAAAAGAAAGATTTTAAGTGATTATAAGTGAAAGCACAACAAGTCAGATTTGGTCAAATGAAATAAAAGCAAAACTCATTCTAAACTGACCTTAATACTTTCAGTGCCCTTACAAACTTAGATGCTTCTCACCACAGGCTGGCTGGTTGCCCGTCAGCCAGGTTCTCCCCTTCGATCAGCGCTTCAGTCTCTTCGTGATGGTGTCTGTAGATGGAGGTGGAAGAGAGAGAGCACGGCAACAGTCTCTCCCTTTTATCATGTTCTTTCTTCCCTCTTGGCTTTGCGCCCCACTTCGGAGTCAGGTGAGCATTACCTCATCATAGTCACAGACTGACAAAGGGAAGTGGGGTGACTCACTCGAGAGTCCAACAGATCCTTTGTTGCTGTGAGGCTGGGCTGGGTTTGTCCCATACATGCCCTGATGAGGTGTGAACTGCCCCTCTGCTCCTGGAGAGTTTTGCCTGGGCTTGTTTTAAGCTATGAGGACACATTTTGAGCCTCATAACTATATGCATGAAATTAAACCTATAACATGACTATAACAACAATGCTCAGTGCATCGTGAGCCTTCTGAAGACACCTGACATGACAAACTTTGCATTGGATACCACACAATCATATTATAAGGATGAACATGGGAGTGCAGGGCATTACCCCAAGGTACAGAGTGTCACACCGGTGTAGCAACATATTTACATGCCAGATGCACTAAAGATTCATATGTCCCTTCATTCTTCAACCATCATTCCAAGGGTCATGCTGATGATGAGTTCTGCTAATTAACGATCCAAAGCAGCCTTCTTTTTTGGTGGTTTGGGTTCTGTAGTTCCTGCATCAGAGTGTTGCTCTTTTAAGACTTCTGAGAGCATGCTCCACACCTCATCACTCTCAGATTTTGGAAGGCACTGCAGATTCTTAAACCTTAGCTACAGCACTCGACCAATCTTTAGAAATCTCACATTGGTACCTTCTTTGTGTTTTGCCAAATCTGCAGTGAAAGTGTTCTTAAAGTGAACAACATGTGCTGAGTCATCATCTGAGACTGCTATAACATCAAATATATGGCAGAATGCTGGTAAAACAGAGCATGGGACATACAATTCTCCCCCCAAGGAGTTCAATCACAAATTTAATTAATGCATTTTTTTAATGAGAGTCGTCAGCATGGAAGCATGTCCTCTGGAATGGTGGTTGAAGTATGAAGAGGTATAGAAATGTTTAGCATATCTGACACGTAAATACATTGCAATGCCAGCTATAAAAGTGCCATGCAAATGCCTGTTCTCACTTTCTGTGTGACATTGTAAATAAAAAGAGGGCAGCATTGTCTCCTGTAAATGTAAACAAAGTTGTTTGTCTTAGCGGATTGGCTGAACAAGAAGTAGGAGTGAGTGGACTTGTAGGCTCTGAAGTTTTACATTGTTTTGTTTTTGAGTGCAGTTATGTAACAAAAAAATAAAGTTGCACTTTCACGACAAAGAGATTACACTACAGTACTTGTATGAGGTGAATTGAAAAATACTATTTATTTTGTTTATAATTTTTAGTGTGCAAATATACACTGATTTCAATTACAACACAGAATACAATATATATGAAAATGTAGGAAATCATCTAAAATATTTAATAAATTTCAATTGGTATTCTATTGTTTAACAGTGCAATTAAAACTGTGATTAATTGCGATTAATTTTTTTAGTTAATTGCGTGAGTTAACTGTGATTAATCGACAGCCCTAAAAATAGTACTAGTAGGGTGGCTTATATATATTTATCTTCTATGCGAAGACAATATATTGAATGCAATGGTGAATTCAGTTCCCTTTGCTGCAGCTACCACAGAAATCAACTCCTATAAGCGGAATTAGTGATATATAGTAGGAGGATGGTGCTGATCAGCAGGAAGAATAGTTTATTTTTATTTACTTTATTTCTTTTAAAATAATCATCCTGAAATATTGGTTCCTTGGAAACAGACAACCAGTTCGGTTTGTCTAATACGCAGCTTTCATTGAGAGGTCTGCTGGATATACTGGGTACTGTTAGAGAGACAAGGTGTGTGAGGTAATATCTTTTATTGGACCAACTTCTGTTGGTGTGAAGGACAAGCTTTTGACCTACACAGAACTCTTTTTCAGGTCTGGGAAAGATACTAAGAGTGCTGCAGCTAAATACAAGATTGAACAGATAGTTTAGCATAAGTAGTTAGCACATATTCTAAGGGACAAAATGTTTATATATTGTTGTAATAAGCCCTAAATCCATTCTCTTTAATAAGGCCATACATTTTAGTGTCTAGCAAAGTTATGTATTTAAGCTCCCAGGCTTATCTTTCAAAAGTGTTGTGCAGGTTTCCTTTGACAATGAGGACTGATTCGTTAGATATAGAGCGATCGGATTGTGAAGTGTTCGCTCACAGGTGACAGGGTGGTTTTTTATCTTTTATTATTTTCCTGAGTGAATTCATTTGAGAACATAGTGATTGTCTGGTTTAACTTGAAACCAGGTACTGATGTAGCTCAAAAGCGTGTCTCTCTCACCAATGGAAGTTGGTCCAATAAAAGATATCACCTCACCCACCTTGTCTCTCTTATATCCTGGGACCGATGTGGCTACAACAACTGGACACTGTTAGACATTCCTGGCAGAGGCGTGATGTCCTGACATGGATTCTAGAGTTTTGCTGTGGGTATTAGCGGAGATGAAAGGAAATTAGATGACCAAAAACATGAGTGTGTGCTAAAGGGAATTGCCAAACAGACTGATGCCTTAACCCCTGTTCAGAAATAGTTCAGTCTTTTTAATGTGAAAAAAGTGTTATTCTATATCCAAATCCATATATTTATAAATAGCAGGACGAAGTCAAATGCAACTTTGAAAAAGTCCATGAGTTGTTTTTTTTAAATGAACTTAATACAAACTGTTGTGAAGCACCAACCACACCTTTGGACACTAATCATTAGTTTTCATTAGTTTATAATCTATACAATGAATCTGGTAAAGGATACATATCCCTTTTGTGCCATTTTGACTCTCTGTTCTGTAAGTTGCTTTGGGGAAGTGAACAAAATCTAAAAATATGAAGAGATTCTAAAACGTTACTGGAGGTAGATCACCCAGTCAATAGGGCTTTCTATTATGCTTTCAGTTTAAATTAGAGCAGCTTTCTATTCATCAGCAGCCACTTCAAAGCAAAAGTAAGTATTGTTTTAAGAAACACATTTTCAGGGATTCAAAAACGGATTCTATATTTAAGACTGAAATAGGAGCATTTTCATCACCAGCTGGACAGATCTTCTCTGAAGGCAAGAATGAGTCCGAGAAGATATTCAGTCCCTTTAAAACTTCAAAATGGTTCATCTTCAAGGGCAATATACTTCCCTTTTGTGGGAAAAGTCTGAGTGAGTGGCAGATAACTCAGCAAGTTTCCATTCATGCCATTTCTTCCAAATCATTTTGTTTGGATGTCCAGATTTTCTGCACCCTAACTAGCAAGAGCTTTTAGGCCAAACTCATAGATGTCATGATAGCTGCACAGATGTCAATCACTCAGAGAACAGGTATATCCATGCAGATGGCCAAGATGACCTCATCTATCATGCCATATGGTTTGTGTCAGTGAGTTCACTGACCAGACTTAGAGAGTTTTCAGCCATAAAGGGAAGTGCAACCAGAAATAACTTCCAGGAAGACTTCAGCTAGAAATCAATGCAGATCAGGAAACATGCCGTAGAAAGCAGCTATTTCCTACCTCCATCTCCAACCATCCCTGCTACAAAGCTGATGTTATATGGAGTGGCAACAGTAAGGCCTCTGCAGTATCCACTCCTATGCAGCTGTGGTCTTGGGTCCTAGTGCGCCACTTTTTGCTACGCTCCATGCAACATAGCAGAGGGGCATGTATGGCTATTCACAATAAATGATACTTCGTTGTGCTTGTCCATGCTGCCTATAGAGAATAGCAGCAGGTGCAGCCAAGCTTATCTGTAGGAACATGATATGGGGGAGGAGGGGAGCTGTAATGGTAAATGCAGTGTGGGAATGTTCAATGCCTCAGCTAAATCATGGTAACAGTATGCTTATAATTCATGTAAAGGCCTAGAAAAATGGATTATAGATTGAATCATCCATCTCTGATTTCTTCTCTGTTCACATGCTGGAGAGATCACAATATCATCCCTCTCTTTTGTATGATGTATCTCAAAGAGCAATCTTAAAGCAAACAGGAAATGGTCTTTTTGAATGCTGCAGGTGTATACAACTTCTGCACAGTGTTTGTTTTCCACTCTTATGAGGGGGATGCTACCATACGTCTGACATTTGCTGGACATGTGAAGAGATATAACTATTACCAGCTTCAGTCCTGGTATTGATATGAAAACATCTTTAAGAACTCCAAGTAATATATCAGTTGCAACTGTTCTTTCATGCGCTTCATCTAAGATGACTCCATAGCAGCTCAGAAGAACGGTGGACATCATTTCTCTCTGTAGTATATCATGTGTACAATATCTATAACACACAAACACAGAAAACTCGCTATACAAAATTTATCTTTGGTGAATATATAGACTTCACTATCTATAAGAAATTATTTCATGGTCCTGGTGACAGCAGAATCCTTACATACTGACAAGAAAAAAATTGGTAAAGAAGAAACTTAATGTAACATCTATTTGGTAATTATAGTCCCTGTGAGGCTGTAACATAGAACATGTTTCCAGATCTAATTAAAAAAGGATAAATCTTGGAAATCACTTAAACTAAACTGTAATACATGGTTAAACTTCTCTGAAAAGAGATGTGGTGGACAAAAAGAGGAATACTTTGTGTAATATAAGATCAGAATACTTATTGCTTTTCAATTTCAAATTTTTTAATATACATTACAGTAATTATCACAATATCTTTGTGAGGCAGGTAAGATACTACCCACATTTTAGATGAGGTCATTGAGACTGAGTCCATCTCAGAGCCCAGCTTAGAGCACAACTTATTCCCAGTGTATTACTCAGATTGTATCACACTCTGGGGCTTGTCTACTCTAGTTACTGCACGGCAAGCCAGGGTGTGAACTACAGTCAATTAGAATGCCACACGCTAACTGGCTGTGTGGACCCTGCAACCACGCACTAATATGTCAAAGCACATTAAGGAACTGTTAGTGTGTGGTAGCAGAGTCCACACAGCCAGTTAGGGCTTGTAGCTTGTCATTGTATTTAGTTATTTTTTTCTATTACTCAAACTCTTTTTTTCAATATTATTTTTAATTATGCCACAGTTCAGTAGACTCTCTCTCTCTCTCTCTTTTCCTGGACCAGATTTTTACAAATGTTTGTGCGTGAGCTTCAGGGCTAGGAGCCAACTCTGTCTTATCCTCTCCAGGGAGAGGCACTGAGCATCCTGCCTACCAAGCCACTGAAAGGTGTGCTATAAAATGGAGGGAATATTGCACAATTACATATCCAGGGAAGGGGCCTCCAAATTAAGAGGTAAGTACTAGTCCCACTGGGACTGATTTTTAGAAGTGCTGAGGACCCCAACTCCAACTGAAGTCAGTGGGAGCTGTGGTGACTGAAAATCTGAACCAAGATCTGAAATTTGAGGCTTGTTCCTATCTCTTTAAAGAACCAGACTAAGCCCCCTGTTCTGAACCTTCCCAAATGGTGGTTTTGTTCAAAATCTGAATCTAAATTTTATTGCTGAGGCCTATCTACACTTAATATTTTCTTGTTTTCTCAATCTTAAAATTAACTCTAAATCCAACTCCGGTTTCTCCCTTCTGACTGCATTACTGACTGCCTCCCTTGCTACCCTTTTGGTTTTTTTCTCATTTTGACTAGGATGCAATCTTCACTGCTTTTTAATTTTCAACTTTATTTCCTTTGCTCTACTCCATCTTTGTATAGAATTTTTCCTTTTCCTCCCTCTACAAGCATTGCTGAAGCTACATCCATAAAAGATTCACTTTAATTGACCATATCTCTCTTCCAAGCATGATGTGGTACTTTTGTACAAATATTGCTTTGTGGAATGAAATGTGTTCCGTTTTATGTCCATTTCCAAAGTCTGGGTCTCCATCCCAAAAAACAGAATTTCAGGTTGGAGAACAAGGAGAAAAAGAAAGGAAATTAAAAAAATGCCCTCCCCCCACAACCAACAACCCTTTAGTATACAGATATTGAGATTTCAGACACAATTTTGAACTGACCCCTAAAATAACCCTACTTAAATCAATGAGTTTGCATGGAATGTACTATAATTCAGCACAGACTCAGACTATGGCCCTCTGTCTTTCATAGGTTACTAATTAATCATGAAATCTCAACTAATTTGAAATATTGGAAATATTTTACTTGCTAAAACCATGATATTGTGTGATACATATTCTTATTCACTTTCAAAGGATACAGTAAAAATATTTCAAAATACAATTTTTTCCACACACCAATGGTCAATTTCATCCCTAGTTGTTGGGGGCGGGGGGTGTTTGGATTGTGTGTGGGTTTTGTTTTGTTTTTGTTTTGGTGAGTTGTGCTACAGTTCAGTGATTGGCAAAGGATTCCAGAGCTGCCATTTAGCTACGTCTAGTGCTTCATTTCAAGGAATGACATTCATACAATGTTAGAGGGATTAAAGACAAATCCTCAGACCGCTGAACTGTTTCAGTGGTACAGCAGCTCTCAAATGGGACAACATAACCCACTTCATGGCAAGTATTGACATCCATCTCATCAGCTACATGTAGTGCCAGCCGCATTGCTGTCTGCTTGTACACACCGCTGTCTCCTGTTGATAATGGGAAGAAAGACAGTACTTAGGACACCACTAGGGAAGAGAAGAATACACTCTGTATTTAACATGTATAGTACATAATATAAAATGAGCATACAATCTAGTATTTATACTGTAAAAGTTATACCAGCAAAACATCTCTTGCTTACTAGCTGTCTGGTTACTGGCAACTGAACTGCATACTAAATAGAAATTATCTGCCTGAATAAATGTTAAGATACTGAATCTGTTAAATGGTCAAGAGTTGTAGGCACATGAACTGAAAGGCAGGTTTGGGAATTTCTTGTCTTAAAACAGATTAGTATATTACAGAAGTGACAGAACTGGTTTCAAGAGAGGAGGGAAGAGTGACCCCTCTATTCTTGATCCAGCAACATTAGAACTGTTCCTGGTGAGGGCCTTCCATTTGGCTTCAGATAATTGTAGTAAATAATCCATTCCAGGAAGAAGACGACGTCAAAATTATAAATAAAAAGTGATAATTACTTAATTTCAAATTAAGTTCTGTAAATAAACCTAGTTGTATATGAATTGTCCCAGAAAGGTACGTAATCTTTTTAACTGATAAAAGAAAAAATTCTAATAAATATTGAAAATATATTATCACATGTACAATGGAAAATAAGTACAACAAAATTGTAAAGCAGTGTTCCATTATCTTCAGAATCTAAAAGCATTTTGAGAAAATCACTTTAGTGAAAGTATTAATCAATTTCTAACTCAACCTACTTAATTTAACTCTTGAACTCTGGTAACAACTTACAACTAACTTACAAATTTCACCTTACTGGTTAAAATTCTGACTTAAGTCAAAGGACTAAAGGAAGGGCCATGCAAAATATGACTAAAGTTGCTTAATTCAGATTTTAATATGTCCTACCATATGCTATGAAAGCTGTTGGATAGCCCCGACTGGTCATACAGGAAGCCCAATCAGCTTCTTATTTGATCAAAGTGAAGGGAACAGACTTTTTTTTTTTTTTTTAAACGGTACCGTATCCACTTTTTTTTTTTCAATCTACACACACATGCTGCACTGATTGTTATCAGTGAGACAAAGACCTAGAGTTGCAATGGAGCAGAACATTATCTAACAATGTTGTGATTCTATCATTGGAAAAAAGGTGGAAAAATACTCCTCTGAGAATGCCTTTCCATTATATGGCATAAGGATATGTTTTGTGCTTTAGTAAGGTGCATTTCATCAATAAATGAGATTTATTTTAGCAGAGAATACAGAAATGCCGACAGAAAATAAATTGTTTGAGACACTGTCAATTCTCATCAAAGTGATTGCAGGTCTCATTTTAAGAGCAATGAGACAATAGTGTGTCCAGGAAAAGAATCTATAGCAAAGTATTTTATGAAAAAACTACCAAACAAAATTTCAGTGCAAACCCGTTTAGTATTTGTAGAGTCTTCATTTATTGAATACTGAATGTCTCTCTTTCACTTCAAAGGTATGCAGTCCTAGAATCAGGCTGCATTACAAGAGAGTCTGCTCTACCAATAAAAACCAAGAAGATATGTGCAAGCAAATTCTGGGCACGTCTTCATCAGAGAGAATCACTGACACAAAATTAAATAATAAAATTAATATATACAATACTACAAAAAGCAAGAGAATTTTCTGAAATCTCTTACAGGCAAACTCTTCTGCCTGTACCCTGGATAATTTACATACAAGGAAATGAAATCATGCCTCTCAGCCGGAATACTGGAATCAAATCATGGTTCTTTTTCTGAAGAGGATGGATTTAGCAGGCTTAGGCCATCGGCTTCATAAAGAGGCCAGGTTATACCTTACATACCAATTTTCTTTACACGTCTTATTACATAGGCTATTGTATTTTCCTTAAGATTAATTTTATTTTTCACTGTTATTCACAAAGCTGATTTAACAAATAGGAGTTCCCCATCTCTGCTACTGAAGATATAATTTTATGGAGCAATTTGCCTTTAGAACTAAAACACTGTGATGCTTTCATTTATAAATAGTTGTGGTTGGTGAATTGCTTGCTCCAAGAAAGAGAATAAAATCTCAGAAAAAGAGAATGAATGGCATAATCAACTCAAAATCAATATTCAAAAACATCCTATCTGGGGTTCTTCAGTATTTGTACTAAGTAGGGCTGAGAGGCCCCAACAAAGCTTGGGGTTCCCTTGTGCTAGGCACTGCAAAAGCATAGCAAGATTCACTCCTTAACCCCAAGAGTTTACAGTTTAAATAGACAAATACATTAATTAATGGGTACATTTTCAGGTGATCAGTTTTGTCCTTAGCTCTGTGATGCATGAGAGGACATTGCTTAGGGCTTGTCTACACTACCACGTGGGGTCGATCTAAGATACGCAACTTCAGCTACGTGAATAGCACAGCTGAAGTCGATGTACTTAGATCTACTTACCACGGTGTCTTCAATGTGGTAAATTGACAGCTGACGCTCTCTCATTGACTCTGCTTGCGCTCCTTGTTCTGGTGGAGTACTGGAGTCGACGGAAGAGCACTCAGCGGTCGATTTATCATGTCTATACTAGACGTGATAAATCAACCCCAGTGGGATCGATCACTGCCCGCTACTTTCAACATTTATTTAGTTCACTTATTCTGGAGTTATATCTTTCTTCAGTACCTGCTAGGGTAATACAGAAGGAATTTTGTTTCTTTCATTTTAAAGAGCAGCAAGTCAGCTACAGAGGAAAGAGCATGGTAACAGTGCAGTGTTAACACTGTTACATTTTCACACCTGTCCTATCATCATTTCCACAGGCAGTCATTTTAGAAATATAGGACCATACCCTCAAAATATTTTAAGGGACTCCCATTGGTTCCCCTTTCAATGACTGGGGCTTCTTCAGGTATTTTCTTCAAATGGACAAGATCAGTCCCTAGATGAGAGGGGGTTTTGCTATAGGCACAAGTTTTTAATGCCAACCCATGCTACCCTGAGGAACCTAATATCTTTCCAGATACCAGAACAAATGGTCAGCTCTCACTAGAACTGGACTGAGGTGAGCTAGTGTTTGGCTTTTGACCCACACAAGGTTCAAAGCAGGGTCTGGAGTTCAAGTTCAAAGCTGACAGCACTGCAGTTTCAAAAGTTATTCTCAGGGGACTTTAGCAAATAGTGAAGATCTCAGCTAATTTCATGAGATTTTGGTAACTCATAACTCACTACTGTAACCTAATCTCTTGAAGGAAAGTCCTCACTGTGAGATGATCAACCTCATCTGTCTGTCAGACAGCAAGTCACTCAACCTGCTCTACAATGTGCTTTTATGTTGTCTCTATAAGTAATTCTTCTGTACTTTGCAGTAAACAAGGTAGCCCTTGACCCTAACTAATGTGCCGCTGGCTGTTTTCCCCATTAGTTATACTGGAGTTTTTACTCTCTTAATGGATAGTAGCTTGACCTCCATTGTGTTTTTAGAGTTAGAAAATAAATAAACTATTTACTTTATTATACAGATTTTAGTTTATTGCACTAACAGCTTGCTTCCTTCAGTACCAAACTTCCAAACAGTCTGAATTCCTCAGTGCTCATTCTGGGCCTGATCAAAAGCCCACTGACACCAATAGGATCCTTTTCACAGCAATGAATTTTGGATTAGGTCCTCTGGTACTAAACTGAGAATGCTGGTCAGGGAAATAATCCACTTCTTTCCTTCCCTGATGAACCAAGGGACGCACCCCACTCATGTACTTATTCGCTACACCAATACTGATTTGGACTCTAAATACATTCTATGGGTGGTGTACCCGAGATCACTTATCCACTGATGTCTTAAAAACTCCCGCCCCGCAATCTGGGTCTATGCTGGTTATGTGCTATGTATATATCTTATGAACCCTGTAACCGACACTTATAATCCCTCATAACCCAAGCCTGACCCCAAATGTAGAGTACCTTCCTTCTTAGCTTGTGTACATTTGATTTTAAACATTAACTTTTAAAATCTACTTCTGTGCTAATTTCTGAGCAAAAAGGGGAAAGATTTTGTCCCTTCTATACATTCAGTTACAATTCACTAGCCACGCATCTACTCAGTGCTTATCCCACAGAATAGTGGTTAATTCTCACTGTTGGGTGCTATCATGGGGAGCAGAAAGAATTTGTCTGCTGAGAGTGGATTAGATCTCATGCATGCAATAGCATCCCATTTCCCCCCTACTAGATACCTGCCTGACAGAAGCAAGGCACATGGGGCAGTCAGGGGCTCAGGCAGGAGGAACTAGCACATTAACAGCAATGTGAGAAAGTGGGGCCAGTTTGGTGGTAGATGAGAAGCATAAAGCTCCTGGGCTCTTGAGGGGAATCATCTGACACACAATCCAGAATACCTTGTTTGACAGAAGTAGTCACTGAGTATACTTAGCTTCTATCCCTCAGTTTAGGCACATTCTAGTAAAAAGAAAATTCTAGGATAATTCTAGGCCTTGTGTGAATGCAAAAGAAGTTATGCTTGTGCAGTAGGTGGAATCAGTAGAGTTATATTAGGGAAAATGCTCTGTACTGCTAGACCTAGTATAAAAATAGCATTATAGAAATGGAGAGGTTATCAAGGATGAATAAAATGCTAGAGGGATTTTAGGATCTTCCATATAGGAATTGAGAGAAAAATTTGGTCTGTGTTTATGGAAAGATAGAAGATAAAAAGGGAATTCTGCTAATATTTACAAGATTGTGAAATAAACAGAGACTAGGTGTTTCAAGGCTATTTGGGATAAGGTCAGATACAAGATAGCTACTGCCAGTTAAGAGAACACAAGTGTGTGAACTCAGGGTAAAGAAGCGTTTGAGGCATTTATGGGGGTGGGGAGTGGGAAACAAGACTGTGGAACAAATAAAAACTGTGGAGTAAATAAAAGAAGAGATTTATAGATTCCCAGGCCACTATGATCATGTAGCGTGACCTAGTGTATAACACAAACCATAGAACTTCCCCAAAATAATTCCCAGAGCATATTTTATAGAAGAACATTCAATCTTGACTTAAAAATTGTCACTGATGGAGAATCTACCACAACCCTTGGTAAATTTTTCTCTCAATATTAAAAATTAGCTCCAGTCTGAATTTGTCTAGCTTCTACATCCAGCCATTGGATATTGTTAGATCTTTCTCTGCTAGATTGAAGAAACCACTATTAAATATTTGTTCCCCATGTAGGTACTTATAGACTATGATCCAGTCACCTCTTAACCTTTTCTTTGTTAAGATAAATTATTTGAGCTCTTTGAATCTTTCATTATAAAGGCAGGTTTTCTAATCCTTTAACCATATTCATGACTCTTCTCTGAACCCTCTCAAATTTATCAACATCCTTTTTTGATGATACCAGAACTGCAAACAGTATTCCAACAGCAGTTGCTCAAGTGCCAAATAAAGAGGTAAAATAACCTGTCTACCTCTATGTGAGAATCCCCTGTTTATGCATCCCAGGATTGCATTAGCCCTTTTGGCCACAGCATCGCACTGGGAGCTCATGTTCAGCTCATTATCTGCCACCAACCCCAAATATTTTTCAGTTACTGCTTCCCAGGATAGTCCCCCATCCTGTAAGTATGGCCTACATGCTTTGTTCCTTGATATACACATTTACATTTAGCCATATTAAAAAACACATTGTTTGCCTGCACCCAGTTTACCAAGCAATCAAGGTAGCTTGGTATTAGTGACCTGTCCTCTTCATTATTTACCACTCCCCCAATTTTTGGGTCATCTGCGAACTATCATCCATGATTTTGTGTTTTCTCCCAGGTCACTGATAAAAAATGTTAAATAGCATAGGGACAAGAACAGCTCCCTGCAGCACCCCTCTAGGAATGCACCCACTTGATAATGATTCCTTGAGATTACCTGGATGACCCTACGAGATTACCTGGATCAGAATCTGGCTAAGAACTCTGGCCCTCCAAATCCCCTGCTGGACCCTCTATCCTGTTAGTTAAAAAGAAGGATGGAACATTGTGCCTCTGTGGTGATGATCAGGCCTTGAGTAGTATTACCATCAAGAACAAATGCCTTCTCCCTCTGATCAATGAGTTTCTAGAATGGGTTGGTGAAGCAACGGTCTTCACAAAAGTCAATCTGCGTGGTGCTTATAACTTGGTCCGTATCCTGGAAGATGATGAGTGGAAGACAGCTGTCCACACAAGAGATAGCCACTATGAGTACCTGGTTATGCCCTTCGATATCACCGGTGCCTTGGCCACATTTCAATATTTCATGAATGATATCTTCGAAGATATCCTAGACCAGTTCATTCTGATCCACTTAGATGACATTCTCATCTTCTCAGAAAACTAGACTTTGCATAACCAGCACATCTACAAATGCTGGAATGCTGCTGGAAAAATGTGAGTTCAACCACACCACCACTGATTTCCTGGTTTATGTCATGTCACCTGATGGGATCAGTATGAACCCACGGAAGGTTTCCACCACTGTGGACTTGGCTACGCCAAATACCACCCAGAACATCCAGTGGTTCCCACTCCTCTCAAGTGCAGCATTTGTCTGCAACTGAGGACTGAGCCTAAATGTAAATAATCTATTATAATTTAAATTTTAAATTAATAGTTTTGGTACTGGTAGCACTGGAGCATGACGTACACATAAAAAACACCCATTAGAAGGGTGATAAGGGGATGGAGAGAAATGAGTAGCAGACTGAGGGAACTGAGACAAATGGTCCAGAGAAAGGAGGATCCCAGAGTAACTTGGCTTAAAAAACAAAACAAAACAAAAAAGCTTTCAAACACATGTAGCATCTCTGTGGCTTTAGTTTCCTACACAAGAAGTAGTGTAGAAAAACCTCATGTTTTGGAACTATGATTAGTCTAGCAGTTCTACATTACTGAAAAAATTGCTAAGGTAAAGTGTAACACCGACAGACCCTGGTCATCGGTGGGTGAGATTGAACCTGGGACCTCCGGAGCTTAATGCATGAGCCTCTACTGCATAAGCTAAAAGCCTCATGCCTGTTAGCTAAGGCTGTAGAGCAGACTCATTAATCTCTCTCTTTCTAAGTGGTCTCAGTGCCACTACACAGGACAGAACATCACACCCAGAAAGTGTGTGGGTTACCAAAGCAATGTTTTGATTCATTGTCTGGCAAACCACAGCTGCTTATCTCTGTTCAAAACCCATGTCCCTCCACCTAAAGCTCCTATCGGCTCTAAAATGATTATAGGTACTTTCGCAGAAGTGAAAGCTCTACCAAGGAACAGGTATTGTATATGCACCTCAGAAATTTTCAAAACATGGGAAGAAAGAACAGGACCCAGCATTGTGAAACTGAAATAGGTACTGTCAAATCTGATCCTCTAAATAGGCAGCAATTAAAACTGGTGGACTGGAATTGAAAGACCTAGCTTTCATTCCCAGCGCTGATACTTTTTTACTATGTAACCTCAGGTAAATCACTTAACCTATTTGTCTCAGTTTCACCATCTATGAAACAGAAATAATCATACTTTTCTACCTCATAGGAAGGTTGTGATGCTCAATCATTTAGGCCATGATGCTGCAAAGACTTATACATTTTAGGTATACGTGATATACCTGAATACTACTTTAGGTGTGTAGGTTCACTTTAGATATGTGAGTTAGTTCAGCTGAAGTCAATAAAGTTAAGCACATGTATAAATCTTTGTAAGACAAGGGACGTAGGGTTAGATCAACAAAAGAACACAAACACTTAACTGCCACCTTAGGTGCACTATCTAGGCACCATCAGGATCCTCAAAACTCACACTCAGCTGCTGCCTGAAGTCCCCTAGGTGCCTAAAAATCTGCCAGTGAGCATGTGCACAGCCACCTCAGTAAAGGCATCTAGGTGCCTATCTCAGGCCTAAGCCCTACTGGTATCCTCAAATGAGGCATTCCCCCACCTCTCACACTTGCAGGGTCCAATTTGGTAGGCATGCTCAGAGCATGCCTAAACCAACACAAAACAGCCACTGATGGAGGAGGTGCTGCCACCTCTCACCCCCTTTTAACTTTCAGCCCAGTGGTTAGAAGACTCACCCAGGACTCGGTAGACCCAGGTTCAGCTCCCCTCCCACCTCTGGCTGATCTGGAGAAGGGACGTGCACTTTGGTCTCCCCCTGAAAGAGAGCCCTAACCAAAGGGCTATGGGGAGTTCTGGGAAGCAGGCTTTCTCAGTCTCTCTTGAAGCAGTTCCACTGTGTATAAATAAAATAAATATGCATTGGCACAGAGGCATTAGAATGTGCCTAATGAATATTTATGTATTTATAAACAGTAGAACTGCTTTAATGGGAGAGATTGAGAGAGACCTGCCCTAGAAAACCCCACAGCCCAGTGCTTACACAAAGCAGAGAGGGAACTAGAACCCAGGTCTCCCATATCCTGGGGAATGCCAAACCACTGGACTAAAAGTTATAAATGGGGAGAGGAGCACCTACTCCTCCTCACTTTTGTGTGAGAAAGGACAAAGGTGCTTAGCTCCAGGAGAAGGTTCATGGCTCTGTATCCCAAGTGGAGATAGACACCTAACTGTCTTTGAGAGGTGGGGCTTAGGTCACACCTGTCTCCTCAGCTTTTCACATAGACTAGCTTAGGCAGCTCCCCCTGGAGCATGCTGGCTTTTCTGGGTCCCATTCTTAGTTGCCTAACCCCTGCCCCCCCCCATTGCACTGAAAAAGGGAGATTAGGCACCTAACTAAGGAGCCTAAGTACCTTTGTGGATATCTAGCCCATAATGCTTGTGAAGCACTTTGAAATCCTCACATAGAAGGTGCTATTGAAATGCTAAGCATTATACATAATTACATTTTTAGGTTGCAAAGTCCACCTACTTACTTATACATTATTTTCCAAAACAACTGCTTCCTTCCTGTTTTTCCTTTAAAAATATCTATGACTAATTCAATATGAAGTAGTTAATGTGCACAGGCAATGGAAGAAAAATATCTGATAAGGAAACACTTTGCATTTTCAAACTTCCAGAGATTTAACAAGGAAAAATATGTAAACAACTACAGAAGTCTCGAGTTTCCTTTTAAATTTGCTTTTGTAGAAGTAGAAGTTGAGTCACAAAGCCTCGCAAATTTGCCTTTAGGATAGCAATAGAACTAGCTTTGGCAGGCAGCCCTGATAATGACATTTTTCTCAGTGTTAAAAATCTTTTTTATAAAACAATGCAGATCCCTATTCCTTTAAAGAAAGCCTTTCAAATATAAGCATTTATGCTGCTCTTGTTTGCCTTATTTATGATGGGTTGTATTTAATAGGAACAATACCATAAAGAATTCTCAAATGAACATTTGCCATTTTTACAATGGCTTTTTTATTAGCTGCATTTGTGCCTGAAAATTCAAACTAATATCTAAAAATCCCTTCAATTTTTTATTGTATTACTGTTCCTTCACCTGTATAATCTGCATTTATTAACTTGCCCTTTCTAATATAATATTTTTTTCGGTTTTTGTTTCTTTAACACTGCTAGCAAAATCACAAAGCCATTCCTGCTTCTAAACTTCATGGCAACTAACTCTGTGGCATAAAAATGCAAAGCACTTAAGACTATCCAGGGACTGAAATTGGCTGACAACCCAGATGCTTATAAGGATGTCAGCCATATATTTTGTATCTTATAATGCAAACTGCTTTTTTGATTTATAGAAATTAGTTTTCCATGATTCCCTGGTAATTACTTTAAGTCTGAATAGCTATTCCCCGCCTGATCTTTTTAATCTTGTGTCAGTATTTTCTGTCACTGACTCTTGTTCTCTTCCCTGTTCATCAGCTATTACTTTTCATTTCATGGCTCAGTGATAAAACTCAAACTTTTTTTCCTTATTATATATCCAACCTATTTTCTTCTCAGACGCTTTGACTTTCTCAAGGTCTCATCTATTATCATGTTAAATCTTGTATGCCCAGTAATAAATGCTCCCTATTACTAGAAATCTTTAATATTGTACAGGCAGGGATGTGAATTCTAATATTAAATACAAAACAGATCCAAAATACTGCTCTCTACATAAACACATAGCAGCTGAGTGGAATAAAGTTGTTCGTTTGCAAGAAAATGCTGTTCATGTTTTTAATTTAACTATGGGCACAACACTATGGTGAAGTTATGCATCACATTATTTCTGGGTGAGCCTTGTAAAAGGAAAAGTAAGGGGAATTAATAATCAATGAAGACTTAAAAATAGACCTTTTTTAACTTGTTTTCTATTTTACTAATTGATTTTCTTTGACTCATTGCAGCCGGCTTCTCTCAGTGCAGAGTCCACTGTTAGCATGGTTGCACTATATGAACCATCAATGTAAACAAATAAAACTTTTCCGTTTCTTCCTCCTGGCTCAATTGGTGGATCAGAAGCAGTGTTGCAAGTGATTTTTAGTCATCTATCAGCGAAGATGTAAGTACTCGGCACTGGTGAGGCCACATCTGGAGTATTGTGTCTAGTTTTGGGGCCCCCACTACAAAAAGGATGTGGACAAATTGGAGAGAGTCCAGCACAGGGCAATGAAAATGATGAGGGGACTGGGGCATATGACTTTCGAGGAGAGGTTGAGGGAATGGGGCTTGTTTAGTCTGCAGAACAGAAGAGTGAGGGGAGATTTGATAGCAGTCTTCAACTACCTGAAGTGGGGTTCCAAAGGGGATGGAGCTCAGCTGTTCTCAGTGATGGCAGATGACAGAACAAGGAGCAATGGTCTCAAGTTGCAGTGGGGGAGGTCTAGGTTGGATATAAGGAAACGCTATTTCACTAGGAGGGTGGTGAAACACTGGAATGGGTTACCTAGGGAGGAGGTGGAATCTCCATCCTAGGAGGTTTTTAAGGCCCAGCTTGACAAAGCCCTGTCTGGGATGATTTAGTTCATGTTGGTCCTGTTTTGAGCAGGGGATGGACTAGATGACCTCCTGAGGTCTCTTCCAACCCTAATCTTCTATGATTCTATGACTCTATGATTATGTATGTGTGCATTTATTTCTGATTAAGTGATTCATGGAAATTTGTATGCAAATTGGGAGCAGGCCTTGGACACCTGGAAAGTTGTCAGTACAGCCACTGTTGTCTTGTAGTTTCCACAATGAGGAAAGAGGGCCAAATTCTGTTCCTGCTGAATTCAGTGGGATTTGCCACTGACTTCAATGGGACCAAGATTTAGTCCGGTACCTGAAAGACACAGAGAATCAAAGGCTCTCAGGTTTGAAAGATGAGGATATTGTTGTGATGATAATAGAACAATTGTGAATTTGAATGATCTGGAAGTCGGAAAGATATATTGGCACAGCCTAGATCTAAAATCGCCCCTCAGTCTTCTTTTCTGAAGACTAAACAGACTCAGTTTTCTTAATCTTTCCTCATAGGTCAGGTTTTCTAAACTTTTTCGTTGCTATCCACTGAACTCTCTCCAATTCTTTCTTAAACTGTGGCACCCAGAACTCTAGCTGTCGTCTCACCAATGCTGAGACGCGTGGGGCAGTTACCTCCTGTGTCTCACATATGAAACACCTGTTAAAAAAACAGCAACCCAGAATATTAAGCTTCTTCGAAACTGCGTCACATTGTTGTCTCATATTTAATTTGTGATCCACTATAACCCCAAGTGCATTTTCTGCAGTGCTACTGCCTACTCAGTTATTCCCCATTTTATATTAGGGCATTTGATTTTTTCCTTCTTACGTGTAGTACTTTGCACCTGCCTTTATTGAATTTCATCTTGTTGATTTTTGACCAACTCTCGAATTCGCAAAGGTAATTTTGCACTCTAATCCTGTCCTACAAAATAATTCTGACCCTTTCCAGGTTTGCTGTTATTTGCAAATTTTATAAACATAGTCTCCACTTCATTATCCAATCATTAAAGAAAATACTGAATAGTACTGGATCCAGGACAGCCCCCTGCGGCACCCCACTAGATATCTGTTTCCAATCTGACAGTGAACCATTGATAACTATTCTTTGCACATCGTCTTTCAACCAGTTATGCACCCACCTTATAATAATTTCATCTAGACCACATTTCCCTTGTTAGCTTACGAGAATGTCATATAGGACTGTGTCAAAAGCCTTATTAAAATCAAGATATATCTATAAGCTTGCCACCATCCACTAGGCCAGTAACCTTGTCAAAGAAGAAATTAGATTGGTTTGGCATGATTTGTTCTTGACAAATCCATGTTGGCTATTACTTATTATCCTATTACCCTCTGGGTGCTTACAAATTGATTGTTTACGAATTTGTTCCAGTATCTTTCCCAGTATTGAAGTT
Organism: Natator depressus; assembly: GCF_965152275.1. Taxonomy (NCBI): domain Eukaryota; kingdom Metazoa; phylum Chordata; order Testudines; family Cheloniidae; genus Natator; species Natator depressus. Next base: position 102,218,870 of record NC_134240.1, read on the forward strand.
AGGCTGACTGATCTATAATTCTCCAAATCCTCTTTGCTCTCCTTTTTAAACATAGGTACTACGTTTACAATCTGAAAACACTCTCAAGAAAAAACCCAGTTTCCTGCTGGTCTGGCCAGTCTCGTTTGTATTGTCAAGGCAAAGTCATTCCAAGTTAACAAATTCTTTGATTGTCCTGCAGCTGCTTCCAAATCGGGTGTGTGATGTATGATATGGCCCTGTCAGCAAATTGCTAATTTAATACACATTGAGGGTTAGAGTTATAGAGTTCATCAAATCAATCAGTTCTTAAGTTGTTCATAGACAGATTCCGCATATGGTCTGAGGTGCATAGAAAGAACTTTGTTCTAGCAACACCTCTAACAACAAATGAGAAATAAAATGAGTTCACCCAGCAGAAAAGAGGCAGTGGAAGGTACCTGGCATAGTGGAATCGTGGCAATTCCATTGCATTCAGGGAAGGTGAATGCAGATGAAGTACATCCAAAGCCTATTTACTCGTGCTTTACTCGAGGGTATTGAACTTCACCCCTACTAGGGGGATTCCCAGCTTTTCATTTTCGTTTACTGAATTTAAGTTCTTACCTGTCATCTTTGAGTCATGTTTCCTTAGCATGTCACTTGAAGGATGGAACCACCATCTAATGTGATAAAAGTCTGAGTTACGACTCGATTTTTCACTGAGAAAAATTGTGGTTGACAAGACTTCTTATAACCTGGTTATCAGGTTTTGAAAAATGTAACAGAAATTTACTCACCAGTACCTGCATTTGTTGACAGAGTAATTCCTGTTCTCCAGTCTTGTTGCAGGAATCAGAATAGCTACTTATTATGGCATAATCTACAGGAAGCAAAAAACACAATATCAGTGAAAGACCTATGGTATACATATAGACTGACTTCACTTCCCACCCAGTTGGGTAGTTTGGAAGCAGAAACCCATGAGGACAGAGTTAAGGAGAAGAGGATCACTTGAAGTCTTTACATCTAGACTGGATGTGTTTCTAAAAGATACACTATAGCTCAAATAGCAATTATGGGCTTGTTGCAGGAGCTACTGTGTGAGGTTCAATGGCCGTGCTATGCAGGAGGTCAGACTAGATGATCATAATGGTTCCCTTTTGATCTCAAAATCTATGAAACTGAGAGGGATACATGATGGGAAAAGAGAATGGTCTCTGACAAACTCCTTCACCAGTGAAATGATCATCATCTACTCCCATCCAGGTAGAATTATCAGAACAGCTAGTGCAAATAATATGCTAAGTCAGAAGGTGATCTTACTTGAGAGATAGATTGGACTACCTTATGCCTAAAATCTGGCTCTGGATTTGAAGTCTATTCAGAAGTGTTTAATGAAGGTACGATCTTGAGGGTGATACTCTCAGCTACCTCCATCCTTGAAATAGAAAGGCATTTTGCTGAGTATGCTTTTGCTGGCAGTGGTGGAGTCCTACCCTCCTGTCAATAAATCATGTTATGAAAGGATTTTAGTGAGCCACTAATGGAGGCCATACACCGTGGCAATTCTTTCTTCAGACCGTGTAAGTATTTAGGTGAAAATGCATGTGATCATTTCAGCTTTAAAATCCAGTGTCAAATGCGCACCCAAACATAGATCTCCCAAATGACTGCTCATGGCGGGAACTCCGCTTACTCTCTTCTAACCCCTGGGGTGAGGAAACTGCCATTCTAGTCTCCATCCCCCTCACCTACCATTGTTCTGACTCTCTCCCTATCCAACCAGCCCTTCGCCTCAGTCTCCTCCACTCCCCTCTCCCTTTCTTCTAACTCAGTTCCTACCCCAGCCCATGTCACTCCCTGCTACCCACAGTCTCCTGCCATATTCTCCTCCTTTTCCCCCTCAGTTTTCTGTATCTTACATTCCTCTGACCCTCTAATCATCCTCCCTACCCTGCACATATCCTGTCTCTACACATTCCCCTGTTCCCACACTGCCTCCTGCCTAGGTCAAACATAATAAATAGGGAATGGCTATCTTGAAAACAATGGGAGTCAGTGACTATCTTTACTAGAAACAGCCTTACTCCCACCTGCAAAGGCTATAGGGAGATGGCAGCTGTCTGTGGTGAGAGCAGCCTGTGCTTCAGTTCTGTGGAAACAATAGCGAAGGGCAGCCATTTTTGGTGAGCGTAAGATCATCCTCATCTTTCTTCCGACACTTGAGCAGTTATTAAAAAAACAAATACAATCACAAGGTTCACAAAAAAACTGGGAAAGTTGGCAGCTCTGTAAGAGCTTGCCCTTGGCTTTCCTCTTCGTTGGCTTCTCCCTGCGTTCAATCCTCTTCTTGGAATCGTCCCAGTATCTTTTGTCCACTTCCACTGAAAAGGAAGCAAGCAAAAAATGAATGAAGGGGTGAAGGAATATTCCTATTTCTCTCTTCACTGTCAGGCACCACAAGAGGTCCCAGACTGGAGGCCAGTGTGGAGGGTACTATCAGAAAAAAGTTAATGGACTTGTTGCCCACTGTACATTGTGACAGGCACCTAGTGGTTTGGATTATTGTTGGCTTGATTTGTTTTCCCCTTTTCTAAAAGCACCTAACATCCATCCCCTGGAACAGAGGAGGTTACTCTTACCTGCTGGCAAAAAATCTTCCACCGCACAGGAGATCACTATACTCTTACCAATGTCTACAAGGCCTACAAAGAAACGAGCACAAACTCCACAAGCCAATGTAAATGTGTACACCATACAAAAATACAGCATAGATCACAAAGAGACACAAAATTCATTGCTAAAGGTTGGTTCATTCTAGAGTATTTGTGAATAATTCTTTCAGGTTGTTGTTAGACTCATTTCAATCCACAGGGGAGTAAAAAATTTTAAAATGACCCATAGTAGGTAGATACGACAATTTTAGCTTGTAAGGTCTATTTGTTTGTACAGAAGCCAGGACAAATTATCCCATTCTGACTGAGCTTTCTAGGCACTAGCACAATAATAATTAATTTGTACTACCATTGCACCTAAGAGCCTCCATCATGCACCATGGCTCTGTACAAACACAAAACTAAAAGACTGTCTCTGCCCAAAGCAGCTTACAATCTAAGTATAAGGCAAGGGATAACAGATAGATAGACACTGAGATGCAAGAATACAAGGTACCAGAGCACCAGTGACTTAACTGTTGTCATTTTTTTTGTAGACCTCACAGCAAAGGAGGGTTTTGAAGGAGTGCAGTTGAGCCTCTCACCTCCAGAGCAACCCTCCTGTCAAGATAGGGTGTTGCAGGTGTTCTTTCAGTCTAAGGCCCCCTTTATCAATCCTCTAACCAGGTCACCTCTCAATCCATTTTGCTTCCAGGGTTAGCAGAAAAGTCCAAAACAAGAAAACCCAAAAGTCTAATGGCCTCTAAGCCCATTCCTTGGCTTCTATTTGGAACTCATAGTTCTTGACTTTTTTTACTCTTGATGCCTGTACTTCCCCTATTGGTCTGGGGGGAGTGATAAGGATTCTAGCCCAGGGACCCTGTTTAGCAATATTCCTTGCTAATTAATTTGCCTGTGTTAACACAAGTTTCTTGCTCTGTCGTCCCTGTGCTTGGTTCCTTGTCACACATTTCTACAAGCTTTTCAGTTCTATGGTCGTGTATTTCTATTAGGTTCTGGAGTTGTTTTCTCAATGCCCCATGTGCTTCTGCAAATATGTGTCTTCTACCAACCTCACTGGCCAACTCAGCAACCTGTTGCTGAAGGGTACGCTGAATCATCCCTAACTCCAGCTATGGCCTGTTCCGATTTCTTCTTGTAGTGGGATGGGATTGGGGGGTGGCAGGGGAAGACTATTCTTCTGTAGCATGAACAGATATCTTGCTTCCTTCTATCTGTCCTCCAGACGAAAATCTCCTTTTCCAGGCCTTTGTTCCGCTCAGCTTCTTTACGTACGTGTTCTTTGACATAGCTCTTCTCGGTTTCTGCAAGCTCCAACCTAGCATCAAGACATAGCCTTTGGCATTTCTCTTCTTGCAGCAACCCCTGGGTTGTCTGTAGGCAAACCTTCAAGTCCACCCCATTACAAAGATGATGAGTTAGTTTTGTGGATGTTTATGAGGAGCTCCTTCCAAGCATGAGGGACAGCATGGGAGAAAGTATGAAAGTGCTTGTTTGAAAATTTAGCAAATCAGTAATCACTGGCCAATTGGAAGCTGGAGTTGACATTTCAATAGTGAATGTGAGATGATAGGTAGGGTAGGGATAGACTGTGAAGGGCCTGGAAAGTGAAGCCCAGCAGTTAATGTTTGATGTGATAGAGAAAAGGGATCCAGTGGAGGGATGCAAAGAGAGGCGTGCCTCCCTCACAAACCCACACAGCCCAGTCTAGGTGGTAGTTAGATTTTAAAAATGTTGATGCATATTTTATGCTGGGGTTTATTTTGTTATAATTAAGGACTAAAGGGATGATCTGGTCACCGAATGCGGGAGAGGGATTTAATGGGTACTTACCAATTTTCCCCCCTTTATTATTTTTTGTGGTCTCTGTTTTACCCAAGCCTCCAGTATTTAGTCTATATGTGAGTTTGTGCCATCTAATTGTAAAGAGACACAAACCTGAAATGGTTAGGCAGCCTCAGCAGGCTAAATTCAGGATAATTTTATAGATATCTTTTGAACAATAGATCTGGATATTTGGATTTTCTGTTCTGAGTAACTTTCATTTTGGAAGATGTAACTGAAAAATTCTATAAAATAAAAATATATATAAAACACTAAGTAAAGACTCAGGAGTTGGCCTACTATGTACTTTAGATGCAAGCTAAACGAGGATAAGTTTTCCATGTGGCTCTTGGACTCAAAATTTGGGCAGTTCTGTCAGAGACAGCTGCTCATCCCCACTCTTCTTTCAAGCTCTTGCACAGATAGAACAGTATTTTATCCAGGAGCCATGCCTCTGTGGGTAGGAGCAAGTGCCAAAGGGACCATCTACTTATTCTGTTACATCACATTAATGTACTTCCTACCCCCAATCTGAATTGTACTTCATGGCAAAGCAATATGCCAGGGGTGGCTAAACTTACTGGACCTCCGAGCCACATACCACAATCTTCAGAAGTTCGAGAGCCGGGCCACACCTGCTGGGAGCTGGGGCTCCAGCCCCACGGGAGGTACCTGACAGGGCTCAGGGCTTCAGCCCCACTCCTCCTGAAGCCCTAAGTACTGGCAGGTGCACCCGCAGGACTGAAGCCCCAAGACCCACCTCCCCACTTCCCCGCTGCAAAGCAGAGGTCCTGAGCTTCCCTTCCCCCCAGCCTAGTAGGGGGAGAATGGGGAGGCGCGGGGGGCTCAGCAAGCCGCACTTTAATGGTAAAAAAGCCGCATGTGGCTCGTGAGCCACAGTTTGGCCACCCCTGCAACATGCTGTCACTTCTTCTCCCTCAGACCACGATGCTGAGAAATGGTGTCATGTTTACTTCTTAAGCTGTTCTGCACTGAGGAGGGCAGAAGCTATCAGAGCTGAACTGGCAGAGATTGTGAAATGTACTGAACTTCCCATTTCAGAACCTGACTTTGAATCAAAAGAAAACATGTTAAGCATAAAGAAAGCTCTCTTATCTGGTTACTTTATACAAGTAAGGAAAAAATATGGTTTAGTTTAATTCTATAGATATGAATAAAAGACAGCACAGTATTTAAGTTAAACAAATTGCTCTTAGAGAACTCGAAATTAAGATAGATAATGGTATTCCCTTGATTCCTGCAAAGGATTACTGGTACACTTTTCTTCCATTTATTCAAATACTTATGATTTATACAACAAATTTCTCTTATAGTGTCAGCCAAGTTCACTTTTGTTACAAAGCTGTCATTAATTAGTATATTTTTAAAATTCTTCTACCCACTGTACTGGAAACATTTGTACGCCTTTAATTCCTTAGATGATGTGACCAATATTCCCACATACTCTAGCCTCCTCCTCTGGTATTCATCTACCACAGCCTGATGGCTCACTAGGAAAGGGAACCTCTGTCCATACATCCATGTTAGAGGCTGAGAGGTGGTGTAGGCTTCCAGAAATGTGTTACCCTTCAGCACTTCTCGTTACAGGGTTGTTTTCTCTTTGGGGTTGTCTGTGTGAAATTACCCAAAGAATAATCTTAATTCCAACCAAATTTACAACAGAAAGACAACACAAAAGCAGCAGTTTGTTGAACATTTTTAGATTTACATTCCTCCTATTGTAAACTAGAGGAATCATTCTCAGTTTAGCTACAGAAAAAACAAGACGGAGAGTGGCTTATATCTGGGCCCCTACCAAAGTCATGGTCCATTTCAGTCAAGAATCGTAAATTTCATGATTTCAGCTATTTAAATCTGAAATTTCAGTGTTGTAATTGTAGGGATCCTGACCCAAAAAGGAGTGGGGGCGGTCACAAGGTTATTGCAGGAAGAAAGTACTGCTGTCCTTACTTCTGCGCTGCTGCTGGCAACAGCACTGCCTTCAGAGCTGGGCAGCTAGAGTGTGGCAGCTGTGGCCGGGAGCTCAGTTCTGAAGGCAGGTGCCTTGCCAGCAGCAGCGCAGAAGTAAGGATGGCACAGTATGCTATTGCCACCCTTATTTCTGCCCTACTGCATGCAGAGCTGGGCCCTCAGTCAGCAGGCGCTGCTCTCCAGCTGCCCAGCTCTGAAGGCGGCGCGAATTAAGGGTGGCAATAACTCAATGCCCCTAAAATAACCTTGTGACCCCCGCCCTGCAACTCCCTTTTGGGTCAGGAACCCCAATTTGAGAAACACTGGTCTCTCTGTGAAATCTGTATAGTATAGGGTAAAAGCACACCAAAAAAACCCACCAGATTTCACGGAGGGAGACCAGATTTCACAGTCCGTGATGTGTTTTTCCATGGCCGTGAATTTGGTAGGGCTATTCTTACAACCCCCTTGAAAACATTTGTTCTTCTCTGACCGCTCTGGTCTTCCTGTCAGCATGGCATTGCTTTCTAGCAAGAAATGACTCCCTTACTCACTCTGCTTATCAAGACTACCTCTTAACCGTCCCTAATCCATGGCAGCCAGCCCCATTTCCAAACTATGTCCATCTGCAGCCATACCACTCCCCAATCACCAAATCAACTGCTGGGACTCTGACCTCTACCTCTCTTGAGCTGGATCCTTGAAGGATGGCAGAGCACGTGCATGTGGAGGGGAAGTGTTCAGTTATGAAAGTGTTCTATCAAGTAGATGGTACTCTACCTTTAAGCCTGCCCCACTGGGCCTATCAGCTCAGGAATCTTCCGCACCTTGCTCTCCAAACCCAGACATGCCAAATCAGAAAGTGAAGGCAACATCTGACAGAAGCTCATAGAATCATAGAAATATAGGACTGGAAAGGACCTTGGTAGCTCCTCTAATTCAGTCCCCTGCATTGAGGCAGGACAGATACAACGAATGAAGCTGATAAACTGAATTAAAAGCACCCCTTCAAGCTGTGCATTAACTACATACAATGCACATGAAGAGATGAGGCAGAATACATTGACAGTAGTGCAAGAAAGTTAGGATCTGGACAATGGTCTACAATTATTTCTATGACAGTAGCTTTCCTAGTATGCACTAGATCCTGTTCAGCTATACAGTATTGGTAAACCAACCCCTACCACACTGAGTTCATGATCTAAAAAGGCAAACAATAAACAAAGGGTTGGATGAAAAACAAAACAGTCAGCTGATATTTATAGAAGGGAAAAAAAGTTAATTTAAAATGGCCCTTGACCTAGCCAGTAGTACTTGGGTAGTTTCTTTCAGGGATTTATGATAGAAATGGGTTTTCAGGAGGAGGAGAAAGGATCTCACCGTATGAGGTTTCAGTTTGTTTTTGTTCTGATGCACAGGGGAGGAAGGACCAGACTCTATAGCCTGGTAGTTAAGTCACTGGTCTGGAGATGCAGGTTCAAAGTTCCTGATCTGCATTTATTAGGAGCAGAGACTGGAACCTGGATCTCCCACATCCCAACAACCAGATTACAAGAGACAGTCAACTCCTGCTCTCTCATTCTGACCCAAGAACCCATCGTGGACTTCAGAAACCTTCCTGACTAAAAAGATGTCAAAACGGAAGTTTCCACAACATTTTGGTTTTGATAAAATAGCATTTTTCAACAAAAGAAAATTTAATCAGAAATATTTCTGCCTGCTCTCCTTATGGTTTTGTTTGAGAGAGGGGTCCAAGCATAACCAGTGCCCCTCTTGGTGGTGTGAAAAAGTGTGAAGATGGTCATGAAAGGAGAGGACAAACTGTGTGCATAAGTTCACGTAAAGGGACAAGACTGGCATGGTAAGGAATTATTTTCACACAGATTTCATAATCTGTTTACAAACATATGTGAAAGTGCTTGGAATTTTCAGCTTTTGCTGGGCCCAGTTCTGTTTTGTTTATATTTACTGGTCTATGCTGTGTCTTTGCATAACACTGTATGGTATATTGTATGTATACCAACCTTTTATTATGTTTTTCACTAAAAAAAAATACAGGAAATCAGACTGTACATTCCCTAAATCAGAGTGTACATTCTGTAAGCCACACTGCACCTTCCTGTACATTCAATACATCTCCAAGTCTGTCATTGTAATTGTACTCAATCCATTTAAAAAAGAATGCCCCTAAAATGATTAAACATGCATTTCTAAAAACCGAAAATGTATTTTAGCATTAAGACCAAAGGGGAGCTAAAGCAGCAAGATTCCTCTAGTAAAATAATTTAATTGAGAAAGTTAACCAGTTTTTTCCCCCCAAAATGACACTTCCAGCAAATGCTTTTTTTAATATGCCTATGCAACTGAATCATCTCATACAACTACCTGCGTCTACAAACACCTCTGCCTCTTCTGACATCTGCTCTGTACTAGGCATACACATTTCACCAGGAAAGTTTCCCTCTGACTTCTCCTTCCCAGGGCTCTACAGAATGCACCCTTTCTCTGTATTTTGTTGAGCATGCTGTGCACTCAAATACAGAAAAACGCCGTAATTAATATTTAATGTGATTCGCAGCACTGGGAACTGAACCCAATCACTCCAAGTGCAGGCTGAGCATGTTAATTTGCAAGTCTGCTTAGAGCACAAACATACAGCTACATTTTGGTGGAAGTTCTTCTTTTTGAACTAAATCTAATACTAATTGTTGATGCATTAAATATGCAGTTGCACATATCACTGGCTTCAAGCACTTTTTTGCACAAGCCATGAAGTCTATATATAAAGCATTTAAGTTTCATCTTTTAAAAAATTTTTTTTTTTTAAACTGGCACCTCAATAATATTTTAGCAATCTGCCTCCTAGTGAAAGCAAGGAGATTCTGCAGGAAGTAATCAATCATTTATCACCTGTTTCAACAATGAAAGAGGAACACTAAATAAAACAGTAAGACAAAGAATATGAAAAATATCCCCGAACTCCTGCTGAACAAAGATGAATTATTCAATGACTTTTACATCCAACTACTTTCAACCAAACAGAACCAGTATGTGCAATATGTCCCAAAATTAATCCATTCAATGGTTTTTCAACTTGAAGTATACAGGTATTTAACAGGAAAGAGAAGAAAAATTAACTTCTTTAGAAGTCTTAGGGATGTAGGAATTTTTTTATTGCATTCTTAATGGTGACTCCAAAGTCTACTAGGATATAGTATTTTATAGTAACAGTATGATTGACATTGTTAGTTGTACAACCTAGACGTTTCACCAGAATACAAAGGTGATACCTGAGGAACATAAAACTGATGACATAATAAAACGTTTGGGAAGCTATTCAAAAGGCATATAGTTTTGCATGGTTGCTTTATAAAAACATTATCCAAGGAAACTGTCTAGACTGAGAGATATTCTTTCAGTTTATCCATGATTGCATTCATCCTATCAGATGGAATCAACATAACAGTTCGCAAAGGTTTCATTGGTACGTCATCAAAGGACCATCTGCCTCCCAAACACGTGTCACACTCCTCTTGCACAGAATAGCTGAACTTCAGAAGGGCTTTCTAAAACAGAAATAAATAAATCTTGATTTTATTAAGGCTTCTGACACAGTCCCACATGACATTCTCATAAATAAACTGGGAAAATGTGGTTTAGATGAAACTACTATATGGTGAGTGCACAACTGGTTGAAAGACCATACTCAAAGAGTAGTTATTAATGGTTCTCTGACAAACTGGGAGGACTTATCTAGTGGGGTCCCATAGGGGTCACTCCTGGGTCTGGTACTATTTAATATTTTCTTTAACAACTTAGATAATGGAAGGAAGAGTATCCTTACAAAATTTGTAGATGACGCAAAGCTGGGAAGGGTTGCAAGCACTTTGGAGGACAGGATTAGAATTCAAACCTAGCTTAACAAATTACAGAATTGGTCTGAAGTCAACAAGATGAAATACAATTAAGATAAGCACAAAGTATTTCACTTAGGAAAGAAAAATCAAATGCACAAATACAAAATAGGGAATAACTGGCTAAGTGATAGTACTGCTGAAAAGGATCTGAAGAACACTGTAGATCACAAATTGAATATAAGTCAACAGTGTGATGCAGTTGTGAAAAAGGCTAATATTCTGGGGTGTATTAACAGGAATATCATATGTAGGACCTGGAAGGGAGCTGCCCCACTCTTCTCAGCTCTGGTGAGGCCTCAGTTGGAGTACTGTCTAATTCTGGACACCATACTTTAGGAAACATGTGGATAAACTAGAGAGAGTCCAGAGAAGAGCAACAAAAATGATAGAAGGTTTAGAAAACCTGACCTAGGGGAAAAGGTTAAAAAAACTGGGCATATTTAAAGCTGAGAAAAGAAAACTGAGGGAAGACCAGATAAATCTTCAAATATGTTAAGGGCTGTTATAAAAAGGACACTGATAAATTGTTCTCCATGTCCACTGGAGGCAGGACAAGAAGTAATGGACTTAATCTGCAACAAGGGAGATTTAGTTTAGATATGAGGAAAAACTTTCTAACTATAAGGGTAGTTATGCTCTGGGATATGCTACCAGGGAGATTGTGGAATCCCATCACTGGAGATTTTTAAGAACAGGTTGGACAAACACTAGTCAGTGATGGTCTAAGTTTACTTAGTCCTGCCTCAGCATAGGGGAAAAGACTTGCTGACCTCGCAAGGTCCCTCCAGCCCTACATTTCAATGATTCTACGAATTATGTTACAAAAATCAGTCTTAAGCTACTATGCATATCCTTTTAATTGAAGTAAAAAGAGAAAATTTTGTTTTGTGGAAGTGCAGGTTAAACAGAAAAAATCCCAATGAAAAATCCAATGAAAACTAAAATAGAATATTCAGTATCCCGTTTCACGAGCCAACACTTAGCATTTCATATTATAAATTCAAAACAAACTGAATTCATTGAGTAATGTGCATTATCATTCATGTAGGGGGACAAATGAGAGCATGAAACAAAGAAGAATGACTCCTTGGTCTACCAGTCACTAGTTGTGGATGGCCTTGGACAAATTACTTAGTTTTTAAAATCACAGATAATTCCTCAGGTGTTACAATCAGGTATTATAGCCAGGCTCCTAGGAGATACTGTGGCAGGGAGTGGGGATTTCTGGCCCGCGATGGGAAGGACATGTTCAGTCTCTTGCCAAGAATACTACCCACTGCTTGCTAGTGAACCCCTAGCTCCCTAAAGCCAGAAAGCAGCAGACCCGAGGCACGGGGGAAGAAGTTGACTCATAACAAGAGCTGAAGCAGGGCAAGGGGAGCTGGCATGCATCCCGAAGAGGCTCTGTATGGGGACGCAGGGCCAACAGTGCAAGGATGTCAGCTTGATACCTGGGGGGGCAAGGCCTAGTGCGTGGAGGGGCTGTAGCAAAGTATACTCTTCTCCAATCACTGCTAAAGAATCACTTCATTCGCAGCCTTACAGGTTCAAAGGTTAACATCTTTGTGATCCAATTTACCCAGGTTTAAAAAAAGATGTAGTAATTCCCTTTCTCTAAGGCCACATACACTACCCACCGGATCGGCAGGTAGTGATCGATCCCCGATCGCTCTGCCGTCAACTCCGGAACTCCACTAGGGTGAAAGGCGGAAGCGGAGTCAATGGGGGAGCGGTGGCCGTCGATCCCGCGCCGCGAGGACGCGAAGTAAGTGATTCTAAGTCGATCTAAGATACACAACTTCAGCTACGAGAATAGCGTAGCTGAAGTCGATGTATCTTAGATCGATCCCCCCCCAATGTAGACCAGGCCACAGTGGCATTAGGAATCTTTATGTTAAAATACCTGGATACCAAGGTGAGAGGCACTAAATAAAAACCTTACATACATCTTACATAGACAGAATCTTCATAGAGCCCTGAGAAATCCTTGGAAGTGCAAGTTATTTATAGAGGACACTTTTTCCAAATACTGTAAATAGGTTTTCATAATGTTTCTATTTATATTTATTGACTCAATTTGGATGTAATATATATCGCAGAGTAGTGTGCTTTTACAGAAAATGCAGCCTTAATTTTTCTTCCCCAGAGCTCACACAAATTAGAGAAGTACTATCCTAAACCACTAAGGGGAAAAACAATCTAATTTCCCATTGCTTCCTACAGATTTCCTATGTAGCACACATGTCTCAAGAATGTAAATTTCCACTGTGGGAGAGCCATATAACTAATCCAGAGATGATGTTCAAGAATGGACACAGTGAAGAATGGGGGCCTAAATGTTTAATTGATTCTAAGTCTGGGTATACTTGAAGCTTTTCTTCCACTCCCTCAATTACATTTTAAGGACCACAATGTAGCACAGTGAGTTAATGAGTGGGGGTTGGCTCCTCCATACTTATTAAATTCTCAGCCGCTCATTATACTTAACAGTAGTTTGTAGCAATCTGAAACCTAACATTATGTGTGATCAGGGAAGGATACATACTCAGACTATTTTTTTTGTGCATATACATTATTAAATGCATCTAAGTTAATGTAACTTCCCTGATCTTACTTAAAATGACACTTGTATAACAAATGCCGGAAAGACTAGTTTACAAGCAAATAGTGTGTCCTGACTGGGGGGAGGGATACTCAGTGGTTTGAGCATTGGACTGCTAAACCCAGGGTTGTGAGTTCAATCCTTGAGGGGGCCATTTAGGGATCTGAGGCAAAAATTGGGGATTGGTCCTGCTTTGAGCCGGGGGTTGGACTAGATGACCTCCTGAGGTCCCTTCCAACCCTGATATTCTATGATTGAGACCTTCAAACGAGTTCAAAACAATTATAATTTGGAACAAACACAATTACTAAGTCTTGAAAAAATGCAATTTAAAATGACAGAACATTTGAGTGTACAAAAAGCCCTTTTAGAACACAAGACCCATGGTGACCCCAACTTGGAATTGAAAGTCCCTTTACTACATGCTGTTTTTTGGTCATTTGGTGTGCACAGAGTTCAAATTCAGGTGCTGGAGCCCCTGCTACAAAAACATAAAAAGAAAAACCCTTAGCTCCTTGTTACTTTTACATCCCACGGCAGTATTTCTTGCAGGCTCATAATGAATGTGCCCAGACTTTGAATTTAAAGTTTTCCTCTTCTTAAATGACCACTATTAGAATGATAACCATTTCATAGACTGCACTAGGGAGAGGTGTCACATGCCAACATTTTACCCTGTGTGCACTGCCATCAGAGAGGAAGAACAGGGAGCTCTTGACATAGCAGCAGTGCTGTGGAATAATGTTTTTAAAGCTCTGAAAAAAGTAAAGAACGCTGAAAAATTCCATGCATTTCAAATTATATTTTCAATTTAATTTTCTGCATCCTCCCCCTTCTATATGGCTTGGGACCAGCAGAACTGAGTGGCAGGGTTCCCTCAGGAAATTATAAGTAATTGTTCCAGTTCACTATTTTAGTGCTTTTCATTAATGTACTTGTCCCAGATAAAGCATACAAAACAATGGGATAGTGACATCCGTACATTTGGCTCTTCAGAAGATTTGTTCTGAACAGTCCTTTCAAATAAAAAGAACAAAAAATAATAGACAGTTCAGGGAAGAGTACAACACCAAAAGCAGCACAGATTCAGATCTTTAAATCTGCCAAGTTTCTTGGGAAGAATTCTCAGAGCATAAATTTGATGCCCGTTTGTGAGAAGGTGGTTTATTTTTTGGGGATTCAGAGGGGAAAATATTTATGTTTTATATGAATCATGCATGCAGCAATTTGATTTGGTCCTTCATAACACCACAGATTTATTTTTTCCTAGAAGCCTGAAAGATGCAATTGCTCTGATTCTTTGAATCATGTTCTGCCAAATAGTTATAACGTTTTATGCAGATTCAAATAGAAGACTAGAGAGAGGGTACAACTGCCTCTGAACTAAAAGGGTTTTTTCCACCCCTAGGATTAAAAACCTTGAAGGGCCAATTCATACGGTTAAACTCTGTGCTTCTGCTCTCTTCAGTCCACTCTTTTCAAAAACTTGGAAATTTCATTCACAGACCCTCAACCAGATGTTTCACTTAGTTCCAAATCCTTTGATAAATCCCTTCAGCCTTACTCTCAAGATAACCAGTTAATTCTTTGTGACCAAGACACTGAAGGTAAGTCTACATCAGGCATTTTTGGGAAGTCTCCCACCCGTCTTTAAACTATGATTTGAGGATTTCTATAGCTCAGACATAAGTTAGGGGTTTGTTACAGGAGTTGCTGGGTGAGATTCCGTGGCCTGCGTTGTGCAGGAGGTCAGACTAGACGATCATAATGGTCCCTTCTGACCTTAAAGTCTAGGATTCTATGATTGCACTGCCAGTGGTGCAGCTCCAATGGTGGTAGCAATGGTGGGAGGGCTACTGTAAACAGAGGCTAGGCACATGCCAGTGCTTTTATCAGCATGTCACTGAGACTTGCTGTAAATAATATCAATAAACTACTATAAAAAAGCCAAGTGCCATTTTATAATCTGCATCTGTAGTAGTGCAGCTCTCAGTGGTTCCCCCAAGGCAAAACATTGTTTACTTTCGTCAAGAGTTAGTGAGTATAAATATTCTACATTAGCAAAAATTGTTTGTTTGTGCATCTTTCAATAGTAATTACACAAAAAACAGCTGGATTTAAATAAAAAGATCATTTTACCACCTTTTCATAATCACTGCAAGTCAGGTTTCTAAAGTGGCTCAGTAAGAAAGGCCATTGTTATTACTGAAAAAAAAGTAGAGTCAGAACCTTCATTTCCCTGCTCTAAAAAAAGGAATCAAACAATTGGATTTAACGGTATCAGAAGTCTGTTACCTCATAAAAGAATTCTTCCTCTGCATTTGCAAACATTAATTCCTCTTTCTGCTGTCTGCTCTGTCCTCTCTTCTTAGAGCTGCGCTTTGCTGTCTCTGTAAAGGTCTTGCTGATGAGAAGGTAGTAGTAGCACTTTCCACATGGCTTATTTGTTCTTTGAGTTTCAGCCAATTCTTTCCTAAAGACAAATATTATTTACATAAAGAATATTTTAACGCCCCATCAAATGCACACAAATCTCATAATGCAATAACATACTGATGCTTTGCCCAGTCTTCATAGTTGTCACTCAAATAGCAATATTGACTTTGTATATGCATTTATGGCAGTAATTTTCTTTGAAGAGTTCTCTGCAGTCAGTTACTCTTCAAATCACCACCAACAAAACCAATTCCCTACTCCTCATAATACACGTCTCCTGTTATGGAACCCTCACTAAGGACACACTATGTTCTTGGGGTTGTAAATGCTTAGAACCTAATTAAACACTCATCATTAACTACCATTCATAGGACCGGTTTCCTCCCCAGCCAAAAACTAGCTCATTTCTTTTACCCTGGGTTTTATTTATTTATTGCCCCTTTCCAGAAGCCCTTAAAAATGACAAACTTCTGTCTGGCAAAGAAGACTGGATGCTCTCATCCCTCCCTTCGGTTGAGTGTGTTGCCACTGCAGTGCTGCAAGCCCCATCCAGTAAAGAAGCCCAAGACCTGAATTCTGATTGTGTGTGTCACGTTCCACTGGAAATAAACCTCAAATCTCCCCCAGCCCCTCCTCTGATAAGCCATTTAAAAGTTTATCAAACAAAAAAGCAGAGACAGTTTAGGTTTTATCCTATCCTATCCCAAAGTATTCATTTCTTAGAGATCGATATTACTACTTAAAAGAGCAGATGAAAGCTCCCTAACAGCAATGGTATATTAAGATTAAATGAGGCCTGGATCCAAGTCAAACAAATTCCCTGCTTCTTTCAATCCAAATGAAAGGCCCCTTCCTTTACAAGAGTGCTCATAGTTCCCCTAGCTCCTGAACCTGTAAAGTCACACTGTGCTCCCTAGTCCCCAGGGTGGGCAATAGCACTCTATGGCAGTGCACCCCAGCATATTCAACCTCCGTGGGTTCAAAGACCCCTCCTAACCTACAGCTAGGATTTATTAATCCTACCTGCTTAATTCTGAATCTGTTAATAGTCTATTGATTATTCCCTCTTCAGTAGGGCATGGATTCACCTGTGTAAATTCCTCTTCCACTGATGGAAGAATAAATGTGTGGTTCCATCTTCTATTCAGGAAACTGACCATTTCTGACTAGTCTTAATGAAGGTGGGGAGAGGAAGAGGCTCTGACCACTGCTAATTTTCAAGTCCTGCAAACCTTCATCTTCTTACAAATCTCATTATTTTACTGAAAGTCGCTCAACATTCCCTAAAGACCCAGCTCATGAAGCCATGTCTGAGCATCTCATCCTTCATTAAAAAAAAGGTATGTGCTCAAATACTAGAAGGCAAATAAAAAGAACCCCAAATCTATTGTTAAAAGCCCCATGATTTTTAAGCCAAACTCATAATTTCTGAATGCTTGATGTTTGCAAGAACGATCTCCACTAATGCACAATTAGCTGCAATTGAGCCACTAAACCAGTAATGAACAGTGATGGCTGAGAATTTGTATTTCTCAGTTTGTTATAGAGTAATAAGGAAAAAACAAAGTAGATACTGCACCTTCATTGTGAGGCTCTCCCCTTTTACATTCTCACTGACATAAAGCTCATGTTTCCTAGCTCTTAACTACATGTATCCCTAGCATAATCACCATTCTAGTCTACTCAAAATACTTGGATCCCACATTTGGTGTTAAAAATTAATTCTATAGCTAAAAATTAAAACTATAGGGTGAAAATAAAGTGAGGTCTAAACCGGTGTAAACTTTTGGAATCCTCAATTCTCTCCCAATTTGATACATCAGATTAAGAGATTAACCAGCTGATCTCTTGCTTTTGGTTTCCCCCCTCCCAATTCAGAGTAGAGTAGACCAAGCAGAAGGCCAGGAGAGTTTCTTCTGTGAAGAGACCTTCTCAGGATCCAGAGATAGGAACCCTATACTCCCAGATCAAGGACACTTAATTCTGCCAGGGAAGGGGCTCAGTGTCTGGATAGTCTGGTGGTGCATCCCCATCCATCCCAACACACGTCTTAAATCCTTCAGAGGCAGCCCGACAAAGTTGGGTCAGTCCTCTTAAGCACTTGGGACTCAATATGCTGGGCCACTCCCACCAATCAGGGGTAAGTCCAATAATATCCCCACAAACCCGCCAATCCATCTCAGGAGGAAAAGCTCAAAGATCTCCCCTCAGGTTCTGAAGTGGGCAAGAGAGCTATCTGGCTAGGCATCTTTTACATCTCCTTTTCTTCCCAAGATAGATCTTGGCTCATTCAAGGACACACTCCTAACTCTTCCTCCCCTGTCACATAGTGGAAAATAAAGAACACAGGGGTTAAAGACCTAACAATCTCCTGAGATAAATCCCGCCAAAAAGAGAGACACAATGAAGAGTAAAGAGACCAGAACCCCCATCGTGGGGATAATCATCCTCTCTCAAAAGGCATAAGAAAAAGAAAGTCCAAAGGCCAGAAGACACAAAAAACACACTTTCTTCAAACACTTCTTACAATCTTTTCCCACAAGCTCCAGTGCCTCTGCTGAAGTGTTTGCTTCAAATCATGATAACTCCAAGCCAGAGGAGCAGTAGAAATTAATTCCTGCAGACATATTTAAAACTGTGAGGAGGAAGGCAGTGCTCACTGGGATCGAGACAGAGAAAGACGATGAGCAGGCTAAAGCCAAAGTCAAATATCTCCCAATTACAACCACAACAGAATTTGCCATTCCCCTTCAAAGGGGTTACTAATAAGGAATGAGAAACTCCAAAGGGAAAGGGGGAAAAGCACTGAAACTCCGAAGTGTCCTAGAACAAAAAAAAAAAATTCTCTCCTGAGTAATTAGACGAGGAAATGAGACAAATAGGAATGGAAAGGCAAACCTCAATGAGAGAAAACCCATCCCTGTGGGAGCCTAGATAGTGTTTAATAGGACTAGAAGGCAATGCTTCAAAGAAAACCTAATTTGGCATTTAGAAGTGGACAAATTAGAAGGGCCAGCAAGTGATGTGACCTGTGATAGGAAGAGAGGAAAAAAACAGAAGAGCAAAGGGTGTCCATTTTCCCATTAAAATACTACCAGATTACCAGAAAGTTGTTTAAAAAAAACAAACCCCATACACCACACACACAAAACCTAAAAGGATTTCCTGTCCTCTCTCTCATCTTTCTACACCCTACATTTCAGTCAAAGCCACAAGCAAATTTAGATTCCCTTCCTTGACATCTCTGCTTACTCTTTCTTTGCTCATGTCTTTCCAAATCATCTGTCTTGATATCCCTGACAGGGCCTTAACACTGACCCCGGATGGGAGACAAAGTAGTGCCTAACCCTCTACACTCATTTCAGACACTGATTTAAAAAATATTTCAATGGCTCATCCAGAGATCATGCACTTACAAATCTGCTGAAGCCAAGATTTCCATCCCAAAGCCTGAGTTAAGCACAATAAACAAGAATACCTCAGATAGCCATTATTAAAATGCTGTAAGTTGTTTAATTTTTAAAAAGCTTGCTCAATTTTCAAAACAAAGATCAACTACAAGTCATGCACTTATCCTGTTCTAGTAGCATGTGGCATAATTTTAAAGTGGCTTCCTATTTCTTCAAGAGACAATGATTAGGAATTTTAATGCATAAGGAAGTAATATCAAATAAAGAAATTAACAGTCAATATCAAGGACCTTATATAAAACAATTGTATTTTTTCTTTTAATCTATTTCTTACTTAAATCTGTGGTTTCATTCCCTCTCCTTCAACACATTTCCATTTAAATAAGGTTTCTGAAGACATCTGAAGGGAAAAAATTACTGTTCAAAATCATGTTTAGAATGACTTTCTTACTGAAGCTGCTGGTGCATGGGCAGAGCGATCTGTGGTGGTACGTTGATGAATCTTTCGTTTAGTAGGAAGCCCACAGGCTTGGTGGTGTCATTTAGGAGCTTATCCAGCTGTTCAACCATACTCTGTTCACAGTTCTTCTCACACAGGCTTAGAATCAGCTCTTTTATTTGTTCAGCACATTGAGTACCCTAGGAATCAAAGGGTACATTTTCTTTACATTCCGGAACGATTATTTACATAAGAAAACCTGAAAGTGAACTTCAAGAGAGTATTCAACAGGCCTGTGGGCAATTTCCTGCAATGGTCTCTAAAGTATTGTAGTATTTGTTTGACAGTTGTTATTCACAAATCCTCAAGGTGATGGCAGGCTGAGGTTTCTAAATGATAACAATGCAGCTATGAGTTACAACTCCACTCTTCATAATAACCACAAAAACAGGGAACAACCCCAACAACTGAGAAACATGAAACATGAGATGACGGAGGGTCCAGTTGCTAGGGTACTAGCCTGGCAGTTGAGTGACCTGGACTGAATTTCCTATTCCATCACAGACTTCATGTGTGACTTTGGGCAAGTCATTTTGTCTCTAATGTCTGGTCTACACTGTGGGGGAAATCGATCTAAGTTACGCAACTTCAGCTACATGAATAACATAGCTGAAGTCGATGTACTTAGATCTACTCACCGCGGTGTCTTCACTGTGGTGAGTCGACTGCTGACGCTCCCCCGTTGACTCCGCCTTTGCCTCTCGCTCCAGCGGAGTACCGGAGTTGACGGGAGAGCGCTCAGAGGTCGATTTATCATGTCTACACTAGACGCGATAAATCGACCCTCGCTGGATTGATCGCTGCCCGTCGATCCAGCAGGTAATGTAGACAAGCCCCCAGTTCTCCATCTGTAAAATGGGAATAACAGTTCCCTACCTAACATAGCAGCCACACTAAAGACCATGGGGCACTCAGATACCATGCTAATGGGGGCAGATAAGCACTTACACCGTGGCTTTCACTACCATTTTCACCTAAATATTTTACTGAATTCTATACGCAAAAGTATCAAGTTAGCAAAAAAATTTAATTCAAAGCACTAAAACAAACTAATGATATAAATCACGAAATTAGATTAATCCAAAACCCAAGATGAGTTTATAGAATAATGAAGGGAATATAGCTGGAAATATTAAACACTGGATTTTGTATTTACTGGCCTTTTTTCATCCCTATTCTCTGCACATATTTTATCCCTTTTGACTGGTGGTGAAGTTTGCCAGAGAATCATGGGTAAGTCATTGTGCCAGATCTAGTTCAGGTTGTCTGTATATTTCACATGGTAACTTTTATTTTATGGTACAGGTGACATGAATGCCTTTCTAGTTGCCTTACAAATGCATTAAATACATTTTTAGAAGACTGTACTGCATTGTGACATGACCTGTACAATGGTAAGGTCTAACAGAAATATGAACTTTATTTACAAATTCTTTGTGGCCTGTCTAAAACATACAGCGCTTCAGTGGCGTAGCCAAGTGGAGAAACCAGGGGGAGCGGAGATTAAAAAAAAGTGCCACCCGCTAGTACTCACCCGGCGGCGCTCTGGGTCTTAGGTGGCGGGTCAGGCCGCGCTCCGGTTCTTCAGCAGCACTTCGGCGTCGGGTCCTTCACTCGCACTGAAGGACCACCCCCCTCCACCCCGGCACTGCAATGCCGCCGAAGACCGGAGCGAGTGAAGGACCTGATGCCGAAGTGCTGCTGAAGGCCTGGAGAGCCGCCTGACCCGCCGCCCAAGACCCGGAGCGCTGCCGGATGAGTAAAAATGTAAAAGGCGCCAAAGAATTTAAAAGGTGCCACTTCTGCTCGGTGGGGGAGCGGCCGCTGTCCCGCTCCCCCACTAGCTATGCTACTGCAGTGCTTGTCCGTTATTACCATAAAAATGCAGCCTAACTGCTTGGCCACACAATGTTCAGATACTTTACAGTGTAACCTTATAGAAGCAGAACACAACATCAGAACAATTACATTATTTGTAGTATAAAAGGCATTTGAGTAGACTGTGACAGGGAAAAAAAAGAGGGACAACCATCTGGCACTTGCCTTAATGTCTACAATGTAATTTTCAGCGAGGCAGGATGAATAGAGTGTTTTAATTTCTAGAAATTACCATCCAGAAGTTAACCTGTATTACTGACCTTCCTTTCAGTTAAGTTTAAGAGGCTTATGAAGCCAAAGACTTCATCTTCTTCATCATCATCATCATCATCACCACCACCACCACCACTTTCTTCTTGAACTTCGCCTTGCTATTTAACAAAAGTAAAAAGGACAACTAATACCAAGTTGCTTTAAAAAAAACCAACAAACATAGCCATTATTCTATGTCCAGGATGTTTTACGCACATCTAAAAGCCATTCTGCAAGTCTATGGAATTGCTTAACAGACAAGAACATTAAAAGGGTGAAAAATTGTAGGTTGTCTAAATAATTTATTCTGTTAAACCTTTATAAGAATATGTTACAACCTCCAATTTTTACTTACTTCCAAGAAGAACCTCACTAATTCACACCAATAACTGGGAGATTTCCATATTCAGCTACTTGCAATGGAATTGTTGTGTAAAAACAAATTTTAAGAAAGCAAGAACATGCATAATCAAGGTACTTTATCTGACCAGAGTAATTTAGTTTTATTCATAATAGTTCACAATGATAAATAGTAATAGTAATAAATGTTCTGGGACCTATTTTGTAAAAGTAATGAAGTCCTTGAAATGAGACCATCTGACAGTTCTCTACTATTAAAACTCTCCTGAGCACTGGAGAGAGACTTGGGGGGAGGGTGTGAATTATGGGGTGGGCAGATTAACCAAATACAAATTACAAGGCTCTAGATTTAAATGATTAAGAAACAAAATCTAATAGACAGCTAGCAGTTTCTTGGAGGAAGGAACCACAGGACTAAAAATATGTTGGTATGACATAACCATGTATTGTAATGGTCTAAGTAGATACCACAGTTCACACTTGGAGTTTTATGGGTTGGGGAGGGGCAAGTTTTCATGTTACCATTTGCCTGACAGGAGACAGCTTTGCAAGGCAGGGTAAAAGACAAAAGTAGTAGTAACCTCGGTTTGCACTAGAAATAGAAATGTTTTAAAAAGTATATTATTTAGATTTAGAAGAACATAGCAGAATGCAGACCATAAAAATCGAAGTTTTTTTGCAGGGGGCAGGGCATTTTAGGGCAATTTATTTTATTTTGGAAATTGTTAATGTGTTTCAGTGAGCCATTTACATTCTCCCTAACCCAAGTAGTCCAAACAGAAGCATTTATCCATACCCAACCCTCTAGTCTGGATAGGAAGAAAGAATATGCAATTCTCTCTGCCCGCTACATCATCTCACAAGTGGGTTAGGGGATGGGTTTTCATTAAGCTATGCTAAGTTCTTAGGAGATGTCCAATGAATGTGCACAGAAACCATTTTTCACTTGCTTATAATTATTTTCCTCCAAACAGAAACTCAAGACAGAAATTTGTTGGGTTCAGAGATTTAGCCAATTTTAAATTCGAGGGGGGGGGGGATGGGGGGGAGGAGGGGGAGTCAAAAGAATTTAAAATTAAAGCTCTCTCTTCTACCCCACTTACTTAACACTATTTCTCAGCTACTCCAGAATATCCCTCAATATCATAAGCTCTCCCCGCCAAAAAAAAACCCCCAAAACAAAAAACCTCCTCATTTGTTTGAAATGAAGAATGGAAAATTTCAGCCTCAAAAGGAGAATTTTTAACAACGTTATAAGCAAGAGAAAAGAGGGATTTGTAATAGGATATTATAAATAATGTTCAATACAGTGTTTGCTACTGTAAGTGCTATACCACCACCACAACTCTTCTAGTCAGTTACTCACAGAGACACAGGAACATAGATAGTCTGCAACAGTTTGACTTCAGCTCAGACTCGATAAAGGAAATAAGATTTAACTTACTATATCAAGAGCTGAGGTGACCCAAAAACTCCATTTTGCCCTCTGAAAGCAGTGGTTCTCAACCTATTTATAATTGTGGGCCGCAGGTTGAGAACCACAGTGCTGACCCTGCTAATCCACGCCCCCCCACCCCGGACTCCTATGCCCAGTGCTCCCTGCCCAGAGACCCCTCCACAACGCACGGCCAAAAGCAGAG
This sequence comes from Natator depressus, assembly GCF_965152275.1. Classification (NCBI taxonomy): domain Eukaryota; kingdom Metazoa; phylum Chordata; order Testudines; family Cheloniidae; genus Natator; species Natator depressus. The sequence goes on from NC_134240.1 coordinate 102,242,295, forward strand.
CCCTGGGCCCTGGCCAGACCCTGCCATGCGCAGGGCTGGGACCTGGGCCGCAGGTTGAGAACCACTGCTCTAAAGAGGGGATTAGAACATGAAAATACAAGTGACATCCAAGTGCTTTATGTTGCAACAGCCTGAGCTCTAGAACTCTTAGTTACATGTATATTATGAAGGGGACCTCAATTATTCCATTCCAATTTAAAATTATACTGTGCTGAATTAGGAAGAATGGAAGCCCTTACCTTGATAACACTCCCAATGTGATTCTGTTGTATTAATATGTCAGTTAACTCAGCAGTGTCAACTGGAGCTTTTAGAAACAGCTACAAAAAATTAAAAAGAACAAGTACTGTGAAAACAGTCTCAAATTTTCCTGTTGTGAACTACTTATTAAAACTTGGATCCTCCTGTGAACCTCCTCCCAGCCTGCTCCCACATATTTTCTGAGGCAGCTATAGTGCTCAGTTACATGAAAATGTTAGGACAGCATTGAGAAGACAAGATCAAAATATATTCTCTTTAAAATAATCTGTTTAGATTCTTGTACCATGCTCTTAACCCCCACTCCCATTCAGTACATTTATCGTTTATTTCCTGACCCTGGGTGTAGGACTTCAAGCACTAATAAACCTAATCTCCCGTAACTGCCTGCAGCACCAACTACACTAATGTTTCCAAAGTACTTTGCATTTGGTTTGTCCTCTTCTGTATTTTCCAATTGTGGCACAGTCTGCAACTTTGTTTGACACTGAATTTGAAAAAAGAGAAACCACTGATCAAGAGAGGCATGAAGCAGCCAAACAGGCTGCAGATAGGTACTTTTTAAAGTTGCAGTTGGTCAAAAAATCTCTAGAAACCCAATGCATTGGGATACAAATCTCAGGAACCACCACTGCTTGACGACTGAGAATAATGAGAAAGAAGGGACTATGGTCTATCTGGGTGTGCATTGGGGTTATAGGTTGGAACCACTGCATTTAGTCAAGTGCATGTTGTAGCTGTAATTATTCATGTCTTCATCTACTGAGGCATAGTAAAACATTAAATCAATACTAGTAATGGTGACTGATGACAGTTTAAGGCTGTAGAAGCTATTTCTTAATGGAAGAAATCCGAATAGGAGCAAGAAAGAATATTCTGAGTCTACCTGTTGCAGTAATTTCTTTATCCCATCGTAGTCATTATCTGATATCGAATGTGCTTCAAATTCAACATTCACTTCCTGTGAATAAGCAGAAGACAGCAAGTATCACACATATGGTTGGCAAGCAGAATATATCTTAAAACAAAGTTAAAGCAAAACTGTATGACATGAAGTAGAGAAAAAAAGTCAATCAGCTTAATCTAAAGTTTTATTTCTATCACTCATTGATATCAGCCATTTTTGAAGCATTTTTACATCTCTTTTGTAAAATTCAGAGAGACTTTGTCAAGTTAACATTTTGAGACAAACTATTTTCCATGTTTGTGTTGCCAGCACCACCTTAAAGCCTTGATCCTGCAATCTGGTCCACACAGGTGCACTACTACAGCCATACAGAGCTGGACTCCATGTAGTTTTAGGAGTTCACCTGCATGGATCAGATAGGAGTCTAATTTTTTTAAATGACAAGTTCAAAGTCTATTTTTCCTCCATTTTTGCTCTTTTTTATACTTAATTCAGCTTATAAAATAAAACAAAGACTACTGTTAGTGCCCACCCAGTAGCAAAATGCTTTAATGTTTATTTTGCCAACTCTATGGAAGTCATGACATAATTTTGAATACATTAGCCTGAATCTTAATGAGGATTAAGGGTATGTCTACATAGAAAAGAAAAGAAAAAAAAAAAGACCTCAGTGAGCCTGAGAGCCCAGGTTGTACTATGGTGTTAAAAATAACAGTGTAGACATTCCTGCTTGGGCTGGAGGTCAGATTTTGAAACCCGGAGAGGGGAGTGGGCCTCAGAGCACAAGTGGGAACATCTACACTGCTATTTTTAACACTTAGTGAAGGTCCCACAAGCACAAGTCTGTAGACCTGGTCTCTGAGACTTGCTGCCACAGGGATTTCTTTTCTTTTTTTTGGCAGTGTAGATATACCCAAGAGGTCTATACCATCATGTAAAGCTAACTCAGTGTTACCATGATTCAGGGTGGATTTGATTTAAATCACTAGTCAGGAAGATTCGATTTAATGATGGATTTCTACATAAAAGTGCATTCTTGTAGGTTATTATAACCTTTAATACATATTCTTCACAACTCAGAGATAGATATAGATTTCATTTTTAGAAGGTACATACTATACATTTTAAAGTGATTTATTTTGAAAACTTTTGAGATTAGTTTTATAGCTATATCAGAAAATGAATGATTGGTTCTCTCATTTACCAAAGGTAATTGAAGCAGATATTTATGAAGTCATTGGGAGGTGAACTATCTCCAATTCAACAGGTTAATCATTAATATTTGAAGGATTTTCTTGTCATGATGTATTAGGAGGAGAACATCACCAGACAGACATTTACATTGTTTTATTTAACTAAAACAACAACGTTACGTATTCTGGATTTTTTTCTTCAGCAGCAAACATATAATATTTTAAAAAAACAAGCATATGATTTTTTTAATTTAGTTAAACATTCAAGTTTTTTAAAATCAGGTTTGTTTGTTTTTTTTAAATTGTTTTAAACTCAAATAGTTAATTAAATATTTTTTTAAAAAACTAAATTGACTATGTCAGCCAGGTCAATCTGAGAAACTTAAAATATTGGCTTCTGCAGCTAACTCAGTCATCTTCATCTTCCTGTTTGTTCATAATTTGGAAAAGAAAAACAAGCTTTCCTGCTTTTTCAGGATTATCACTTCAGCAGTCTCTGAATCCAAGTGCTTAAGTGACTTCCACCAGTTCACTGGTGTGACTTTCTTTAAAACATCATCAGCAAACATATATTTCTTGAACGGTTCTTATTCTCAAACTGGGTCTCTTTTATGGCCTGCTGCCATTATAGGTTTTCCCTTCTAGTGAGAGAATGGTATAGTAGATCTCAAGTCAATGAAGGCTACACTCAAAGACCTCTAGGCTTCTGGAATATGTTGCTCAAACAGTTTCACTTCTGTTTCTACTGCCTATCCCTCCCTTCTCACATTTATCTCCAGACTTCTCCTTGTCCAGATCTAGTCCACCCCAACAATTTTCTATTCATTGAGCGTTTGGAAACTTTGCACTTTTAGAGAGAGGTAAGGGATTGACTCTGTGTACACAAATTTGCAGAGGGACTATAGGGTTGAGATCTGTTATTTCTCACCTCTATATATTTATTTTAAAATATTTTTGCTGTTAACAAGCATGTTATTTCTCGAAAAACAAATCCACAGTTTGAGAACTCCAAAACTAAGCATTTCTGATGGTATCTTCTAAACCGAGCCCTATTGGCTAGATAGAAAGATTAACCTAAATAATCTATACAGAAGCCCCTGGAACTCCATAAAATTGGGTCCCTAATCCATGAACTATTGGAACTCATTTACAAAACTTTTCTTAAACATTACATGAATATATTGTCTCATACTATAGAATTAGAATTTATAAACCCTATTTCATGATGAGATATCTTTGAGCTATAATGTAGCTTAATTAAAACGATCTTTAGATAGGCTTTTTGCTCAAAAAGCATTTTATCAAAAAAAATCCAATTTAAATTAAAAAAATCTGTTTTTTAAAAAAAAGTCATTATTTTTATCCACTCTGCCACAATTGAAACATACTTCTCTCCCCCAATCAAAACAGGGCCTTAGGCTGTGTCTTCACCAGGAAAACGGGTGTGTTCTTAACTGGAAGTAAAATCCTAACTTTTGGAAGTAAAATTTCCTAACTTTGAACTGTTCAATTTTTTAACTTTAACTTTGCATTTAAGCTTCCACGATTAGTGTTATTTTAATTCTGTAAAAATCAGTACATCAAATATAGAGAAAATACTAGTATATTATTAATATCAACACTGACATCACCCTCTCTCGGCATAAGCACTTGAGCCTGTTAGCTGGCCTTTCTTGATTTTCTAGTTTTGCTCAATTAACTTTGCTTCGCTCCAACAAAAATATTAGCCTAAAAATACTGTATGTTGCCTGAAAACTGCATTTAACTCTGAGTCTAGGAGTGCTTTTGTTTTGTTTTTTTTCCAGGAAGGGCAGAGATAATAAATCAAAAGTTACTCTTCGGGAAACAAAAATGGGGAGGAGATGAACATGTAGAAAGACAGACTGGAGAAAGGAAGGGTGAGACAATATAAGAAGAACACACAGGGATACCATAATAATATCTCCTAGCTGCCATGTAGTACTTTCACCTGCAGATCTCAACGCACTTTCCATAGGACTTAAATGTAGCACCCCCCCTCCGCCACCCACGTTTACAGGCCAGGAAACTGAGGCACAGGCTGGTGAAGAGTGTAACTGGGAATAAGGGGCTGAGATTACGAAGGGGACCGGGAGAAGAAAGGCGTAGCCCCGGTGCTGTAAGAAGCGGGGGCAAGGGGGAAGAGAGGTGCAGCACGAGGGAGGGCGGCCACCCGCAGGAGGGGGCGACAGGGGCCCTGGCAAGGGGACAGAAGGGGAGAAGGGCTCCGGGACCAGCGGGAGGGGAAGGCAGAGCGGGCCCCGCTGCCCACGCGGCTCTAGCTGGACCGGGGCCTCCAGCCCTCTCGCCAGTCACCTCGTTGATCTCTTCCTCCTCGGAGGCCGAATCCCCCTGCTCCGAGTCCGAGCCCTGCTCTTCCCCGTCCGGCTCCCGCCGCTCGGGCGGCCCCGGCGCCCTCCGCTTGGCCCGGGTAGCCATGCCGCCGTCCCCGCCGCCGCCGCCGCGCGCAGGCGCCCCGGAGCCGGAAGGCCGCAGCGCGGAGGAGGAGCAGGCAAAGGACCGGGGCGGCCCCCGCGGGTCCCCCGCACGCAGGTGAGCGGCGGGAGGGGCCCGGCCGCTGCCCAGCCTGGGGGCTGTGACTGAGAGCGGGCCGGGGAGCCGTGCGCTACAGCCGCCGCCGCCGCCGGTGTGAGCTCGGCCTGGGGCCGCGGCGGGGCCCAGAGCCGGGGGCGCAGGGGTGGCTGAGGGACGTGGAGATGGGGTGGCCGGGGCTCCTGGTGCTCAGGGTCTCGGAGCACGGAAACATGGCAGGGTGGGGGCGAGGGCAGGCAGGGTGCGGGCCAGGGGCACGGTCTGCGGGACACGGCAGGAAAAATACCGGCTCTGCGTCTTTGTGTGAAGCCCAGGAGCTTGACAGCAGGTGAACTCCGCAGAAGAGCCCGGCCTCCCTGTGCAGAGTCTGAACAGCGGGCACTCCGTTCCCCGGTGTTTGCAAAACCAAAGGGGTTTAAAGGGTGTGAGTTAAAAAAATCAACTCTCCGTTGTGTTTGTTTCTGTAATTTCGTAATCCTGGGAGGTTTCTAGTGATACATGGCGTCTTACATGGTAGATAAAACCTGAATTTCTAATGTAAAAATCAAGCAGAACCCTCCTGCCCTTCGTTTTTTAGGCCTCCTTTATACATCATAAAGAAGCAAAAAAAAAAAAAAAAAGGGGGGGGGGCAAAAGCCCCTCACTTCCCCCTTTGCAGATCACCTTACACAATTTACATTAGCACTGAAGGACAATCATTGCAATGATGGCATCCGATGAAGTGAGCTGTAGCTCACGAAAGCTCATGCTCAAATAAATTGGTTAGTCTCTAAGGTGCCACAAGTACTCCTTTTCTTTTTGCGAATACAGACTAACACGGCTGTTACTCTGAAACCTGTCATTTTGGAAGATTGGCTTTAGTTACTTGTTTTAAGGCAGGGGTAGTCAACTACTTTTTGTCAAGGTCCAAATTTCTTGATCAAGGTCCAGACTCCAGAGAAAATAACAAAAAAAAGATAAGTAAAATAAAAAGATTTTGGAGTCTGTTCAAAAAGCATCTGGCAGTCCAGATATGGCCCACGGTCTGTTTTAAGCATTTGACTTTTAGGCAAAGAATTGGCAGTGGGAACATTTCTGCTTCATTTCCAATTTCCAGATGTAAATCGACAGCTGCTGAGTAAATGGACTTCATTTTCCACTGATTCTTCTTTACAGAAATTTTTTTTAATGTTGGTCACAAGTTTGTGTATATCTCTTGAGAAATATATAAAGGAGCGTAATGTTTAAGTATATGTGGGAACAGACTGAATATATTGCCAAGGAAGTTGTGTGTATTATTCATGTATTTCCACCATTTCTAGGATACATAGGACTCTTCTATACACCAGAAATGTCTCATGGGGTTCTATATTCTTTCAGTTTATTCATCAGGAATCCAGCTGTTCAGAATAATAATTCATTAGCCAATTTCAAGGGCTCCTTCTCAGAGTCTCAAGGGCTTGAAGATTCCATTATAAATACAGATTATTATTCCTGTGTCTGTGGCACCTATAACACATTGTAATAAGCCGCAAAAGATGTTACTTTTAAAAAGTATTATTTCTAAAGAAAATCCCAATTTATAGTTTAAGTACTGATGGTATATTCCCTTAGTCATGGGAGTACAACTTCAGCAATAACAGCTGTTTCAACATTTCTGGTTTGGGAATACCATGTTCAACATGCATATTTGCCCACATTCAGCTTCTTGGCTGTCTATACTCATTCCCGTCTGTTACGGTGGCATTGTGCCTACACTTATGGTGATGTCAGTTGTCCTAGGGCATAATTGCTAAGAAAAATGAGGTTGGATAGGCTGTAGCCAAAACAATGCAAGGTTTGTCTCTTCTATGGGACATCCCTGCTGCAAGAGAGCATTGCCATACTGGTGCATTATATCACTTTATATTTTATCATACATGTCAATATATTTGCCAAATAAACCTGCCTGAACTGTGAAAGAAAAGACGACACAAGGTTCAGACAGGTTTGTAGCTGCTTTTACAGCAGATGCACTAAAGTCCCTCAAAGGACACTAGCATGGCATGACAAATATTACAGGAGTGCACAAAGCCGCAGCCACTCTCGCCCAAATTCTGTTTTCAGTCGCACACTTTGCAATCCCTTTGAAGTCAATAAAGTAGCTGCTTTCTGGCAGAAATTAAAGCAAGCCAAAGACATTCTTGGTATCAGGAGCAAGCAGGCTTACTCAAAATAAACCAGGTGGCTGCGTCCAAAGCATAAGTTGTGTGTTTTCTGTGTAAAGTGGGCATTCAGCTAATTGCATATTAGAGTAGTTTGTGATATAAGACTTTTCCCAATAATTTTTCTTTAGTTTTAATATATATTTTGCCCACAAGAACTAAACAGTGGAATTCATTTGATAGTTGGAAGCCTGTAATAAGCTTATAAGTATGGATGCTTGCCTGTTTATTATTATTCGGTATTTGACAGACAACAGGCTACCTGACAGGGAGATAATTTGGTTCTGACTATATCCAAAACATCAGTGACAACTCCCCTCCTTCCAGAATGGACCTGAATCAACTTTATGATTTCATTCTGGGGTTTTGTAGCTCTAGTTTGGCTTTTTTACTCTTCCCTAGTAGAATTATTGCCTTGGGAGGATTTTCATTTTTTCTTAGATTTACATTTTTGATGATTTCATTCTTAGTATTATTAAACATTATACATATGTCTTCAAAGAGGTGAAAGGATTTTTTAAAATGTCATTGTATGTATGTCATCTATTATTTAAAGTATGTAATTAGTGATGTATATTTTGGAAAAGTTTGTAAGTTCATATTGTGGTCAGAGTTTAGGTAATTTATGAAGTGTGTGTGTCACTATTGTTAAGAGAATGTGTGAACTGTAAGGATATTGGAGTACATATATGTTTCCTTAATAAATATTTCAATACTCTCTAAGGCTTAGACTGTTGGGTTTTTTAATTGTAATGTTCTTTTTATGTAATTTATATAACAGTTGTAGTAATTACTGGAACAACTTTTAAGAGTAAGTTAAAGTTTTTGTGTGTGAACTTTCTATGTTTAAAAAAAAAAGAAATATGAAAGAAAAACCCAGCAACATGTATATACTCACAGACAGACAGATAGAGAGGCACATACCCTCCTGAGGGCTTGATGAAGTCTGCCAAAGTTGAGACCTACTTCATTAGTCTATGTAAGAGAATTTGGAGCAGAGCTGTTCTCCTGTGTATCTTATTTGGTTTATCAGAGAACTTGGGCTTAGATCTTCCCCTGATATACTGCCTCCTGTGGACTTGCTAATGTCTGCAAGAGGAGAGCTGTGCTATAGGAAATTTAATAAATTATTCCAAAAATGGATTCTCCTTCAGGGAACTTTAACAACTCTGCCAGTTCCACACTGCATTGCAGTGCTTTAAGTTCATTATTATTAAGTGTTAATCTGTAACTGGTTGAAGTTTTGAAATGCTTAAATTTTTTATGGTGGGGTGGCTAGTGGAGATCGAGTCAATAGCAGGAAAGATTGTTAATGCCTTTAGTTTCAAAATCAAAGTTCTAATAACCTATACTCTGCAGAGGGGTATACAAAACTTTGTTTATTTTGACTTTGGGGTTTATGGAATTTTTTTTCAAAGTTATAAATGGATGAAAAATCACGAGAACACTTATTTTTCAAGAAAAAAAGCTCTGTGTTTGACACTCCCCAAAATATTTGCTCTCTCCTCTAAATTAAGCATAAAAATGTTCATGGGAATACCTTCTTCCTATGAAAAGTTAAAAGGATGTGTGTGTCAAAATTAGACTTCTTATCATGCAACTGTCATCACAACCTTATCTCAGGAGACATGATTAGCACCTAAACAATAGGAAGTATTATTATGAGTCCCAGTCATGGCTCTGATATTGAATCCTCCTGTAGGAGAGAATCACTTAGGCCCCAATTCAGCAAAGTATCTAAGCTCATGCCTACTTTTAAGCACGACTAGCTGGTCTCATTGACTTCAGTGGGGTCTGATTTTCAGACATTGAGCTCCCATAGCTTCTGTAGACTTCATTTGGAAGTGTGTGCTCTGAAATACACATATTATAAAAATAAATTCCAAGATAAAACACTACTACATACACTTTTTTTCCTGGGGAGAGGATGAAAGAATAAATGTGACAGATGTTAGTTATGTAACTTAGTGCAGGGGTTCTCACAACACATTTTTTGGAGTCCTCAGAGTGCGGCCACCAACTCTTGCTGGTGGCCACTATGACAATTTTTCCGAAAAACTTGATTAACTTTAGGAAAAACAAATAAATATGCACACATACCTGTCCAAATCATTGTAATGTATTTATGTAGGGTTGTTGGGTTTTTTGCAGATTCAGTAACAACAACAATGTACAGTTTTTTACTGGACCTAAACAGAATAGAAACACAAATAAGATGCTCTGCATGTTCTTGTCTTTTTTCGTAGTTGTTTCTTTTGCTTTTTTGGTTTCTGTTTTTTTCTTTTGAATAGAATTGCTAGCTAGTAAATCTGCTTCTGTGAAAAATTATATTTGTATGTTTGTTAATATCACTTTTCACAGCAGCAGACTTGTTAGCCAGCTGTGAAGCAGTGAAAAGTGATATTAACAAACATACAAATATCACTTTTCACAGCAGACTTACACAGCCCTGGCAAGCCAGGGGACAAATTAAGCCTTGGATGGGGTGGTGGGTAGTGAGGCATTGGGGGCCAGGGATGATGGGGTGGATGGGTCAGGGGCCGAGAGAGGCAGCGGGGGCCAGAGGCAATGAGGCAGGTGGTGAGCCTGAACCCCAGTTTCCAGACGCTGCCGCCACGTGGCTGAAGCTTGCTGCCTGCCACCCCAGGGCTGAAGCTGGAAGCCTGAGTCCCACTGCCCGTGGGAAGGTGGGGAACTCACACCGGCTGTCAGCTCCTCCTGTGTTTGTGGCTCCAGAGTGGGACAGGGCCCAGCCTCTACTTGCAAGCCCAGAGGAGGGGCTCAAATACCATGTGATGAGGTCAGTATAAGAACCAATATAGAATAGAATAACAAAGCTGTCAGAGGATGCTCATTATATTACTATGTTAATATGTTACTCGTTATTCCTTTTTAAAAGTGTTTTCTTTCAAAGTTCATTCTTTTTGTTGGTTTTCATTGTCGTTTGTTTCTCTGTAAGTGGTATCATTCAAAACCAACATGCTTTTTGCTGGCCTTATCAGGGTGGGTGTTCACTCCCAGAGAATGTTCGTTAATTGCTTACTCATTATGTAAACGGTAGTGCATCTGTCAATTATCCTGTTTCTTGTGATGCATAACTTTTACTGGCATTGTACAGAGAAGTCCTCTAGATCTAATTTAGATATTTCTTTGTTGTGTTTCAGTGATCTGTGGCCATTTTTGGTAAACAATGAAAGTTCTGTTACTGAAGGACCCCAAAGACAGAGACTCAGGACCAGATCCATATATTCAAGTAAGTAACATAGGGGTAGGGGAAGCTATCCCTTGCCTTGTTTCACTATTAAATTAATAATAATAATAATTAGCAATTAAACAAGATTAATGTGATTGTGTGTTACAAAACTAGGAAAAAGTGTTTCAAATGTTAGTATCCATTGAGAAAACTAACTTTCCAGTGTAATTTGCACTATTACAAAGAGTAGTTTTAGATATGACAGTTAATGTTCTTAGCTGAGTAATCATCCATTGTTATTGAAGTTAGTTTTAAACTGCGTAAATGACTAAATATCAGTTTGCTTTCATATAGATCAGAATTAGGATTACAGTATTTTGTAATTGTTACAAACAATTGTTAGCAGTCTCCATTGAGAGTCCAAGAACATAAATGGATATTTAAATACCTTTTACGCCTATAATTGGCCTTATCTCTGCAAACCATATTCATGTGGGCAGTTCTTACTTGTGCAGATAGTCCCACTGGCTTTAATGAACTTCATATACATGTAACAATTTGCAGGATTGGGCCCTTAGTAGTAAGGCACATCAGTAGTGAGAGACCGCTTATATCAGGGGTGGGCAAACTACGGCCCGCCGGCTGGATCCAGCCCACCAGCCATTTTAAACTGGCCCTCAAACTCCCGCTGGGGACTGGGGACTGGGGTCTGGGGCTTGCCCCGCTTCGGCGCTGCAGGAGGGTCGGGGCCTCTCCATGTGGCTCCCGGAAGTAGCGGCATGGCCCCTCTCTGGCTCCTACATGCTCCAATGGCCCTGTTCCAATGGCCCCCTCCGGTGCTCCAATGGGAGCTGCAGGGGTGGTGCCTGCGGATGGGGCAACATGCAGAGCCGCCTGGCTGTGCCTCGGCGTAGAAGCTGGAGAAGGGACATGCTGCTGCTTCTGGGAGCCTCTTGAGGTAAGTGCTGCCCGGAGCCTGCACTCCTGAGCCCTCTTCCCAACCCCCTGCCCCAGCCTTGATCCCCCTCCCACCCTCTGAACCCCTCAGTCCTAGCCCATAGCACCCTACTACACCCCAAACTCCTCATTCCGAGCCCCACCCCAGATCCCACACCCCAACCAGAGTCTGCACCTCTTTCCGCACCCCAACCCCCCACCCCAGCCCAGAGCCCCCTCCCGCACCCTGAACTCCTCATTTTTGGCCCCACCCCAGAGCCCTCACCCCCTCCCACACTCCAACCCCAATTTTGTCAGCATTCATAGCCCACCATACAATTTCTATTCCCAGATGTGGCCCTCAGGCCAAAAAGTTTGCCCACCCCTGGCTTATATTGTACCTGTTTAATGGATAAATAGAGGGCCTCAGTCTCAAGGGCTGTAAGTACAATATCTTTCAGCAGCACTAAATTAATCAACAAAAAAACAACCAAAAATTCCATAGATAGTTTTGGATTTTAGTTCAGAAAAGTAGTTGAATAGTTCTGTTGCCAAATAGCCCATTCTTATAAATAGACACTATTTGTGATGCATTCCAATGACTAGATATACTTTTATCCATAGGAATTAGGATTATACGGATTTGAAGCAGCTTTAATCCCTGTTTTGTCATTTGAATTTGTGTCTCTTCAAACTTTCTTTGAAAAGGTAAGCTTTCAACCTTGTAGTAGTCCTGTTGGAGAAATTATGCCCTATGACTGCCAAGCTACAAAGACTAATCCTGATTCAATAATACCTTCTCACTGCTATCTGTATTGCTGTTTCTCTCCTGAATTGATAGGGAGTTAAAGAACTTTTCCACAACTCCAGTCCCCTCCTTAGGTATATACCTTTTTAGATTCATCCCTCATTGCCTAATTGGACCAAAAAGCTGCTACTAACGATGGTGAAGAACTTCACTGAGCATACCAAACTTGTCTCCCTGACATCCTTAGATGATGTAGTCCCTTCTCATGTAACTAACCTGACAGATTCAGCTGGGATGAGCTATATCCAGTCTTGCAGTGACTATAATACTAGGTCAATTGCCTAGAAAACTTTGCCGTGGAAGTGTATCTGCTGCCTAGTTAGAAAACAGGCTTGAATTTAGAACTCTCTTTCTTGCTCTCCAAACGAGCGGGGGCTAGGACAGGGGTTCTCAACCTTTTTCTTTCTGAGCCTCCACCCCAACATGCTATAAAAACTCCATGGCCCACAACAACTATTTTACTGTATGTAAAAGCCAGGACCAGCATTAGGGGGTAACAAGCAGGGCAGTTGCCTGGGGCCCTGCAAAGCTAAGTTGCTCGGGCTTCGGCTTCAGCCCTGGGTTGTGGGACTTGGGGCCCCGGGCTTCAGCCCCATGTGGTGGGTCTTTGGCTTTCTGCCCTGGGTCCCAGCAAGTCTAATGCCGGCCCTGCTTGGTGGACCCATTGAAACCAGCTTGCGGCCCCCCCAGGGCACCCTGGCCCCTGGTTGAAAACCACTGGGCAAGGGGACGGCACACTTAGTGGTTTGAGCTGCTCATCAGTGACCTCTGTTTGTTAAGATCTGACTGTGTTTTCTTCTATGCTCCTGCCTACAGCATAGTGTACTGTAACACTGGGATTTACATAAAGGAAGGTATATGTAGGAAGGTGGGTTTATGCAAGAAAAAGATAGGCCTTCGTAAGAACTTGTTTGTATGATATGAACCACCTGTCGCCTAGATTCTAAGGCCAGTGTTTTCTGTTCTAGTTTCCCTACCTGACAGGTGCCCAATGGTGTGTTCCACAGAATGCTCTAAATAATGGGGATTTTATGGACTTGAGAGAGGAGGGAAGGACCACGTGAGCTGGAGAAAGAAACAGAAGAGAAATGTGTTTAGTAGGGCTGGTTGACATTTTTCGTTTTGAAACATTTTGCGGACAAAAGATGGTCCTTTTCCTAAACTGAAAACTTTCACAAAAAGCTTTTGGGTTTTTTTAAAATTTTCTGTTTTATTTTATTTTTTTGTTGAAATTGAAAGTTTCAAAAATTTTAATTATTCATTGTTGCTCCCTCTTGCCCCTCCATTTTGTCATTAAATTAATCATAGTTAGGTTTTTGGGGGAGGGAGAGTGTCACTTTTTCATTTTTCCCTTTGCCACTATAACTTTTTAAAACTTCTTTATCTTGGAGAAGCTAGAGTGGCAAAGGGAAAAATGAAAATTCAGACTCTTCAAAAACTGGAGATTTTGAATAATTACTGTGGCAGAATTAGTTTCATTTTTTCTTTTGCTATTTTACAACTTTTCAAAGGTTAGGAAAAAAGAAAAGTTAATGACAAATGCACATAATTTATTTTATGGCACCTGGTGGCAAAAAGTGAGAGGAGGAAAACAAAAATTTAGAGATTTTTTAAAAGGTATTTCCTGAAAATTTGTGGGGAGGGGAGTGAGAAATTGATCCGTTTTGAACCCTGCAAGCTAGAAACAACTTCAAAATTTTCAATTCATTCTCATAAAATGGATTTTCTTTCCTGTATTTTTTTTTAAACCCTCTACTCTGATGTTTGTTTAGAAATTCTTATTGAGTCAGTTGCCAAGCACCTGGGCCTGTTACATGATTATTAAAACTAAAAAACGAATATAAACTTTTTAATTAAACTGTAATGGAAACCACCTCTTTGTAACAAAGCCCCTGAATCCCTAATGACAGCCAAAAAGTTTTCAAAAGCAAGAGCTAAAACTCAGTCTTTTACTTTATTCTGTAAAGTTGGTTAAGTTCTGGCTGTGGTGAAGTACTTAAGGGGAAAGTTCTTGAGGAATGGATAAAAATAAAGTGGAAAACATCTGGGCATGAGTTCTGAAACACATTGGAAGAGCTGTTCATCCCACAGAGGAAGACTCCCCTTAGAATGCATTTGTTAAATTAGAGGATCATCTCATGCAGAAGCAATCCACTTTTCAATATATTTGAGACAGATAGGCAACTTTCTGCAATATCGTTGGGAGACCCTTTTGTATTGAATGTATGAATGGTACCTCTCTGGGCCAGAGATTGTATGCTTTCCGAGAGGTGAGGGTTACCACGGCTCCTTCAGGAACTGAAATCAGTAAGGGATGATCAGCACAAATCATTCAGTTTATAACACCTCCAGAAAGGTACTACCACCGACGGAGGCTTGCATATTCTGGTTCTAACTGGATTTTCCAGAGGCCAACAGGCAAGAAAGTACTTTTGGATAAACAGCCCCATCTTAAAATAACTCAGGGCCTTCATTCTGGTTCTTGATCTAAAGACTGAACTTGCACCCATGTGGAAAATCTAGTTGTCAGGTTTGAAGGACTGACATTACCAGTGACCTATGTTGAAACTGGGGGTGACACTGGTAAGCTTTGTAGCATGTGTGTACGTTTTTTTTGTTGTTGTTTTTATATGCTTTCTTTGTGATGATTTTACCTTAATAATAAATGTACTGGCTTAGAAGGAGCTGTGGGGTAATTTGTAAGTGCTGGCAGTACACTGGCCATATCCCTCAAAGAGGAAGCAAAGGACAGGCACTGACCTTTTAGGCAGACTGGCTTACTGAGGTATTGCAATATAAAGCTGGGAGCTGTTCAGCCTTAAAACCCCCAGGTCAGAAAGGAGTGAGACACTGGTTTCCATCCAGGAGAGTTGATGGCTGGAAGCCAGAAACCCTTGAGGGAGCATGGATGGAGAAATGTAGCTGCAGTTACCCTGAAACTTTGAAATACGGCTTCATGGTTTTCCAACCTGATGCTGGATTTAGACTTATACATTATGAGAGTTTACATCTAAAATGTTGTGACACTCTGTACCTCGAGGAGCACCCTGTAGCCCGCAGATTCATCATCTATATATAATTGTGATATTGCATATAAAGCATGCCACGTGAGGTATCAGAGGAAAGGTTATGATCTTCTGAAACCCACTGTTCCATCTAAATATGTATATCATCAATGCATATGAAGTTATGAGAATTGTGTTGTATGATTGTCACTAAAATATGCTGTGGGTTTGGGAAGCGTCCAGATACTAGCTCCCCAAAGACAAGGAGGGGATAACCGAAGCTCGGGCGGGTATCCAACAACCATCAACAGCCATTGTCCAGTAAGGCAGTTACAATTCAATGGCTCACTTGCACAAGGCCACACCAGGGGAATTACTTAACCTTGCCTGGGGACTCAGCAATGCCCACCGACATGGCTGGATTAGTGTTCTCCAAGCACATGGATTAAGGGTATAAAACAGAACACAGGGGCCCCATGCTTTGCCCTCTCTCCTCCCCGCACCTATGCTGCAAGCAGCAAGGAAAGACACTCAGAAGACTGAAGATTCCAACAGAGGAAACTGGCCCAGGTTTCAAGGGTGAAACCTTTGTCATATGAACTGCAATATCCAGTGAGGTGAAAAAAACTGCTTAATCTAGATGTTGCCAAGTCTGATAGAGTTGAGAGTTTAGATTACGTGCTTGTATTTTCTTTTCTTATGGTAACCACTCTGACTTTTTGCCTATCACTTATAATCACTTAAAATCTTTTATAATTAATAAACTTGTTTTACTGTTTATCTTTACCATTGAGTTTGCCTGAAGTGCTTGATAGATCGGCTCAGGTTTACAGGCTGATGTATATCCACTTTCCATTGATGAAGTGGTGAACCAATTAATAAACTTACATTGCTCAAGAAAGGGTCTAAACAGTGCAAGACGGTATATTCCTGGGGTACAAGGCTGGGAGCTGGGGGGATTTGCCAGGTGCCTTTCTCTTTGTGATTCATGAGTGGCTCTGGGAGCATTCATGCAATCTAGCTGGGTGTGGGGCTCCACATGTGGTTGTGCTGAGTGATAGTGCCTGGAGGGGTTTGCTGATTGTCACTAGCAAAGCACTGTGAGGGATAGCCCAGGCTGGAGAGTTAAAGGGGCACAGGGGTCCCACAGTCCCAGGCTGCACCCTGTCACAAATGTATAAAGTTGCAGTAAAGTGAGTAACTTAAACTGAGCAGCAGAGTTGAAAATGATGAAAAACCATATGGAAAGAGTGTATTGGTCCTGTATACGTTATGTTACTGTCACTTAAGTCTTAGTGAATGCATTAAATACAGAGTCTTTTTCTATAGAATAGCTCTTTCAATGTGCTTTGAGAAATCATGCTCAGGCTTAGACAGTATTCACATCTGTTCCCCATCTGAACTCTGACAGGGCCTGTTAGTCAGCTGAAGAGAGCTTTAGATGCTAGCTGGTTCAAAGAAAACAATGAAAGGAGACTCGTGATGGATGTTCTGGTTATATAGCTCTCAATTTGACAAGGCGGATTTCTCCTTCCCTCTCCTCTGCCCCTGGGCTGGAGGCAAAGATATTTTTAAATTACAATTGTTTTAAAGTTTGGGAAACCAGGTTGCTGAGGGTCATCCCCAGCTGTGTGAGAATTTCTCTAGCGCCAGGCAAGTGATGTTACTGTCAATGGACATATTGAGGCTGCAGCACCTCTCCTTCCAAATGCTTGCTGTACATGCACAGTGTGTTTTCTAAATGTTTATGGAAGTTACTGTGGGGCAGCTCATTAGCACAAGTTCTGCACTTACGCATACTTTACCATGTCCTGCAGCTGCAGAACTAAGACTTAAAAAAAACAAACCCCTTACTATGATACAAACTAATTAGCAGTGAATGAGTTGGCCAGTTATGAATCTAATATACACAGCCAGGGTTATGAGGCATGGGTGATCCCAGTTATATACTACTTGAAAAAGCCCTAAGATAGTGCTTTCTTTGCAGCTTCAGTAGTATTAAATACACTTTATGAGGAGGTTAAATGAAACAAACAGCTTTGGTGAAATCCTGGTTTCGCTGAAGTAAATGGGAGTTTTGCCATGGACTTTAGTGGAGCCAGTATTTAACCCTACTATAAATCGTATCCCTTTTTATTCTCAGAGTATGCAATATACATGTGTTTGTTATTAGCATTTTGTGTTGTAGATCTTTATATGATCTCTGATTGCTAACCCAAATTTATCTATAAGCCTCAGACATCCGACAGTCCTAATTTTAATTTTATCGTATGTAAAGAAATCATATAACTGAGATGATAGAAAATGGTATTTATGCTAAAGAAGTTTTCCCACATTATTTGAATATTCGTTATTTGTGTGTTCTATATTAGGGTTATACGCCTGCAGTAGGTTCCATACAGAGCCAGTTTCAGGATTGGGCGCTTAGTTGTTAAAAAGTATCTTAAACAATTGCCCTGTACTCCTGTATAAGATGAGTATTTTACACTTTTTATGCCAGGTTTTGAAAAGAGCACCCAAAAGCTCCCATGCAGGAGCCTAAATAAAGTAGCGAGATTTTCAAAAGTGCTCAGTACTTTTCAGCCCCCCATTACGCTAGAACCAGGAGGGGGAAAAGTGTCTTTAACAGCTGTCTTACCCTGGGCTTCAAATTTTGTGCTGCACCCACAAAATTGCACACTTGATGTTCTCTTTACCATTTTAAAAATTATTTTGTTTAAAATTTGAGATACATAGTTCTGTGTTTTCCTTGTTCTTACAAATATCCAGGGATATTTACTGAAATGCTGAGTTTAAATTTGTAATCTGTTACTTTGTTCAGACAAGGCCTACAATTATTAGGGTCCACCAGAAATTTTTTGGTTGCTGTTGTTTTTTGCATAGACAGTCAGTAATCTGAACTATTCTTCACCCTGGCAGTGAGGCAAGCACCTGCCCTCATGATACTTTGAGTTACTGCTAACAATAATTATTAGCTTCTCCTGTAAGAATTTTAAATCCATCATATACTTTTCTCACATTCCAGTCTGGTGAGAAGAATTTATGTCTGTTCCTATATTCAGATTTCAGAATTAACGTTGTCTTGTGTGAAAGTTTGAGTTAACCTGAATTCAGTGTTATAAATCTCATTAATATTTCTGCTACTTTTATTAAGTGATCAAAATATTTGACACTTTGGACTGTAATTTTCATATTGTAAAATTGTAACATTCACTGTATGTTTTTTGAACTTCCCAGAGTTTATCTAAATATATTTTCTAAATTGTTTTTTGGTAGCTCTCTCATCCAGATAGTTATGAGGGTTTAATTTTTACGAGTCCAAGAGCAGTAGAAGCTGCCAAGTTATGTTTGGGAGAGAATAGTAAAAATGAAGGTAAGTGCAGATTTGTATCGTTGGTTCTGTCTTTTTAAATGAAGTTTTATAAATTTCATTCTCTCGCCCACCAGAAGCTACTTAGTGTGCATGTATGGGTATATTTAAAAAAAAAATTATCTAATAATTGACTTCAAATATTTAAAGGCACCATGCTGCTTTATGCTTAGGTGAGCTTTCACATGTAGAGATTTTGTTTGTTTGTTCCCCCCCCCATAATAATATTTTTCTAGTTATTATAACAAAAATAACTCTGAGTGCAAATAACTCTAATTAGACTTCATTTTTCCCCATGAAGTGAATGAAAGTTATTCTTCTTAGTAATGCTAGGACAATAGTAAGCACCAACTAAGGAATCTGTTTCAGTTTTTAATATATAAAGGTATATTCTGGGACTGTACATAGGAGTCTGCTGAAAACTCTCTAGCCCACTAGAAACTGGCCATCCCCATCATCATGCATGTATGATTCTCATGAAATCTTACTTGAAACAGTTTTTTCAAATCTTGAATATAAAATCTGTCATGTGGATTGAAAAGTAGCGAAAAGACAGTGAACAAATGATAATGAATAAACAGCAATGTACTAGGTTGGGTGGAAAAGTCTTGTGGAACATTATATAGAAATTGTCATACCAGATTAGATCAATAGTCTGTCTAGTTGGGTATTCTGGCTTTAACAGTGGCTAGTATAAGTGGGTAGTGCTTCAGAGGAAGGTGCAAGAAAGCATATAACTGGACAATTATTGAATAGCCTGCATATAGAGAGCGTTTCTTTCTATTCCCAGACAGTTAATAATTGGTTTACTCTCCATAGAACAAGGATATATACCCTTTAATATTTTTATCTAACTGTCCTGGGGTGCTCTACTCACTCCTGCGGATTAGCTCTGCCAGGCCAACTCCCCTTCCTGCAGTGTCACTCCTGTTTACCATCTCCCTCGACATGCTTGGTTTAAACACACTTTAGTCGTATTTCCAGCATATATTCATAACTTTTTGTACACATCCTGTGCATACATCATGCAAAAATGTTAATGATCAATGTGTTGTTAGTTTTGAAATGAAACCTCACAAAGATATTTGTACAAAGATTGTTACAATAGTGTGTAGGGTCTGAATACAAGGTGTGTAGCATCACACGTCTCCTTTTATTCGGACTCCTGTGTAAGCTAATCAGTCCCAATCTTTTCAATATCACCTGATATGGAAGGCTTTCCTTTCTTCTGATTATTATTATTATTATTTTATTATTATTTTTGCACGACTCTCTCTGGATCTTTTCTATTTCTATTAAGCCATTTTTTAAAAAAACTGAAGGGCAGAAATGAACTCAGTATATTTCATGTGAGTCTGTGCTGTTGTTTTATATAAGGCATTATAATAGGAGACCTATCAGATCTATCTCTGCTCAATCAGTTTTTCAGGAATTGGGAAGAGGAGGCTGGAGCCGAACAACATTGCTCAGTGTGAAGCTATAATTTAACTAACATATTTAGAAAGAAAAGCTATTTCCTAGCCATTTTATTTTGGGGTCTGCTTCTCTAGGATATTTTTTTTCCATATTGATAGATCTATTTTTCTTTTTATTCAAAGCACAATCAGCGTATACATTTGTCTTCTTATTTTTATAAAATAATAGAGCTGTATAGTGAAGTATTCCAGTGCATGAATATAGGATTTATTTACCATTCTTTGATTTGTTGGCATGAAATCTTGGATTTAGTCTATGTCTAAGCTTTCAGTTTTATGACTGAATCTATATTGGATATCCTTATTGTGCAATTTGAAATTCATCAGTTTATCATGCACTTTTTGCTCTGGAATTCTTTTTCTTCTGCAAGTTTAACTGAGTTTTTATTCCTAGTTAACGTCAAAATATAAATGAGCATTACAAGTTACAGTTGATCTGGTACCATGCAAGTATGCATTAAAAATACTACTTAACGCAAGTAATTGAAAACAGTCTTTGTTCAACCAAAGCTTTTTGAAGCATGTTACAGACTGTTTTTAGAGTGAACCATATATCTGATTTAAAATCTTTATTTTGTACACGTAGAATTGCTGACATTTATAGTGTAGTATTGGTTATTAGTATTTTGGTGTGCTCACAGTGTTCTCAAGATAAATAAGCAATCTTTTGGGCAGAAGTCCAAATACTCTAGTGTTTATGCTTTATTGCCAAATGCTTACACATAATGTAATGTTTTACAGCCTGGAGAAATTCTCTACAAGAAAAATGGAATACCAAATCAGCGTATGTTGTAGGAAAAGCTACAGCTTCTCTAGGTAAGCCGGATTAAAGAAGAAACCCTTATACAAAGCAACCTCTTCAGTACAATTCTTGAAGCGTTAACCTTAGCTCAAGGTTGCACAGAACAAAGGCATAAGAAGCTCCTTTTCATTAACAAGTGAAAGTTTCTAAAAAGTCAGCTTTATACATATCATCAGAACAACACCAGCTAAGGATATGGCCCTGGGGTGCACGTTATTTTCCCTATTATAATGCAATTGCGATTACATTAATGGTGATTTAAAAGATTAGTCAAAAAAAGAAAAAAACAGGTATTGAATTTATATGTATATTTTGTATGGATGAAATGCTGGTGCCATTGAAATCAGTGACAAAATTCCCATTGACTTCAAGGGGGTAGGATTTCACCCATTGTTTCTATGTTGTGATCCACCATCAGAGAGTTTAAAGAAATTGTATACATTGTTTTAATTATGTTGTACAAATAACTCATGCTGTGGACAAAGAATCCTTCTACCATATGTTGAAATCCAATTAATTGATAGCTAAGTTGTTTGCCTTTTGTTTTTATTTTGAGAGCATTTCAAAGCAGCGGTAGGCTGGTAGCACAAATCAGCTATTATATAGTTCTCTTAATTGGAGTTTACTGCACTTTTTCAGTTTTATTAATATCAGTTTTATTTATTTACTTTATCTTTATTTTATAAATGACTTATTCAGTATATGGTTAGCTGAATTAATTTTAACCACTTTATCTAATGTGTAGATTCGCTGTTTGTTCGTTGGCCTGATACATTGGTTATAACTCTTTAACTCAGTGTTTATGTTTAAGACCTCGGTGTCCCATGCAAGTTCTACATTTCTTCTATTAAGATAAAAAGAAAAGGAGTACTTGTGGCACCTTAGAGACTAAACAATTTATTTGAGCATGAGCTTTCGTGAGCTACAGCTCACTTCATTGGATGCATACTGTGGAAACTGCAGAAGACATCCGATGAAGTGAGCTGTAGCTCACGAAAGCTCATGCTCAAATAAATTGGTTAGTCTGTAAGGTGCCACAAGTACTCCTTTTCTTTTTGCGAATACAGACTAACACGGCTGTTACTCTGAAACCTGTCTATTAAGATACTACATCACATAGGTAAACAAGATGCAACATAGGCCTATAAAGAGACAAGCAGCACAGTTTGATTCTCAGTTTTTTCTGCTACTGTTAGCTATTGTGTGTGTAGTTTTTAGTGTTATGGGTAACCAAAGTCTAAATCAGAAAGTGTAGAACATTTGACATTTAGCTGGGGTACTGCTGGATAAGTCAATATTGTGTTATTTAAAGTGTACAGGACTGTGGGTTTTTTTCCTCCTGTTAGTTTGGCACATTTTAAATGATATGTTAATTTCATTTAAACCCCGTCTGCTTGTAAACTTCAGCGTGCTAGATGACATTTTGTTGTTTGAATTAGAAGATGAATTTATATGGCAACTGTTTTGTTACAAGTTGCATGATGTTCTTCATTAGCAGATGTCAATAGCTATGTGATGTGATTGCTTGCACCTATCTCATTGCCTATACCACCTCAATTTGGTTTAAGTACATAGCCTGAGCAATTGTTCAGTTCCCTGCAAAAATATCTTATAATCGCATGCCCATGAGGACAAGCAAGACTCCAGAGCTAGATACGGGGTTTTATTCCCCTCAGTATGACTGTATAAATCTCACTAAGTCTACCAGGATGTATGTGAGAGCCTCAAGGAGACAAAAGATAGCTTAGCTTTGCATCAGATGTTTTGCTTTTGTGCAAGAGACCTAGAATGTTTAGTGATATTTAGCATATATGGATTAAATAAAAAGACTGATACAATCTGATCCTGAATGGCTGCTTAGCATGGGGCTAATCTGGATTTAATTTCTAGAAGTGCAAAAGAGATTAATTTAACTGCACATAGAAGGTCACAATTCACAGTACCAGTCAAGATAAAGAAAATTATATGGACCGAAAGGAAGCTTGAGCCAGTCGCATCTGACCCTTTTTAGTTAATTTGGGATTTCCACCATATATGCCTTTATGGTGAATAAGAGACATATTGTACTCTTGGATTTTCAGTTTTTTATCCTGCATTGCAGAGGGGAGCTACACACCTGATGAGCTATGTCTATATGCTCAGCAGGAGCACAGGTGCAATCACAGGGAGTGCACCCTGTTCTGTGCAGCAAGCCAACACGGGCACCTTTGCCCTCTGTAAATTTGGGGCCCATGATTAAGGGTACATTTAGTCATGGGTATTTTTAGTAAAAGTCATGGATAGGTCACGGGCACTAAACAAAAATTCACGGCCTGTGACCTGTCCATGACTTACTAAAAATACCTGTGTCAAGATTCCTTCCCCACTCTGAACTCTAGGGTACAGATGTGGGTACCTGCATGAAAACCCCCTAAGCTTATTTTTATCAGCATAGGTTGAAACTTCCCCAAGGTACAAACTATTTTACCTTTTGCCCTTGGACTTTATTGCTGCCACCACCAAGCGTCTAACAAATATATAACAGGGAAAGAGCCCGCTTGGAAACGTCTTCCCCCCCAAAATCCTCCCACACCCTATACCCCCTTTCCTGGGGAAGGCTTGATAAAAATCCTCACCAATTTACATAGGTGAACACAGACCCAAACCCTTGGATCTTAAGAACAATGAAAAAGCAATCAGATTCTTAAAAGAAGAATTTTAATTGAAGAAAAAGTAAAAGAATCACCTCTGTAAAATCAGGATGGTAAATACCTTACAGGGTAATCAGATTCAAAACATAGAGAATCCCTCTAGAGGAAACCTTAAGTTACAAAAAGACACAAAAACAGGAATATACATTCCATTCAGCACAACTTATTTTATCAGCCATTTAAACAAAACAGAACTGAACGCATATCTAGCTAGATTACTTACTAAGTTCTAAGACTCCATTCCTTTTCTGTTCCTGGCAAAAGCATCACACAAACCGAGAGAACCTTTGTTTCTCCACCCCTCCAGCTTTGAAAGTATCTTGTCTCCTCATTGGCCATTTTGGTCAGGTGCCAGCAAGGTTATCCTAGCTTCTTAACCCTTTACAGGTGAAAGGGTTTTTCCTCTGGCCAGGAGGGATTTAAAGGTGTTTACCCTTCCCTTTATATTTATGACAACCTGTGACTAAAACTTGGGTGGGTGGCTGCAGGTGTTCAGTGCGCGGGGGGCGGCCTAGGACTGCCGTTGGTGTTGGGGGAAAGGGAGCCTGGCCGAGGTGCATGGCTTGAGACCTCTGCTGGTGCTGGGGGGGAGGTGGGCTGATGCACACGGCCGGGGAACCCTGCTGGTGCTGGGAGGTCGGGGGCGGGGAGAGAGCAGGGTTGGCAGAGCTGGGAGGGGCTCCCTACCCGGCTCCGTGTCCCTGCAGCTTCTAGGCATCAGAGGGGCACAAGCACCGTCTGCTGCAGCTCCCATTGGCTGGGAACCGCAGCCAATGGGAGCTGTGGGGGTGGGGCCTGCAGGCACGGGCGGCCTTCGACGTAGAGCCCCCCCGGCCCCTGCGCTGCCTAGGAGCTGTAGGGCCATGCCAGTGGGAGCTCCCCACCCTGAAGTAAGTTTCCCCCCTACCCTTCCCAACCCCCTGCCCCTAAGCCCCCTCCCACACACCCAAACTGCTGCTGCTGGCTCTGGGGCTGCCCAGCTCGGGCAGCCTTAGCCAGCAAGAGCGGCTGCAGAAGTCACGGAGGTCACGGAATCTGTGACCTCCGTGACAGACTTGCAGCTTTACCCACAAACAGGTTCCAGAGTGAAGTTTAGATACTCAATAATCCCCCATGGTGCTCTCCTAAAGCAGTTCCCTCTGTGTGATCAAGGATCAAATCCTTAGGTGGTACATTACTTAAAACAATGATTCAAGAAAATCTAAAGGAAGTTCAGAAAAAGATGGATCAAGTTGGATCTCCTTTTTCCATTCAAGTGTTTCTGAAAATAAATTCAGATTGGTTGTCACATTCTGTCAAACAATATATTTCTTTGTTACTTTTCTTACAGTGGAGGAGATTGGCCTTGCTCCACAAGGAGAAAAGTGTGGAAATGCTGAAAAACTAGCTGGATACATTTGCGCAAGTATGCAGAAATCTTTCAATTAAGGCAAATTTATTTTAAACTTATTTAAATTTATTTTAAAATACTGCACGTAGTCTGTGTAGAGGTGTTCAGTAGAATCCTGAAACGCCATTTGTGGGAATGCTTCAGATGTCCCCAACATGTTTTGGATAAATAGGTTTGTGCTATACAGAATCCAATCAGTATATTAGTTTATAGGAAGTAAATTGTAATAATAATTATAAAATATTTTATGGTCCAACAGACAAAGTGGCATTTACTGACCGTATTAGCCATGACTTTCATAACGTGATGAAAGGCAGAGCTGCAGATGTCGCCTGTTTATGTATCTTGGTGCAACTGATATTCCATATCCCCTTGATACTGACTTTCCTTGCTGCAGAATTAGACATTACCCCAAACCAAATGAGGCTGGCATTCCGCCCCCCACCCCATTGTCCAATGATTCAAAAGTAGATAAAGGGATAACCCTTTCTCCCTCACAATTAACCAGACAAGTTCCAAACAAGAATTGTTTTGAGAAAGTTATGAAAGCCGGGGTGGGAGGAAGGTTCCAATGGAAAGCTGAACTTAGCTTTTGTTATGGTGAAAGCTGTAATGCGGGACTACTAACTACTTCTAACAGTATCAAACTCTTGTCTGTTCTATGTGATTTCAAGTCAGCTGGTCCAGTGCAAAATGCTAATTTAGAAAGCTTAGGTATTGTGTTTATTAGTTGTTGTTATACTGACCTGCATTGCATATAGCCATGATGTTAAATTGTTATGTATTGTATGCACAAATAGTGGGGAACCAACCAGCTCCATAATCAGCAATTTAAAGTATCAATTTTCCCTGTAGTAGTGTTTTTGAGAAACATGTTTAGGCCTGGTGGCTGATTATTGTTTATTGGGCAACTGTAAGATAGAACAACTACAAGCTGTACAGAGATGTTTCATGATCAAACAGCTGGGATTCTAGACTTAGGAGAAACCTATGCCATAAGAGATAATTGCTAAGGAAGTGAGACTGGCATCAGAACTTCTGATAATATAGTGTTTAGGAGAGTTCATAATTGATGTTCATACTGACTTTAAAGTGTGTGCAAATTCAGATTGATATCTGCTTGATGAGATACTTAACAAAAGAAGATCAACAGATTTAGGCAGGAATTAATGTTAAAAAGGCTTTGAGATTTATTGCTAAATTGAGCTCTGTGTGTGTGCGCCAGCTGTAGAAGCTCTATAAGGTTGTGCACCCAGTGTCTAGGTGCTCTGTACCCTAAGTCCACTGAATATTGAGTTTGTCCCTCTGCTGGCAATGCAAGGTATCAGGGAGTTAAGGAAACTGCACTGCAGAGTCTCAAAGAGATAGTGAAATTGAAGATTGGGGGAGATAACCATTCAACTGAAGAATTGCTTTTTACAGGCCAGGGAGATGAGAGTTTTCTGCTCCAAACATTGTGGGGGAGGGGAGAAAACATTGGTTTCGGTACGTAGGCAGTATCCATCAATAGAACTGAGAATGACCCAGGCTTTGAAAAGTCATTTTATTTAACCAATAAAATGAAAATGGTCCACCTTTGGGCAGCCAGATGCAGAAACACAGATGGTGATCAGTGCAGTTATTCTAGCTGTTAGGTGAATTACTGTAGCTGCTGTCTTAAATACTTCATTACTTGACCACACCTTATCATCCTGCTGACTACATGTATCTTCTAGCGAGGTGCTAAAATACTGTATTGATGGACATGGGGTCAGAACCTAGACAGATTATTTTTTGGCCATTGGACATAACATTTTTTGTGGATGGAGGGTTATTAGTACAGTCTTTTATGCACAACAGAAATTTATGTAGCTAAATGAAAAAGTGGGATTAGAGCTGTCAAACTTTTATTTACAGAGAGGCTACAAGATTTTTGTTAAATTGCATAAGCAGGTTTTTAAATAAATTGAATCTTCTTGATAATCAAGAAAGATAGCTGTGGACTTAAATAAAAAAAATTCTGGAAATGAAAAATGTTGTAATATTTTGGCCTATACAAGACTGCACAAGGCATAAAAGAACAACTCATGGTCCCTGTCCTAAAGATCATGCAGTACAGAAGGTTTTCTCTGAGATTATTTTTTAAAAATGTGTGGGTAACTGTAATTTTGGATTATAGGTTAGTATTTGTGGGTTTTGCAGAAAAGGTGCATTTTGAAGAGAATTTGAAAGAATTGAGGACAGATGTCTGGGCCATGTGATCTGAGAATGTGGAAAAAAATCATAGATTTAGGATATATGCAAGATAAGAAAAAAAAAAAAGATCTGTAATACCACAGATTACTCTCCAGTGCCTGGAATTGTGACATTTTTAGGAAATCCAATAATAAGAAAAGACCTGAACTGCACAAAAGAAAAATGACCTTTAAGAGCTCTATTGATTGCTCCAAGACAGTGCTGTATTACAGAAAAGGAAGTCTTTATCTGACCCCAATAAATGACTGTACCATTGCAATGAGTACAACAGCAGCCCTGGAAAAAATAGAGGATTGACTACCATGATGGTTCAAAAGTGATGAAAAGGAGGGAGGGCAAACTAGCCCTTTGTTTTAAATTAAATCTAAAGAGATTTTTGGTTTGGCTGCTGCTTATATTACTTTTAGGAAGATAACCTGCCCCCATCTGGGTGTGTCCATTAAAAGCACTGCCCTCTCCCCAATAGACTTTGTCTCACTCCCCCCTCTGTAAGCCCCTTCTCTTCCTCCACGTGTGTTCTCTGTGGGTTGGAGGGACAGTGGGTTGCTCTGCTGATACACTTATCCCAGCTTATTGTACACTCTTCTTGGCCCAGCAGCTGCTTTCCTGTTCTGCACAAACTCGGGCAGTGCAGAGCAGGGAGGTGGTACTGATAGAGGCAGCCAGATAGAAAACAGTACCTTCTGGTGAGAGCAGGTGAACTACCTCCAGAACCAACAGCAGCCTCTGGAAGCCACCAGCAGGAAAGCAGGAACTGCACCTTTTACACCAATTTGGGAAAAATTCCTGGGCTGAGGGCAGCTTCTTGTTAAATCACAAGCAACATTTTAGAATACTACAAAATTGCAGGACTCTCAGTACACTTGCAAGAAATGCAATCCTGAATGTATCGTAACAATATAGAAAATTTCAATCAGTGGGGACTCCTGTTGCTGATATAAACATAACCAAACTCAGTCTTATCAGGTTGGGTATAAATAGGGGCAATCAATTTATCAAATTGTTTATAACAACCTCTGAGGTAAGAGTTAAATTATAATAATGTCCTGAATCAATGTTTTCCATTATGCACTTATTAGTCAACTATTTCTTTTTGCTTATACATAAAATTACAAATAAGGAATTAAATGAGAAGACTAAATCTAGATAGAGCAGAAGATTGTATGTCATTAATATTTGCTGTCAGCTCAGAAAAAAAACCCTGAAGTGGTTACATTTCTTTTGTTATTCACTTTCTATGTCTTTGGCTTAGCTAATCAGGAGAATAGATCAAATGACTCCTTAATTAAATAGGTAGTTTCAGTCTGTTTTCAAGACAAATCTTTTTAGCTTTATTAGAATTTAATGTCTTTGTAGTGTTGATTATGTAAGTTAGAGGATGCTTCTGGGGCCAGTGTTTGTTACATTGTATATTGATACAGAGCTATCGAACTATTATTCTTTGCTTTGTAAACACAAGTCAAAAAGGATTAGTGTTACTTTCCAGATATCACATTGGCATTTCAATTAACTGACATGAGCTTTGGTTGGAGTGATATTAATGTATTTTGCCTTTATCTCACAGAATACTCTTCTGCATTTTATCTCAATTTTTTGCTTCCTGTAATTTATTACAAACATGTCTCTGGGTCCTAATAAAACTTCAGTTTGCAATTAGGATATTCAGATGAATCTGTGTTGACTGCTAATAAGGTCCTTCGATTTGATTTTTACTATGGTGTCTGTTTTTTCCCCAGAGGCAACTCTGGTGCTTAATGCTGAAAAACAAGAATCTCCTTTCAGTGCTTAAAATAAACAACTCAATCTGTGGTTTATTGTTCCAATAGACTCCTGAAGAAAATTCTCTTTAAGGACCTCACTTATTTAAAAAAGAGTAATGTAGTTGTGCAGAATTTTGCCTCAGACCGTTGTGTGCCTCAGTATATTTTTTACACTAAGTATCCTATAAAAAAGCAAATGTGTGCACAGTCTTTATTAGAATATGTCCACTGCTCAGATGTTGTTTAGTGCTGAAAAAAATCACAAGAAGTTTGTTGTTCCATTTAGGAAAAAAGGAAGATTGGTAATTTCCATAGTTTCATTTGCTTCTGACATGGACCCCCATTTCATTAAAATATTAATTCCCCAATTGGGATCTCTTTTCAGCGGTAAAAATAACAATTGCAAAAGCATTATTTAGAAACAGATACTACAGGAAGTTTGGTTAGAATATCGAGTATGGTGTAGTATTTCAAGTCGTAATATGGTGGAGGGAGCTGTGTTACTTCTTTTGTTAAAAGCACTCAAAATGTTAACCAAACGCCCGCCAAACCACTGTCTTGTTTTAAGCAGAAAGCAGTGATGGGCAGTAACATAGAAAAAGACTGGGAAGACTGCCCATATACACCTGGCCTTCTGGTGAACCTTGAAATAAATAGTGATCCAGATTGTTTACATGCACGCACACACGCACACGCGCACACACTTACTTTTCCCCAAGCATCTAGCTCAATGAGGCCCTGATCTTGATTCGGGCTTCTGCACGCTACCATTTTACAGAGAAATATAATCATATCCCTCCTTCCTCTGTTATCTTTCACCTCTTTTTTATAAGTACACAATCCACTTGCAATAAACAGCAACAGTTTTCTAAAGCAATGACCTAAATTTATTTTAAAAATCCCTAAAATCCAGCAAAAGATTGAAATATTCCCAAAATACAGTTAATGTTATCTCATTCCCATCCAGTGGGGAGCTTCTGTTCACAAACACTGCCGTCATTCTTGTTGGAATGGGTCTTCACTTTCATGCCTGCCATATCAGATAGGGTTTGTGGGTACATAGATTCCAGTAATAGACCGTTAAAAATGCCAACATAGAGATCTGAAAAACCATCTGATAGTGCCTTATAGGATCTTATAGCTGTGTGGGTAAGGATCTTAGACAGATTGTAATCCAAATGTATCATCTCCTTCTGAGCTGATGTCTCCATTTAACTGATCAGTCATGAAGAAGCAAGCATCAGAAACATACGAATCAAAGATTGTCTCCTTTCCAAAAATCAACCAGGAAAGAGCAGCCTTCCTGCTCTTTCAACTGATGTCAGCAAGCTCCTCCCAGCATAGCAACAATTAGGAATGGGGGCCCTCCATCTCAAAGGGTAAGGATGGGTGGGGAGACTCCTTTGAGACACCATGGTAAAGGGAGTAGGAGTTGCTAGAGGTAGCTTTGGAATGCCCTTGCAAAGCATTCTGTCTCTTTCTTCAGTTGCCTGTTCTATCCCCTACATAGCGTGACCTATCATGGAGTTATCCACGGCTCAGATGGCTGCAGCTACATTCTGTTGGATTAAGCCTTTGAATAGCAAATCAAGTATCAGAGTAACAGCCTTAAAAAGAAAAGGAGTACTTGTGGCACCTTAGAGACTAACCAATTTATTTGAGCATAAGCTTTCGTGAGCTACAGCTCACTTCATCGGATGCATACTGTGGAAACTGCAGAAGACATTATATACACAGAGACCATGAAACACACACACACAAACTCACTCTCCTGCTGGTAATAGCAGGAGTTTTGGGGGGGGGGGGTGAGAAAACCTGGATTTGTGCTGGAAATGGCCCACCTTGATTTTCATACACATTGTAAGGAGAGTGGTCACTTTGGATAAGCTATTACCAGCAGGAGAGTGAGTTAGTGAGTTTGTGTGTGTGGTTTTTGGAAAAGGGGCGGGGGGGGGGTGAGAAGGCCCAACTTGATTATCATACACATTGTAAAGAGAGTGGTCACTTTGGATGGGCTATTACCAGCAGGAGAGTGAGTTTGTGTGTGTGTGGGCAGGGGGGGGGGGGGCGGAGGGTGAGAAAACCTGGATTTGCACTGGAAATGGCCCAACTTGATTATCATACACATTGTAAGGAGAGTGATCACTTTAGATAAGCTATTACCAGCAGGAGAGTGGGGTGGGAGGAGGTATTGTTTCATGGTCTCTGTGTATATAATGTCTTCTGCAGTTTCCACAGTATGCATCCGATGAAGTGAGCTGTAGCTCACGAAAGCTTATGCTCAAATAAATTGGTTAGTCTCTAAATCAAGTATGTGTCTGAAAATTGGGGAGTGACTGTCGAGAAGGAGATAACTTACATTTTACTTGGTATTCTCTATTGAAAGGCAAAGGAAATAGAATATAGGAATGCAATTTATCTTTTCACCAGATCTTTTTAGCCAATGTATTCACACTACAGCAATGGAATCATTTTTAATTTACATGCTAAATAGGCTCTGCCTTCTGAATTGCAGACGTGGCTTGAACTACAAATGTTTTCAGTGATCTTAGTTTTGTATGCACTTATGATGAAGCATACTGCATTTTCAGTATATATTCAAAATTTGACATTTTAAAGTGTCATTTGTGCCAACTGTTAAAAATGTAACCATGATTTAAATTTGCTAATGTGCTTGTTTACAGGGGAAACACCTAATTCATCACCTCTTCTTTTTCCTTGTGGATCTCTCAAAAGAGAAGTTCTTCCAACAATACTCAAAGAAAAAGGTTGTTGCAGCCTTTAGAGCTTTATTTTAATTTGTTAACTTATTGTGGAAACCCCCACCCTTCCTCAAAGTAATAGTAAAAGATTAAAGGCTTATTCTTCATTGTGAACCATCCATGGATTTGTGTATATTGGATTTGTACTGTCTGGAGATTAGAGGACAGGACTGAGAATCAGGAGATCTCAGTTCTCCTTCCAGCAATGCTATTGAGTCCATCTCTGACATTGGGAAGCTAACTTGATCCTTCTCTTTAGCTCAGTGCCCCATTAGTAAAATGGCAATTACTATGTTTATTTTATTCACAGTGACGTTGCAAGGCTTAAATGGTGTTTGTAAAGTGCTTTGAGATCCTCAGATTAAAAATGCTCTAGACATGTAAAGTACTGTAGTTGCATCTTGTAACACGAAGTGCCCAGGAATCTTTTAAAAGAAATATTCCTACATCTTAGGCTTTAAAGTAATATATTTTAATACAATCAATATTATAATAGTGTTGTATTGGAATAATGGGAGCTATTAAAATCCTGTTTAGTTGCTGATGTATTTTCTCTCTTCTAATTACAGGTATTTCACTGGAAAGCCTTACCGTTTATCAAACTGCTCAAAATCCCAGTCTCCAAGAATCCTTGAAGAATTATTTCTCACAACAGGTATGGCACAGTCAATGGTCACCAGTGTAAATGTAAAGCTTTCTGATATATATATGAAACCTGATGAAAAACGTACTACTTTCCCCCTCAGTTATCTGTACGAGATATTATTGTGAGAAGAATCCCTTGGCTATAGCTTTAATCTTTTTAATATAGTGAATCGGTCCTTAAATTTGGGGAAATTACCCAGAAAATTTCAGTAAATACAATGGCACTTAAATACTATGGTAACAGACATTATAGAAAGTCCTAAAATATATAGATGATAATGCCTCTGTGAGAAGGAAAAAATACAACAACCTTTGATGGTAGACCTTTCAAATTTTTGCCCAGTTTCCAAGCTATATTTTGTATCAGGATTACTAGGGAAAACTATTTTATAAACAATTACATATTCACCTTGTTCTTTTTGATCTGCTTAATAAAACTGAAATTTTGAAAAAGTCTGGTTTTAGATCATGTCACATCAGAGACAAATTTACTAACGGTATTTAATGATTTACTTACTTATGGCCATAGATATATGATCTCTGTCACTGAATGTGTTTGCTACAACTTTATGAATTTGAATTCAGCATTAATTATCAGCTCTCCATGGTTGCTGAGCCATGTTCGTACGCTGATTATTCTATTTGAGAATGTGTTACTGATTCCATTTTAAGTGTAAAAATTTTGGATGATACCCTATCCTCACATAGATCTGTTTCTAAAATCCATACTAAAGCTTCTTTTTGCCATCTAATAAAGGTGATTAGGTTGAGATCAGTGGATAGCAAATAGATTTGGAGCCACTGATACACATTTTTGTTTTCTCAAGATTAGATTATTGGAATGTTTTTATTTGCAGGAACCTGCATTATATCTATGATTCAGCATATTTTGAATGCAGCCTTGCATCCTTATAGACACTCGCTTGCCTGAGCATGTTATTTGCATTGACTTCCTGTTAAATTACATATTGATTTTGAAATTCTTCTTACATTCAAAGTCCTGAATGGCTGTGGTCCCCCCAGCCTTGCTGCTATGTTGTGCTAACTATATGTTCCAGATGAATATTAAAGTCATAATTATCAAATCATATGGCTTCTACAGGTCATAAATGTGACTAAGTAGCAGCCAGGACATCTTGTAATTTTGTATCCTTGTTATGGAATTCATTTCCTGTTGCAATTAGAGGTGTTCATTTTTGTCATTCAAGGCTAAGGTAATACAATGTTTATTATAAGCTTCTAGCTCCTAAATTTTGATATTTCTATTGTGGTTAAATGGGCAGTGCCCTGCATAAATATAAGGTGGTGGTGGTGGGAATCTATCCCAAAGTGTACGAAGGGGACTTAGGCATTGTGATGCCTAATTTTTAGGCTCTCTGCCTCTTACTGGAGTTCAAAACCCTGAGTTAGGCATCCAGGCTCCCTATGCAATACATGGGGAGAGTTAGGTGCCTAATAAGGAATTCACTGAAGCCAGCATGCTGAATGGGGAGTCGCCTACGCTAGTAAATAGGAAATGCTGAGGAGAGGGGTGTGGCCTAAGCCCCACCCCTCAAAGGGAATTAGGTGTCTATCTGTGCTCAGGATTCACAGCTGTGAACTCTTCTCTGAAGTTAGGCACCTAAGCCAAGTCAGCCCTTCTGCATGAAAAATAGAGAAGGTGGTAGTCTCCTTATAGCAGTAGCCCAGTGGTCACACCTTCCAGGAGAGTGCCCTAACCACTGGGCTATAGATATTCTAAGGTGGGTCTCTCTCAGTCTCTCCTGTTGAAGCTATTCCAGTTTGTTGGTCGTGAGAGAGAAAATGAGTGACTGGGAGAGTTTAGGGTGAACAGGGAGGACATGCAGGGTGGGAGGCATCAGGAATATGTCCAGAACGGACATGTTTGTGAAGGGAGTTAGGAGAATAATGTATCGAAGTTTCCTGTTTAATGGGAGTAAGAGAATCCAAAGGGTGCCCCATCTGGGTCATTAATAAAAAAGGAAACATCCTGATCCCCATATTGTTATCACCAAAGAGCTCACAATCGTCTCATGACCTTGGAAAATGGATGGTTAAAAAAAAAAACAAACGAACACACAACACTTGAATTCAGTTGGTCCATTGTGTAGTGCAGTCTTGGCAGACTATCAGCATCAGGTCAGGAACCACAGACTGTCCTCAGTAAATCTCTCCTATTGGCTGACTTCAGCACTTCTCAGCTGACAGCATGGTGCCTACATAGAGAGACTGCTGAAGAGATTGATATGAAAACATGTTATGATATGCAGCTAGAGTCAAGAGAAACATGTTCCAAGCTGCTGTTCCTTCTTTACTTCTATACAGGGTATTCCAGCAAGCATCACATTCTTCAGTCCATCTGGTGTCAGATTTTGTCTCCAGCACATTCAGAAGTTTTCTGGTGATCTTATTAATCAAATTAAGGTAAAGTATCCAATAAAAGTGTTAAAACATAGCGGGGAGGCATGTGGTCTAGTGGTTAGATCAAGGGATTGGGAATCAGAAGAGGTAAATTCTATTCCTTCCTACCACTCGATTACTCTGGGACCTTGGACAAGTCACCAAGCTTTTCTGCCTGTGTTTACCTGTCTGTAAAATACAGATTATAACGTTTACTGGCCACTGTAAAGGGCTTTGAGATCTTACATTGAAAGTGGTTAATTAGTGCAAAGACAATGTTTCTTTTTTTTTAAACATCAGATTCCTTGTGCGAGTTAAAATGAGTTGTCTACCTCTTTCTTTTGTAAATCCCTTGTTGAAATCTGTGTATTTAACAGTATTAGAAATGAGTAATTCATTAATAGATTTTTAAACTTTGACCTCTTCAGTTTGAAAATTCCTTCTACCACAGCACTTTAAGTGAATGATAATGAATTAGGGTTTTTTGTCTTCTTTTAAAAAAAAATTAAAAGTTCTACCATCACATTTCCTTTATGCATTTAAGATCATTGCACAAATTAAACTAACTGTACAACATAGGTCCCTTCTTAGAGTATAAATTACATAAGGTTGGTACCTTCAGAAAATAATGGAAATGGTCGCAAGGTGCACCTATTATGGAGATGGTCCTCCATCATGGGGTTAGGGAGAAATGAGGTGCAACTGACTACAAAGATAAAGCTACTTCTTTTTGACTCACTGCAATATGAATTTGAGCTGCCTCTCTGTGGTAATCTATTATCAAATGAATCATTTCTTCACATTCAGGATGATAATTGACAAACAGGGACACATACTTTTCTGGTCCACTTTCTGACCTAAGGTGAAAGATACACTTGAGCTGAAGGGAAATTTTTCTTCAGTCCCCCAAATTCTCATATAGTTTTTCCTCGTGACACAAGAAATGTCTTCCTATAGGAATTTACATTCACACTAGAGATGAGCTGTAAAGTTCAGATCAGAATACGAACTTTTCCAAAATGTACGGGGTTTGGATCAGCTCATTATTCAAACAGGGACCAGCTATAGAGGTTGGATCTGGAGTCATAGTTTGCCAAAAGTGGGGGCTGTTTGGATTTGGATTACCCTCTAGTTTAGACCTTTTATAACTAAAGAAAGAAATCTACTTGACCATATAGAAAGACTTTGGCCTAAGTCCTGATTCTGGGTACACATACTTTTATGGTCCAAAAGATAAACTAGTAACTTCAAAGTCCAAAGCTCCAGGCTGAGGACTGTGATCGACAGCACCACCCCACAAGCACAATGGAACTGTCCACTGCAAGGGTAAAGCTCATCTGTATAGGAGACCGAACTTTCTCGGCATCCAGTCCAAGACTATGGAACAAACCCACACAATCTCAAACATCATCACTTTCTGTTCCAAGGTGCACTGATTTGACCTTTCCAGAACAAGCACCCAGAGCACATTAGCCATAAAAAAGTAAATACACACAAAAAATTTTTAAAGAAAAAACCCTCACGAAAGGGCAGGGGGGTGAGGGGATGAGAGAATTATGTGACAAATACTAGTCACATCATGTAAAGCACTTGTGGAAGGTGCTCAGATACTATAATAAAGAGGGTGGTATAAGAACCTGAAAAGAAACAGATAGCATAGTGCATGTAATTTTAAAATATAAAAAGAAGGCCCTGTTATGGGGCACACTCACCTCTCGTGAGCGCCCCCCTTGGCTAACTGCATGTGCCTGCACTTTCTCTGTGGTGTGTCTTTGGTGACTCAGCCCTCGGGCTGAGTCACACACAGTCTGTCTGATGAAAGCAAAGCAAAACCCCTTCCGGGGTACAAGTCCAACAGGGGTCTCTCTCAGTGTCTCTGTAACATCTCTACAAGTTGTCCCTGGGTTCCCTCCCTGGTGAAAAAGCCTTCGCTCTCTTAGGACCTTTCTGGCCGTAGCTCTCCAGCTGAGCCATTGCAGTTCAGTTACCCCCTCTGGGGTGCCTCAGCGTCCAGGCCACATTCCCCAAAGACCCTGTAGATAGCAGCTGTCTGCTGTGTCCCTGTATCTAAGTCACACTGCTGCTCTAATTCCCTGGGCTACTTCCCCACAGCCCTGTGCCATTTTCACCCTTGTCTCAGGGCCTTGTCCTGATGGAGTCCCCGCAACCAGCTCAGGGCTCCTTCTCACTCTTCCTGCTTCTGGCAGCTCTACTTCGTCAGAGGTCCTGCAAGGTCCCTCAGCCAACCACACACCATCCACGCTCCTCTAACTCTAGCAAAGAACTGGAATTTACTCTGGCCCTGCAGCTCTTCTTATGTTGACCTGCTGTGCCCTGATTGGCTGTGTCCCACACAGCCACGCTAGACAGCTCGGAGGACCCTCTCCACTGTCCTTTACTGGAGCAGGGTATGGCAGGGCCACGAGGCCTCCAGCAAGGGGCCTCAGAGGGTCTTATATACCCTGTCACAGGCCCCAACATATCTCTACTGTTACCACGCTTGCAGTGCAGACTAACAAAATCATACCATGTGAACTTTGACAGTGAAAATTAAGTTGTTTGCTGTATTGTTTTTCCTCTTCAGGGACACAAACCTTTGTACACTCTTTCATGGTGTTATGTGGTGGTATTTGCATTTAGCAGAGAGTAAGAGGGATAGGAATTCATATTTGTGTAGGCTAAAAGAATCAGTAGGCTGTATCCCGGGATTAGAAGCAGCTTGTGGGATGAGTTCAACAGCAGGGAAGTATGCACTGGATCATCATTTTTATGTATCACATCAGTTGCTGGGAATTACTACAGAGTTTCCAGGGAATATGGAAATAAATCATCCACCAATAAACAGATGAAATTATGAATTTAAAAAGCAACTGAAAGGGAAACCAGGGTGAAGTAAACAATTCTTTCAGCATCTCATGTGGATTATTGTTGTGAATATATCAACATATTTCTTATTGTGGCATGAAGACGACGAGAGATACATTAGATGAACTCTAGGTGCTGCTGGACTTGGAGTTAGTAACTACAAAATTACTTACAGGGTTTCTGGGCTTTAAATTTAAGGAAGTACAAATACTCTTACATATAACCTTAAACTCTGTGCTCTCTGTTGAGATTTTAAATTTTTCTTTGCATTCAGTGAAGATTCTACTAAAGCTGGTGCTGGCAGTTTCTGAAGATGTACCTTAGGGATTTGTTGGTGAATGACTGACTTGATGATTCAGTATATCTAGAGTAACTTGAACTTGCTCAAAAGGGCCACATAACTTTCTCTCTAGCAAAGTTTACAGCATTCTGGAATGTATGCACAAAGTGAGTTACTCAGCATATAGTAGGATTCTCCTTATGGGTGTGTGTGGGACAAACACAAAGTTGTAAATGATTCAGAAGCATCAATCTGTACACATTACATTCCTGTATAACTACCCAACATTACTACAATCAGCCTTGTCCTTCTTCCCTCTTATTGACTGATACTGACTTGTTGCATCTTACTTGTAAGCCAAGCACCTGCAACAGGATCACCTAACATGAATTAGGGTGATGTAGCCTTTGCAGGGACATTTTTCCTCAGAAGGAGGTGTTTTTTTCTGACTTCCCCAATACATTTCCTCCTTTGGATAGAATTTGATTTTCTCATGATTATTTTAAGCCAAGAATAAGTGCCTGCTTGAATTGGCACTGACAAGGCTGACGCATGTTCGAATCTATCTTCTTTGAGTATGAAAACAATAGGATTTTTTAAGTGTTTGGACCAGTGAACTAAGCCATAAGCTTTACTAAGTCATTACAAAGCAGCTAAATTTGGTCATGTTCATTAAGTTTGATTAGAGGCAGGGCAGAATGATAGAAGACACTGAGGTAATGTAGCAAGAGATGATGCTAATACCACATCTGATCATATTAGAGTAGAAATGTTATTTGTCATTTCAGTTTGCTGCTATAGGTCCAACAACAGCTGAAGCAATGGAAGCTGAAGGAATCCCAGTGAGCTGCACCGCAGAGAACCCTACTCCCCAAGACCTCGCTGCTGGTATCAAAAAAGCCCTTCACCTGTAGAATTGCCATTTACCTGAGTAGAAGCACCACACATGTTGCTGTAATAGTCCTCCAGAAATTTAAGACAATTCATCAGTGTTTAACCGCAATACTAACATTCATTTGGATTTTTTTTAAAAAAGCCATGCTCTCTGTCTTATCATTCAAGCCTTCCTTGACCATCCATCTACTAACAGCACTGTGTGGTGGGAATGGAAAAGCTAGATTGATCAGTCCAGATCAAATATATGGCTAATTTTGATGACCCACTGTAATAATGGTCATTAAGAGAAGACAGTGATTTTCACCATATGTCAGCCAGCAGAAGTCCAAAACGTAAGAAGTCAGTCACTAATACCACCCAGCATGTTTAAGAAATCAGATTATTAAACAAGTATTTGGGTAGTGTTATATCTGCTATTTTTCATATTCAAGATATACTTTTACATTATGGCATAATACCTTTCAAAAATATGGCTCAGAGTGACTTGGAATAAGTGAAATTGTTTCATTCAGTCAGTGGTCAGGTTTATAGAGGACACTTTTGTATTCTAAATTGCCCCTTTCTTCAGTACTCAAGAATGGCTGCATCTAAAACTTCACGGGTCAAATTCCACCCTCATACGCACACTCTCATTGGAAATAATAAGAGCTGCACTTTAGTAGCTGAAAGCAGAATTTGGCCACATAGGTAGCATGAAACAAGTTAGTTTTTTTTCCCTTTAATTTCAACCAGGGCTGGAGTATGGATAATTTTGGTATCCATTAAAGTCCTTAAAAGTCAGTTGTTTACAAGTTGTGAAAGGCTAGTATTGCACTTACTTGCGCGCGTGCACACACAAAACCACATTGGGTAGCCGATAGCATATAAAACAGCGTTTTATGCTTTGGCTTCAATGTCACGTTGTTTGTGAGCACATTTTGGGGTTTAAAACAGATCATGGTAAATAATTGTAATTACAATAAAAACAATCTGTTGTGAAGGTTGCTTTGCAATTCTGTTGCCTATTTACCTCAATAAGCACAAATATTTGCTTAGATAATGGTTGGAGAGCATGGTAGTAAAATCTTTTGAAGCATTTATATAAATATTGCAAAAATTGTAGCAGTCATGGAGCTAAAAGTAGAACAATCCGTGCTACTATATACAACTTTCATGCTGTACCTTTCGACTCCTATGTCACCAGATCTAAATTTTTTGGTTTCTGCCCTTCAAAGAAAGGAGGTTTATTTGTAATAAGAAATACTAGTTTATTAGTGTTAATGAAGAAACATTATAAAGATACTCCTGTGGTTATATAGTTGTCCATGTTATATAGGGTTTATAGTTTGTTTATCTGAGGCAGGAGAAAATTTAGCACTATAAGTACTTTAAGCTGATGTTAACATACATTCTTTTTCAAAGAAAATTTAAATCAAGATGTGCCCAATTATAATCCTCATGATTAAGATTTAAGTAATTAATCTTTAATGCGGGTAAGGGGACATGACATCACAGCACACCACATAAATGTCTCATTTGATTTATGTTTCTGTTGATTTAATTCAAAGTGTCTGAACTGAATGACATTATTTAAACAAGAAATTCCTTACCCAAAATAGTAGTTAAAAATCAGATTCCAGTTCTGCTCTACAATTCACCTGGGTCAATGGATGTTGTACATATGTATGTCACTATGACTCAGCCCAGTAAACATATAAGGGTTGTGACAAAGTACCTCCTCCGCCTTGGTGGGTCCTGCACTTATTGATGGATTTGCTCGCCTCAGAGGTTCACAGCAACCCTCAGTTTGGCCACTTTCGTGGCTCAAATCTGCCATTTACTCAGTTAGGCTCATCACTGGCCAGCATGGGGAAAGGAAGAACAACAATCCCCACAGTCTCTGCTGATCCACCTCGTGGATCAGGGAACAGGCCAGAGACCTTCACCTCTGGTGGAACCCACAGTCTAGTTCAACTCCTCTGGTATCAAGTAGGGAGTTGGGGGAGGGGATGGGGGGAACCTGGGCCCACCCTCTACTCTGGGTTCCAGCCTAGGGCCTTGTGGATTGCAGCTGTCTACAGTGGCTTCTGTAACAGCTGCATGACAGCTACAACTCCCTGGGGTACTTTCCCATGGCCTCCTCCCAACACCTTCTTTATTTTCACCACAGGACCTTCCTCCTGATGTCTGATAATGCTTGTACTTCTCAGTCTTCCAGCAGTATGCCTTCTCACTCTCAGCTTCTTGCGCCTCTTGCTCCCAGCTCCTCACACGCATGCCACAAACTGAAGTGAGCTCCTTTTTAAACCCAGGTGCCCTGATTAGCCTGCCTTAATTGATTCTAGCAGCTTCTTGATTGGCTGCAGTGTTCTAATCAGCCTGTCTGCCGTAATTGTTTCCAGAAAGTTCCTGATTGTTCTGGAACCTTCCCTGTTACCTTACCCAGGGAAAAGGGACCTACTTAACCTGGGGCTAATATATCTGCCTTCTATCACTTTCCTGTAGCCATCTGGCCTGACCCTGTCACAGGGTCCATAGTGGCTTGACTCCTTAGGCTGAGATAGGCTTGCAGAAGTATAACAGCTGAGGGAATTACTTTGTATCAGTTTTTGCCTAAGTGCATTGAAAATCCTCACAAGGGGAAATCTTTAATTACTCTTCTCAAGAATAGTGGTCAACACTGGTAGCAGAACTTCATATAAAAATCTGCTAAAACTCTCTGGTGTTGCTGTGCTCCTTGGATGTAGGTGCAAGACTGTGTATAGACATGTCCCAAAGGAAAAGTGGAGGAGAATGATTAGAAAATAATTGTTGACCTTCTCTGTCACAATTTTCTCTAGCATGATTGAGTGTACACTAAGCCAAGCTGTATAGTGTTCAGATTCAACTATATAATATCATTATGCCGTAGAAAATATGCAGTTCAGCTCGTTCCTTCTTTCAAAAATAAAACTACAGCTGCTTGAGGATTTGGAAATCTGCTCAGATTCCCTGCAATATACCACTCAGAAAGCTTTAAACTTTCAGCACGTTCATAGTGTGAAATATGTCAGACATCTGAAAGCAGATTTACATGAAACTTACTGTTCAAGGGGGGAAAAGGCAGAAATATCGACTGGGAACAGAGAGATGAGCATAAGTTTCTCCGATGGTTGCGTTTATTCCCTCGACAGCATTAGTATAAGATGAATTCAACTATTTGCCAGTTACTAAATTTAGACCCCTCTTTTAAACTATCTGTCTTTCTGGCAGACACCAACGTCTATAATCCAATCTGAGTAACATATTTAGCGTACAGGATGGTATAAAAGAAGTAGGGGAAGTGTAGTCCAGAAACATCATCCATTGCTTGCTGATAAGCAGGAAATACTGACTGAATCACTTAAAGTTGCATCCTGTATACTGCAGTTATTAATGCTACTGCGTGATGTTTGTTGCAGGATACCTTTTAAAAAGACAGTGATTAAAACTGAAACAGGTTCTGTTCTCGAGGATCTTATACTCCAAAGACAACAAGCACCTAATAATTTACAAAATAGCCCTTTTATTGTCTATTGGCAGGTAACTTAGGACTCAGTTACACCTTCCTGCAAGAAAACCCAGGGATGTAAACACTACCAGATTCTCCTCAAGGAAGTTTGTCCCCAGTCATTCTGTTAGGGGATTTGCTCTCCCCATTGTTCAAGCCCTAGGGTTGACCTCCAAGCCCTGTGGATCACAGGAAATCAGCAGGCCAGGGGTCATCACCATGGAGGACCTGCACCTTTTACGAGTTATGTAGCCATGGCCTTGCCTATCAGGGCTGCTGCAATCAGCAGCTGCTCTGAGGTCCCCAGCATTGGAGGGAGGACACCATGGAAAGACAGCAGTCTGGGGCTAAGTTATCTTGCTCCCTGTAGGACTAGTGAGGGATGATGCACTCTCCTCCTAGTTTCTGGGATTCCTTAACACAGTTGTAACCTTGTGTTTGTAGTGTCATGACAATGGTGCCTAAAACAAGGGAACTGGGTAGTCTGGATCTTTATCAAGGGCTGGTCAGAACACTTCAGCTTTTGCTGAAAAGTATTTTGCGAATCCTTATTTGAAGGCCTGTTTGCGGGTGCATGGTCTGACAGGGTCGATGTTGCAAGTCAGTAACGTGGCACTAGCAGGGCACACTCAGACGTGCATGAAGCACATGGATCATCTGGTCACCACTAAGGGAAGAAGTACTGCAGCCGATGGGTTAGCCTCTCTTCCAGCAGCCTCTGCTGGCTTACAAGTCCCAGCTATGGGTGGTCTAACAAACTTTTCCTCGGGTGAGATCTCAGCAATGGAGATTTCTGTTGTTATTGAATCCTATTCTGTCCAGGTAAGAGGAAATCACATCTTTTTGTCTTCATAAAACCTCCCACCAGTCTATAAGATGAAGCACTTCTGCTATTTTTTTTTTTAGTTTCAAAGGGATCAATCCAGCCAAACTTGCCTTCTCAGCTTCTGGGGCACAGAAGCACCTCACCCCACCTCTGGTCTTCCACAGCCATGAAAGCTAATCCAAGGGCAAATTCCGTCTCCCAGCTGATAACCACGTCACTGTCTTCCCCAGAGCTCTCACAGAATTACCAAACTTGACAGGTGTGCTTTTGGGTGTGAAAGGGATCCCTCTAAAGTAGAGGCTGGTGCTTCTCAGACTGGTACCATTCCTATATTGGGGAGAAGGTTCTGGGCTATTACAACAGTGAAGCACTTATTGAGATATTTGGAACTGCTGAGGCTGTATACTCCTAAAAGCCTGGCTGTGTGGGATGGGAGAGGTCATTTACTAGCTGTCTTTCCATGCAACCCTGCTGCAGCGTCTCTTCACTCCAGAGGCTGCTGGGTCCGTATTACAGGCCCAGTCCTGTAGTGCCTTCTGCAAGAATCTGTCTGTGCTTCACAAACATTAAATTATATTCAGAACACTTCCTGCGTGGTAGGGTAGTATTATTATCCCTAGTTCACAGAGGGGGAAGCTGAAGGACAGAAATTAATGACTTAATCAAGGTCACAGAGGAATTGGTATTAGAGGGAATAGACTCCCTCTTATGCTTTTATGAGAGACAGAAAAAGGCAAGAGATACAGGGGGGAAAAAGGGAAGTCAATGGAGATTCCCGCATCTGTGCTCACGCCACTAGTATACATTTTCTTCCCTGTCACACAGTTACCATTGTAATCCCATTCAGTTACTTACGTTAGAAATACCACAAACCACACCACTACCACCCAGAGGCCTCCTTAAGTATTAATGCCGTCAGCCCCTGCTCTAAGACTGCTGGAAACTGCTCAGAAAGAGGCATCATTACTGAGTTGCAGTAGTCATACTCCATTATCCCTTGCTTTTACTCCAGGCAGGATTTTTTTTATCGA
The DNA here is from genome assembly GCF_965152275.1 of Natator depressus. NCBI lineage: Eukaryota > Metazoa > Chordata > Testudines > Cheloniidae > Natator > Natator depressus. The sequence continues at coordinate 102,286,285 of NC_134240.1, forward strand.
CTTCCATTTTTTCCCATTTTTCTCCTGCCTTTTTCTGTAACTCATAAAAACATAAGGTCGGCCATACTAGGTCAGACCAATGGTCCACCTAGGCCAGTATCCCGACTTCCAACAATGACTGGTGCCAGATGCTTCAGAGGAGTAAACAGAACAGGGTAATTTATCAAGTCATCCTGTCCCAGATTCTAGCAGTTGGAGTTTTGGGACAGCAGAGTATAGAGTTGCAGCCTTGGCCATCCTGACTAATAGCCATTGAAGGCCCTATCCTTCAGAAACTTATCCAATTCTTATTTGTACCCAGTTATACTTTGGGCCTCCACAACATTTCCTGGCAACGAGTTCCACAGATTGAGCGTTGTGCAAAGAAATACTGCCTTTTGGTTTAAACCTGCTGCTTATAATTTTATTGGGTGACCTCTGGTTCGTGTGTTTTGTAAAGGGGTAAATAACACGTCTTTATTCATTTAGGCATTTCAAATTAGAGGCCAATTATGAAAATTTAGCCCCTATGTGTTGAAAAAAAAGATGCTTAATACACCTGTCACCCTTCCTCCCACCTTCCCTCTGACCCCCTGCAATACTTAGTACAATAAGATTAGTTTCTGCTCTGTTTAGGTCAGAACTTGGGTTGTACTTGTGAAGTACACTGTATCAACAGCTCAGGGGTTTATACATGCTTGGTTTCTGGCACTTTTTTGGAGCGGTGGGTGAGTTACGAGGGAAAATTTACTTAGCCTAAGCCGAAAACATTTGGTTCCCACCGCTGCCCCGCCCCCATGTATTCATAAAATCTCAGGCATTGAAAGAGTTAAAATATTTCTGTATCTATTAATGGGAAGGCATCTAAAAATTGAGCTAATGCTGGTTAATTTGAGTTCAGCTTAGTGAGAGCAGTTCATTCTACAGCTCATGTCCTAGAACTGTCGCCTAGCTGGAGCCCTGCTTGAATATATTCCCCATTAGATGGCGTTTGAACTGTATTTTAGAAATAAAGTACAGAAACGGCATGACAAGGAAGTCTGAGAGACCAGGTAACAATGTAGAGGTTCCTCATAAAAAAATGCTTATTATTTCACAGAGGAGAAATGTTTCACTTAACTTCCCTAAGTCTGTACTTTGAATTGCACCAAGACCATACTACCCAGCTACCAGTCCATTAGTAGCTGCTCCTAAGTCTCAGACAAGAGATGTGCTGCCTGGCCACCTCACTACAGAGCAAAAGACAAGGTACATCACGCAGGTTCTTTAGGGTTCTGGCTTGTGTCCTGACAGTCCCTGCTGTGTAATTTTGCTCAGATGCCAAAGTGCATTAACTGTGAGAAGACAAGAGTGTGAATTGCTGCTTATAAAACACAGGGAACAGAGTTATAGGCACTATAGCCATTCAGCTGTTTTTACAATGACTGGTCCACATGACCAACAGTGTCCACATAAACCATGTGAATCACACCTTGATAGAGGAAGTTGGTCCCTATCCCAACAGGCAAAAATACATGGCTTAAGTTATGTTTATATTCCTGCAACAGCCATCTGTAATTTACTAAGGGAGAATGCTCAGAGGACTTACTAATTTAATTAAAATGACAAAAATAGAGACCCATACATTGGAATGGCAGTTGGGTTAGTGATGGATTCCACTAACCTCACTTGGGGGAAGAGTGGTAACGAGGTGAAACACAGGCCCCATTGCAGTAACCTGGTTTGACAACAACAGGTAACCTAACCACGTCATCAGCTATTGCAATAAACAACACGGAGAAATAAAGTCACAGGTGCTTCCTAGAGACATCGAGCCACATGCATAGTGCTTTGCTCCAAGTTTCATTCATCTCTCCGTGCCCAAAGAGTGGCCGACACCCGCTTCTGAAAAACCCCAAACCCCGCAGAACAATTTGGGCTTGCTTCTGTTCCAACTGACATCTTATGGCAAAGTGACCTTCGAGTTTTGGGGGTTCTAAGGTGCAACTGATGAGAATTGGAATGAAAACCCCCATTATGTGGGCTAACAAGAGTCAGCCAAAAATCAGTTCCTCAGCTGTTGCCCAGCTTCCTTGTTTACAGCAAACAAAATCTGAGCACAGCAAGCAGTCAGCCTGGCTTCAATTGCAAATGTTATTAATTCTGATTTAAAGGAATTCAAGTATCTAAAGATGCTAGATGTAGAAAGGTGCTTTAGCGGACAGACTGCAACATTATTCTCCAGGAAAGAAAAGGTGATACAGAGAGTTAGAGATTTAATATTTACTTCTTTTGTGGCAGTTGGTACTGGCTTCATGAGAACTACAATCACAGAACACTCTGAAGTGGCCCAACTCTAGCCAAAATAGCAACATGGAATTGCAGCATGACACTAGTGCCTTTGTGCATGTCTGGATACACAGAAAAAAATAAATAAATAAAAGGAATAAGTGTCCACTTCAAGGAACAAAGGAGAATTTTGCAGTGTTGCCAATGCTCACTGTTTTAGCATGAATATCATATTTGGTTTTTTTCTTAAAGGCCGAGTTCCTAGAGTCACGTTATACTTAAGACACTCAGCTTTCATTTAAAATAAGGGCTTGTCTACAGTTACTGAGGGATCGACCAGTGGTGGTCGATTTAGCACAGGAGTGAGCAAACTTTTTGGCCTGAGGGCCACATCTGGGAATAGAAATTGTATGGCGGGCCATGATTGCTCACAAATTTAGGGTTGGGGGTGAGGGCTGTGGTTGGGGGTGCAGGCTCCAGGGTGGGGCTAGAAATGAGTTCAGGGTGTGGGAGGGGGCTCTGGGCTGGGGTAGGGGAGTGGGGTGCAGGGGGGAATGAGGGCTCCAGCTGGGGGTGTGAGCTCTGGGGTGGGGCTGGGGATGAGGAGTTTGGGGTATAGGAGGGTGCTCTGGGCTGGGACTGAGGGCGGGAGGGGGAGCAGGGCTGGGGCAGTGGATTGGGGTGCAGGAAGGCGTGCAGACTCTGGCTGTGAGTGCAGGCTCTGGGATGGGGCTGGGGATGAGGGGTTTGAGTAGCAGGAGGGTGCTCCGGGCTGGGATTGAGGGGTTTGGAGGGCAGGAGGGGGATCAGGCCTGGGGCGGGGGCGTTGAGGCATGGGTGCAGGTTCCGGGCGGCACTTACCTCAGGTGGCTCCCAGAAGCAGCTCCCTTCTCCAGCTCCTATGCGGAGGCATGGCCAGGTGGCTCTGCACACTGCCCCCATCCACAGGAACCGCCCTGTCCACAGGCACCATCCCTGCAGCTCCCATTGGAGCATCTGAGGGGGCCATTGGAGTGTGTAGGAGCTGGAGGGGGGGCCATGCCACTGCTTCCGGGAGGCGCATGGAGCAGCCCCCAACCCTGCTCCCCAGCAGGAGCTTGAGGGCCGGCTTAAAATGGCTGGGCTGTAGTTTGCCCACTCCTGATTTAGCAGGTCTAGTGAAGACCCGCTAAATCGACTGCGGATTGCTCTCCCATTGACTCTTGTATTCCACCTGACTGAGGACCCTACTTACTGTGGGGTCCACACTACGCGTTATCGATGGGAGACGCTCTCCTGTCGACATTGCATAGTGTGGACCCCGCAGTAAGTAGATCTAAGCTACGTCAATTTGAGTTACGCTATTCATCTAACTCAAATTGTGTAGCGGAGATTGAATTTCCCCTGTAGTGCAGACAAGGCCTAAGTTTCTACCTTTCATGGGTTCAGAGAACAGCTTGCAAACATGAACCCTAAATACACAAAAACTAGAAGACAAAAACAGTTATTCTTTTTAATGCATGATTTTGTAGCTGCCTGACTTTCGAATGGTTCAGGTTAGCCATACCGCATTTGGTAATTTGAAGGGAAACAACCAACAACAATCATTAGGGATATTGTGACACATATTGCAACCCTGTACATTATCTCTTGGAACCACTGTATTATATTCGTTAATGTTTTCTGTATGAACTGTGTTCTACTTCATGGGGGAGGGTTACCACAACTCCTCTGAGAACTAAATACAGTGTGTGGGGGTATGTGTGAATACCCTGGGATTGTAAACCGATCTAGAGCAAAACCACCCGCTGGAATGGTTTGCATATACTCATTCAGGCTGAGTGTTCCAGACACTACGAATCAAAGAAAGGGCTTATGGTATAAAAGGATGAACTAAATGACATGAGGTCTTCCTTTTGATTCAACAAACAGACAGGAGTTGGTCCTAGGGAAACCCCCAACCCTGGAGGGAAGAGTTGGAAGGCATTGGCCTACCAAGGTCTGAAAGCCTGATGGGCAATTTCTGATGTTTATTAGTAAGTGTATAGGAACTTTTTTTAAAATAGGTTTTCCCTCTAATGCTTTTGCCTTAAGAATAAACATGTGTGCTGAGAAAGCAGTATGGATTATTGATACAAATGTCATTGTCCTCAGAGAAAGCACAACTTAGGTGCTGTCATTAGACAAACTGGCTTGCTGGGATATCACAATGTACAGCAGGAAATGTGCAACCTTAAAAACCTCTGGCCAGAAAGGAGTAGGACACAAATCCCTGCCAAGAGACAGGTGATGGCTGGACTCCTGAAACCCGACTGGGCACTCCTGGAGTGGACAATGGAAGGGGAATATATGTGCAGTTACCCCTCAAACTGTGAGACACATTGGTGAAGGTGTAAACCCCAAAAGAAATATTGCCTCAAACAGTGTTAGAACATGTATTAGGAAGGGAGTGGGCTGACTTTATGGATTTAACATCTTCATGTAGATGACTCATATGGCCATATCCACTCTGCTATGTTCTAATCAGCTGGTGCAAGCTTAACAGGATCACGCTGGGACACACCTGGATAGGAGACTTCCTGGGAACATGTGGAGGAGCTGGTGCTTATGATTCAGCAGTTAGTACTGTTATGGTGGAGGTCCTGATCCTGCAAAGACTTACACACATGAATAACTTCATACCTGTGAACTCCTAGGGATGCTATTTATGCATAATTTTTTGTTGGATCAGGACCCAAATTAGTACTGAATTAATGGCCTCGTGTTAGAGTGTACCATGCTGCCTTGCAGATCAAGGCTTAAAAATGAGATCTTAAGCACTTGTAGCAACTATTGCACAAGTACTGGGAGGTGGATTTAAATCCTGATGCCCTGCTGAAATTCCAGTTGAGGTAGTCAAAAGTCACAGTGATAAGCTCAACCAGCTGCTAAATAGCTGAAAATACCTGACCCTGCTCTTATAAATTCTGCAAATATTTAAAACTTCTTAAAAATTGCATTAGTTTGCAGTACTAGATTGGTCTCTAACTGCTAGAAGCCCAATGCAATAACCAACGACAACTGGCCGTTAGTTTCAAAGTTTTATACTTGGGCATCAGTGGATGGTTGTGAGCGCATTTCCTGGCATTCCAGTATCAGCACCAGTTGAGGAGCCAAGGAAAAGCTTGTTCACATTACTATGCATTTATTTGCATAGTTAGAGATTGTACACAGATGAAATGATAGCTACGTGGGGGGGGGGGGGGGGGGTTTCTCTCATCAGCTATTCAGTATTAAAGATAGGATCATGAAAGATTAGATATCCAAAAGGTGAGGCAGTGAGCAAGTCACGATGACGCCCACAGAATAGGGATGTTAACAGACGAGATTATGTATATCAATGGGATAATTATTCCAAACTCTGACTGCAGCAAGACAAAGTTGTTTCCCAGCGCTTCACAGAAGATGAGTTTTCATGCTTGAGGAAAAAGTTGTAGCTTGCTAACCACAAATGCCTGGTGAACACGTCAAAGAAGAACTTCTGTTTTCCAATCTAGTTTCCACTGCAGTGTGGAATTGTATCATGATTAGCCATTAAGAAACTACAGAAGTTACCATTTTTATAGGGAAGCAAACTCAAAGGATTAGATTAGAAGTCTTTAGTCTCCTAGTTTACTTTTTGGCTCTCTAACTATATCTCTTAAAAAACAAAAAACAAACAAAAACTCCAGAAGAACTTCTTACTTCACAGATGTTTGCTTTTGATGTAAACAGGAAAATTAAAACAAAACAAAACACTGACGTTGCTAATCGTCCTCAGTTGATACTTTCCAAGCAATTGTATGGCCATCCTAGCAGAAATCTAGATTCAACATATTATTCATATGCATGCACCTCTGATTAAATGGCAAGGTCCAAAGTGAGCCATGACAATTCTAGAACCACTTGGGTGGCTGCATAACAATAGGTATGATTTGAAGACAAGGAGGTTGTAAAAGGATGTTCCCTTGGTGATACACTTGGTTTGTTCAATTGCTGGGTCCTGATGTCTAATGAAAAAGATCTACCTTGACCTGCTGAGTCCAGGTCAGGTTTGCAGGGCTGACGAAAAAAAATGTCTATTCATAATATGAGCAAATTTAATACTAAAAGCAGCGAGATACTCTAAAAAATTATATGGCTTTTCATATCACTTTTCAGAGTAGAACTACAATCTAACATAATGATAATCAGGATTTCATGATGAGACCTACTTTTTCCCCCCCCAATATAGGATCTTCCAGAATAAATACTGTTCAACTCTCTCCCTTACCCTCCCCAGTTCTCAAAAGAAAGGCAATGAAATATGTATCAGTCTTAAGCACAAAACACTGCTTTGATTTTGCACTAGTATTCAGAGAATTTCTAAACAACTTCAGACAATTTCTTCTTGCTTGATGTGAATATGGAGCAGACAATTAAAAACAGTAATGGAAGGTGCGGCCCAAGATTAACACCACTAGTAGATAGATTGCAGGGAATCCAGATTAATGACGAACACATATATAGTACTGTTTAACTTGTGGCTTCCAAACCTATTTTGATTCAGGAGAGTTAGGAACAGGATAGCTATTCACCAAAATAAAAACTTGCATTTAAGAACTTCTGACAAATCAGATGACAAATCATTGCTGTACATACATAGTTGTAATACTTCTAATTTTTAGAGCAACACTAGTAAAAAGACTTCATATCTCATGCTTCTGAATTCCTCACTGACACTTGGGGAGAGATAGCTACATGTTTTAAGTCTTAACACATTGAGATGAGACTAAAGCCTGATTTTCAGATTTCCGAGTGAAGTTCATTAGAGCTGCGGATGCTCAGCACATATGAAAACGAGGCCTGTGGTTTTTAAACCTGTTTTCAATGTGATTGGGCAGTTTGTGTCTCTTGGACAGAAACATTAAATGATAGCAAAAATTTAAAAAAAATCACTTAGATTTGTATGTTCTAGTTTTAATAAATAAAATTTATTTAAAATATGTTTTATCATTTATTCACAGTTTCAAGTTTGAAGAGAGGATAATACTATTCCTGATAAAAAAAATCAAAATACAGCTAACTCCATTTGACTCTGTGGTGAAAATGACATTCCAGCAAAGGCTAATATCCATGGAAAATCTTGTATTGAAGCTAAAAAGGCACACATTTATTTTTGTGCATGGTATTAACTGTAGTTAAAAAGGAAATATGTTTGCATATATAAAGGGAAATTTCTTTGTACAGTTTCAGTTAACATTACTGGAAAAAGTCTTCCAATACCGCTTTGCTTACGAAGTAACATTTTATACAAAAATATCAAACTGATCCAACTGTAACAGATTACATTTTTATGCTAAACATTTTATTCTGCATCACTGCAAAGCCCACTGCTTTTCAGAGAAATCAACTGTATTTCTTAAATGTAAAAGATTGGAAGCTTTACCTATAGATTTCCATTTTAGCACTTCACAAATGTAAAAACATTAATAACCAAATCATAATTGAGTTGTCATGGGATAGCAATGAACTCCTGTTCTTTCCCAGCTGTACTATGTTATAAATAGGCAATGCTTACCTCAACTTCAATAAAACTAAGCACCACATGGGACAAAACTACTGACCCCATGTTTAACAAGGCACTGATATTTCTGCTATCTGTAGCAGTTTTATATTTAGTAAGTCACCGAATTCCTGTCTTATCGGCTTCATTGTTGAGTCAGCTGCTCCAGCAAATTTAAAATGACTTCTATTCTTGCTAGCAGAGTCACACTTTTGTTGGCAGTTGCACGCAATAAAAGGGAGTAAACTTGCTTGTTGGTCTTAAGAACTTCCTCCTCTTCATTACTGCCACTGAAAAAGGAACCATAGGTATCCTGAACTATTACATTGTATCAAAGCATAAACAATTACATTGTGCAAATACTGATTAAAACAGTGACTACCCATCAAAAATCTTCTTGTCCCTGGGATTCCATGACTCCTGGTTCTCCCACTACCTCTAATCACTCCTTCAGTGTTGCATTCCAAGTATCCACCTCACCCCTAACTCCAGCTTTCAGAAAGAGTCCTATGGGGCCCTGAGCCTCACCCTGTCAGTCATCTTCCTTTACAGTTTCTGGGCAGCATATGCACAAACATGACTTCAAAGTACCATCTCCATGTTAACTCCCAGAGCTATTTCTCCATGCTATACCTGTCTCCAAATTAAAATCTCAGCCTGCCTTTCTGACAGCTCTTCATGACTATTGAGCCACCAGTTTAAGCTCAATGGGGCCAACAAAAAACTCTTAGTCTTTCCCTACACAAGCCCTTCTGCTTTCTCTGTCGCCGTAGGCACCACCACCATTCTCCCTGTCACTGTTATGCGGGCATCATCTTTGACCTGGCCCTTTCTCTAGGTCCTCACACCTAAGCAATGTCTAAATCTTGCAGATTTTTCCTGCATAACATCTTTAAGATCTTGCCTTTCCTCTCCATACACAGCTAAATGTGTCATTCAGTCCCTCGTCATCTTGTGTCTTGGCTACAGCAGCCTTCTCCTTTCTGGCCTTGACAAATGCCATCTTGCCCCACTTATCCATTCAAAACACTGATGCGAAGGTAATTTTGCTGGCTCATCGCTTCAACTGTATTACCTTTCTCTCTAAATTCCTAAACGGGCTTCCCCATCTCCAGTACATTTATGCCACTTTAGGAAATAAAACTCCAAAAGCCAGTTTTTAAAATCTCAGAAAAATAACAATGTTGCCACTGATATTACAGGTAATATATGTGACTAGTTGGTTTAATTGTAAATCCATCAAGAATTGCTAAGAAACAAAGCAGCAATTAGTTCATAACATTTGGCACAAAGCGGTGGAAGATTTATTTAACACAGAGAACAGGTATACAATAAAAAAAGCCACTGAAATGCAAGCTATTGCCAGGATAAATTACAAAAATGCCCGGGACAAAACATCGCTTTGAATTACTATTCCCCTGCTTACAATTTTACACAGCCAAATTCAGTTCTGCTTAAGCACTTAATTTTTAAAGACGTCTTGCTTTTATGCAGGTTTATAGCCAGATTGTAACTTTTGTGGCTTGAGCACTGCAGTTTCAAAGATGGGGTAAAAATTTCCCTTCTGCATTCCCCTTGAATGACTGCATCAATAACCATGGATCAGCAAGAGGAATTACTCAATTCCCACTCTGACCAAGCTAACCATTCTGTGGAGGCATGGGGGAGGGTAGGCATTCCCCCCAACCCTATAGACAGAAAATGAACTGGGCATATACTATTTGCACATTACATGTAAAAAGGTTAGAGAGAAGGGAATTTAACTTACCCTCAATGCACTTCTACAGTTTTTGAATGACACACATTAGCTGTATTAAGTTTGTATGACAATAGCATTCTGCTTTTATTTTGCAGACCTTGAAAAATTAAACACTATAACATAATTAAATTGAAGTGTATGTACCATGTATAGCCTATCAATTTAAACAGAATATTAGTGATTAGAACGGTAGATGGGAAAAGAAAGTCTAAATATTCTACTCTGACATCACACCCTCTTCAAGGCTATGAAGTATGATCGCATAAAACCAACACAATTACTAGTGTTAGTCAATTACCATACATGTCAATTTGTTTAAAAAAAAGATTGATTATACTCTGGTCCTTGGCATTTCGTATATTTACACTGCCACCCTGTGGAAGCTTTTTTAAAAATTAAAGGCACCTTACTGCTGCGACACAAAAAAAAAAGTCAGACTCTTTTCTAGTCTTTTGTCCTTCCACACACACACCCTCTTTCCCCCCTCTGCTTTATGGTCCTTGTATACAGAAGGATGGATGCTTCCCTAAACGGCATTTAGCCACACAGCATCCAACATAATAGTACATCAGCTGCTTAAAACCTGGCCAGCGACTGTATTCCAATGTGAAAATACAGACAACTGTACTTCGATCTTAATGCCAACTGTGCAGCTAATACAGCATTCAGCAATAAAGAAAAAAAACCGTCAATGTACATGACCGTGGAACTAGCTAGCAGAACAGGTTTTGTAAACATGACTCCAAAAAGGTGATTTTTGCTATTTATGCTATTTCTGATGCTCTACAAGCTGCCATAGTGTCTACATAGTCTCAGCTGATGGGGTCACCACCTATTTGCAGCTGTTGAGATAAAATGTATTTTCTGGGTCCCCCTAGGAAAAATTAAATATAATTACATCCAAGAGAAGTGATACTGGTGTCGGCAATTATTACACTGCCATGACTCTATTCAAGAGAGCCCTTGAAGGTCAACACAAAAAAAAAGAAAAAGAAAAAAAAAAGAAAGAGGCCATGTTTTTGTTTTGAATTAAATCCTAGCAGTTAGATACTGTTTGAGAACATAAGGAAATGTTTACACAAAAAAAAAAGATAATCCTTTAGGCTGCCACACCAATACGTATTTTAGAAAATATTACAGTTCAACCTTACTAAGCATTAGCCCAAAATTTGCACATAAAAACATCACTTCATAATTTTTTAGCTATAGTGGGGACTTCAGCATACCCTAAATGTCATACTTCAAACTACATAGTCATCTGCTAAGTTCAGTAATTTGCAGTGGGTCTCCCAGTGTCTGTTTGCAACGTTCGGTCATAGGTGGAAACGTAAGGTAGACCCACCCGTGTCAAAGGAAAGCACATCCACCCAACTTGCGGCACACACAATATATCACTATAGAAAGATGATGCCAAAGTCGGAGAGATTTTAGGCTACCTGCCAACAGCTGATTGCTGTGCAAGTTAGAGATGATCTCTGTACATGTGTATGCACATCCCTCCCTCTCCCCGCCCCCCTGCACACACAAAACACACACAGCTCGGGATGAGGGGCAGACAGAGAGAAGGAACGTCTGTTTCACCATGTTTCATAATCTACCAGGGACAATATAAAGTTTTGATCATTTTTCTTTTTGTTATGGCCTTTATTTTCTCTTCTCAAAATCTTACGCAGCTCTTTGGAAATAACAGATACAAGAAGCTGCCCATACACAAGGAGCAGACAAGTTTTTTAGGTCATTCCCTCAGTTACACAAATCACAAAACAGTAAATTCTCAGAAGAGTAAGCCAGAGTTGACATGTAGCTTGATCGTTTACACACACACTATCAATCTTTCCAAAAAATACAAATTGCATATACAATTGCATTTTCTTGTGTGTATATAATATGTATAGATGCATCCTGGATTATATACACTGTAATTTTGCATTTTACCAAAGCTTAACAAGTCTCGACTTACCCAATTTTCTTTTTTGTTGATGTCAGCAATTTAATTGATTGGAGGAGGAGGAATGACAATCGAGATTCATATATAGTGAGAAGTTTTATTACTTCATCTTTATTAAGGTTAGAAGAGGAGTCACCAGGTGGTGTCTTCTCATCACTACTTTTGACATCCTCATTTATCTAAAAAACAGAAAGGCATTTCACCTCACCCAGCTAGCAAACTATATTTTTTAAATCAGGTTCAAATAGTACAATTTCAATTTAATTCACTTGTTAAAATATACAATGTTAATGTCAAGACTATTATTCCATGCTGTTTATGGAAATTGTTTTGGTAATAACTTATATCAGCACTGACAGGTTTCAGAGTAGCAGCCATGTTAGTCTGTATTCGCAAAAAGAAAAGGAGTACTTGTGGCACCTTAGAGACTAACAAATTTATTTGAGCATAAGCTTTCGTGAACTACAGCTCACTTCATCGGATGCATTCAGCATTGTTCACCAGTTACATAAGGCTGGCTGTGAAATTTTTCAAAGTTGCTTTAATATGTTCTATGTACTCCATCAAATTTAGTTATGAAAATAATGGGAAAGCATGGATTTTGGTAACTGGTTATCAGCTGGCACTGGCAATCTGAGCATGACAAAAGTAAATATTGCTGCTTATGCTACCATCAGGATCCCTGTGATAGGGCTCAACTGCAAATGACCTTCCAAATTTTTAACACTTCAGTGACATGGTGAATCTTAGTGGACAAATATCAACCTTGTTCAAAAGTGTACATGCAACTCTCAGAGACTTCAGGGGATCCATAAGTGTACTATAGACGACGACTACTACTACTGGAAAGGAAAAACACATGTCCCATTATACAGAAATACATCGGTCCTAATCAATCTCTGCAGAACTATGAGAATTCAGAACTACATTTCTCTTTGAAATTTTGGCAATTAGCTTTAATAAAACTACAGTTAGGTCCAGTATTACTAGGATTACATTAAAACTTGTCTTATAAACTTGAATTCATCTGGACGAGTTACAATATGTCACGCTAATAATATATAATGATGTTTGCATATACTATTTTTGTCCTCAACATTTTAATGCAGAACTTCAGTTCTACTTAGATCTCCAACTATTCCGGTGCTGTCTGACAAGGCAGAACTTGACAGGATTCCAGAATGGGTTTAGCCTCAAAACATAAGATTGTTTAACTTTTGCCTTCTCTTTGTGCCCATAGAAGGATACATCAATTAAAACTGGTCAGAGAGGAGTATTTCTGGCATATATATGCTTATCCAGACACAATGAAGAGAATTTAACAAAAACCTGAAGATGAACTGTAATAACTTAATATTTAAAGAATAGTTCAATTACAATTTCAAAACCAGTATTTTATTCCCAAATGAACAGGTATAAGTGACTACACAAGGTTCAAAGCAATAGACAATCAGATCACTTGTCCTTTTGCTTACCTGTTCACATTCAGCTAAAAGCTCCTTTCTGATCAGCTGGAATGCACACTTGGTCTTTATCAATATGTCTAGAGCCCCAAACAGAGTCTTTAGTTTTCCAGCACTACTGTTTTGACCTAAATTAGAAAGACATAAGCTCTGGACTAATACAGCTAATTTCATGCAAGGATCTCAGAGTGTCTTACAAAGGTATTACTATTTGTATTACTGTGGTGCCTGGAGCCCTAGTCATGAACCAGGGTCCCACTGTACCAGGCATTGTACACACACAATACAGACAGCCCCTGCTCAAAGGAGCTTACAGTCCAAAGTATAAGACAAGAGACAACAAATGGATACCGACAGGGGAGTACAAGTACACAATATAACAAGACTGGTCGGCATGACAGGCAGCGGTCTCAGCACTCCAGCAGCTTAGCTGTTGTCAAGGTTGAGGTTTTTTTGTTTTTTTTTTTGACAGGCATTGTGGAAAGAGGAGACTGCTAAGGAGGCATTTTAAAAGGTGGCTAATACTTATGGGGAGTGCCTCCCAAATGGGTGGGGACAACATAAGAGAAAGCACAAAGGTGCTTGCTTGAAAATTTCACAAGTGGGCAATGGACTAAAATAGCTCTTTCCCAGAATGTGGTTGTGTCCCAAAGCAGTGGAAGATTACTACTTTCTCAAAAAAATGGAGAAGTGGACAGTAACAACTTTAGTGTTGTTGTGGCCATGTTTGTCCCAGGATATTAGAAAGAAAAGGTAGTTAAGGAATATCTTTTACTGGACCATCTCCCATTGGTGAAGGAGATAAACTTTCGAGCTTACACAGAGGTCTTCCTTCAGGTCTGGGCTTGAAAGCTTGTCTCCTTCACCAACAGAAGATGGTCCAGCAAAAGATATTACGTTACCCACCTTGTCTCAGTAACAATTTTACTCTTTTTTGAGATTCTCCCACAGAGATTCTTTATTTGTAGTCCAACTTACTTGCCATCTGAAACTCTGCAAATGCTACTCTTTCCAACTGTACACGAAGGAGCTCACAGGGTGCATCCTTTAGGAGTTGAAAAAGCTTTACTGCTTTACTGTAATGAAGTTCAGCTAATACTCGATGCTGTTTCCTTTGATGCTCATCGCCAACCTGTAACAGAAGTACATTATGTAGTAAGTGTTTAGGCATTTAGGTAACAGATGCAGTGAAAAAACTGCTTATGGGGGCATATCACAGCCACAATCACTCCCCTGCTTAATCCACAATTATGAAATTTGGAAGAAAAAAAATGCAGGGTTGGCAATTTCCCAGGAAAAGCTAGTTTAAGACAGTGTGCTGGTAAATACCCATTTAAACTAGGAAAAAAAAATTCTTAGAATATACTAATGAAAATTACTGAAAAATACTTAGCCATTTGATAACAGTTTTGCAGTAACAGAGTCTGTAATTTCAATTAAAGGAAATAAAACAAATAGCATACAACTTTAGATTGATGCTATTATCTTTGCTACCTCAAAGAAAAAAACTTCTGAATCTGGGAATTCCCCTTCTTTGTCCGGCAATGAAAATTATGTGTTTGTTTAGCAAATTAAGAAGTGGAATTCCCAGATTCAGAAATTTCAGTTTCTGTTTGAGATAAACTGTCCAGTCTAATATTCTGCCTCTTGATCTGGCTGACTGGAGTGCAACTACTTCACCTGAACTCAGTGAGGACTCAAGTCAGAATATTCCAACAGGAGCAAAGATGGAAGACCACTTGACCCAATTCATGGCTATTTTGAGAAAGTTCATGAAGATGGCAAAAAAAGAGTCTTAGATACAGAAATGAAAAGGAAAAGTGTGTGGAAAGGCAGACAATATGAAGAAATGTGATAGCAAAATGCAGTTGAAAGAATAAAGACACCAGAACCACTGACTTGGAAACGTTTGCGAGTATCAGAATCAGACTGAGGATGAAAGTACAACTACTACTACACTGCCATTGCCAAGTACATCAAAAGAAAGCCAGATCCACGTCGCCCAAAGACAATGAGGATGAAGTATCACCTTTTTAAAATCACATATGGATATGTTTGAAAACAAAAAACTTTTTCAGAACTGAAACAAAAGAAACTTGGGGGGGGGGGGGGGGCGAATCATTTATCT
Organism: Natator depressus; assembly: GCF_965152275.1. Classification (NCBI taxonomy): domain Eukaryota; kingdom Metazoa; phylum Chordata; order Testudines; family Cheloniidae; genus Natator; species Natator depressus. The sequence continues at coordinate 102,301,372 of NC_134240.1, forward strand.
ATTTTTACGGCTATATAAATAAAACAGGAAACGCTCCGCTCCTGCTCTCTGGTAACACAGAAACCTGCTCAGACTCTGCCAGTTAGGTAGCAATGTTATGTAGTTTGTTTATGTTCCCTCCACCAATACCTTTACAGTTCCATGCAGCAATGCTATTTACAGTGTCCTTTGTATCTTAATCCCTTACCTCAGGGTCTGAGAGGAGCAGACATCCAACTTCTCTGAGATAGCTGAGCCTAGACTGATGGCAATCCCTGTTCCTCTCCTCTCCCTTCCCCACCCTTTAGCATTTCCTTCCTGTCTCTTTTTATCAATCTTTAGCTGGTGTGCTAATTAATTCTTTAGCTCCCCCATGCTTCCCCACATTAATGGGTGCCAAAGCAATCAGAGTGCTGGCTTATCTGCTAGCGCCCAGCACTCTATCACACTGTAATATTTCCTTTTCTGTTACTGACCTTTTCTGTTTTCAAGGAATGATCAGCTGTCTCAGGCCAGACTACAAAGCACTCAATCGAAAGCAGGTAGCAGATGAACGGTTAGACGCAGTTACTGACAACTTGAGTGTGGAAACACTCAATGAAATACATGAAAAAGCAGTTACATTATTACAAGATAGCTGGAGTAATGTTCACAATGACCCGGTGATAGCTAACTGTGTGCAGATAGGGAATACGGTGGTTTCTGTATCAGTGGTTGATAGTGGAAGCAGTAAGACTGGAAAGAACTGCGCGACATTGACAAGAGAAGCCAAGGCATTAGCAAATGAACTGCACGATTGTGATGTTAAGAGCTACTTGACAGACACAGAAAAAGATGCGAAGTATGGGAAGTGATTTGGAACAAGACGACATATGGGTTACGTACTGATGTGCATCACAATGGCTAAATCCACTTGGACAAGACTTTCATCAAATCATTTGGTGTAAATGTTGTAGATTTACAAAAAAAATAAAAATCTGTAATCACCATCAGCCTGTAGCCTAGTTAAAAGGCCAAGCATCTGTAAAACCCCAAATTCCTGGTGACACATGATGAAACAGTCAAACGACATGCCTGGAAACACATTAAAAACTGGCTGCATTATTTCAGGATTGGGAGTGATTATGAGGCAGACCGAGAATACAAAGTGGACAGTATAGATTATTAAGAAGCAAAGACCTCGGTCAATTGAAACCAGTTGCTGTGGCACTTGACACATCCCAAAGAGACATATCAACAATTGCTGTTGTATGTGAACAATGATTGATCTACTGATGAATGAAGATCTTGCACCACACAAAGCAAAATTACAAGAGAGACTGCCTGAGGCAATTACTCCTCCACACATCTTGCCCATCCTCCTTCATCCAATACACATAGGAAAGAAGAAATTGCAAAGCAGTGGTTGCTCAACCAAAATCATAACTTTCTCCCTTTACTTGAATTAAAGTAGAAGCTCTGAATCCAAAAACAAATGTTCTCACCCATTATCAAGGAAAAAAGTTTCCGCTGTAACAAAGGTGGAAAAATCTGAAGAATGATGATAATCCATCTGACTTCATAGCACTAGTTTAGGACAAATTTTTTCAAACTTTGGATACATCCATTCAAAACTGAGCAATAGGTTTGGTCTATCCACTACACCAGAGTTGGTCTTCTGCTCCAGAATGCTGCGTGGCGAAACGGACCTGGACTAGTAGTCTGCAATTCTGCATGCTTCTGACTGCTTAATGTTTCAAGCCTACAACTTTGCATTGTTGTTGTTTTCATATAATGAAATTGGCTTTTCTTTATATAATATTGAAAAACTGAAATGAGTCATGACATTTAACTTCTTTGAGAAAACATCAAACCAAAAGTATACAGACATTCCCATGTTTAACATTATAATTATATATTAGTATGTCCACTGAAGATTTATGTGTACAATCCTAAATTAATCTCTGAATCTACTGCTTTATGTAACCACAATTTGAATCCATATGTAAAACAGTGTAATGTGTGTGCAAAAGCAAAATAAAGTTAGAAAGCAACAAGCACTTTTTAAACCATTTCTTTATGTGATAAGCAAAAGAACCCACAGCTATGAATACCAACCTTCAGCAAAAATAAATAAATAAATAAAATTGGATGAATGCCATAGAAGGCAAAGAAACTGCCAGTCCTCAAAGAGATCAGAATGTGTCTTATTAAACTTTTATACCGTGGTAATGCTAGAGGCCATGACCAGGTTGGGCCTCATTGAATTAGGCAGCATGCAAACACAGTGACAGCCCTTGCTTCAAAGGGCTAGTAAATGTCATAGGTCAGGATTTGTAGACAAAAATCCACTTCAGATTACAATCATTAAAGATATCACACACACACACACACACACAATATATATATATATATATTATATACACACACACACACCACACACATACACTGCATACTCTCCATTATCTGACTAGCATGGAGGGCATGGATTATTAGGTTAATCAGGTGTTCAGATAATCGAGAGAGCAGGAGCCATTCAGCAGCGAGGCGGCCTTCCCTGTAACCAGGGGCTCATCATCCTCCTTGCAGTCTTACCCTGGATTTTGTGCTCTACCCAGCTCACTAACTTCCATAACAGCATGGCTGCAGAGGGATCCCTGCACTGTCACGAGATCCCTAGATTCATCAGATGTGGGCAGAACAGAGTTCTCCTACCCCCAGCCAGGACTCTGCTCTCCCTTCCAAGACCACAGCTTCCCCCTACCGCATCTTAGCTATCACTAGCCCTGTGGCAGGACACGAAGCCCTCTACAGCTCTGCTGTCATGCCCCTGCTGACACTCCCATGACAGTGGCTGCAGAGCGGTCTTTGCACTGCTGCAGGAGCCATTCAGCAGCAGGGGGCCTCCCTCATGGCCAGGTTCACCCTCCTCCTCTCGGTCCTGGCCAGGGGTTTCTGCTCTACTATCCGAAATGCTGCATTATCCAAATCCCTTCCTTGTCCCCCAGCATGAGATACATGATGAACAAGGAAGGGATTTGATAATGCAGATGTTTGGATAATAGGGTTTCAGATAAACAGGAGTATAATGGACACACTGTATTTATATTTGTGTATACACACACACACACACACACACACCCCCCGCACTCCTCATCAGTACCCAGCCTAAGCCGGGGAAGCTAATGAGTGGACCAAATCTGATGATGAATCCTGGTCATGTGCCACCTGAGACAAGTTGCGCATATGCTAAGAAGATACAGAGCATAAATTACAGCATACAAGAAAAAAAAAAATCTACAATGCAACTCAATATTCTGGACTACTACCTGGTTTCTCAAGCAACTATGATACATGGAAGCCAGTCTGTGGTGAATAGTTGCAGCCCGATACTGGCAGAGGGGTTGTCGTGCAGACTCTGTATCAACATCACAGTATTTCAAAGATTTCATCATGGCCTCACTAACTTCCTTCTCTATCTACAAAAACAAGATTTCAAGATGCAGTGTCAAAACATTTACTTTGAAATCATGAAGACCCAATATAAAAGAACAGGTTGTAGATGTTTACATAGCACTTTATATTTTAGTTTCTACAAAAGAAAAAAGATATGACAATATAACCATTTACAGTGTACTCTTCTTAATGTGCCATATTCTGTTAGCAATAACTGCTACACAACAGTTTTTAATCATATAAAGATTTACAAGTTATGTATCCACTTTGGCTCACAGCAGGAGTTCTCTACCATTCCGCTTGTTCTTCACAAAAAACTGAAGAATGGTTTGTTTCAGTGGATGTTATAAATTCTCCTTCATTACCTGTTCCTGAGCCTTTCTAGATAATGGTGCATAATCCTGCTGCAAAGTTGCCATAGTAAAATAGGTAGTGGACAGTTCCCAGTTCACAGAATCCCAAACTGCTGGATGCATCTCTCTTTTGCCCAGTGATCTTAAAGCCTTCAGATAGTAATCAATAGCCTATAAACATGTTGTAAAGTAGTAGTTATTGACACGGGTTTATAGCATAGTGAGTGGCAACAATCCAGTATGCTCTACTCATTCTAATGCGGAAGCATTTCACAACTCATCTGGACATTTTCTTAGCATTTTCCTCAGAACCACTTTTGTAATCTATTTAAATCATGCATCTCCTACATCTAACAACTGGCAATATCATGCAAATACAAAATTGGAGTTTAATTCAGACTAAAAATATACACAACACAAATTACGTTTACATTACAGTGTGCAGGTATGGAAATGGAAGCAAAATTAAGCAATAAGGATGAAATCCTTATCTCCTGTGTAGGAGGGAGGCCTTGGTACAAGGTAGCTACACACGGGAAGGGACAGAATCCACCCAATCCTGGAAGCAGAGTACATTATACAATGAGCAGCTAGCCCCCACAAACATGGGACATGTGGTGTACTTTAGACACTCCCTAGTCATGGTCCATCCAGCTTCCCTGTCCACCCATAAGCCTACTTCCAACATGATACTGCAAAGACACTGCTTCAGAGCCAAGCTTTATGTACAGGAGGCTGCAAGGGCTATCCAGCTCTTTTTCCTGCAAAAATGAACTGTCCAGTTCAGATATTTTGAGCTCTCTGAGGCCAGGAGGATTTCTGCCCAAGACCTAACACACTGAGGTCTTGTTTATACAGATACTAAAGATTCCATAGCATTATTCACAAGAGTTGGAGGGTTTGGTCCCAGTGTTCAGGTCAAAAAGGTCCCTCTATCTTAAAAAGTGCTGTCAAATTCTACTTTAACAGTATATCAGTGGTCTTCTATGTACTTTAGGAAGCCCTGAGAATCCTTTTGAATTAGAAGTGCTACTTAAGTTATTTTCTTCTGAGATCTTTACCAATCAGTTAGCAATGAGATGGAGAAGACTAAATGTCCCCAGCTTCTCCTAGTAGCTTAGGGATCTGTCCAATCATTAAATGAATGATGCAAAATCTAAAAAGGACAATATTTAACTATAGCAAGGGTGATCTTTAAGTTTATTGGTTATAGTGTTTCCATCAGATATGTTCACAATTTTTGCTCTCCTTTCACTGAGGTCCTAAAATCCATTAAGGACTGTTTTACAGCTAATCTGAAAACTCAATTTTTAATGCATTTTTTGAATGTTTAATATATAAAATTTTTGGTTCCTAAAAGAGGGAAAAAAAAGTAGTTTAAAGAGTTAAATAAAAAGAAAAAGGAGTACTTGTGGCACCTTAGAGACTAACCAATTTATTTGAGCATAAGCTTTCGTGAGCTACAGCTCACTTCATCGGATGCAACTCACGAAAGCTTATGCTCAAATAAATTGGTTAGTCTCTAAGGTGCCACAAGTACTCCTTTTCTTTTTGCGAATACAGACTAACACGGCTGTTACTCTGAAAAGAGTTAAATATTAGTTTAAGGTCATCTGTTAAATACCACTTTCCAAGTCCCAATACTACTGCCGCATGTAATAATTCAAAAACACTGCACAAGGGGCATTGTAGGCCTAGGACAAACAGAAATACATATGTTGAGAAATATCAAAATTATTTACCTCTGATAAATTGTGTGTATAATATAAGGTAAGCAAGGTAACGGCAATCTTTTTAAAGATGATCAGATCTGGAATAAGTACTACTAATCAAAATACTACGGGCCTGATTTTCTAAACTCGGACATGCCTCTTCATGCTTAATTTGAATGTGTAACTGCAAATGTAAATGTCTATGCATAAGTGACTGTATGCACATACTGAAATCGGCACATTGCTTCACAGAAATTGCTCTTACAAATTAAGTGTGCATTTGTGAGAGCAACTCCCTGCTTGCCGGGGGAAGGGGGAAAAAAAAAAAAAATCAACCATCAACTTCACTTTTTGTAACTGACAAAACACATACCTGTTATTTTTCATAGTGAGCACTTTTACATAGTTATGTTTATTCTTGGTATTTTCCTATACACTTTCAATTAATATGAAATCAATACACAAAATATTTTTAGTTTCTACATTTAAAGCTTTACCTGAAATAGTCATAACACGTCTGCCAGTTGACCCAGGGGCCAATCCACCACTCCCCACAATAAAGATTAGTTTGAAAATGCTGAACTACAGAAAATGATCCATCCAGAGAAATGTATTTTATGCACATGCTTAGTGGGAAATCACTGCAAAATAGCAAGGCCCATTCTTTTAAGCAAGGAACTGCAAGCTGATCAATAAGCCTTTTACCTTATTATAGTAAAGGGCCTCTTCTGGGGAAAATTCTCGCTTAAAATCTCCTCCGGCAGCACAATGTGCTTGAGCACAAATTCGCATCAGTCTTCCAGTGTTACATAGAAGAAGGGCAGAATTGGTTGCATCATCAATTGACTCAAAGTTATGAATCCCTTCTTCAAAGCAAGAGAAGCTTTTCTTCCACAGTTGCTGCTCTGCTGTAGATACACTTTTGCTCACTAGATCAAAAGGGAGGGGAGGGGGCAAAAGGTCTTACAATTTCATTCAAGCTTCTTAAAGATTTTTAAACCATCAACATCTATATTAAATTATTGTTCTCATGTTTCTATAGTGTTAAATTCCAGAAAAGCATACAAGTCAAGACTGAAGACTTAATAGTTCACCAAGAGTGCTCGGTCTTGGCCAGAGCAAAGGAAAACTTAATTCATTATCTTTTGGCAACTAGCAATGATGTAGGCTTTGTGGTTAGCGTCACAAAGTGGTTGAAATTCTGAATAAGCCAACAGACGCTACCCTGTACTGCCTTGCTGAAAACAGTCAGAGCCTTCTGATAACATTAAGTCAAAAACCACTGAAAGTTAACAAAGAGCTGGTAAGACAATGACCATTAAAAAGACAGTTTTCTCAGCTATCTCAAAGTACTCAGATACCAGTTCTTTCCTACTGTAAGTAAGTAGGTAGAAATAACTCAGATACTATGCTATGAAGTAACCATGAGTAATTTGTTTAAATAACCAATTGCTTACAGTTTAACATTAAGGTTCAATTTCAGCTAAATATTATTCTGTTAAAGAAAAAGAAAGGACAGCAAAGTAATCATCAAATCAGAAATTTGGCAATAATATCCTACCTACAGTAATAGCCTGACTACAATTGGGCATTTTTGTGAGGACAATTGTGCTAGTATTCATATTTTTTCCAGGGAATTATAACTACTATAAAGTTTCTCCAGAGTCTTATATTCCATATTTTAGTACAGACTAAGGTGTTCACGTGTAAGGTAGAGTACCCTGAAAAACACTGCTTGTAATGGAAGCACTAATATGCCATTAACTACAGGAGAGAGCATCTGTTACAAAGAAGTTCTTTGAAATTCCCTTTCTTCCTGGAATGAAGAGTTCCATCTCTCAAATACTGTTGCTGAAGATGATAATTACTGTTACACTGTTTGATGGAAACCTCTGAATAGAATAGTGTATGTAACAAGTGAAAAAAAAAAATACTTGCCCACTCTCTCAGTCTGCACTGCAGCAGCCTGGTTCATGTAAAATACTCCAATTTCATTTCTGATGTTACCCATCCTCTTCAGTACTTGTGTATGCTGCTCTGGATTTTGTTTTTTTAAGTTACTAAAAAGCAAGATTTCGTTAGCTGCCTCATAGCATTTGCAGCTAACCGAAAGCTGACATTCCAAGTCTGTAGACAAGTCAGTGGCCCATGCAAATACTAGAAAAAACAAACAGCAAAAACTGCATGTCAATTATAAATTCTTTCTCAACAAATGTTATTTATTTTAGGGACTATGAAAAAAGTGTAATAGTAAAGGTTTGATAAAATGACTGAGTTGTGCCCAAAAATCAAAGGGGTTCCACAGAGCCTAAAGAAAGGCAGAATTTGGCCATTACTTGAAAGATGTGAAGAATTTTTTTTAAACTCTAGATATATTTAAAGTACATGATTTTATCATATACTCTCCAGAAAAGCCATATGCCTAAAAAGCTATTTTAATTTCTATGTTCAGCTTTCTTTTTGACAAGAAAGAAATAGCACCAAAGCACCACAAGGTTCCCCCACCCTCAGGAGTGATATACTATGCCGTTTTGCCAAAATCTGAGGAAACACTGTGCGATAAGTATTGGCTGATAGGACCACACTAATTCAGCCAAATATATTATTATTTTGATGTTATACCTTGACAGCTGGATTCTCTATGAAGACTGTGCAATATTTCGTGATCTTCTTTTGTTTGGTAGTTATATTCTTCAAGATACGCAGCTCTGTTGTTTGCATTCTGGGCAAGCATTAGCTGGATATCACCACAAAGGGTTAAACATTGACAAAGAAACAGTAGCACTTCAGCAGGCATATTGGTGCAGAGGCAGCAGTAAGTATCTGGTGGGGGGGAAACCCAAGAAAGCAAAATTAAACACTAAGAGATTTGAGACATGTAGAACCCAAATTTTACTATTCGTAGAAGAGTGACCATGTAAGACTGGTGACATCTTACACAACAGTTCTGATCCCTGTACGTGTAGTCCGAGTCAGGTACTACTTTTTATCCCTGTTAGAACTGCACAGCAATTACAGATAAGGAGGATGGACTGCATTCTATCCCTGCTCACACAGAACTGTTAACTAAGCTACAAATGCAAGGAATAAACCTGCCCTCAGTTATAACTGTGTAAAACCACTGAAGACAATAGGATTTTCACAGGTATAACTGAAGGCAGGATTTGGCCTACAGAATTTTTATTACTAACGATGATGTACGAACCAGGAAGAAGAGTTTGACTTTCAAATCTCAGACTGATTTTCTAGGGATGACAATGAGAAACTATTCCCCTCACATATTTTTACTAACAAATAGAGCTTGATCTCAATTCACTGAACAACAATGAATTTGGCAAGTCACAATGCACTTTTTTTTTTTAAACAGAATAGAATTTCACTTTAAAACTATTATATTTTCTGATTATTCAAACTCTCAGTGTTATAACCAGGAAACAGAATCAGAATATTCTCCATCAGTCTACTCAAAGTCTCAGTATTAGTTGGAGACGCACTCCACTCTCTGGGTATCTACTTAAAGTTTCTGAGTGAATATAGCACTTCTGAAAATGAGGAATATGTAAGAATAGCTCAAGCCAAATATAATGAATAAAGGTGCTATTTTAGCCTCTCTACACAGTCCAGGCACCAGACTTCAAGTCCCAGTCTATACGCCGATTCCTGCCCCTCTGCCTTCAAAGTGAAACTGCCACTTGTGCAAATTGTGATCATTTTGTAATGGGGACAAAGGGAATGAGACAGAAGAAACCTATGATCTAAACTAAAAGGCTTCCCTGCGTCCAACTAGCCCAAGCCAGTTCTTTATTATAAATATATTTCTTAAAAGCATGGGATTTAAGTGCCTAATTCAGTCCTCAGATGCCACAGACTTTTTCAATGTGCGGCAGAAGTATTTGCCATTGTCTATGTGCACTGTTTAAGAACAAAATACTCCAATTACTTACCATGGCACTGTAAAGCTAACTTAATGTATCGTAATGCTCTTCCGTATTTCTGAAGACTCATAGCAGCATCAGATAGAACATAATAAGCCTTCGATGACTTCAGAATCAGCTGGAGTTTCATTTTATACTGCCAGGATCCAGGAATCATTCCTGATTGACTGGAATGTTTATCCTTTTGAAAGGAGCCCACTATAAATACAAAAGTAAAATAAGTAAATCTTAAATCTAATCCATAAGAATACGATTTAGTCAGAGGTCACGGCAGTCACGGATTCCATGACTTGACTGGAACCTCAGTGACTTCTTTGGCTTCAGTTGACAACTGCTGAAGCAGGGAATGGAGCTGGGACTGTGCGCCCCTGCCCCACAGCTGGGGCTGGAGCGGGATCCACAAATGTGACTTTTTTGGTTTGTACTGAATCCTTGCAACCCTAATATTAGCTCAGAATCGACAAACTGTACTGTCCAATTTCAGCCTGGAAGAAGGAACTGTTGAAATCTTCCACCCTGTTAGTGCCAGGACATCCTTAGCCTCATCAGAAGAGTCTGTTTCCTTGATGCTGGAGTAGCCCTGGTACCAGACCGAATGCGCCACTGCTTTGGGCCAAAGGCCCTGGTCCTGGCACCAAAGGCTTCTGCCGCACTAGTTCAGGGGGCTTTGAAGCAGATAAAGTTCTACAATGTTCATGCCAGACTCATTTCTGTACAGGAAGGCAGACCCCAGGGTCTGGCTTATAGGATCACATCGTTAAGTCAGCCTGGAGAAGAGCACACCTCTCTTTCTGGACAAGTATGATACATCATACAGACAACCTAAACAGTTCAGACACAGTGCAGTGGGTGTCAGCAAAGGTTCTTTTTAAAACATTAAATTTGAGGGAAAACCACTGTTAATTCTGCCTCCCCCAACTCTTTCTTCATGTATGGGAAAGATTTCAGGAGAAGCATGATACTACACATATGTTTTGCACAACAAAGCATAGGTACAATAAAGGGAGAAACTTTCTTTCTCATCTATCTTCGAAATTTCTGGTCTAGTTTAAATTCAATCTCTATTATCCAAACACTAACTGGTACTCTGAAAGACTTGAGTTAGTTCCTTTTGCTGCTACCAAAAGTTGAAAAGGGAGACTTAAATCAGAGGTACTGCTTAGGTGTTTATCCTAGCTCAGATTGTAATGCAGCTATTTGGTGGTATATTTAGTCTTAAATTCTGGACCAATTATGGGGAAAAAAAACCCTCAATATGTCCTTTGCAGATCTACAAGTCACTGACTTCCAAGTGACACCATCGGTTGTAAATCAAAGTTGGAGGAGAAATAGTAGACCTTTTCAATGATTATTCATTAAGACAGACTTGGGAAATTTTAGTACTTTTTTGGTTTGAGAGTTGACAAAGCATAGCGATATTATTTTATATCTTGGAAGCAATAGTCACTACCTACCTTCATGGCAATAATCTTCTTAGTATTTCATCTACCACAATATATCTATTTAAAGCTAGATTTCAATGTTTAATATATATTCTAAAAAGTTAACTCTTAAATACCTTGTCATTTTCAGCTCCCAGAAAAAAAAAAATTAGCAGCCAATTCAGCTTTCAACTAAACTACTAGATTAATGGAAGGAAACTCCAACTAAAAGTTAAATTTTAATTACACATCTAAGAACCCCTACATTTGTTTTTTGAATTATAGTTATAGGACAACTGTGTCTTATTGCTCTTTTACATAGAGCCAGAACACTAATAGCAAGGTGCTCCGATACGATGGTGAAGCAGTAAATGCAGGCTATTGCAGCTTTAGTGATTTAAACACACTCAACTAAGACATTTTTATTCAAATATTTCCTACAGTTCTTGCATAAAAGGCAGAATTATAACTGCAAGGCAAGCAAATAATATCCTTGTTAATGTTTTATACGTTGGCAACATGTGCATGTGTAGCACAGCAATGAGCATGATGTTGACACTAAAATTATTGCCAAAATCCATAGTCTTATAAAGATAATATCTAAGTGACAAAACCTAAAGCTGCCAAAAAAAAAAAAAAAAAAAAAAATCTAAAGGGGGCACTACATTACAATCTATGAACAAAATGAAATCTTTATGGAAGCCAGTGGCAAGCCACATCGAAATAAAATGCAGTAACCTTATATACTTACTATAAAAGGATCTTTAATATGCTAAAAGAATCCCTACTGTCCTGTTTCTTTTCATATTTAAAAGAAGAGGCCTATATTCTCCGCTTCTGTTTGTGTGCAATATCCTTTTTTGCTTTTTCAGTGCATGGCGTAATTGATGATTTACAAGTACATTGTTTAGACGATCAGAATAAAATAGCAGCAGTGTGCTGTGCCATTGAAAAGGTCCTATTTGCAAAACAATTCAGCTTACTTTTGTCTAAAAACAAAGCCATCTGTTTTTCCAGACACTCAGGACCACCACTCGTGGATTCATCTTCGTATTTTAATGGGATTGGGGTGGTGGGGTCGGCTGCAGGGAGGTCACCGTCTTTTTTAATGCTGCTGTCAACAGATTTCAAGCCCTTTAAAAAGAAAAAGCCTTTCATTAAGTATTTACTTGGAAGGTGAACTAAATATAAACATACCAAAATCCACACATTTTACCAAGACACAACAGCATTAGGAAACTTACCTCTAGAACATAGCTGAGCACAAGTCTACACCGTTCCTCAGTGTCATGGCAAACAGGAAATGCACAACTAGGCTTAATTAAAAAAAAAAATTTTTAGGAAGGCAGAGTCACTTAAAAAAAAATACAAGCAAACTAACTACGAAGCTTTAAAAGATAGACAGCAAAATCCAGTTTATTGGGATATGTTAACAGACTATAATGAAGGCCATTCATGGAGTATGCTAAACATATTATATCTAGACCACAACATTTCTTTCCTTTACTTCAGCAACTGAAGATACTGTCATTGTAGGGTTTAATTAGATTTACCAAAACTGACCAAAATTCATAACCAGTCTGTTTTAGTGACCCAAAATCCTAAAATAAGGGCCACAGAAGGAAAGCAGCCTTTTTCCAGAAAAGCAGCCATACAGTGACTGCAATGAAGCCCCATACCCTAGAAGGAGGTAGGGGAGGGAGCAGGCGGGCAGGTGTGTAAATTCTGTTTCCTTCCACATAACCCATTACTGTAACTGTGCAACGAGGGATGAATTTCACCCTAACCACCTTTTCTAAATGAAAGGAACAATCTTCATTGACCAACTTTTAGTATGGGAGAAAGATGAAATCCTGCCAGTATAATATCAATCCAAACCCTGCAAATAGAAGTGCAGTACCCTCCAGTAATGAATCTGAGTTTTAAGAAGAAAAATCAGTGTAGGGCTTCCACCACCAACAGGGTGCTACATTTTCAGCAGTGGGGCCTTGAGGTACTAAAGCTTGCAGCATATCAACCAGCATGGGTGATTGATTTTGCAGAATATCAGTTTCTCTCGGTTATTTGGCATAGGGACTTGTAAGAAAAGTCAACCTTTTTGATATGATATACATGTTGCAGAAGGATAACTAAGCATGAGGAAATCAAGCGCTTCACTGCCACAGATATGGCGTAATTAACTGTCAAGAGGCAAAGTGAAACATTGTTAACATTTGGGAGCTAAATGACAAAACTCAGTTTCACATTATTTGGTTGTTTTAGATATTGTACTAAAGAAAAGCTGCTTTGGTGAAGTCTGACAGATGGTAATTGCATTATATTTTTGTTCATCTACATATTATGAAAGCATATACCAGACAAGTTTTTGGAAAATTTATGACTGAGGTGCATGCAGACAGCATTATGGCTTACACTAACGCTGCCTAATTCATCTTTTCATACATGTAAGTGGGGCAGGAGGTAAGATTTCTTCCCTCAGAATGGCTTCAACACAACCACACTTTTAAACAAAGATTCCTAAATTCTGAGAGAGGACAAGGAGGGAGCTGAGGAGTAACCGCCCCACAAACCCATGGAGTAACACTCAGATTCTCTGCATGTCAAGCTGTTAAGATACATTCCAGAGATATGCTGGGAAATCACATGTTTTAGTATGGACCGCCCTTAATTCTCCACAGCTGTTAAGTACCTTTCCATATTCAGAATATTCCTACAACAAGGATGAGTAATTTCTCTATAGGTGGCTATGCAGAAATTAATAGGCAAGTAGAATACACACACAAGATAATAAAACAAAAACAATATTCATTTGCATCTGCAATAGGATAAAACTCAGAGAGCCACAATTCGGCCCAAAGTTTTTATTTCCTTTCTGCCAATATTCCAATTCATCTGAGGTACACAAATAACTGGTGGCATAAAGGTCTTTAGACAGTTCCTTTTTTAATAAAAGGAACTGCTTCCAGTTAACTATATTTTGACAATACAAGTCGCACTATGTTCATTTCAAGCTTCCCCCCCCACCCACCCTCTTAAATTCAGCACAGCTTGTTAGTAACTTACCCGTATTTGGTGAATAGATTTATATTTTTCTGGTACCGATAACTCTCCAACAGATTTGATTACAGCTACTGCTTTATTGTCATCTGGCGGATCGGAGCTGGTGCTGTAGGAACCATTTTCATCACTATCTGGCATTTCTTCTTCCTCCTCACTATAACTTTCATCAGAGTTCCCATTTAAAGGAAACTCTGCACCTTCTTTTTTAGGCTCATCTAACTGGAAGAGTTCTGAGAGCATGTAATTTGCTGAAGCAATAATCTTATTAAAAAAAAAAAAAGTATTTTAGTGTACCCCTCTACTACAAGTTACAAGTTTTTAAATAGGCCACTCAAATAGAAGTTTGCATCTTTCCACTCTGAGACAAAGAACAAGTTTAGAAAAGGGTCCAATAAATGCACGCACAAGACCGTACAGGTACCTGCAAAATCCCTAACCAGTGCATGCAAATAGATGTTAATATGCTTAAAATGTCATAGCCAATTTAAAAAGACTGCCACTACAGTAAAAGAATAATGGTCTGTGGGGTTTTTTAAAGTGTATTAATACATTTAAATTTACAGCTGTTTAGTGGTCAAAACTAAACTGCTCTTCCAGGATCACTCTCCCTTAACAACTTTTAGTCATTTTTAATAGTATTTGACTTCTACTAAGATACAGTCCACATGGACTGTACAGATATGGATGTTACACCTTTTGCACTGTAGAAGTCCTGTAATGGAACATTTAATGTTAGGTTAAGAAGTGACTCTACAATTGAAAGGTAGCAAGACAAACAGTTGATCAGAGCAGTGTCTGCGGGGGGGGGGGGGGGGGGGGGAAGAGTGGGGGAGAAGATGACTTCTGGATTCTATTTCTGACTGCTTCAGATTAGCTGCACGATAGTGTTCAGCTCAATGTCTCAGTTTATTCATCTACAAAACAGGCATAATATATTTGAAAAGGTTAATTAATATTGTCACAAGCTTTCAAATACGTGGATGAAAGGCACTATTGATATACAAGGTATTATATTCTGATTATCCAAAAGGTATTATTCATCAATGTGAAGGTTACTAATGAAGAATAAGTTTAATTCTGCTTAAATTTACAAGAACATCCTCCAACCTTAGCTCCATTATCAAGAAAAATCAAGCTCAAATACATCCATCACTGCGAACACTAAAACTTGAAATTAGAATTTTAAAGATAAACACACCACTGGTGCACAAAGCAGAAACTGGCTCTGCAGATATGCGTGACAAAAACAACTTACAGGAAACTAAGAAGTTACAACCTATAAAGGGTCAAGATCCCAACCCTACTCTCAATGCAATGCACATATAACAGGTTGTGGTCAAAATTTATCCCATTTTGGAGGTTTGCCTTTATTCTTTATAAAGTAACAAAACCCCTGAGGTAGGAATGTAGTAACAAACTTTAGCTTCAGCTCCCTCCTAAGTAGATTGTTCCTGGCGATTCTCTCCATATTACTTTGTATCCCTCTTGCCACATTTCTTGACACAGAAAGTAACTCGCTCATTTGAGATCAAACCTGACTACCAGCAAAACAGCACTACACTTCTACAGAGTTTCAAAGCTAGCTTCAGGCTGCAGGCCTTTACTTCTACCTCTCTACTCCAGACCCATCTCTTTCTGTTCAAACTACAGTCTCATTCTCTTTCTCCAACAGCTCCTTGTGGATACCTAACCATCAGCTTGAGCTCAATATAGCTAAACAGAGCTCTTAATCTTGCCTCTCCAAACCTTCCCTGCTACCTCCTTTCTCAATGACTGTGGACATGATCATCATTCTACCGGTTATTCAGAGCTGTAACCTGGGTGTTATCTTCAAGTCGGCCCATTTTCTGGGTCCTCACACACAGGCTATGTTCAGTATTGCCAAAAAAAAAAGTTATCCCAAAAAAAAAAAAAAAATCACAAACCAGATCCCCCAAAATCATGAGATTGACCCCAGTCAGCATGAGGATATCATCATACCATGTATTTTGGTACTTCTTGACTTAACTTCCCTTTATTCTTGTGTGTGAATTTTAGGTGAAAAGTCAACCTTTAATGCACACAAAAATGCATGCCTCGACTTGGCTGCTCAGATGGAGACGCCACTTACTATCTTAGGAATGAGCACAGGATAACAGGGAAACTGCCATATATTTTCCTATCTTGACACTCCCTTCTCCTCAGTCTGGATCGCAAGTAGAGAAGTCATCCCAGGCAGTGGGAGACAAGAAAGCGTAGCTGCTGGGTCCGGACTTTCCCCTGACTTCCCGCTCCACACTCTCTCCAAGGACCATCCTCTCTGCTATAGGGCCATGCAAGGCAGAGCTCAGTGGCAAGACCCATCTGTGTCCTGTGCTCCAAGGCTCTCACACAGCTTTGCCCATGTGCCCAGCCCTGAAAAAAAAAAATCACAGGATCAGAGGAGCTGCTTGCATCATTGTGAGAGCTCCTCCTGCAGCTGCCAAAATCTCATGACTCGTGATCTATTTGCAAGAGCTGGCAACACAACACTGCCTTCCCCTGGCTGCTCAGACAGGACTGCCCACACCCACCACTATCCCCAGGCTGAGGGAGCTCCCATTCTATAGTCTTTGTCTCCCACCCCATCGCTGTTCTCTGAACCCCCATTCTGCCTCCCATATGCCGCCACAGCCCCTGCTCTCCATTCCCTTATAATTCTAAAATCTGCCTCTTGGGCCCCCCAGCATCCCACTCCTACTCATTCTGTTTCATCCATCTTGCACAGTGTCTCAGCTGACCTCATAGTCCCGGTGTCCTGTCTAGCCCTCCTGAACCATAGCGTGTCAGCCATTTTGCCTCTCAGTGCAGCTTCAGCCTCACTGAGAGCAGTGCCAGGTGTCAACCAACTTCATTAAGGGCACTTCCACATGTAGATAGACTGTAGGGAAATAGAGGCCATCTTACCGGTTTCAGCCCCATTGACAACAACAGAGATGGTAGCCACTTTGAATAAGAGAAAATTCATGCATTGGCAGCCTCTCATGTTTTCATGAGACAGGTTAAAAACTCTCAACATTGCTAGAGTTGCGATAAAAAAATATCACAGGAGCTCACAATACTGCATTTCTAGGGGCATATCTACAGAAACATGTACTGCATGGCAAGGTGAGGTGTTAATCTACAGCCCTCTAATAGGGACATACTAGGGACCCTTTAGTGCACAGGAGTAGCATCCTCACGGTCAGGGCACAACACAGTGGAGTGCTATAGATTTAGAGCACAGTTTCATATGCAGGAAGTGTTCGTGTAGACATGCCCAACAATATGTTCTCTCTTAACCATCCACACAGCTAAGACTCGTGTCCAGGCTCTCCTCATCTCATATCTTGATTACTGCAACACCCTTCTTTGTGGGCCTGACAAATGTAATTGTGCCCCACTGATATCCATTTGGCACGCAGCTGCAAAGATAATTTTCTTAGCCTGTAGCTATGCCATCCCTTTCTTTGGGTCCCTTCTATGGCACCTTCTTTATCATATGAAACAAACTACCTGTCTTCACTTTCAAGGCCCATCATGATCTATTCCAACCCGATCTATCTCACATTCAGTATTGAAAGGTCAATTCTCACCTCCAGTTGGCCCATTCCGCACTTTTAATATTTCATACTGGCACCTTCATTCTTTTTGCTATGCTGCCCTCGTGCTTAGGAGACGCTCCCCATGAAATCATTATCCTCCTTCAAAACCCTCATTTCCTGTGTTGCCTAGATTGCTAGTGTGCTGAGAACACAGTCTATTATATTTACTACTACTATCTCATTGTTCCATTATATTCCATCGGTCTGTCTCTATCCATCTGTTGTCTCTTGTCTTATACGTAGATTGTAAGCTCTTTGGGACAGGGACTGGCTTCTTGTTCTGTGTTTTTTGCAGTGCCTAACAGGTTCACGACAGGGATTCTTTGTAGAATACTACAAATAATAAAATACTACATTTGTCTTCTCTCTTATATAACCTTCTGTTAAAAAAAAAAAAGGTTTTCTGATCATAGCCACACTTGAAGATTAGTTTAATACAATTCCACACACAGTATATCCAGATTTTCTCATGTAAATAAGTCCATGACTATGGTGAGGCAAACCTCTGGATAAATCAATCAATGAACTTTTTGGCTAATCATCTGGCTTTATAAAAGTTCAGTTCACATATTGGCATAAGTCAGCTGCAAACTACTGCGGTGGATGGTAGTATAAAACCAGAGAGAGATAGACTACAAGTTATTTTTGAGGTGATGTATGTATGTACTGTTAGTTATCTCGATTTAAAAAAACATTTTTTAAAAGCCAGTGAGTGTTCATGCAAAAAGCTCATATCAGCTCCCATGGTTTATTATATTTTGGTCTTTAGTTGTATTTTGTCTGTTCAGCAGTCTAAACACCTCATTTGGAGGAAGGCTGTAAAAAAGTCATTAACACCACTGCTATGAAGTCTCTTGTGAAAAACAGTTTGAAAGTCTCACCTATTATATCTACTTTTTCTGCTCTTCTCCCACCCCCACCATAAATTTTTTTACTGCTCAAGGAAGGCTTTGTATTTAGTGGACATCTTTGAAAACTGAAGCCCTCTGTGTATCTACAAAACAGTTACTTCAGGAAATAGCAGTAGCTGTTTTGAGGTCACAATGCATTAATAAGAGCAACCAGTGATGAGAACCAGGAGATGGAGGTGGTCACCACCTAGGTGCAAGGAGGAGCAACAATGAATTTGGAACTAGAAGTCACTAGATTAGTGATTAGGTAAGGAATGGAAGACAGTTCAGGATCCCTTCCCTTACCGCCCCCCACAACACTATGTTTAATACCAAAATACAGATGTAATGAAGTAGACAGCGAAAGCTAACATTATGGCCTTTACCATGGTGATATACCATTTAAAAAGTGATCCATGAGCTGTAATACTATATTTTAAGATTATTTTTATGTCACTTCACAACTCTGATCCAGAGCATCCTACTGATAATTTAATTCAGTATGTTCTAAGCTATACACAGAGTCCAGATGACAACCACCATTTGGTTGTCTCATGATCTGCTTTTCACATATACGGAGTCAGTTTTCAGTTGACAACAGTAACAGTCTGAAGAAAATGTTTTAAATCTAGGCTAGGAAACCGCCAACATTAAGTGACATTTTAGAGTAAATGTATGAGCTTCAATGTTAGATATCTTTCTAGATAATTTTTCTTTGAAAAGTTTATGATGTTTCCTTAAAAATATTGTATCGTGGTCTGCATGATAATACATTTTACTGTCCGAGCAGCTGCTTCAGAGACATCATGGTCCATTCTGCAATTCTACATCTGAGCCCAAAAGCCTCTTTAGATTCTCACAATCTAATACATCAGTCCCATAGGGAACAGACTGACAGAGGATGCTGAAAAAGAGACACATAGATGCCATAACCTCTGCTGCCAGAAGGGAAGCAAGCTCAGGTTTGTCAGCAGGAATACTCAGGGCCAGATTTAGAGCACCAAGTCCAGACCCGAGCACCTCAAGTGCAACTTCCCTGCATGGCCTCCCCAAACCCTGTAGTTAGCTCTTTCTGGGTTGGGATTGACTCTCCCCAGTATAACCAGATTCTGGTTTGGTTTAGCGTATGAACAGAAACTGCCTCTACCTCTGAAACTGCAGCTTTTTGAAGCAGCATAAGCCTTCTGTGTTCTAGCTTTAGACCACTGGTTCCCAAACTGGGGTTCATGAAATATTACAGGGGGTTCTTGGGAAAAAATTCCTTAATGGTGGACAGAGCTGTCCCTAGGGACCCCGAGGCCAGCAGCCCGGAGCCCCTGGATTTCCAAGAGCGAAGCAGATCAAAGCAAGCATATCTAATCACACTGAGGAGATTTAAACTTCAAGACTCCTTATGAGAAATGGAAAGGGAGGTGGATTTTTTTGCTGTTTTTAAAATTAAATAGGCAGCTAGTATTGTTTTTAAAATTATTATGAAGAACAAGTTTAGGCTTGTTGTAACGTGTGTTGTTTGCCTGGACTGCTCAAGACCTCAATGCTTCTGTAGGAGGAACTCTGAGTTGGCTTCTTAAATATCTTCATGCTGTTTCACCTCTGATACTCCTTGATGAAACATAGGAGCCTTGTCTCATAAAAGGCTCATTCAAAGTGATACAAGCTACAAAAGTGAGATCTTGGAAGAGTGTTGCCATTTTCATAATGTAAAAAATACTGTAATGATAAATAATAATAATAGTGTTTAATAAGCATATCATAAAAAACAAATTTTGTACTTCCAAGATCACTGCTTTTATAAATTGACACTCAGGTTAAGGAGAAAAACCCTGGAAATATTCACTTTTAGGAGGGGGTTTGCGAGACTTGACATTTTATTGAAAGGGGTTCACAGGTTGTTTAAGTTAGGGAACCACTGCTTTAGACATTTCTACTGCCTTTCGTACTGCTGCTGGATATGCAAGATGCCAATCAATCAGCAACTTGGGAGGCATCACAGTCTAGTGTATAGAAGTCAAGAGATTCCGGTTCTATTCCTGGCCCTGTCACTGACCTGCCGTTCAAGTCCGTTTCTCCCTCCTACCTTCTGACTGTCTTGTCTATTTAGATTGGATGCTCTTCAGTGCAGAGTCTGGTTTCTTAATGTGGGTTTGTACAGCGTTAAGCATGAAAGAGCCTTGATCTTGGTTACAGAACTTCCCCCAAGGAAAAGTTTATGTGAAGTTTTAATTTAATCATAAGGAGGGATTTTAGACCCATACTGGTGATTTGAGCTTCAAAATAAGAAAAAAGTGAGGTTCTGCGCAAAAAAAAAAAAAAAAAAAAAAAACGCATGCTCATGCAGGGACACTTGAATTGTCACTTTTCAGTCCAGAGAACTTTTATAACCAAGATCCACTGCCACTGCATAAGAGGATGAAATTAGCTCACTAACATGTTGCAATCACACTGTAATTAATATAGCATTTGGTTACCTTATTGGTGCTTTTAGTTGAAGGTACATCATCAATATCCGTATTTTCATTATATACAAGCTACACATCTCTCTGTAGTAAAAAAAATGTATTAAAATAGAATTCTTACTTGTGGATGTCTGGCTTTGTCCAATAACTTAACACAATTAAGGAGTAATGTTCTGATAGTGCCATAGTGTTTCTTGTTCTGGTTTTTTTTCATCATCATATTGCAGGCAACTCTAAAAAAAGGTTGATCAAAATAGACATAGAAATGTCATTGAAGCGTCTATTACCATTTTTTTCTTATTTCCTGCACATCTAAGCATTCTGCAAAGCCCATCTTTTTGAGCAGGCTTCTAGAGAAGCACTCAGGTGACAGAGAAATGTGAGAAATGGAGAGACTGATTCAGTTAATATCATGATTTGGTTGGCTGATTGTTGTACGTATAAGGGGAATGTGGTGATGTTTTGGTTTTATGATTTTTGGATTGCATTTTTAACTGGTGGCCAGAGTACCTAGTGCCCAAGACAGACATTTAATGTCTTACATTTAAATCTAAGTAAATAAAATATTGCAACAGTTTTGCTTCTGTAAGACACGCTTACTTGTACAAGAGAATTGCCACAGGCATTGTGAAAGGGTTTTGGTATTTATCTTCGGTTTCTTCACAAAGAGTGGTGAGGTCATAGAGCTTTACTATATCGCTTCCACTTGCTGAAAGAGAAGATTTTTCCATTAGCCAATCTGACAATATATAGGTCTCAAACATCATTTATTAACCCAACCAAGGAATTGCTTACCTTTAAATAGCCAGTAAGTATGCCCTTCTTTGGTGCAGTTAGATTTCAGAAAAGATAAGATATTTTGAGCAATATCCTTTATCACTTTGGTAGAAAAATTGGAGTTTTCCAAATTGGGAATATCTTCAGTCTTGATCATTTCATATTTCTGTATAGAATGTATTTTAAACATATTGAAAAATCCTCATAATATATACTAAGGTTGGCTATACAAACAGAGAAGCCTTTCATCATCCATTAAATTGAAAACAGGAGTTCCATTATTAATATTTACTAATACTGAAAGCCCTCAAAATTGTGAGTTATGAATTTAGTGCTGCATCCAATTATGTTTGTATAATTTTACTGCTTATACCCTTTGTTTTAATATAAGGACTTATCAGGGCCAAACTTAAAGTGAAATTCTGTGGTCTGGCATTTAACACATACAGTAATCTCAATAAAATGATGCAGAATGAATGTGGTTATGCTGAACAGATTGGCTTAGATTATACGGTTTACAGTTAATTAACAACTCTGTTGCCTCAGTATATATTAGTAATTTAAATAAAGTATGGATCTGCCCTCCAGTCAGTACAGACTTTTACTACACACTAGTTTATAACCACATTTCTGTATTTTCTTTACAAATTTCAAGACTGCTGTATAATTTAAGATTGTTCAAATCTACAAATTAAGTTTACAGTGAGTTTAGAATTGTACACTTCTTAAAATTTGGAGGTAGTTACAAGATACACCTATATATAATCAACAAATGATAGTTCAAAATGGAAATGCTGACACTGGGACCTTTCATGTTTACAGAGCACTTCACACAACAGACTTCCACCTAGCTGGCTTCTAGGTGCTACCACAATATATATCCTAAATACAAAGATTATGTTAAAAGAACATTGTTTAGATTACAAAATCAAGCACTCAAAAGTAAAAAAAAAAACCAAAAAAAAAAAAACCAAAAAAAAAAAAAAAACCCAAGAGTTACAGTTGCCCAGGCATCCTTAATTCTACCTCCTTGTGCATCCAGTTGCACACTAAATGAGGCAGGAGTCCTGTGGAAACAAACTACATATGCAATCATGTAATTAAAGACACTATCATAATACACAAGGAGAGAGAATATTAAGGTTTCACCTGAAAGTTAGGACATTCCAGATTTACAAGTGCTTGACTTTTCAACATTGATAACATTCTTTTAATGTCTGATTTGTAATTTCCTAGGTTTCTGTATTTGTAAGGAAACAAAGCGAACTAAATGTCCCCTTCATGCATCTTCAGCAGGGCTTGAATTCTGAATACCTTCAACACTAAACCACACAGTCCTGTATTTCAAATGGTAGAAGTATGTACATTAGCTAGCAGCAGGACGTGGCTATTAATCCATTTTCGGGTGGTGGGGGAAGAGGGGGCTTTTTTTAAATTGTTCATCAGTTCAGCCACATCTGAACAGAATTTCATGGAACTAACAAGAGTGACATCTCTAGCCCCAGGACTTTGTTTGCAGTCAGCCTTTAAAATAAGGCAGGGACAAACAATGGAAGTATTAAGAGTTTCTCAAAAAAAAGGTTTATAAGAACTTTTCTAGTGCAATGTTGCTACCAGTTCCCACACATCCATTCATAATGGTGAAGTTGGTAATTAATCAAAGAATTGGTAAAGTGGACATAATGTAAGACGTCAGGACTTACCTGAACAATTCCATTAACATGAAAACACATCACAAGCTCTGGGACGTTACATATTAAGTTGTCCAACCAATAGTCAATTCCTGTTAGCACGTTTATTGGCTTGTTGTTATCCCTACAACAAAAATATTTTTGGTATTGCTTAGAACAAATAAAGATATTTTTTAAGTCATCAGGGTACATCTAGTAGAGGTTTTGTTTGTTTTTTTAAAATCGTCACTTATAATAAATGTCTGTTGAGACTTTAGCTGTGTGTGTGTCAGTACGAGGAGAACAGAGCAACCTTAAAATTGAGGTAAAAAAGCTTTCATTTGTGACTAAGGTTATATTTTAAACTAGCACATGGGGGGAGCTATATTAACCATTATGATGATATTAGCATCTGTTACTGCTAATGGAATGCATGCACATTACTGCCCTCACCACTTTAAAATTACAGCCCACATTATTACTGAGATCACCCACAATTTTTCCCCTAAAAAGTGTTTAGAAAACTAAGGGATTAATAGAATTAGCTGGAACCAAGCATATTGCAAACTTTCTTACACAGTTCTTCCAAAGGCGCCTCAGTTCTGGGCTGCATTTACAGTGCCCAGCTACGTGAACCTTGAGTGAGTGTCTTTTGAGCAAAGACGGCCCAGTATGCCAAGCTGACTTCAACTTTTTAAGTTTGCCTCCATCTTTCCCACCCTATGAAAGGCATACTGGTCTTTCCTCCCACCCTTGCTGTGGGAGACCAGGCTCCTTCACCTCTGCATGGGCAAGAAGAGCCCACAGCAAGAACAAAAGAGTCAGAACAGAGTAACCACAACATCAAGTACACGTTTTCAGTTTTATATGGACAGTAATCCGTAACTATATTTTACATGGCATCCAATACTAGCATTTGAGCATCTCACGAATATTAATGTATTTATCCTTACAACATCTGTGCAAAGCAGAGAAGTGATACTCCCATTCTACAAATTGGGGATTAGAACAGAGATTAAGGGCCCTAATTTTCAGAAGTGTTGAACACCTACAACTCCAACAAAGGCAATGGGTTGCAGATAGTTGGCACCTCCAACCATCAGGCCCCAAGTGTTTTGCCGACAGTTATACAAGAAGTCTGAGGAAGAGCCAGAAAGAGAACCAAGACATCCTGAGTCCCAATCCAGTGCCTTAATCACAAAAAACACCCTTCTACTACTTTATGAAACCATTACCACTTCAATACTAGAGTATAAAATTAATCTTTAAATGCAGATTAAGAATTAAATTATCCTACAAACTTATATATACACAAAACTGAATATGAAACTGAAGCAACAAATGAGCCAGGTTTGGGATACACATCACATTAGTTTAAGAATTCACCTGAGACGCAAGCTCACAGCAGGGTATCTTCCACCTCCAAATATAGGCATATTTGATCCTACTAACATGTGAATGTCTTCAAAGGTCCACAAGATGTTCCGAACAAAGTCATTTTTAAGTCCCTTTGTTTAAAAAAAAGAAAGTGTCTAAATAATCCACTGTGTTAATTTTTTCTCCATCACAATGTGCAGAATTACTATGAGAAAGCAAGATGCAAAAAAGGCAAATAAAGGACAGCACATAAAGACTATGCTAGGCGTTCACAGTAACTTAAAAGACCAAGATCACTGATGTCACAAGAGCTATTGCTACAGAAGGATTTAATTTTTCTCCCCTCGCCACCAACCCAAATCCAATTTAGACCAAATTTAAAACGATTTGTTAAACTGGGGATTGTTGTTTCCGCTCAGATTCCACAAAAAGCATACCTGACTGTTTTCCCCGTCATTGAACAAAGTACTCAGGTTTTGTTCTTTGGGGGCTGAGGCCACATGCCCCACTACATATGAGGGTTCAAGAGGCACACTTCCCTGTGAAAAGCACAAGGACATAAGGAGTGATTCTGTTGCTGAGGTAAAGTCAGGCCATTTTCAAAAGTGTATATATATCCTGAACAGCAGAAGCATAAAAAGTGAAAACCTTAATTCCATCCTTATTTTGTTTAATGTATACAACTTTCTTCAGCCAGTGGCTTACTTCAATTCTTTCTTACTGTAGCTACTGCATTGGAATTCTAGTATAATTTGTTCAAAGTAAGTCTTCATTTACATATAAAATAGTTTAATTTCTCAAACTTTGCAAAATTAAATACAATAGGAAAGTGAAGATAATTAAAAAGATAATAATTTGGTATCCAAGAAAGGTAACACATTCACAATCCTGGAGATTTAAATTTTCTATCCCGAAGTTTTATTTATCCACAGTAAAAGCATAGAATGTGCTGCAGCAGTGCAAGGTTTTCTGCACCACCTTGCAATGCACCTGAACCACGACTTGGAAACAGTGCCTCCGTGGAGGAGAGAGAGCAGCAGTTTTCTTTCTTTCTCCATGCCTAATCAGGCATCAAGGTGGCTTTCTGCTGTGAAAGGATGGCATTTATGGTTCCAACTCAAAGCACATAGAATTGTTACAACTTTACCAATGCAATCTAGATTCTATGTGGTGATCTAGAGCAGAGAATCTTCATAATTCTTTATCTGAGTCATCTAGTGTCCCTATTAATGGTAGGGTCTTCACAAAGGTGGGTGATCATTACCATCTAAATGTAAATAGAATGCTGGAGTTTTTTAAATGTATTAAACTTACATTAATTAGGAGGCTACTCTACATGCACAAGAAATACTACTTTTCATAATGTATTTAAACATCCATTGCACAGACTGAACTCTTAAAAATGTTGTACAAAGTCCCTTTAACTTCAGAGAACCTTAATATTCACCTCTACTGTCTAATAAGATAAAGAAAGAAAAACCTGGCTCCTATGTTGCATGCATATTTTCAGCCACAAGTCAATCTCTTTTTGGCCCCTTTGTAAGCATTTAAACTGAGGTCTGGAGCAATACTAACCAATCAAAATGCACACGCAATTCCTTGTATTATATTGTATGAGTTCAGTGGAACCTATTCTATGCAGGGTAGCAGATACCATATGATCTCTGCTTACTTTGATATATAATTACAAAATAGATATTTGCTTAACTTTCTCTCCTTCATTAGTGTAAAATCTCTTACACTTAATAAATTCATGACCATAATGAAGAAAATTCCAGGTATGTTCAATAAATACATTCTGAATGACTGATTTAAAAACTAACTACCTGTCTACAGACACTCTTTTGGTGAGCATCTTAAACATAAATACAGTTTGACCAAGATTTTGCTTCAGTAAGTCTGGATGTTCGCTTCAACATCAATAAATATTGGAATAATATTAACATGCACTGTGGAAAGACAAAGTATTCTGAAATTCTTCCAGATTTCAGGTTCATCCATTTCAGCCCATGTCAATGCTACAAAAGATGATGATCACCACGCCTTAGCACATCCTCACAGTACCAGGAAAAAGGCTAAAATAGAAGCTCAGTGGAATCAACACAGGAAACAGAATAAGGAAAGAGTCATCTTTTTTCAGTACAACTGTTGAACAAATTCTCAAAATACAGTTCCTTTAAGATTGCGATTGACAAACCAACAAAGAGCAAAAATGTGCAAATACGATTTTTCAAACTAACTCAGTATTGCAACACAATGTATGAAAAAAATCACTTTTCTCAGACCCTCCCATACTTTTGTTTTCTAGGAGCAGGCAGGACATTCAAGTTACATTTATATGGCTATATTTTTATTCCAGTTTTTTTTATGACCAAGTATACTAAAATGGAGCCACAAATGGAAGGCAACGGCTCATTCTGGAATGAAACCCAACATTAGAATTATATATAGAAAACACATTAATCCTATTTAAGGAAAATCAATTATAAGCAAAATTAGTTTCTGATGTCTATCTGTATACAGCTCATAAAGCATTAGGTACCATATATTACTGCTCAAGGAAAGCCAAAAATGGTGCTTTTAGAGTCTAATTGAGCAAGGCTTCTTCTATACGTTAGATTCTGCTTCTTTAGATAAAAGGATGACTCTTGACTACTATATTTTTATAGCTTATATCAGACACCAAACACCTCTCTCCTATAAAAATTAAAGGTCTGTTAAGATTTAATCCATACTAACCTGGTTAGAAGAACCTGGATCTTCAGATACCGACGAAGGCATTTCAAAAGGGGCTGGCC
The DNA here is from genome assembly GCF_965152275.1 of Natator depressus. Classification (NCBI taxonomy): domain Eukaryota; kingdom Metazoa; phylum Chordata; order Testudines; family Cheloniidae; genus Natator; species Natator depressus. The sequence goes on from NC_134240.1 coordinate 102,328,837, forward strand.
AGGAAGCCCTTCCTACTTCATCACTCTCATCAGGAACTGGATCTTCATGATGCTGTTCTGCAGTGGAAGACACTGGCTGAGCCGCTCCATCACCATTAATGCTGACAGAAAGATAAATTCAAAAGAGACTGAATTTGAGATTGTTATAATATTTAATGCCTAACCGATATTTACTGCATTTTATTTTCACAAAAGAGACACAAATGCGGATTTAGTTAAAAACTACTCAGCCATACCCATCTTGTAAATTCATCAGTTAGAGCAGAAAGACAGGTGTCCAGGATCGTGTTAAAAATCCTTGAAAATTACGTGTTTTTCCGAGAGAGCAGTACTGCAATGTGTTTTCAACTAAATTATGCTTCGATACTAAAAGATTTTAAATAAAGAACTTACTTGTATCAGTGTTATGTTCTTAAAACTACATCCTCTGGATTTTGTTTTAGGATAAAGAGACAATTTCATATCTTTAACTTTTATTTCAATATAACGAACTAGAGAAAAGTAAATTGGGGTAGAACTCACAAGTTATGCAAATAAAAATATATAATCAAACTACCTGTAATACAAAAACTTGGAAAGTATAGCCTTCTGGTACCAGTGTTCTTTACTCTTCTTCTTTCTTTGCCACTTCTGATCTATTAGTCTTTGATAGAACTCTTTAAGCCACGTCCAGTCCCCCGTCTAAGCAGCATAAATAAGCATGAAATTAATGTGAAATAACACATGAACAAAAGAATCTAAGTTAAGCATTTAGCAGATACAATATACCCATCCCACATGAAAAGGCACAAAATAAAATAAAATCTGTTAAAAGATAAGTTTTTACAACAGTGCCTTGACATCTGAACTCTGAAATCAGTTATACTTAACATATTTCAGTGAAATCTACTCTTCAAAAAACAGATTATAGTTTCATGCAGTGTTAAAAGACTGAGTAATAGATTTGTAAAACTGTCCAGCAATATCAAAGACATTAAATGAAAAGGTGAGAAGGGGTATTTTAAGCATACAATGCCCTCAGTTAAAAAGATGCCTGATCTACTAGTGCAACCTGTAGTTCTATAGCAACTAGAGAGAATCCACAATAACTAAGTGCTTTGTGAACACCTTTTTCGTCTTTGTATACAATTCTCAACAATTTTGCTACATTTACTATATCTTTATGCTGATAACACTGCACTTGAAATACATATGCCAGGTGGCCAAAGACATTAACAAAACAAATGGTTAACCTGAGATGATCTCATGAAGAGCTCCTGAATATCTAGCTCATCCAGTAAAAGGGTTCGTCCAATACGGTGTACTGCCATGCTTACATGTGACTTGCTGTAAGGTATCTTCAGAAGTTTTTTAATGTTCTTGCAAAAAGACAAAACAGAAAAGTTATATTCCCCACAATTACACTGAATTATAAAAAGAGAAGATTTACTAATTAGAATGTTCAGAAATGAAAGAATCTATCATGAGTGAAAAAAAAAATAGTACATTTTTTTTGTAAAAAAGGACAAGTCACCTTTTTTTTTTTTTTTTTTTTTTTTTTTTTTTAATACCTTCATTCAGCCATCTAATACTCCTGAACCAAGTATGCCTCAACTAGGTTTTCAGAAAGCCTCGTTTCTCATCTGACAAACACAAAAGGCACCATTTATGATGGCAAAAAGACCATCTTGTATCTCCACCTGTTTTGCACGTTCTGCGTTTCTCCCTCTGGCTTTCCTCCCCTTCCTCTTGCTCCTCTGGCCAAGCCTTGCTGCTTTTGATTTTAGCTGTAGTTCTAATAGTCCCCTCTGAGGGAGTACACCATGCTGCCCCAATGGGTTATCAATAAGGCTACGTTTTAGTCCTGGGTATTTTTAGTAAAAGACATGGACAGGTCACGGGCAGCAAACAAAAATTCACAACCCGTGACCTGTCCATGACTTGTACTATACACCCGACTAAATCTTAGGGAGTGGGGGCAACCCAGGGTGCCGTGGGTGCTTGGGGGCCCCAGGCAGAGGCATGGCCAGGCAGCTCTGCGCACTGCCTCCACCCAGAGTGCTCCGCAGCTCCCACTGGCCAGAAACCACAGCCAATAGGAGCTGTGGGGGCGATGCCTGCAGGTGGGAGGCAGCACGCAGAGCCACTGGCCATGCCTTCACCTAGGAGCTGAGGGATGTCACCGCTTCTGGGGAGACCCCTGGATATAAGCGCCACCCAGAGCCCTCACCCCCTCCCACACCCAAACTCCTGCTGCTGGCAGGTGCAGCTGGCCCAGGGGCTGCTTGAGTTGCTCAGGGAGCCCCCAGGCCAGCCATACCAGCTGCTGAAGAAGTCACAGAATCTATGACTTCCATGACAAACTCGCAGCCTTAGTTATTAAGCACAAGAGATCAGGATTGCTTGTCTATGAAGTTAAATCAAATGTATGTGCTCATCATTAGTTTGAACAGAGCCCAATCCTATAGAAGTATATCTGAAAAAAAACACCCAAGCCTTTGATATCAGCTGTTAGCACTCAAGAGATTACCACTCAGTATGCTACTACTTAAACTGCAGAGATTCTACTTATTATGTGTATTACCACAGGGCCTAAGGGTCCTAGTCTTGGTCCCATTGTGCTAAGCGCTATACAAACAAAACAAAAAAAAGTCAGTACCTGCACTAAGAAGCTTACAATCTAGGTACAGGACAAGAGACAACCGATGGATACAAACCAATAGACAGAGGAGTAAAAGGAAAAAATGAGACAAAATTGGTAGCATGATGAGCAGTGGTCTCAGCAATCTAGCCATCATCAAGTGTTTAGTAGGCTTCACAGAAATGGAAAGTTTAAAGTAGGGTTTTGAAGGATGTTGATGTATTAGTTTTCTAGATGTTTACAAGGAGCTATCTCCCATGCACCTCCTCCATGGTTGGGAGAAAGATGCTTGTTTGAAACTTTAGCAAATGGGAGATGATGGCACCATGGGGCCCATCAGAGGCTGGAGTCAACATCTCAGGAGCGAATGAGAGATAAACAGGGGGGATAGGCCATGAAAGGCCTTGAAAGCGAAGATAAGCAGCTTATGTCTGATTTGACAGAGAAACAGGAGCCAGTGAAGGGATGACATGGTCAAAGCATGGTGGATAGGAAAATTATCTTTGCAGCAGCACTCTGAATGGATATGAGCAAGACCAGAGAGAAGGATGATGAATTAACTGACATCATGAGAACCTAGACCAGAATTTAATTGTAGATGGATAGGAGAGTCTGTACATTGCATATTTTTTCAGTCTGACATCTCTAAGATTTAGACATAGCCTAGATGTGAGGGAGGGAGGCCCGAGTAGAAGCAGACACCCGGTTAAAGAGCCTAAATGACAGGCAGAATGGAGATGATGTCCACGGTGATTGAAAAATGAGATAGTTGGAAAGGGGGAGATTAAGAACTCTGTTTTAGCTGCTTTGAACTTGAGCCCACAGCTAGACATCCATAAGGAGATGTCAGAGAGACACCAAGATTTTAGATTGGACAGAAGGAGATAGGTCTGGAGTACAGAGGTAGATCTCAGAATTGTCAACATAGAGATGGCAGTTGAATTTGTTTGCAGATGAGATTACCCAGAGATAAGGTGCAGAAAGAGAAGAGAAGGGGACCAAGGACGGATCCCTGTGGAACCCCCGTAGAAAGTTGTTGGAGGGAGAGGAGGATCCTCCAGAGGACATGCTGAAGGAGTAATGCGAGAAGTAGGAATACAACCATGAGAGGACAGAATCACAAAAGACAAGATTTCAAGAAGAGGAGCATGGTTGACAACGCTGAAGGTGGCTGACAGGTCAAGGAGCTTGAGGATGCAGTACTGCTTCTGAGCTTTGGCTAAGAAAAAGGCCAACAGTGACTTGAGACACACAAGGTGGTCCAATAAAAGGTATTCCCTCACCCACCTTGTCTCTCTAATATTCTGAGACCAACACAGCTACAATTACAATGCACACAACAATTAATGACTTTGGCAAGGACAGTTTCAGTGAGTGGTCACACAATGAAATTAACAGGCAACAGGTTTAAGACCAACAAAATGAAGTAATTCTTCACACAATGCACAGGCAACCTGTGGAACTCCTTGCGAGCGGTTGTTGTGAAGGCCAAAACTATAACTGGATTCAAAAATGTATTAGATAAGTTCATGAAAGATAGCCATTGATGGACCTATTAGCCAAGATTATCAGGGATGCAACCCTATGCTCTGGGTGTCCCTAAATCTCTGACTGCCAGAAGCTGGGAGCGGATAACAGGGGATGGATCACTTGATATTGCCCTATTCTATTAATTCCCTTTGAAAGATCTGGCATTGGCCACTGTCGGAAGACAGGATACTAGGCTAGATGGATCATTGGTCTAACCCAGTATGGTCATTCTTATGTTTTGTTGAGTGCAAGAGGGGGAAACCAGATTGGAGAGGATCTAGGCTGGAACTGGGAGAGAGGAACGCCAGACTGCAATTGTAAACAATGTATTCAATGAGCTTTGAGATGAAAGGAAGAGGGTGGTAGTTGGAGATGCAAATAGGATCAAAGGGAGGGGGTGGTTTTTTTCTGTTTGGTTTTGAAGATGGAAGAGACTAAAGCATGCTTGTATTGTGAGGGGAAAGAGCCAGAGGAGAGTGCGAGGTTCAGGCAAAGAGTAAGGGAGGAGATGAGAGTAGGCACAAGGGAGATCAGCAGATGGAACAGGGCCACTGGAGTGTTAGAGGAGCAGCGCAGACAAGAATCTTCTGTGTCTGTGATCAGGAAGAAAGAGAGGAGAGTTGTTGAAAAGGAATGGAAGGCAAGCTGAGCAGGAGAAAGATCATTTATTTTGTCAATTTTCTTTTTGACTAAATTTACAAGATTCTGTGTGGAGAGAAGTGGAGACAAGACGGTAAAAAGGTGGCTGAGACTACAGACACGGGATTCTCTTCCAGTTCGCTCCCCAGATTTCCTAGTGGGAATCTTACACAAAAATAAAAATATTCCTAAACAGCACCTGCAAAGGACTTGTGGGTTTCCCAATTTGTCTAAGTTTCATCCATTAGCAAATTATTGCAAATGGATTAAATATTATAGAGCTATTTCAATTAGCATATGCTAACTTAGAGCTCACATAAGTCCCTTTTAGTTGATGTTAACTGAAAAGAAAACCTCCAACGCTTTTAAAACAAGAGAGGGATTTTTAAGTGAAAAAAGTTTACACAAATATGGTGACAGCAAGCTGATAGAGTTATTGTTACTCAGGATCATGAAAATGAAAGTAGAGGAAAGAAGTTGAAAACATAAAGGTAGATGTTGAATATGCTACAGTAAACCAATTCTCATAATGAAAACATTAAAGAGAAATTGTGGATTCATGTTTAAATGTTATTGCATAATGCCACCACAGAAAATACAAGGTTATAGAATATTAATTATGAAAAGAAATGTTTTAAATGCTTGAATTTAATACAAGAGATTTTCAAGGCAAAAAAGAAACCCAACCCCCCCCGTAAGAAGTTATACCAAAATATTGTACTTCTGCAAGCCCTACAAATATCTTTATTTGGACATAATGGTCATCTTATGCTAATGCTTTTAAGAGTATATATGACAGCTATCTTATCTGTTAAGCAAACAGTAAATGTTTGAGTATTTACCAGAATGTTTAATTATCAAGGTAAAACTGGAAGCTCTATTTTTAAAGCAGAAAAGGTTGGTCCCATAACAATGTTATTCCACCGATAGTGTTTTGGGTATAAAATGCCTCACTTAGATGCAATTATTTTGTTGGAGGGTCGTTGGCATAGCAGATAAGCGGTTGTCCCCATACCATTACTGACCTACTGAGTTCCAAATAAGAGTATTAGGGAACAGACCTCTTGTAGGAGCTTTGAGACAGCAAGTCAGGGAACAGCTTGGCAATGGGTCTTCCTCGCAACTATAACCTAGATACTAATATTTGACTTGGCGTGGGTATAAGCTACTAGAATGCTCTTCCCCTATTGTTAACATGAGTTAGATATAGTAAAATTTACTCTAATGCATTCAAATAGGCTACTGAAGTGGTCCTCGTCATGCTCTCATTCAGGTCAATAGCAAAACTCCGACTGACTTTATGGGGACAATATCATGAATGCTTGATTTTAGCAGCTCACCATTTCAATTTTTTCCCCAAATGTAAAATTATTTGGGGTGCCTCAATTTTCTTTTCCCATCCTCTTTGCTTCTCACTTTTCCTCAGTGCTCTTCTGTCTATCTGTATCTTTGGGTATGTCTACACTGGAAATAAAAACTCGAAGCTATTTGTACTTTATTCATTCAGTTGTCACAACCTCCTTTGAACTATAAGCAAATAGCCAAAGTGAAATGAAGTTTTCTTAAATAATTTAACTAAATAAAAAAGATTAGTGAAAACAAAATCACTGTAGCATAAGCCATTTTCTTAATCAAGATACCATTACAAAACTGAAGAATTATTGAACTACAAACGGCACATACCTCAGAATCGGACACAACATCCACATCATTTCCAACTGAGTCAATGAAGTCATATGCCATGCCAAAGCTATTTTAAAAAAATATTAGAAGTTTAAACCATTGCATTTTGACATTTAAAACATAACTGCTTGTTCCTCAAAGAACTTAGTGCCTCTTTAAGAAAACCCATTCTTTCATAAAAAAAAAAAAAAAAAAGGTTTGTGCATTTCCATCTGTGAACAATTCCAAAATAAAAAAAAAGGCAGAGAAAGTAAAAACAGGCATTCACTAACCTACCTAATTAAAACACATGTATTAATTCTGCCCACTGTTTAATGTTTTTTAAAAATTCCCTGCTGCGCACAGGGTCCACAAGAGTGATGTGCCACTTAAATTGCCAAATTAGGGCTTAAGAGGTGTGAGCCCTGTGCATAGTGATTTTCATCCAAGATGCCAATCTGCTTTGAGTGATTTGCACACATTCAGCAGATCATCCCAGACTTGACACTGGCTGTGATACCAGAGACACCTTTTTTCATTGCTGAACTTTCCTTGTCCAATTTCCAAAATATCAAACCACCACGTTTTACTAATTATTTTCCTTAGGTATTTGCCACCTATTTTTATTTTTAAAACATACATTTATTGTAGGCACTGCAAGAAAATTTCCATAAACGTGTCCATTCTTATTCCTGAATTTCCAAGCCCACAGCCAATTCCAGACTAACAGTAAGGAGGCTACAGATTTGTTTCAGAGTACTATTCCATTTCCTTATATGATCAAAGAGCTGAATTCCTATTACTACCTCAGTCAATCTAGCCTGACCAACTGATGCCATCCAATTGCAGGTAGTCAACATGAAGTGAGTTTGATTGTCTCAGTCCATTTGCCAGCATACACATTGCAAAAATCTACCATTATAACTGGAATTCTTAATCACCTTCTAAGCAAGAAGGGATTAAAGCATATTGGGTGAGGGAAGGCAAGGGAGAGTGCAAAGACAGAGAAAGAAGGAGAAACAGAAGGGATAACAGAGAATAGGACAATTCGTAGTGATGTCAGTGTTACCTTGAAAATAGTTTGCTTTTCTTGCTGTTGCCAAGAATGGTTGTTCCTGCTGGCCCCAGTTTGGCGCTTTCACGTAACCAATTGGCAGGTGGAAGTTTCAAATCAGTCTTCTCTTGAAGACGGGCAAATGCTGCTTGTGGTGGGGCAGATGAATATTTCACCACAGCACTGCTTTTTACTTCGTTGCCGCCAAGAAATAACACTGATCCCTAGTTTGCAGAAAAGAAATTAGAGTCCTTCATTCATAAATTAGTTTCTTAAAAAGTTATTAGACTTTACTTGATGTCAGTTCAATTCCATTAACTGACGATACTAGGAATACAATTAACAACAGGCCATTTTCTACCCAACTTAATTAAGGCCTAATCCTGTAAAGATTTACACGTTTAACTTCCCACATTGTGATGAGTTCCACTGACTTCAGTAGTATTCTTAAGCTTATGCTTAACTTTATGTACTGTGAGAAACGCTACTGAAGTCAGTAGAACTTACCACAGAGCATAAAATGAAGCACATGCTTTATAAATCTTTGTATGATTTAGACTAAGAAAACATACTGCAGAACACTGGTCTCATTACAGATTAAGTATAATGCTTTTCACTATTATGTGCTGACAGAAATAAGGGTTTATAATTACATTTTTAACTACCATACCTCAGTCCTGGTGTAAATATACAATTACTAACACAACTGAAGACAGGGTATTACACGTCAGACAGCCTTAACTACATGTGCTGCTATGTGCTCTGCTTAAATTAGCGCCTTTCATTTTAAGCCACCCAAAGTGTTTTATATCTATATTCAGAATATGTATCATTCCCATAAGATTAGTAATAACCAACCTGTATCAGCATATCACAGAACATCTGAACATCAGAAGAACAAAGAGCAACATAAATGCACTTTAAGTATTACCACATAGAAAACTGAAACAAGCCCTCATTCTGGTGTTCAGCTGTTTTGCAATGTGCCAGTTGCTCATTTTCTACCCCAGAGGTTCCTGCTTTGTACCAGTAATGTGCATGCTGTGTGTAGGAAAGGTCCTGATTCCGCATATGAATCTGAGTGAACAGATCCGTAAGCCCAGGCAGACCCCCAGAGACCTGAAGTGGGGCCTGTCCAGGGTCTCTTTACAGGAGCTTCTGGTTTCCCAACGCTGCATACAATAGGTGTAAAGTCTGAATATGCAACAGTCATGCATAGCAAAAGTAACCAGTACTCTCTTATGTGACAACAAACATGCAAATTCTTTTAGACGAATGCCTCAGGGCAGCTTCATCTGGTCTACCCTGGGATTTCTGACACTCTGGGCATAGCTACACTGGAAACTTCAAAGCGCTGTTGCGGGAATACTCCCACAGCAGCCTTTGAAGAAGTGAGGGTGTGGTCACACGCGAGCGCTGGGAGAGAGCTCTCCCAGCACTCCTGGTAATCCACCTCCACAAGGGAATTAGCTCCCAGCGCTTGGAGCCTGCCTACACTAGCACTTTAAAGCGCTCAGACTTGCTGCGCTCAGGGGGGTGATTTTTCACACCCCTAAGCCAGCAAGTTACAGCGCTATAAAATGTAAGTGTAGACAAGCCCTTAGTGTAACTACACCATGCAAATCCCTACTCTAGACAATTTATACTGGTACAGTTTACTTTAATTTGAAACTGAAGTGAACTTCCCCAGATCAGATCTACACTAGGGATCTGCACCAATGAAGCTATACTAGAAGCTGACATCCTAATTTAACAAGGCTATTTTTGTCTGTCTTGTACAGAACCAAATACTCTGTCAGTGCACAGCAAATAAATAATAAAAACTGATTACCCTGTAGAGCCAATCATTTGTAATATTCCTTTTTATTAGAAAGGTTAGCAACCCTGAGTTTAGTGAGACTAGAGGGACTCCTATATTTCATTTCTAATGACTATTTTCAGAGGGCTAGGCTTTGCAACCCAATGGGGCACACAAGCATAGATACCAACAGTTACAGTACAGCTAAACACAACAAAGATTCAATAGCTATGCCCCAAACCCTAGTTTTGGCTACTGCATTAAAATACCAAAGAAATATTAAGGAGAGTAGGATTTGGGGAGCGTGGGGGGAGGAAGAGGGAAAGGCAGAGTGAGGAGAAGGAAGACAGGCAAGAAGGGGAAATGGTTGGAGGGAGTGGGGGGGAGAGAGAATTTAAGGCTATGCTGATTTCTTCATTGAAAAACATCCAAATGGTGGCTTTGGAGAGCTCCTCTTCTTTCCCCTGCAGCTCAGGCACCACACCACTACACAGAGTAATTTGGCATGCTAGGAAGTTTGCACTGTGGTAGCAGTTCATTATTATCCTCACAGGGTATGTCAGTTTACTACATGTTTGCACTGTTGTTTTAGCTGTGTTGGTCCAAGGACACAAGGAGGTGAGGTAATATCTTTTATTGGCTCAACCTCTGTTGGTAAAAGAGACAAGCTTTCAAGCTATACAGAGCTCTTCTACGGGTCTGGAAAAGGCACTCAGAGTATCACAGCTAAATACAAGGTGGAACAGATGTCTAACTGCAGTGTAGGCAGCAATGCACCCCACCTACTAAACTGTCTGAACTGTACCTAATGGGTGTTCTCTAGAAGCCATTCCTACTGTGATAGAAGAGAAAGTGAAGCTAGATGTGTGGTGTTATAAGTTTCGTTGAAAGAAGATGGCTAATGAACCCTAATTGCATAGAGGATGCTTATTAATAACTGCCAATATTTAAAAGGTCACCTTTACATGTTTACCCTGAAACCAGGTCACCTCTATGAAGCAGAATCCAATGAAAGAAATTGAACTCAGTAGTGATCATCGCAAGGTGCAACGTTGACAAGATAAATAGATATCTATTTTATCTAAATTTAGCACATTTTATGGAAGTACTTTACAAGCTCTCCCTCATCCTAGAGAAATATATTCCCAGCAGCTCCTCTGGAGTAGACCCATATTTGTTTCCTCTCTTCAAGACAGGAGAGAGCTGGCTTATTCACACTCCTGAGGGTCATAAACTATAGCAACATAAGTGGTAGTGTGTATGAGCCCTAAGTGCAAAGTAGGGAAGAGGAGCATAGATTGAGCACACTCAAATTCATTCTAGACACTGACCCTCTGACTTTGGGAAACAGACTTAACCACTCTTGTTTTCCTGTCTTGAAGAGGGGAAGGGCCTGTGGCAGAGCCAAGGGTTGAGCAGTGAGCACCCCCCAGCACAGTGGAAAGTTGACACCTGTAGCTCCAGCCACCAGTCGGTGCCTATACAAGGAGCCGCATATTAACTTCTGAAGAGCCCCATGTGGCTCGGGAGCCGCAGGTTGGCCACCCCTGGCGTACACTATCCCGAAGCGGCAGCCCACTCCACCTGTCAAAAGAAACCGGCAGGGCAGGACAGCCACCTCAGGGCGCTCTCTTTCTAACTGTAAGTCTGGGCGCTGAAGGCTGACGCCGAGGCAACGGGAAACTGCCACCCTGCCAGAGTGACACCTGGTAATCCCACCGGTGCGGAGCGGGTGCCCAGGCCCGCTGGCTTGCTGACACCCCCTACCCCGCACCTCCGGGGGAAACCGTGGACGATACCCCGACTACGGACACCGGCTCCAGGACATCGGGTGAGGGACCGGAGCCCACAAGCGGGCCGGGCCGCAGCGAACCGCGAGCTCGCTGCGGGCTCGGAGCCCGGGGGGACGCTGCCGCTCACCTGCTTGAGCTCCTCGGGGTCTCCCTTCAGCGCGACGGGCCCCCCTAAGTCACTTCCCGCGGCGGGGCCCGCTTCAGCACAGGCTCCCCAGGGCGGGGGAGCCCCCGTGCCCTCCATTGGCTCTGTCCTCGCAGCCAGCCCGGCCCCGGCGGGGGCAGAACCGGAAGAACCGTGAGGCCGCGGCTGCCACTAGCGGCCCAAGAAGCTGAGGGGGAAGGAGGAACGGAAATCTCGCGGAGAAGGCTTCTTCTCGCGGGACTTGCCGAGCGCGGCTGGCTGCCGGCGCAGCCCTTGTGTACGCTCGCGGCTCGCGACCGTGCTTCGGCACGTGCGTCTTTGGCCGGGTCTGGCCGCGGGCTGCGCGCTGAGGCGTCAGCGAAGGCTGCACTGTGGGGAGCGGCTTGTTTCATGTCCGTGCCTGTGGCCCTCATAAAAGTAACAGCAACGAGTCTGTTGCATGTTGGAGTGCGTGGGAGTGGCGCCCGTGTGTGCAAAGTGCAGCAGCCAGTAAGATTTCAGAGTAACAGGCGTGTATTCGCATAAAGAAAAGGAGCACTTGTGGCACCTTAGAGACTAACCAACTTATTTGAGCATAAGCTTTCGTGAGCTACAGCTCACTTCATCGGGTGCATACTGTGGACAGTGTAGAAGATCTTTTTATACACACAAAGCATGAAAAAATACTTCCCCCCACCCTACTCTCCTGCTGGTAATAGCTTATCTAAAGTGATCACTCTTCTTACAATGTGTATGATAATCAAGTTGGGCCATTTCCAGCACAAATCCAGGTTTTCTCACCCCCCCCCCCACACACACAAGCCCACTCTCCTGCTGGTAATAGCTTATCTAAAGTGACCACTCTCCTTACAATGTGTATGATAATCAAGGTGGGCCATTTCCAGCACAAATCCAGGGTTTAACAAGAACGTCTGGGGGGCCTGTCTCCCAAGATTTGAAAATTCTTGTCAGTCCTTGCCTACAGAGAGCCCCCCAACCTGAAGCAAATACTCACCAGCAACCACATACCACACAACAGAACCACTAACCCAGGAACCTATCCTTGCAACAAAGCCCGTTGCCAACTGTGCCCACATATCTATTCAGGAGACACCATCACAGGGCCTAATAACATCAGCCACACTATCAGAGGCTCGTTCACCTGCACATCCACCAATGTGATATATGCCATCATGTGCCAGCAATGCCCCTCTGCCATGTACATTGGTCAAACTGGACAGTCTCTACGTAAAAGAATAAATGGACACAAATCAGATGTCAAGAATTATAACATTCATAAACCAGTCGGAGAACACTTCAATCTCTCTGGTCACGCGATTACAGACATGAAAGTTGCGATATTACAACAAAAAAACTTCAAATCCAGACTCCAGCAAGAAACTGTTGAATTGGAATTCATTTGCAAATTGGATACAATTAACTTAGGCTTGAATAGAGACTGGGAGTGGCTAAGTCATTATGCAAGGTAACCTATTTCCCCTTGTTTTTTCCTCCCCCCTCCCCCCGAGACGTTCTTGTTAAACCCTGGATTTGTGCTGGAAATGGCCCACCTTGATTATCATACACATTGTAAGGAGAGTGGTCACTTTAGATAAGTTATTACCAGCAGGAGAGTGGGTTTGTGGGGGGGGGGGGCGGGGGAGTGAGAAAACCTGGATTTGTGCTGGAAATGGCCCAACTTGATTATCATACACATTGTAAGGAGAGTGATCACTTTAGATAAGCTATTACCAGCAGGAGAGTGGGGTGGGGGGAGGTATTTTTTCATGCTTTGTGTGTATAAAAAGATCTTCTACACTTTCCACAGTATGCATCCGATGAAGTGAGCTGTAGCTCACGAAAGCTTATGCTCAAATAAATTGGTTAGTCTCTAAGGTGCCACAAGTACTCCTTTTCTTTCAGCCAGTAAGAGAATATCATAATGCCATAAATCCATGGTATGCTCACACCTTGAATACTGTGTGGCGTTCTGGTCGCCCCATCTAGAAAGAGCAATATTAGAACTGCAAAAAGTAGAGGGGCTAGACAAATGATTGGGGTATGGAACAGCTTCTGTATGAGGTGAGTTTAAAAAGACTGGGACTGTTCAGTTTAGGAAAGAGGTGATTAAGGGGGGGTATGATGGCTATACAGTCATGACTGGTGTGGAGAAAGTGAATAGGGAATTGTTTTTTACCTCTTTGCATATCACAAGAACTAGGTGTCACCCAATAAAATTAATAGGCAGCAGGTTTAAAACAAACAAAAAGTACTTCTTGAACTCATTGATGGGGGTGTTGTGAAAGCCAAAAGTATAACTGGGTTCAAAAAATCAAGTATTGGGGTAGCCATGTTACTCTGTATCTACAAAAACAACAAGGTGCCACCAGACTCCTTGTTTTGGGGTTCAAAAAAGAATTAGATAAGTTAATGGAGGGTAGGTCCATCAATGGCTACTAGCCAGTATGGTTAGAGATACAACCCCATGCTCTGAGTCTTCCTAAACCTCTGGCTGCCAGCAGCAGGGACTGGACAACAGGGGATGGATCATTTGATAATTGCCCTGTTCAGTTCATTCCCTATGAAACATCGGGCACTGGCTACTCCTGGAAGACAGGATATTGGGATAGTTGGTCTATTGATCTGACCCAATATAACTATTCTTGTGTTCTTACAGTAAGCTATCTCCATGAGCTTCCTTAATATTAAGACTAATGGCATCCAAATTATTGCTTTGATCTGTAATTACCAGACATTCTTTAGCAGATGCTTACAGAAGTTACAGTACTCTGACTAGTCAGTTTAACTTGTGTTGGGAACTAAAGCCTGGAGGTATGTTGGGTAGTATAATTTAAAATTGAATGACAGCTTCTTGACACCTGGATGAGGTTAGGTAGTTACCTACAAATGACAGATCTTTGCACTTTTATTTACATTTTTTTTTTAGTTAATGCAGTTGTTATTCACAGATCTCACTATCCATGTGTGTTCTTTTGTTAGCTAATTAGTAAGATGAGATGTAGAATATTAAAGCACCAGGAGCTTTGGCCCAGAATCTCAAAGGCACACAACTCTCATTAAAATAAATGGTAGTTAGCCGTATAAATACCTTTGAGGAGCTGGACATTTGTACTTGCCTGCAATAAATGCCTTGCAATGCTCCAAACCATTCATATTTAGTGTCAGTTTTTTCTTGCTGCATTTTCCACTATGGCATTTGGTTCCCTTTAAAGTTAGACTAACCCATCCACATTTTATAAAACAAGCCAGCATCATCTAAAATGCAAATGTCATTCTCTGAACAGTTTATAAGAAGATAAAGACAAGTGTTGTTTAGTCTCTAGATTAGTCAGGACTTTTGGGTTCTACCTACAGTAGTGCCAAGACTCACTGTGGGACCTTTAGTAAATACTTCACCTCTCTATGCCTCCTTTCTCTGTCTGTAAAATGGGCAAAGCAGCCCTAGTATTCAGTTGACTGTTATTCTTCACTTACCTTCACAAAAATTTTTGTGAAGTGTTGCTAAAAAAAGAAAATGGCTGCCATGTCCACCTCAGATGAAGTGATCCCACTGTTTACAGATTCCTTCCAGAGAGAGATGTTGCAGATTATATCCCACTGTCATCTGACAATTTCACCATTTGTTACCTTGAATTTCTCATTGACAGCTCTTTCCTTGTAGCCTGATTTGTCCCTGTGATCTCATGGGGCTATTTTCAGCAGACAGAGCCAACTAGTGACGAGTTTGTTACATTTGTTCACTAGTACAATTCCCCAAGGATTTACTGGGGAGGATTTAATAGACTTCTGAAGTATCAGTGAAAGAAAGAAATATCTAATACCTATCTTGATATCTCTTTACCTAATTAGATGTTTAATTGCTTGGGGAACTAGTGTTCTTCATTTAAAATAAAGATAGTGGAAATTCTAATTATTTATAAAAATGAGAATTTTAAACAAAGCATTTGTTTATCGTTAGTTTTAGAGACTGTTTATCATATCTAATGTTAACAACAGTTGCTCCACTATTTGTGAGGTTCTGTCAGCCCTTCCACTGTACGTCCCATCTTGAATGCATATAAAATATTTGCCATAAAAATTAATTCCAGGATGAATCTTGCATATAGATCTTATATGATAGGCACAGTTTCTAGTTACATAGTTCAGAGGGCAAATCCTGATATTCCTCATTCACCCAGTTTTATTAGGTCTCGCTACAGTTTCTGTGGAATCATCTGTAGCCTTGACTAACCTAAATGATTTTATGTTTGCAAATTTTACCACCTCAATGATCACTCCCTTCTTCAGCTCATCTAAAGCAATTTAATTAGGTCAAGAAGATATTATGGATTTCATGTTATGGGAACCCTTGAACATATTATGGGGTATATGTATGCAAACCTTCACTCATGGGGGAGGGGGAGGGGAAAGGGAAAGGGAAAGAAGTGGTTCAGAGGAGCTCAGCACCAAATGGAAAATGTGGAGGAAGGTTAGTTTTGTGGCTACAGCACCAGACTAGGATCAATTCCTGGCTCTGCCACAGACTTCATTAAAGATAATTAACTATCAGACATTCTGCAGCAGAATCAGAATGTAGCCCAGGCTGCAACTTCAAAGTGCTGTCTATATAGCTATGTTCAGAGCGCTAGCGCAAGCCCACTAACCCAAATCTGTTAGCCTCCCATCTGGGAGGCTTACTCCAAATGTTGTGTAGACATACCTTTAGGGCAAGGGTTTCTGCTTCTTCCCAGGGGCTATGCTTCCCCGCTCTGCCCCCGCCCCGAGCGCCCCTGCAGCCAGTGGGAAGCTGCGGGGGCAGTGCCTGGGGGCCGCAGCGCACGGAGGCCCCCCCGGCCCGCCTCTCTTTGGAGCCCCAGGTAAGCACTGTACCCCCACCCCCTCCAAGAGCCTGCACCCCCTCCCCACACCCCCCAAACTCCCTCCCAGAGCCTGCACCCCTTCCCACACACCTCTTCCAAACCCCCAAACTCCCAGAGCCAGCACCCCCCTTCCCACATACCCACTCCTGCCCCCTAACTCCCTCCCAGAGCCTGCACCCTCTCCCGCCCAAACTCCCAGAGCCTGCACCCCCCCTTTCCGACATACTCCCTCCCACCCCCAAACTCCCTCCCAGAGCCTGCACCTGTCCCCCCTCCTCCCTCCCAGAGCCTGCAACCCCACCCCCTCCTCCTGCACCCCCACTTCCTGCCCCAGCCCAGAGCCTGCACCCAACACCCAAACTCCATCCCAGAGCCTGCACCCCAATCCCCTACCCCAGACCTCCTCCCCCACCCAAACTCCCTCGCAGAGCCTTGGGCAGGTGTGGGGCAGAGTTTGGGGGGGCGGGTTCTGGGTGGCATGAGTGACATTATTGGTCTGCTGGGAGGATCTGAGGACTGGCACTGGTCCTAAGGTAAATTGAGTTTGAAACCCCTGCCTTAGGGGAAGATTCTGCCATCCTTATTCAAGGTGCTACTCAACAAGAATAAGAGGAGCAGATCTAGCACTCACTCCTGTGCTTCACTGTCCCATTTGTAAAATGGGAGAAAATACTTCTTTGCTTCATTGGGATTGTGAGGATAAATTCATTAATGTTTGGGAGGTGCTCAGATACTGGCAAGATAGAGCCAGTATAAGTTATCTAGATAGGGAGAGCATTCTTACTGCCTCTGCCAGATTACTGGTGGGAGAGTACACAGCAGGATCTGCGTTAACCTTTAACAGGGGGCCATGTGTTTTCCTCCCAACTCTGGTTCAGCTCCCTTAGCTGGTGTTACTGAATAGGCACGCCCGTGATACACCCTTGTGTTCCCTACATCTTTGACGGTCTAATACTGCTGCCAGTAGACGTTTCTTGTCCTTGCACGGGTGCAGAGACTGAGATTGTAACTCACACCATCCATCAAGGTTGTAAGCAGCAGGGAGAAGGTTCCTTTCACCCATCCACTCTTTGTGCACCTGTGCAGGCCAGCAACAGTCCTGCCTTCAGTATTCTCACTACAGTTGGGCAAATGTATTTTTTGCTTTTTTTTGGCTATGACATGTAGGAAATTTATTTTAATGTATGTAGGTATTTTGCAATGGAAAAGAACCTAAATGAATATCTTGTGTTTCCATTATCTGGCTGGAATTAAGGCATGTTAATGATGATGATCATAGAATCATAGAATATCAGGGTTGGAAGGGACCTCAGCAGGTCCTCTAGTCCAACCCCCTGCTCAAAACAGGACCAATCCCCAACTAAATCATCCCAGCCAGGGCTTTGTCAAGCCTGACCTTAAAAACTTCTAAGGAAGGAGATTCCACCACCTCCCTAGGTAACACATTCTAGTGCTTCACCACCCTCCTAGTGAAAAAGTTTTTCCTAATATCCAACCTAAACCTCCCCCACTGCAACTTAAGACCATTACTCCTTGTTCTGTCATCAGCTACCACTGAGAACAGTCTAGATCCATCCTCTTTGGAACCCCTTTCAGGTAGTTGAAAGCAGCTATCAAATCCCCCCTCATTCTTCTCTTCCGCAGACTAAACAATCCCAGTTCCCTCAGCCTCTCCTCATAAGTTCTGTGTTCCAGTCCCCTAATCATTTTTGTTGCTCTCCACTGGATGTTTTCTAATTTTTTCACATCCTTCTTGTAGTGTGGGGCCCAAAACTGGACACAGTACTCCAGATGAGGCATCACCAATGTCTAATAGAGGGTGTAGCCAGACAGCCAGCCCCCCCCCCCCCTCAGACCAGCATTGCTGGAAACACACGGGAGCCAAAAAAAAACCACAGAGCACTTAACATGAATTCCAGCACAGCCTTTGAAGCTGAGAGAAGCACAGGTGTGCTGCTACAATGTGCCACTGGGAACATATACAACAATTGGGCTCACAGCAGGCAGAGGCGCTGTGACAGACATGGCTCTTAGCCCCTACTAAAACAGCATGATGCACACACACCAACATCCTAGGTGGGAAAATATTTACCCTAATAAAAGGAATGTCCAGTAGTTGACACTTATTGTTTCTCTCCCTTGCAAGTGTAAACTACTCTTGCGAGAGCTGGCGTCACCCAGATAGACCAGCCCCAATTTGGCACAAGAAAGGAGAAAGAGAATAAAGGAGTACAGAGGTATAAGTAGGGGACCTACAGCACCATGATTTTTGAGTGCTTTTCACTATCTATCTGCTGGTCAGATAAGTGACAGCCTCCCAAGGCTTCTGCAGCTAAGAGGGTCCCTAAGCCTTGTCCCTTATTCGTCTTTCCGCGGAATTGAGTGACCGATCCTGGCTTGGCACCGCTGGAATCGAGAGATGCAAGGAGGGTAAGAAGCACCCACACCTGATCTCCTATCTTTAGTGTACACATATTTTGAAATAGAGCTCTATACTTTGTTTTCTTTCTTTGGGATTGTAGCTTCAGTTTTGTAACTTGTTTGTGTGTGTAACATCTCTACATTTAAATAAGTAGGCACTAGCAATTTTGTAACCACATGATTAGAATCTAGTTTAATAAATTTTGGTAACCATTTGTGCATAAGCCTGACTTGTTTCTCTGGTTTACTGTGAAGCAGCCAACACAATTAAAGAACCTCAGCCATTTTGGCTATAAAGCCTGGCCATTAGGTGAGAGTACTAAGAGCCTAGCGTTGAGTTGTGCCGCCTCCACGGGGCAAACTCTCGGGGCGCCTGTCAGTCAATCCTGACTGCCCGCTGCGAAGGAGCTCTGAGCTCTAGCAGTTAAAGTCACGGGTGGTTAGGACCTTGGGGCATCCGTCAGCCTAGCCCGGGCTGCCCGCCGCGAAGGGACAGTGCGTCCTAGCGGTTAAAGTCACGGATGGTATAAACGGGCATAGCTGGCACCTCACCAAACATCCCTGGCCATCGGCTAACAGAGGGGAACGATCACGTCCCTCGATCTGCTGGCAGTGCCCCTATGTATACATCCCAAAATGCCATTGGCCTTCTTGGCAACAAGGGCACACTGTTGACTCATATCCAGCTTCTCGTTCACTGTAACCCCTAGGTCCTTTTCTGCAGAACTGCTGCCGAGCCATTGGGTCCCTAGTCTGTAGCGGTGCATTGGATTCTTCCGTCCTAAGTGCAGGACTCTGCACTTGTCCTTGTTGAACCTCATCAGATTTCTTTTGGCCCAATCCTCTAATTTGTCTAGGGCCCTCTGTATCCTGTCCCTACCCTCCAGCGTATCTACCTCTCCTCCCAGTTTAGTGTCACCTGCAAACTTGCTGAGGGTGTAATCCATGCCATCCTCCAGATCATTAACGAAGATATTGAACAAAACCGGCCCCAGGACCGACCCTTGGGGCACTGCACTTGAGACTGGCTGCCAACTAGACATGGAGCCATTGATCACTACCTGCTGAACCCAACAGTCTAGCCAGCTGTCTATCCACCTTATAGTCCATTCATCCAGCCCATACTTCTTTAACTTGCTGGCAAGAATACTGTGGGAGACTGTGTCAAAAGCTTTGCTAAAGTCAAGGAATAACATGTCCACCGCTTTCCCCTCATCCACAGAGCCAGTTATCTCGTCAGAGAAGGCAATTAAATTAGTCACGCATGACTTGCCCCTGGTGAATCCATGCTGACTGTTTCTGATCACTTTCCTCTCCTCTAAGTGCTTCAGAATTGATTCCTTGAGGACCTGCTCCATGATTTTTCCAGGGACTGAGGTGAGGCTGACTGGCCTGTAGTTCCCCGGATCCTCCTCCTTCCCTTTTTTAAAGATGGGTACTACATTAGCCTTTTTCCAGTCATCCAGGACCTCCCCCGATCGCCATGAGTTTTCAAAGATAATGGCCAATGGCTCTGCAATCACATCCACCAACTCCTTTAGCACTCTCTGATGCAGCACATCTGGCCTCATGGACTTGTGCTCGTCCAGCTTTTCTAAATAGTCCCAAACCACTTCTTTCTCCACAGAGGGCTGGCCACCTCCTCCCCATGCTGTGCTGCCTAGTGCAGCAGTCTGGGAGCTGACCTGGTTCGTGAAGACAGAGGCAAAAAAAGCATTGAGTACATTAGCTTTTTCCACATCCTCTGTCACTAGGTTGCCTCCCTCATTCAGTAAGGGGCCCACACTTTCCTTGACTTTCTTCTTGTTGCTAACATACCTGAAGAAACCCTTCTTGTTACTCTTAACATCTCTTGCTAGCTGCAACTCCAGGTGTGATTTGGCCTTCCTGATTTCACTCCTGCATGCCTGAGCAATATTTTTATACTCTTCCCTGGTCATTTGTCCAATCTTCCACTTCTTGTAAGCTTCTTTTTTGTGTTTAAGATCACCAAGGATTTCACTGTTAAGCCACGCTGGTCACCTGCCATATTTACTATTCTTTCTACACATCGGAATGGTTTGTCCCTGTAACCTCAATAAGGATTCTTTAAAATACAGCCAGCTCTCCTGGACTCCTTTCTCTTTCATATTATTCTCCCAGGAGATCCTGCCCATCAGTTCCCTGAGGGAGTCAAAGTCTGCTTTTCTGAAGTCCAGGGTCCGTCAAAGCTCTTCTTTCTTCCTTGTGTCACGATCCTGAACTCGACCATCTCATGGTCACTGCCTCCCAGGTTCCCATCCACTTTAGCTTCCCCTACTAATTCTTTCCGGTTTGTGAGCAGCAGGTCAAGAAGAGCTCTGCCCCTAGTTGGTTCCTCCAGCACTTGCACCAGGAAATTGTCCCCTACACTTTCCAAAAACTTCCTGGATTGTCTGTGTACCGCTGTATTGCTCTCCCAGCAGATATCAGGGTGATTGAAGTCTCCCACGAGAACCAGGGCCTGCGATCTAGTAACTTCCGTTAGTCGCTGGAAGAAAGCCTCGTCCACCTCATCCCCCTGGTCCGGTGGTCTATAGCAGACTCCCACCACGACATCACCCTTGTTGCTCACACTTCTAAACTTAATCCAGAGACTCTCAGGTTTTTCTGCAGTTTCGTACCGGAGCTCTGAGCAGTCATACTGCTCTCTTACATACAATGCAACTCCCCCACCTTTTCTGCCCTGCCTGTCCTTCCTGAACAGTTTATATCCATCCATGACAGTAGTCCAGTCATGTGAGTTATCCCACCAAGTCTCTGTTATTCCAATCACATCATAATTCCTTGACTGTGCCAGGACTTCCATTTCTCCCTGCTTGTTTCCCAGGCTTCTTGCATTTGTGTATAGGCACTTGAGATAACTCGCTGATCGTCCCTCTTTCTCAGTATGAGGCAGGAGCCTTCCCCTCTCGCGCTCTTCTGCTCGTGCTTCCTCCCCGTATCCCACGTCCCCACTTACCTCAGGGCTTTGGTCTCCTTCCCCCGGTGAACCGAGTTTAAAGCCCTCCTCACTAGGTTAGCCAGCCTGCTTGCGAAGATGCTCTTCCCTCTGTTCATTAGGTGGAGCCTGTCTCTGTCTAGCACTCCTCCTTCTTGGAACACCATCCCATAGTCAAAGAATCCGAAGCCTTCTCTCTGACACCACCTGCGTAGCCATTCGTTGACTTCCATAATTCGACGGTCTTTACCCAGGCCTTTTCTTTCCACGGGGAGGATGGACAAGAACACCACTTGCTCCTCAAACTCCTTTATCCTTCTTCCCAGAGCCATGTAGTCTGCAGTGATCTGCTCAAGGTCATTCTTGGCAGTATCATTGGTGCCCGCATGGAGAAGCAGGAAGGGGTAGTGATCCAGGGGCTTGATGAGTCTCGGCAGTCTCTCCGTCACATCGTGAATCCTAGCTCCTGGCAAACAGCAGACTTCTCGGTTTTCCTGGTCGGGGCGGCAGACAGATGACTCAGTCCCTCTGAGGATAGAGTCCCCCACCACCACTACCTGCCTCCTTCTCTTGGGAGCGGTGGTCGTGGAACCCCCATCCCTAGGACGTTAATGACATGATGATTATTAATATAAAACTATCATATTTTCAATGAGTGATTTCTCTTTTTTAACTGCTGTGGAACATGTTAAACTTATTATCTTGTTTTCTTAGGATTCTTGTAATTTTCTAGTTGCCTAGTTGAATCTTTTACTTTAACAACTGATAATATATATTGATTCCTGTATTCCTTTTAATACACAGCTGGTGCTCAGCATTGGCCTAACACACTCCCATTGAAATCTGATTTAAATGGGAGCAGAGTTACGCCCAGAATAAGTGCCTTTGAAAACCTACATTTGTATCTCATTGGCTGGCACTATTGTTTTAATCATTCCTGTATTTCAGAAGCGAGCTGTACAATATACTAATTTTGTTAGATGAACTGGCTTCCAACCAGCTTGTTTTAGGAAATGGTTGGGATACTAAGGATTATTTAAGATCTGGCAAATGTAACTAGCTTCTTGGAAGGTTTTTCATGGACAGATGTTTCAAGATTGAGTGTAAGCAATAAATACCAGTAGGTGGTGCAAACTGACACAGTTTAAGCTCAAAATGTAATTTAAAATTGTATCGTGAATAGCTTCACATAAAAACAATATTGTAACTTGTTTGCTCATTTTATACAGTTTAGTTTTAACTTCACAGAAATTGCATTTCATACACAAACGTAATTTTGTTGGCCTCTCCTTCCTTTTGTCCTAATGTGGTCATCTCAGAGGTTACAAAATACATGGGGACACAGGGAGAGAGGTTAGAGAAATGTTGGGTCATTGTGAAGCGTGTGAGGAAATATTGCTCTATGTTTGGTTAGATATTTTCTGAAAAAGATATGTATTTTAACTGAATACTCAAAAATAGCATTGTTTAAATACATTTGAGTACAGTGAGTTTATTAATGAAAATGAAATTATTATTCATATTAAATAAATATACTAGCTTTTCTCCTGCAGCAACCTGCATTGTATTGCTTTTAGATTGTGTGTAATTGAATTTTGTGATTTCCTTATTTCTCAGAGTAGACATTTGTCAGCATAATGAAATCATAATTGAGCACATCTGCAGTCTCTGCTTAGGGGAGGCCTGTAAAGTTTAGAAAGAAGCCTCCGTATCCATAACTAGGATGCTGGCGGGGGGAGGGTACAAAGAATAAACAGGCCATAAGATATCTCTACTAGGTTTTACACAGGGCCCACTGACTGATTGCTGTAGAGGTGGAGAATATTAGGGCTTGATCCAAAGCCCAATTAAGTCAATGGTAGTCTTTCTGTTGACTTCATTGGGCATTGGAGTTGGCTCTTATGGAATTATATGGCATTGTCAAGCTAGAGTGAATGAGTTCAATAAGCTAGAGAGTTCTTTATGTTGAGTCTGGGGATAGATTCTTGATAGTCTTTTGTGAGTGTATTAGAACTATATGAGGATATAGGGAGCCTTTTCCCACAGTAGATTCATATATATGACAAAAGGACCGTGTTGCTGATAGTGCTTCCTGAGCACAAAAGGAAATGTGGCTAGTGCACTTAATGAACCTCCAAGGCCCGTAAATTGGTGAGGTCAACCTCCCTTGTGTGCCTGGAGACAGGTGTAGAAAGGAGCCCACATTGCACTGTTCTGCAGCAGGCATAAGCTGTGCTGTTTGAGTCATCCTGACTGCATTTGCCTTGTGCAGACAGAATTTCTCAAAGTACCACCCTCACCAACACAACTTCAAGGAACAAGAGCATAATTTTGCCATATATTTCATGTTATAGCAGTCTCGGATGATGACCCAGCACATGTTCTTTTTAAAAACACTTTTGCTGCAGATTTGACAAAACGCAAAGAAGGTACCAATGTGAGATTTCTAAAAATAGCTGTAGCACTCGACCCAAGGTTTAAGAATCTGAAGTGCCATCCAAAATCTGAGAAGGACGAGGTGTGGATGGAGCATGCTTTCGGAAATCTTAAAAGAGCAACACTGTGTTGCAGAAACTACAGAATCTGAACCACCAAAAAAGAAAATCAACCTTCTTCTGGTGGCATCTGATTCAGATGATGAAAAGGAACATGCATCAGTCCACACTGATTTGGATCAGTATCGAGCATGGACGCATGTCCTCTGGAATGGTGGTTGAAGCATGAAGGGACATATGAATCTTTAGCGCATCTAGCATGTAAATATCTTGCGATGCCGGCTACAACAATGCCATGTGAACGCCAGTTCTCACTCTCAGGTGATGTTGTAAACAAGAAGCGGGCAGCATTATCGCCTGCCAATTGTAACCACACTTGTTTGTCTGAGCAATTGGCTGAACGAGAAGTAGGACTGAGTGGATTTGTAGGCTCTAAAGTTTTGTATTGTTTTATTTTTGAATGCAGTTATCTGTTTGCACATAATTCTACATTTTTAAGTTCAACTTCCATGATAAAGAGATTGCACTATAGTACTTGTATGAGGTGAATTGAAAAATACTATTTCTTTTGTTTTTTACAGTGAAAATATTTGTAATAAAAATAAATATAAAGTGAGCACTGTACATTTTGTATTCTGTGCTATAAATGAAATCAATATATTTGAAAATGTAGAAAACATCTAAAAATATTTAATTAAATTCTGTTCTATTATTAACAACGCGATTAATCACGATTAATTTTTTTAATCCTGTGATTAATTGCGATTAATTTTTTAATCGCTTGATAGCCCTACTTAAAAATATAGTTTTCCTGATTTCAGCGATTCATGGATTCCAAAGCCAGAAGGGACCATTGTGATCATCTAATCTGCCCTCCTGTACAACACAGACCATAGAACTTCTGAATTCCTAGAGCATATCTTTGAGAAAAACATCCAGTCTTGATTTAAATATTGTTGTCAAGGTTCTTTCCCCACTCTGAACTCTAGGGTACAAATGTGGGGACCTGCATGAAAACCTCCTAAGCTTACTTTTAGCAGCTTAGGTTAAAACTTCCCCAAGGTACAAACTATTTTACCCTTGGTTTTCCACTGCCACCACCAAACGTTTCTCTGGGTTCCCGAGAAAGCGTTGTTTGGAAACGTCTTTCCCCCCAAAAATCCTCCCAACCGTTGCACCCTACTTCTTGGGGAAGGTTTGGTAAAAATCCTCACCAATTTGCATAGGTGACCACAGACCCAAACCCTTGGATCTTAGAATAATGAAAAAAGCATTCAGTTCTTGAAAAGAAACATTTTAATAGAAGAAACAGTAAAAAGAATCACCTCTGTAAAATCAGGATAGTAAATACCTTACAGGGTAATTAGATTCAAAACATAGAGAATCCCTCTAGGCAAAACCTTAAGTTACAAAAAAGACACACAGACAGGAATATTCATTCTATTCAATGCTATTTTCTCAGCCATTTAAAGAAATCATAATCTAACACATACCTAGCTAGATTACTTACTAAATTCTAAGACTCCATTCCTGTTCTGTCCTCGGCAAAAGCATCACACAGGCAGACCCAGACCCTTTGTTTTTCTCCCTCCTCCCAGCTTTTGAAAGTATCTTGTCTCCTCATTGGTCATTTTGGTCAGGTGCCAGCGAGGTTACCTTTAGCTTCTTAACCCTTTACAGGTGAAACGATTTTTCCTCTGGCCAGGAGGGATTTAAAGGTGATTACCCTTCCCTTTATATTTATGACAATTGTCAATGATAGAGAATCTATCATAACCCTTGGTAAATTGTTCCAGTTATTAATTACCCTCACTGTCAAAAATTTACACCTTATTTCCAGTCTGAATTTGTCTAGCTTCAACATCCAGCCATTGGATCATGTTATACCTTTTTCTTCTAGACTGAAGAGTACATTATTAAATATTTGTTCCCTATATAGACTCTTTTAGATTGTAATCAAGTCATCCCTTAACCTTCTCTTTGTTAAACTAATTAGAAAGAGCTCTTTGAGACTATCACTGTGTGCAGCATGTTTTCTAATCCTTTAATCATTCTCGTAGCTCTTCTCTGAACTCTCTCCAATTTATCAATTTATTTCCTTGCTCAGTGTCTTGTTTTCATGACATACTGTGTCTAATGTGCAATGTGTTACCAATAATACAGCACTAATGGATAAGTGAACTCTAATTGCTCCCCTATAAAGGATAGAGCTAAACATGTATTACAAATATTTCAGAAAGATACTGAGACAACATAAGTGAACTTAGACCTATTAAGACTGAAAATCTCATCCACAGCTATAGTGTAGAGCCTTCCCTGGCTCTGTGTTCTTTATTACTATTATTTATATTTCCTATAATATAAACCACAATGTTTCACAACATTCATCCTTCAACATTCAAGCCCCCTATCTACAAAATCTAAATCTTGCTGTGCCAGAGTGTGTGGTAGCAAGAAGACAGAGAAAGAAAGCATTAATATAGAAATGGTGTTATCATGTCTCCTTATAAATATAATAGAATCACACTTACTGGGTAAACTAGCCAAATGATTTTTAACAGCTTCTTCTTCGTTCTTACATTAACTGCTGCAATAGAAGCATGGAGCAGGGAAAGAGCTGTCAAAACCCTAGAACAGCCTGAAGATATGGGGCCAGTTCTCTTATTTACACCCAGGTAAATTGAGAGTGACTCCACTGAAGTTAATGGAATTACACTAGTGTAAATCAGATGTGATTGAGAGGAGGAAAAAGCCTATCGTTTGAGCACAAGCAAATCCACTATATGCACAATGTGAAGGAATATAGGAGAAACAATTTCTAATGTTCTAAAGCAGAGGTGGGCAAACTACGGCCCGCGGGCCACATCTGGCCTGCGGGACCATCCTGCCTGGCCCCTCAGCTCCTGGTCCGGGAGGCTAGCCCTATCCTCTGCTGTCCCCCCTCCCCCACAGCCTCACCTCGCCACGCCACCGGCGCAATGCTCTGGGCGGTGGGGATGCAGAGCCTGGACTGACCCAGTGCTCTGTGCTGCGCAGCGCGGCTGCCTGTCCTGGTGCAGCTGCGCTGCCAGCCACCAGTGCTCCAGGCAGCGCGGTAAGGGGGCAGGGGGCAGTGGGGGTTGGATAGAGGGCAGGGGAGTTTGGGGGGTGGTCAGGGGCGTGGATATGGGTTGGGGCGGTCAGAGGGCGGGGAACAGGGGGGTTCAATGGGGGCAAGAGTCTGGGGGGGCAATCAGGAAGGAGAGGAGGGGTTGGATGGGGTGGGGGGGGCAGTTAGGAGCAGAGGGTCTGGGGCAGTCAGGGAGAAGGGATGGTTGGATGGGGCAGGGGTCCCGGGGGGGCAGTCAGGAAGGAGAGGAGGGGTTGGATGGGGCGGCGGGGGGCGGTTAGGAGACGGGGAGCAAGGGGGGTGGATGGGGCAGGGGTCCCCGGGGGGGCAATCAGGAAGGAGAGGGGGGTTGGATGGGATGATGGGGGGCAGTTAGGGGCAGGGGATCTGGGGGCGGTCAGGGAGAAGGGGTGGTTGGATGAGGCAGGGGTCCCGGGAGCAGTCAGGAAGGGGGGGGGTTAGATGGGGCCACGGGGAGCAGTTAGGGGCAGAGGGTCCGGGGGCGGACAGGGGACTGAGAGCGGGGGGGGGTGGATGCGGCAGGGGTCCCCGGGGGGCCGTCAGGGGGTGAGAAGCAGGGGGTGGGGGCTGGGCCATGCCTGGCTGTTTGGGGAGGCACAGCCTCCCCTTACCGGCCCTCTATACAATTTCAGAAACCCGATGCAGCCCTCAAGCCAAAAAGTTTGCCTGCCCCTGTCCTAAAGGACTGGGTGGAAAGTCCAACCCCAGCTCCCTTAAAACAAAACAAAACATGATTTAAACTTTAGCAATAAAACTGTAAGAGTGGTCTGGCACAAATTGTATGCACACCCCTTCAAAGTACTAAATGGAAAAATTAATGTCATAATCTGCAACAACAAAATGATAGAAAAGAGACAAATCAACGTACAAAGGGGAAATGCTTGATTCATCACAAATGGTTTTGATTTCTACTTGCTAGTTTGCCTTCCAAAAGATCTCTTGGTAGACTTTATGAAATATAAGAAGCCTGATTCAGACCAATATAATAACAATAAAATAACCCAGCTCATGGATAGGCCTTGAGAACATTTGGAAGGAGAGTAGTAAAGAAAGCTAAGCAAAAGAGGACTCAAAGAAAGAGGGTATTGTGTGATACAAAGGATGTCATAAGCTGGTCTAGCTGTGGTGCGCAGCATAAAAATGTCATGGTAAGAAGAAGAGAAAAGGCAAAAGATGATATTCAGATCTCAGGTACTCCAGCGTAACTCTGGAGTAGCTACCTTAAAATCAGTAGAACCACACCCAAATTACACCAGTTTAATTAAAATCATATAGGTTTTTTCATTTAATTTCTTTGGTTTTAGTTGGAATATGGTCTAAACTTAGATACAATCACCTAACACACCACTATTTTCTTTCTCTCTGTATTTAGAAACATAATAATTTAATAATTTAAAAGACTGATGAAAGATGTACATCCAATATAGAATTCTTATTTACCTGTTACCTTGCATTGTAGTTGTTATAATGTTTGGACCATATTCTGCCATCAGCGAGTCACATATAATTCTCTGTGTGACAAATCCTGGTCTCCTTAACGCTAACAGCAAACTCTCAAGATTTGATTATTGACTTCAGTGAGAGTTACACAGATGTATTTGAGGACTGAACTGGACCCTTTGTGTACATTTGCATCTCTAATTATGAAGGGTTTTCCTTTAGAGTATAATTTTAGAGTTGAAGGTGTTGGTGCCAAAAATCACCAATTTCACAAGAGGGAACTTCATGTTGCATAAATTCTGCTATATGAAATGAATAATTTGTTTTTAAAAGTAAATATAGTGCCCATGAAAGGTTTCGTTCCAAAAGGACAAGAAACTGAGGTCCTTTCTGTTTCCACTTTTAACACGTACAGCACAGGCAGCGGCAGTAATGTGCCACAACCCTATTTTTCATAGATTACCAGTGATGAGTGTTTGTTGATTATCCTTAGCCTCCAAGACTGGCATTGTCACAAGGGTGCCATCTCTGGGGTGAGTTTTGTAATGAGTGTATAACTTAATCATGGGCAGACAAGCTTTGCCAGAGTTGTAGTTTTCCAGTAAATTGAGTGACATTTTAAAGGCAGCTGCAGGCTTTTGTTTTGAATCACAGGTTTAAAAGCAGATGGTATGATATAGACCTATAGATTTTTGGGATGACAGCCTCAAGTTGCCTAAACAGAAATAATGAGCTAATCAGGACATACTGAGTCATCCATGGTAGAGTTTGCTTCAAGGACTCACATTGGGTGGTGAAACTACGGACTGGATGGGGAAGCCAATCATTGCCTACTATTGTTAAGTTCTTTTACCATTTCAGCAGGTTTTTTTCTACACTTTTAGCAACATTACCAAGGTACATATTCACAAGAAGTAATGCAATTGTTTGTTATAGCTTTCAACATAGAATGGCAGGCTAATATGTTAACTAAGGAACAAATGTCATACAGTAATGAAAGGATATTGTATTTTGACTATAACTTTAAAACTATGTATCACATAAATTAAGTTTTATGAAGAGCACAATAAAAATTTCATTCTGTCAAAATCAATGGTGGAAACGATGTGTTTGTACATTGCAGATCTATTTTAATTAAATTTGCACTAATGAAAAAGAAAATAGGAAAGTAGATTGGGGAAGGTTTAAATTTGTGGTGCATAAAGTATACTTAAAAGTTACAAATAAATGGGAGAATGTTTAGATAAATCTTTTAAACAGATGGTTAAACAGTAAATAAATCTTCACATACATAAACAAGTGTTGTTGGAGAACAGTCAAAGAAAATTTTCAGATCAAAGATGTGATGTCATCTAAATAAGATAAAGCTGCATCTCCCCATTTGACTCATGGTTATAATAATAGTTATCTCAAAATCACTAAAATCCTATTAATGTTAATTTTCACAGTGTGGATCTCTGTTTATCTGCTCACCTGCACTTAGCTTAATTGTTAAGTTCATAACTTAATTATGCCATTGATCATATGGACATTTATAATCTAACTTGAAAACTTTCCCTAAAATTGTTCTAAAAGCAGTGGTGGTTCAAAATATTGTTTACTTCCTTCCTATTCACTTGAACTGGTAAGATGTTGAGTATGATGAAAACCTCCTTACTGGGTGCTGAGTATTTATTTAGGTCCTGATCTTGCAAAAATGTATGCACATGCTTGACTATGCACGATGACATAATCTCACTATTTTAATCACAAGATTTGTGATATTTGATGTCTTTCTTAAAATACCAGCTCTTGGAGTCCTGTTATTTTTTGAGACTCTCAGCTTTTATTTTATTTATTTATTTAAAAAAATAAGTTTCTAGCCCTCATAGTTACAGACAAAAGCTTGAAAATGTTAACTTTACAGGCTCAAAGCTAGAAGGTAAATAAATACAAGGCCCTTAAATTTATTATTTTTTTAAATCTTGTGATTTATTTTAAGTCAATACCATGATTTTTTGTGGGCCTTACTCATGACTTTTGAACACTTGGATTTGGTGATGCTGGAGTTGTCCCACTGAACTTTATGAGACTACTCACAGTGCATTAAGTTAAGCATGTGCATAAATTCTTGCAGAATTGGGGCTGTAGTATGTAATATTTTCCTTCACTTCTGTTAATATTGAAATTTGGTAGGTCATCTTTTACACTTCCTTAATCTCTTGCTTTTTTTTCCAGCAAGTAGCCTTGCTTATTCATCAGCATTATAAACTGGTTTTCCATTTTTTTTTGCACATCTAAGAAACTGAGATTTTTTAAAATGAACACTGTATACAATGTATTCCATTAAGATGTGTGTAAGTCTAAAACAATTCAATATAAGTACACAGAAATTTATCTCACAGACAATACATTGGTGAGAAAACAGCACTTGTTTTATACACAGCACTATCCTATGGCAACAATTAGTATAACAAAGTTTAAGTGTGGAAGTAGCCACAGCTGAGTGCACAAAAACTCTCATAGGGGGAAAAAATAGCATGAAAAAACACGCAGGGAGAGAGGGCTTATTTCCACCACTAATGTTCTGCTTATAAATAATTTTTACTTACAAAAAAGCTAGATGTTGACTTTTTAACATTAATCACTGTTATAGCTATATTTTTTCTAAATCAAGTAATATTTTATCTGATTGGAATTTTTGTATTGTTTCTGTTTCAGTCATTAGAATGGCCATACTGGGTCAGACCAAAGGTCCATCCAGCCCAGTATCCTGTCTACTGACACTGGCCAGTGCCAGGTGCCCCAGAGGGAGTGAACCCTAACAGGTAATGGTAAAGTGATCTCTCTCCTGCCATTCATCTCCACCCTCTGACAAACAGAGGCTACGGACACCATTCCTTACCCATCTGGGCTAATAGCCATTAATAGACTTAACCTCCATGCATTTATCCAGTTCTCTTTTAAACTCTCTTATAGTCCTAGCCCTCACAACCTCCTCAGGCAAGGAGTTCCACAGGATGACTAACATGGTATCCTAACGTTGTGACAGCCATACTGCTTTCAAGTGTCCTTGTTTTTATGGTTAGAATTCTTTCTTTTTTCTACAGATATTATCATCCAGATTGTAAAATGTTATTGAAATGCTTGTTTTAAAATACTTTATTGGTTCTAAACAAATTAAACATGTTTCAGAGTCTCTATTGCCTTTTTCAAGAGACTGTCCAAGATTTTGTTTTTTTATCTCATTTTTGTCCAGCTGCGTTGGAACACAGGAAAAAATGGTTTTGTCTTCACTTGTGTGTTGACCTGGACCTCACTGAAATATCAGAACCCCATGACAGCTTGATTTACATAAACGAACATGCAGGAGATTCATAATATAACTTGGTTGATGTTACACAAAGCTTCTTGGTGTACAGCCTGAACCACTTAAAAGTGTTGCACAGACTCATATCACAAAATACATAAAAGGACAAAGGAAAATGACCCCACTGATGTTTTCTTAGCTGATTCCTGAATTTTAAAAATAGCTTCCTTTAAAAAAGGTATAGCGCCTTTCCTTTCCCAAAGGAGAGGAGTTTAGAACAAATGTATCTGTAGCTGAAGCAGAGGAACCCCCTTGTATGGGGATAAGCCCCACCATTCTCCCTGATCCTTCACTTTGGGGAAGGCATCCACACAATGGGGGGGGGTCTCTCCTACCCCCAGAAGATGGAGTCTTCACCCCCAAAGGTACCCCCCCCCTCAGAATAAGGGGTCCTACACGTGATGAATAGCAAGGTCTCACCAACCATAAAAGGGGTCTCTCTCCCTGTGCCAGAATGAGGGCGGGGGTTCTCCTGCACCCACAAGGATCTCCACCTCCTCCCTGAGGTCTCCCCAACCATAACTTACGATTATGGGGGAGGCTGTCACTTATGGTCTATAAGTGAGAGTCGCCCCCATCCCCTGATGCAGGGCTTCCTCAATCCCCTTAAATGGGAACCTCTCTCACCCGCTGGGGATCTCCTCCGTCCCTTTTAAGGCGTGGGGTCCCCCTAATCCAGGGCGTTTTCTTTCCCCCGTAGCAGAGCCTCCCCAGCCTGTAACCGGGGGGGTCTCGCTCAGCCCGCGGGGGGGCGGGGGGCGTTCCGCTGGCGGAGGAACTGCGGGCCCCGGAGTTCCAGGGGTCGCGGGGCGGGCCGGTGTCTATGGCAACCACTGTCCGGCGGCTGAGGCCGCAGGCTGGCGGCGCGGCACAGCAGGGAGCGGCGGCAGCCCGGGCCCAGCGATGCCCAAAGGCAGGTTGGCCAATCCCAGCACTGCGCGGGACGGCGCTTGGGTGAGAGACCGGCGGGGGCGACCCGGCGTCTGTCCCCGGCCAAGCAGGACCCGAACCAGCCCCCTTCGCTCCGGGCAGGAATAACCGCCCGTGGGGAGCGGGCGCAGAGCCCAGCCCGGTGCCGTGGCACGAGCAGCGGCACGCGCTGGTCCCGGCGGGGGCAGCTCATCGCTGGGAAGCGGGCGAGCAACCGCCCCGGGTGCTCCAGGCTCGCAGCAGCCCCGGGGCTGGCAAAGCGCCCCATCAGCGGGCGGGAGGGTTTGGCCCCGGTCAGCCCTCGTGCTGGCTTTAAAGAGCGCGGGCCAGCATCCGGCTGGCCCACGGCCCTGAGCCCCACCGGCTTCCCTGCCCCTGAGCAGCTCGGCGGCCGTGGGCACGTTTCTTAACCGCGCCCCGAAAAGAGGAAGCGTGGCCGTGAGCCTGCGTTCTCCCTGGGACAGGGGAAGAAGGCCCGTGAGGCTGCTTTTGTCTTTGTCCTTTATAGAAATCCATCCAGGCCTTGTCTACCCTGGCAGGCATCTGTTAAAACTGGTCCGACTATGTCCCGTCCTGTCCACCCCCTGACAATTTTTGATGGAAGCAAACAAAAACAAGCCTTTCGTTTTCATTGACAGATCCCCTGGAATTTTCCAGTTTTCAGCAGAAAACTCACTAACCAAAAGGTTTTGGCCAAAATATTTGAATGATAAAACATTATCTTCTTTGGAAAGGAAACACTTCATGCAAAATGTTTTATTTTATCAAAAACCCTATTTTCCATTTAAAAAACAGTTTTGTTGAGAAATTTTCAACCAAACCTACTCTGTGGTCTGAGATATTGACATTACCAATACCAAGAAAATGAAACCTAGTTACTTGAGTTAGTTTGACTAAAATTGTGCCCTATCCCTAACTTTGTTTTTGTTAAAAGAAAAGGAGTACTTGTGGCACCTTAGAGACTAACCAATTTATTTGAGCATAAGCTTTCGTGAGCTACAGCTCACTTCATCACTTTGTTTTTGTTAATACTTGTTTAACTGAAACTTTTCAATGAAAAAGATATTGGAGGATTCAATTCCTCTACTCCTACTAAGGACCAAGACAGCTAACAGTATACATTTCGGAGTCAAACAAATTTTTCAACCAAAAAAGGAAGAGTCTGGGAAGTCTTGACATTACTGATATTTCTGGTGTGCTCAGATCTTTTTTATAGGTGATAAAGAAATAGAAAGAAACACAACACCAGTGTTTTCTTTATAGATCACCTTTAATCTCTCTCTTTCCACTTCTCTGAATGGAGATAATCATGATTATTTCCTTACATCACAGCATGTGGATTAATTAGTTTACATTTTCAAAAAGTTGCCCCAAAGTGAAGTGATTTGGAAAGGAGGGATAGCTCAGTGGTTTGAGCATTGGCCTGCTAAACCCAGGGTTGTGAGTTCAATTTGTGAGGGGGCCATTTGGGATCTGGGCCAAAAATTGGGGATTGGTCCTGCTTTGAGCAGGGGGTTGGACTAGATGACTTCCTGAGGTCCCTTCCAACCCTGATATTCTATGATTATTATTAATTTCTATTTGTAATTAGTTTGTGGTGACAAGGGTATTATCAAGTTACATGCTGGAGCTGTTGATGTTAAATCCACATGAAACATTTTTTAAAAGTGCTTACCCTTTCCCACTGGAAACTTTTTGCAACATTTTCATGAATACGACAGCAACGTAGAAAGAAGTGAGATGAATTTTACAGTTATTGAAATTGATTGAATAACTTTTAATATCACAATCTCATCACCCTCTGGTGTGCTGTTCCATATGGGTTTAGAAATCAATCTGTAAAGACATACTAAACATCACTTTATAAACCTAGATCCATTTTTCCTTTGCAACTTTCTTAGACTTTCACAAAAAATCTCTACGTTCAGAGCACATTTTCAACAGATTTTTTTCCATGTTTCTAAACTGCCTTGAATCCTCATCTTTCTTTTTACTTATAGGTAATTTTCTATTTCTCCTCCAGGAGAATTCTACCTTATACTTGCCTCAATTATAGGTTACACAAGAGGAACAGCAGCTTGATCTCACTGTTGCTGAGGTCTAGGCTCCTCAGCACTGTGAATGTATGTACACACACTTTCCACGAGTGCTTTGCTTCCTCGTGCAGGTCCTAAGATCCTGAACCTATAATGTGCTAGTATTTCCTGCAAGGTGCTTAGTGCCATCATGTCCAGTATCTTTCCATATAGCAGCAAGAGCAGCAGTAATAGTAAAGA
Source organism: Natator depressus (assembly GCF_965152275.1). NCBI lineage: Eukaryota > Metazoa > Chordata > Testudines > Cheloniidae > Natator > Natator depressus. The sequence continues at coordinate 102,363,937 of NC_134240.1, forward strand.
TAACAACCTTGCAGCTGTGGCTGTGTAAAGGATGCTCCTGCAACATTAACTACCACTATATAATCGACTTTCAGAAAAACCCCTGCAGAACTAACATGATGTTTGCAACCCGTCATTCTAAATATGCTCTTTGTATGTTACATCCCTTTCTCCTTCCTTCATCTATTTTATGTATCTACATCAGAAGCTCCTCAAGGCAGGGATTATGCTCTCTTCTGTGTTTTGTGTGGTGGTAGCACAGTGGGATCCCGATCCTGACTGGGGCCCCAAGTGCTACTTAATACAAATAATAAAAATAAATGAAAATAAAAATAATAAAAATAACTGCTTCTCTGATGCTGATGTGTTTGTTTTCTGGATCAAAACATTTATATTTTCTAGTTCCCGCACCTTGGATTATTCCATAGTCAACCCGAATCGATCACAGACTATATGCTAAAACAGGTACAAAATCCAGAAGAGGTTCGGTATATTGAGAAGAGATTGCCACTAGTATACAAAATTCGGGAGCAGGTTAGTTATTGTGGATATATAATTGACTTATGGAACTCCTTGCTGCGGGATGTTATTGAGTAAACGCTTACTAAATTATCTGAATAAGAACTAACATAAAAAGTGTAATGGCTTTCAGTCTTCATGCTTAAGGGAATAAGTTGTTTGTCGTCTGTGGTAAGGAAAAATTTATCCCAAGATATACTGTTGTTCAAATTATCGCTGTTTTTGTTAGTGCTGATAACTTTCTGAAACAAATTCTTTATGTGCTGAAATGTACTATAATTGGTCTCAGTCCAACAAATGTGGATAAAATATGTATGTATGAAGGTTTGATTGAAATTTGGTAAGCAATTTTGAATTGTGTGGGAAATATGTATTCCCTTGAGGAAGTTTGTTTTGCTAACTGAAACATTTAAAGCCAGAAATTTCAAACTTGACTTTTTTTTTAAATACTTCACTGAGAGTAAGAAATCAAACCAAGTTGCAAAATAATCAGTGCAATGTTTTTAAAGTTATGAACATTTAAAGGTGATAGTTTCATGCATGCACACTGATCCTACAATTGGATCCATGCATGCAGACCCTTGCTTTTTTCCCTTCTTTTAAAAGACCCATGGAACCTGAATGCAAAAAAATAGTGTTTTGCAACACAAGGGTTGCAATATTGTGCACTCCAAATGCAGGAAATTTCAAAGTTAAAGTTGTACCCACAACATTAATTGTGCGACATTGCTCATGTAGAGTATTTTCTGTTGTATGCTTTTTGTAAGGGCAACTCTTAGTACCTACCATAAAATATATAGAATGTGCTTTGGGGCCACACTTACTTTGTGTCAACAATCTTAATTTTTAGAATGTCCTGATTTCTGAGTCCATAAAGGCAGAATTAATGGTAGTTGTGTTCATATTAATTATTTATAGATTGCTCTTAATATCTGGTGAATGTTATCATTTTAACATGATGTCATAGTAAAGCAAAAGAAAGCCATAACTAGCTCACATAGTGCCAGTTTTGGATAACTTTACTCCTAAACTAGACTAATGTTCTACTTAGTGTAAAGTTTCAGAATCTGCAGCATACTTAGCACACTGGGCTCCAGTTCTAGAAGGCAGGCTGTCTTATACTCAGATCCCTGTCCCTCAGAAAGTAGGGAACTTAGCCCACTTTCCTAAAGCGTTGAATGCCTTGGTTTCATTGAACACCACTGTTTGGGTTTATCCAGTATGCTTTTTTGGAAGCTGGCATGTTTAATCTGAGAGAGACAACCAACTGCATCCTTTGTTGCAGTTTGTCATCAGTTTGTCTCTGGCTCTCCGTAGGGCAAAATTCCTTCCCCTCCACCGAACAACTCTGTAGTTTTCTTGATGATTTCTCTTGTCCTCCCTGAGGAGGTGGCATCTTCATATTACATGAGACCAGAGGCCAAATTCTACTTCATTTATACTTGTTTAAAACCAGAGTAACTTCACTGACCTCAGTGTATTAAGAGCAGAATTTGACTAAAAGGGAGTAGTTAGGAGGGGAGTTTGGGAATAGTGAGGAGAGGAATATAAGGTTACAGTGCATTATGGGGATTTTATACCTTTCTCTGGAGCATCTGGCATTGGCTACTGTTGGAGAAACAATACCAGGATAGCTGGGCCATTGGTCCATACTCATATGACCTTTCATATGTTGTTGTGACATCCATTTATTTCGTGTAGCTGTTTTCACTGTCCGGAAGAATTAATGATGGCCCTTTCATCCATTTATGATGGATTAGAACAATGTCAGTAGAAAGATATATTAAAGAGACTGGAATGTGAAGTCATAAAAACACAGTTTGAGAAAGTTTGTGTTGCTTTGACTTTTAAAAAAACCCTGCAGATGAAAATTGTTTCAGTTTGAAAGGAGTTGGAAGGTCACTGTGTGCCAGAGCTGACTGTCTCTAATCTCTCTGTGTGAGGGAACTTCCTGGCTGTGAGGTTAATTACTTTTTTCAGAGGCAGGAATACAGTTCGTACTTAGATTATATTATTCATTGTTCTTACTTTGCTGTAATCTTAAAACTATTTTTACTATAGCTTTTTTTTGCTGTAGTTAATTTGTTAAATGGTTCCCAGAGATATTATTCAATATATATGTATCTTTTGTTTTTCAATTTTCCACACCATATAGAAACTATAAATAAACTCACTATTCCTTTGTAAAGGTGTAAATGACTGGGTCTTAACCACACTGATGTGTTTCAGTGGTAGCTCTGTGCATTTTATCCATCCAGGAGACATTACCTAGGGCCCTGATCCTGTAAGCAAGTACACGTAAGTAGTCCCACTGAACTCAGTGGGAGTACTCACATGCATAACACAACTCTGGTGCATAACTATTTGCAAAATTGGGGCTTAGAGGCATATTCATGGTGTAGCTGATCTGTTTATGAAAATCCCATTGACTTCACTAGGAGTTCTATGCATGGAGTAGCTATAGAATTGGACCCTTGAAAAGTACTATAGATCTATAATTAAGCAAAAGCATGTGTGGCTACAGACTAGTTGAATTTATATAAGAGATTATATGGTCATGAGGCACACAGCACAAGACCAAACCAAGATCTATAAAGTGTACCAAATGGAGATCTTCAGTTATAATCTAGGCTCTGATCCTGCAGCTGATTCCATGCAGGTAGACTCTGGCATCTGCCTGTTCTTCAAGATTGGGACCATAATTATATTTTTCTTTATAATTGATTTATATTTTCTGTTACAAACCACAATTTATTTCAAATAGCTTTTGTATTATAGCACAGTAAAACTAGATACGCCCTCTGGAGATGAAGATCTACAGTTATAAACTGGAATATTCCTGCCTCTGTATTAAGTGTAAAAATCATTAGAGAAGTTGTAAAAATGAACAGAAAGTTACCAACACAAAACCGAAAGATGGTGCTTGGAGAAGCAAAAAGGACAAGTCTAGTAGTCCAGAATAGTTTTTGGAATTTCATATTTTAACCATTTTATACACATAGGACTGAAACTTTATATTAATTTGTAAATTATTAAATTTATTACTTTCCTACAATTCTGTTCATGCATTTTCAGATGCTTTTTTAGTCGTCTTTTTTTTGTAGTGGTTTACAAAATGGATAAAAAGTATGCGCAAAAGGTGAGTTTAAAAATTAGTTCTGTGCTTAGTGGGCTCCCAGAGCCTGGTTACTGGATGACATTCAACACATAAATCTCAGATTAACTCAGTTTTGAGTTCCCTTTTGTAGTTCAACTTTCATTTATTGTGGCTCACTAATGAGCCACACAAAAAAGTTTTTACATTTCTGTAATATCTTGATGCTTCTATAGAGAATATGGTTTCTCTGATTTGGAAGTTTGCAATTAATCGTGTGCATGTTCAGTAAGTCTTGTGAATATTAAATTCTGATATTTTGGAGAAAAATACAGAGAGCCAGTTTTGCAGGAATAAAGCCATGTGGAAGAAGATTTAACAGATAATGCCTCTGTTAATAAAAACATAATTTTTGCATCTGTCAGAAAGTGCGAACTAAGATTATAGCACACACAGATGGCATAAGGTATATTATAACTTATCTTTTCTTTATCTCTTTTTCAGAAAGCTGTAAAAAAACACTTTCCATTTTCAACCCATGACAACAGGAATTGTTTACAGAATGTGGGAGAGTACTTTGACTTTGTGAGTATCCAGCACTGAGAAAATCAGCAAGTTCATATCTCTCAACCTGCCAGAGATTAAACACAATATTCTTGCAAAATTCATGGATGCTCAAAAAGGTGATGAGAGAAAATGCACAGTAAACACCAATGATAACATGCACAGATTGTTGGGACATAACTTCTTATGTGTAATGACATATGGGTATGTCTTCTGAATCCTCATAACAATATAATATGGCATTTACAGATACCCAGAATAACATGTATCTGGCTGGAGTGATACATACATAATTGACTTCTTGTGGAGCATAGCAACCCAAATCGTGTCACTTTCTCTTAGTCTACAGGTTTATGAGTTAACCACTTGCAAAAGTGTTTTTATACGGATTTTTAATCTGGACACAGTGATTGCTTGGTGTGCAAATGCAAATCTGGCATTCTGTTTTGGAAGCAAGAGTTTTGGAAGTATTCTCACACTGCTGTGTTGGTGAAATTCATCTCTTCTCACAAAAAGTTAGAATAAATGGTCTTTTTGTAGGCAATTAAGTAGGGATTGTAAGAAACAACCTGTGAACAAGCTTCAGGACTGCAGCACAGCCTCTCTGGACATGTCTATACGAACAGTTAGTGCATGGCAAGCTAGGGTGTAAATCTACAGCGCACTAGCCTGCTATGCACTAACTGTCCATGTGGACCCTGCTACCATGCACTAAAAGTTCCATATTGTGTTTTAATGTACTCTGCTTTGATAGTAGCATACCTTGTTACAGTCTGTGGGGCTGTAATAAAGGCTGCTTTGCTATTCCAGACTCTAGATCTGCACAAGCATAGATCATGTGCCCCTCTGGCACAACCCCATTTCTCCCCGCTTATTTGGAGCTAACATGGAGCTTACCTCTGTGGTGAGCAAGAGTTATAGGGGCCTCCCTATGTAGCTGCTCTGCCTGGAAGTTTAGTAGACTAGAGAAGCTTATAGGATATGTGTTTAAAGGTATCTTAAGGCAGTGGTTCTAACCTTTCAGGGGTCTGATTTGTCTTGCATACCCAAAGTTTCATCTCACTTAAAAAGCTACTTGTTTACAAAATCAGACATAACAATACAAAGTGTCACAGCAAAATGGCTTACTTTCTCATTTTGTTTCTATGAAATTGTAGTTTTTACTGACTTCATTAGTGCTTTTTATGTAGCCTGCTGTAAAACTAAGCAAATATCTAGATGAGTTAATGTACCCCCTGGAAGAGCTCTGTGTACCCATGGTTGAGAACCACTGTGTTAAGGGAACCACCATTCTGAGTGAATTTTTAAAGTTTCCTCTTTTTTCTTTTACGTTTGCATGTGTAATAATTTTAATTTTGATTTTTTTTCCTTTTTGGAATGTTGATATGTTTCTATGACAACAAAAGAGACAGCATGATCTACTAGACAGTGTTCAGAGTAGGTAGTCAGAAACTCCTGTGTTCTGATTCCTGCTCTGCTACTGAAATTACTGAAGTTGTGACCTTCGGCAACTCTTTGGCCCAGATTTCCAAAAGCATTCATTAATGTTGAAAATCTTCAATTCTTTTGCCCAGTGTGCTATAATCAATGCCTGATAATTTTCAGAGACGCTAATCACAAGGAAGTCTAGTAGGAGTTCAGTGGTAGTTGTGGGTTCATCACATAAGAAAAATCAGACTCTCTGGTCTCAAGTTTGGCACACAAAAGTAAGGGACACTTTTGAAAAACTTGGTTTTACACTTTGTATGTTTATCTGTAAGCCAGAAATAATGTTATTTACCTAACTCAGTGGGCTGTTCTGAGGATTCATTTATTTAGTACTGCACTTTGAATAAAGTGCTATCGGAATGCAAATAATTATTATTTTATTCATAATAATAGATCAAAAGTCAAGATGTCTGTTTCTGGTTTTCCTTTGTCTGTGCACCAGCATAGTTAATCATGCTACCAGAAAGGTATATATTGGTAGGTCTGAGAATATTATTTATAACCTAACTGCTTGCAGCAGATCAGTAGTGGTTCTCATAATCACTTTGGTAAGTGCTTCTTTAATTTTTAACTGCTCCATGACAAAGTCGAGGATTTCTTTCCTAACATTCCAAACTTTAACAGTGAAACTGTGATCCTGAAATGTACATTTTCATCAGTTTTTCCTTCAATCTTTTTCCTAGAACGTAGGACGAAAGAAGGTTGAACCAGAAAGAAGGCAACAGAATTCACAAAACTTCTGTCTATGGGCACATGAGTACATTCCTAGCAGTCATGATGGTTTTACCATTTATCAAACATCATTCATAGGTGATCAAGATACCAGACGTCCTTTTTGTAGACGATATCCAAAACAGCACTTAGAAAGGTGCTACACTGATACATCTATTCCTGAGAATGAAAAACACATGTAGTCAAACCACCATGTTAATTGCAGAATTCCTTATTTAGTAACTACTGAGACTGATCAATATCCTTTCTCTGGGTCTGAACTACTCTTACCCCTCAAACACATGATGGAATAAATATCTATGTAAAATGGATACTGCGGAACAAGTTGCAAATATTTACAGTTGGCAGGTTCATTGAAATTAGCAATTATCTTGCTGTTTGAAAATTCTTCAGTTTTACTGGAAACTAAATTTACTATGAAACATAAGTCACAATAAAGTAATGAATCACAACATTGGGAGGTAAAATATAGCTGTCTTTGTATAGTTATATTTTTTAAAATAGCAATATTGGAAGAAGAGAGGCAGGCCCAGAACCACAAGGGGACTTAAATGTTGCTCTGAGCTCACCTACCAGATTGGTCGAGATAGGCTTCCCTCCACCTATCTTCACCTGGTTTGAGGATCCTCTGGGGCTTAGGCATGAGATATTCACTCAGATGGCTAGAGTGTAAGGCAGAAACGTAGGCACCAAGGGGAAAAAATTTAGGCACTGAGGGATTTTAGGCACCTACTGGGTTAGGCAGCAGCCAAGCAGGGGTTTTGAGGTTCTCTGGTGCCTAAATTTTGGACTTAGGTGCCTAAAGTGGAGTTAGGTGCCTAAGTCCTTTTGTGGATATGGACCACAGTAAATATACTTGTACAGTATAATTTGAAATTGATTTATGCCTTTTAGGCACAAATCATGGTCCCTGTCTCTGCTGCTGCAGAAGCTCCTCCAGCAATGGAACCAGTAACATAGGGGGCAATGAGGGCTGTCCCCAGCCATTTTTGTGCCCTCCGCAGCCCCCCCACCGGGGGGCTGTGTGGGGCCCCAGGCCTCCATAGGGAGGGGCTGGGGGCAGGGTGGAAACCACCCTCTGGCCCCAGCCCACTCCGCTCTGCTCCCCTAGCTCCCAGCCTTGGGAGTGCTGGGGGGGGAGTGGGAGAACCTCCCCCCAGCACTCACCGGCAGCAGGGCTGGGAGCCAGAGGAGCGGAGCAGGCTGGGGCTGGGGCGCTCCACTTACCATGTGAGTGCAGGCCTGACCCCTGCAGCAGTCCTCAGGAGAGTGGGGGCGGGGCTGGGGCGGGGGCTAGGGGGAAGAGGCAGAGCAGAGGCCGGAGTAGCACGCAGCTGTGCAGGGCACCAGGAAATGTGATGCCCCAAATTTCCTGGTGCCCTACGCAGCTGCATACTTTGCGTATGGGTAGGGACGGCCCTGGGGACAATGTGCAGGAGCTGATGGGGATTGGGCAGTCCGGTGGGTACAATGAAGCTGGATCCTTGGGACCCACCCCCACACAGGAACCATGTCAGGATTATACACTGTAGTTTCAGACATGCAGATGAACTTTGCTGTGCTGTATCATGGGTGTGAAAGGGGGATTCCCTTCTTTACTTTCCCCGCAACACACACACACCTCTGCCCAGGTTTTAATTATGGTGGATATGGCCCATGAGAGAAACTACGTAATAAAGCAACTGAAGTCTATATTATGGTGTAAAATAAGTGTAAGCATAACAAAGAAGGAGATGGACAGAAAGCGATGTCACAATGTGTGTATGTGAATACATATAACATTGATAGTGGTACATAAGAATGACCCTACTGGGTCAGACCAAAGGTCCATCTAGCCCAGTATCCTGTCTTCCAACAGTGGCCAGTAGGACAAGGAGCAAATAATTTAGGAAAAGGTTTAGAATGGTAAGCTGTGTGAAGGCTTTTATAGAGCTTAGCGTGGATGGGGTCTGGAAAGAACTCTTCTTACGGTTAAACACCACCACCAGCAAAATAAACTAAAGGCTGATCCTACAAGCCTTTTGCACAAGGACCTCCTGTGGATTGCAACATGTGGAAGAATTGTAAGATTAGTTCCAAAAACATGTTTTCCTTCTGCAGAGCATTTTAACTCATATTTAATCATCGTTCCAAAACCAAAATGTACACATCTTTGAACAATCTGTAAACAAACACATCACCATGCAAAATAGTGAAGAACAGGCAAGTAAAGCACAAACTTCTAGGAAAGGTTGACTTGACTACTAAGTACATTTATTTCCACTTTGAATTTCACTGAGTTGGAAAGATGCAACAAGAGTTATTTTTGACATATTTTTAATCTATGGATGCCAACATGCAATGGACAATCTCCTCACGTCACATCAAAATATATTATATTGGAAGATTTCCAGAAGCATGTAGTAATTTCCTTAGCACATGTTGAAATAAATAATAATATAATAACGATTTTATTTATAAAGTGCCCCCCTACTGAGGTACTGCACAACATTTTGAAATACAAAACATCATTAAACCATAGGAAAAACAGATAAAAGGCCAAGTAACATAGGGTCATTAAAAAAGAATAATTTTGTTTGTTTGTTTCAGAGTGAATAGAACCAGTCTGACAGCTCTAAAATCAGATTTTCCAAAGCTTTAGCCAACAAATTTCACCCCCAAACTGATTCAAAGCCAATGTACATGCCAATTATATGGTATGAGAAGTACCCCACACTGTTACCCAAGAGGGGTAATCTCAGGCCTTCACCAGAAGGAAGAAAAACATTACAAATATAGAAAGAATGTGTATCTGTGGATTACTATTACAAATGAATATAGTGAAATGAGTCTCTGGGTTGATATGCTTTTCTCCAACAATCAAAAGATTTCAAATTTGTTTCTCTAACTTATTTTTGCTTTGCTTAAATTTTGACTTAAACTGTTTAAAAAAAAAAAAAGTAGTTTAGTGTGTCAGTAAGTTCTCAAACAGGATTGTAATAGATGCCAGAGGAAAAAGTGGAGGAAACATGTTCTCTATCCAAACTGGAATTTAAATGGTCTTAGTTGGGCTGAGTAAAACAGATGATTTCCCAACTCCCACTGATACTCTAAAGAACATGTTTATGTGTTTATAGATGAGACAATATATGTAACTATATGTAATTTTTAAATGACTGGTGAGAAGCCCAATCTATTGGAATGTTTGGTCTTCTGAGACCAGATCCGCAAAGGGATTTAGGTATCTAACAACCAATTTTAGGTGGTACTGCAATCCACAAACCCCTGAAATAGGGAACTCACTGTTCAAATCCCTTCTCATCAAGCTGTGGGAGGAATTGAACTGAGGTCTCCTGCATTTTGGATGAATGTAGCCTGGATGCAGTTATAAATGTGGTTAATATTAATATAGCTTATTCCCAGTATAAGACACTTCTACACAGGTATGGCTGTGTCCACACTAGGGTTTGTACTGGTATTTTTTTATTTTAAAATCTCTCTCTCACATCCCTAAGTGACACAGTTATACCAGTGGAAGATGTGTGTGTAGCTCAGGCCTTGAACCAAGTTAGTATTAGTTTGGTCAACTCAGAATTCCTAAAATAAGTAGAAACCTCAGAGAAAGTATTTGTGTGTTTACACCTGAGCTACCTGTGAACTTTCTCTTGTTGTTCATACACTCCCTGTCTGCTGCATTGCCCAGGAAGCACTAGCTGGCAAACTGTGGAAAACCATTCTACTGTGGAGCAAGAAAGGAGCACATACAGCTACCTCCTCCCAGATTTGTTATTTTATTCCTACCTTCCCTACAAAGTATTAAAATAGTGAGATGTTCCAACGCTTTATCTCTAGAACATCTAATTAAAGGGAAATCTATTCATCAGGGTAGTAATCCTGCCTGACCTTAATTTGGACGCATGGCAATTGTGGGTGTGGATGAAGCATAAAAAAATACCCAGCTTATGATTCATTCAGGCAGCTGTGTAATATTTATGACAAGTCAGCAGAGGTGGTCAACTCTATCTTTCCTCCGATCAATGTTTTCTAAATTTCTTATATCTGAGTAATACAGATTTGTAAGTGAAATTTCTAGTTTATATTTAAAAATTCTTGAGTATGCTGAGCAGTGAGACTTCAATGAGAAAATATCAAGAGAATATTTTTTGGTTTGGGGGAGAATTCCATTCCAATGCAAAAGAGCCCCAAATCTCTAGGTTCCACTTAAGCCCATAGGGTGAAATCAACTTGTCATTAGACAGGTTTCAGAGTAATAGCCGTGTTAGTCTGTATTCGCAAAAAGAAAAGGAGTACTGGTGGCACCTTAGAGACTAACCAATTTATTTGAGCTTGAGCTTTCGTGAGCTACAGCTCACTTCATCGGATGCATACTGTGGAAATTGCAGAAGACATTATTATATACACAGACACCATGAAACAATACCTCCTCCCACCCCACTCTCCTGCTGGTAATAGCTTATCTAAAGTGATCATCAAGATGGGCCATTTCCAGCACAAATCCAGGTATTCTCACCCTCTGCCCCCCCCACAGACAAACTCACTCTCTTGCTGGTAATAGCCCATCCAAAGTGACCACTCTCTTCACAATGTGTATGATAATCAAGGTGGGCCATTTCCTGCAGAAATCCAGGTTCTCTCACCCCCTCACCCCCCTCCAAAAACCACACACACAAACTCACTCTCCTGCTGGTAATAGCCTATCCAAAGTGACCACTCTCCTTACAACGTGCATGAAAATCAAGGTGGGCCATTTCCAGCACAAATCCAGGTTGTCTCACACCCCCCCACACACACACACAAACTCACTCTCCTGCTGGTAATAGCTCATCCAAACTGACCACTCTTCCCACAATGTGCATGACAATCAAGGTGGGCCACTTCCAGCATAAATCCAAGTTTAACCAGAAGGCCGGGGGGGGGGGGGGAGGGGGGGAGGAAAAAACAAGGGGAAATAGGCTACCTTGCATAATGACTTAGCCACTCCCAGTCTCTATTTAAGCCTAAATTAATAGTATCCAATTTGCAAATGAATTCCAATTCAGCAGTTTCTCGCTGGACTCTGGCTTATGAATGTTATAATTCTTGACATCTGATTTGTGTCCATTTATTCTTTTACGTAGAGACTGTCCAGTTTGACCAATGTACATGGCAGAGGGGCATTGCTGGCACATGATGGCATATATCACATTGGTGGATGTGCAGGTGAACGAGCCTCTGATAGTGTGGCTGATGTTATTATGCCCTGTGATGGTGTCCCCTGAATAGATATGTCATTAGACCATCTTTGGGAGAGGTGCAAACAGGTTGGGTAAGGTGAATCCAGCCTGCTATGTAGGCCCCTCTCTCTTCCTTTTCTACCTGTGGGAGACATACTGCTAACTGAGATGGAAAGCTTTTGGGGGAACCCCTCACTAAAAGTTTGGCAGCACTGAACTGAAGTAGTATTGTGCATCCTTCTAAACAATGCCAGTTATTTCTGCTCCATATTGCAAGTAATATCTTGTAATGCTTTTCTCCAGCAATGAGATTTCTAGAAATAGCAAATGTTCATCGTCCCCTTTAATAGTCTCTAAAAATGCAAGGCAGTTTTTACAAGTGCAAACTTGCTATTTCCTTAGGTGAAAGTAAATACTGTTTAATTTTTTTATTTTAAAAAAATCGGAAATAAAGATCTGTGTTATGGGCCCAGACTGACAAACCATAACTGCCATAGAGCACAGGGCCTGCTACTGTGAGCAGTGAAGCTAGGCTTGCCACCTGTCCAGGTTTTTGCAAGATTATCCCTTTTTGAGGTAGCTGTGCTGAGAAATCTGTAAGGATGCTTATTATATACTGTCAGCTGTCCAGTTTTATGGGCACAGGATCATCTCAGATGCCCTGATTTTTCATACCTCAGAGGTGGCAACTCCAAGTCCAACACTAGTGAATGGTTGGAGGATTGGTTCTATAACAGTTGCGGGTCATTCATACCTCGAAAGGCATCATAGGCATGCATTAATGGCCCTATACACAGAGCTTCTCATCTTATTGGATAATTAATCAATGCCCCAGTGGCACTTTGGCAGTGCTTTTTTTCATTCTGTGCTTCCCCTTAGATGGTAGTCAGATGGTGTATGGCTGTATCCATTTATGGGGAAAGTCAAAAGACAATAAAGTTTAATTTCCTGATTCTCATGGGATACAGTGGTTCTTTAACAATGATTCTTCAGTGGAGGAGAAATTAAAAAGCAGCATGATCAACATATTGCATAATATTTCATGGTTGGGGTTAAGTACCAGGTTTAAAGACTAATTTTTAACAAGACTGTAGTATAACTGAGCAAAACCTTTTATCAAAGGTGTCGAAAGCTAACAACAAAAGTAAGAGTAGACAAAGCACCATATCCTTTGTACACTTCTTATGAGGCCTGTCTATATATGTGGTTTTAATTTTCTGCCTAAACTTAGCTTACTGTTTGAAACTAAATTTCTAACAAATAATATAAATTTCTGATACGGTCATCTTAAAAATATTTTGTAGCTGGTAATAGTTACCTACCACAAGACGACAAATAGCTGTACATACCACAGTTCTAAGTAATAAGGAAAGAAGAGCTTGATTTGAGTCTCACACCAGTTGTACGTTAGTGTAACTCCACTGTTGCCAATGGAGTTAGTCCTGGTTTACATCGGTGTAAATCAGACTAGGAATGCAAGTAAATATATTCAGACTTGGATTAAGAGACTTATGGACTTTAAGGTGTTTTTAAATTGAGTTTTCATGTTGTTACAGGGTTCAAAATATTTCATTTCGCTATTGTTTCTCTTTTGTCTTTATGAAGCTCTGTAACCCAGTCCCATCTATTTAACTGAATCAGAATGAGAAAATCCTATAAAGTAGATAACATTTAAAAGAAGTTACCTATGAATTTAGTTTTAATTCAACATTAAATTATATTAAAGTTTTGGATGTGCGCTAACCATGGGAACTAGTAGGATCCCCTTTAGAACATACGCATATTGATTTTTGGAGAAAGCTATGGATAATAACTCCAATTTCAGTGTTAGCTTAAATTTTTGATTTCCATATGGGTTCAGTAAAACATTACCCTTCTAAAGCTGCTACAGTGTGTCTTTATATTACAAATTATAGACTTTCTAAAGTATCTAAATACCCTATTTTAAGTCAAGGGTTAACTAACTACCTGTGAAATTTGGAATTCTTGTTAAGCATCATTTTCCTTTTCACAAACAAGCAAGAAAACTAGAGTCCTTTTTGCTTTAATTCTGGTTTTGTACTTTTTTATTTAGAAAAAAAATATTTATGCATATTCATGAGCTATATGATCCCCTCTCACAGAGAAATGTGCAGGAGGGTCACACATACTATGGAGATGGATGCCAGTATGAAAACCTAAGCATTGATCTGCAACTGGGTTCATGTGGGGAGACCCTTACTCCCATGTACAGCCGCCCTGAAGTCAATTGGGCTCCACATGCTCTGTCGATACGGATTCAATTACAGAATCAGGGTCTTTGTTAGCTGGGTAACTCCACAAGAGAATAAAACCTTTTTTTTAAAAAAAAAAAAGGGTTGGGGGAAGGATCAAAAGAATAAGGTGACCCTTGCCAAGATCTCAAGTAATTAAGTCCCTCAGGTGGAAGGGGAGTGTTAGGGGAGTGAAGACAGTAAGAGCCATACTGCCTCCCAACCTTGAGGATTTGAAAGATCTACATTGAAGACAAACCCCAGTTTCTCAGATACAGAAGCATCTGTGTGAAGGACTGGGGTCCTTGCTGTTCTGCTGGCTCTGCCTTTCCCCTCCTGAGAGTACAGTTCTATATTGGCTGATTCCCTACCCAGCTATGCAGAGTTAGTGCAGCCTTAACTCCTGAGCAGCTATGTAAGTGGGTATTCATGGGGTGTGATTCAGCAGAATGACATTCTACCCCTTCCCTGCTACTGGCTCTACCCTCAAAAGTACCACAAAAGAGAGACTCTGCTGAGATATGGCAAGGAGACACCCCCACTTCCTCCTTTGTCACCAGAATCATGGTCACCCTCCTTGGTGGAGGGGGTGATATCATTCTAGGTCATTGTATCATGATATAGTCTAGGACTACCAAATTCTGCTAAAAGCCATTTGTGAATTAGGTCAGCAGTGGAAACGGTCTCTTCACCTGAATTATCTAGTTTATTTTCATCTTGTTCTTAAATTTAAAAATGTCTAGACTCTGATCTCGTTGCCAAAGTATAAAAATGTAGGCCCAGATCCACAAGTGTATTTAGGCGCCTAACTTCCATTGATTTCAACAGTCCCAAACTTGCTAGGGTGACCGGATGTCCCTATTTTATAGGGACAGTCCCGATATTTGGGGCATTTTCTTCTATAGGCGCCTATTACCCCCCACCCCCTGTCCCGATTTTTCACACTTGCTGTCTGGTCACCCTAAAACTTGCTCACCACTCTGATCTGTACACTAGTACTTACAACATGAAAAAATGTATGTCACGACTACTGGCATCCTCCAAAATATTCTACCCCCATATCAAGCTTATCTTAACGTATTTGTTCTGCATCAAAAGTACAGAGAATGTATAAAGTGTACTTGTGAAAACCTTTGCTAATGAAAACTTCCATTATGTTTTCCTAAACAGCTTTACTCCAGAGCTAACATGCTGATTATAAAAATGCAATAACTTCTAAAACCAGCTATATTTTGCTATTTTTCCCCTGTAGGTTTTTTGCAATATGTTTCTAGAAATATTTTATGCACTCTGACACAAAACAATATCTACAGCTGTAATAATAAATTAGATGCCGTGGGAATTTAAGCTTGTTCTTTTGTTCAAGGTGATATAGTGGAAATCATTCATAATGAAGAAAAAGTCATTATTATGCAGAATTTTTTTATTAAACATGCTCCCAAATTATCCTGAGTATATAACAGAATGTTTCTAGGGCTTTGTTACAACCATGGTCGAGTAAAATCCATATGAATAACCCCATATTTGCATAACTGAGATTTCTAAGAATATAAACCTTTCATATTTTAAGCTCTGCTAAGCCTTTCTCCTTCTCTACATATCTGTCAGTTTTATCATGGAAAAAAAAAACCCACCCAGAATCAATAACATGCATAATCAGGCTCCTTCTGATTCCAGTACACAAATGTACTACATATTGATGAAAATTTTCTGAGTCTAAAGTTGTTTTGTTCTTTTTCCTCTCAGCAGTCCCTATGCCTTTTAATTTTAATATTTCATGCACTGGTGCACAAACAATCTAAACATGAAATCATGTATCAAATAACTAGTTAAAATATATTTGTTAGATGGTTCACTTAATAGATTTTTTTTCTTGACTAACTTTAAAGACAGGTTATGTATTCTGAAAGGCCAATAACAAATAGATCACAAAGGCCCAAATCCTGCAATTGGAAAGGGGATTGCTTCACCTGTACATGCTATCAATTGGAGGATCAAGGCTATCCCAATACCAGCAGTTGGTTGATCAGTGAAATTCGGTCATTTGAGCACCAGCTGCATGGCACAGAGCTAATCACAAATGCCTGTTAAATTGTGAGGTGATGAAGTTGATACTCAACCAAGACACAGTTATGTCCTTGATGCACCCAAATGAGTGAACTTACATTCATTAGTCACCTAAGCAGGGGCAATGTTCAGATGGGATATGGATTAATTACTGTAAAATGTTCAGGAGATGGTTTTCCATTACACAAAGTCAAAAATTATCAGATCATGATTATTGCAATATAGTGTAGTACTGTTCTATGTATTCTTAGACTGCCCACCATGCACACACAATATGCTATAGGAGATATATTATTGTTTTCTTAGGACATACCTCTTTTTATTCTTGTGTGTCTTTCCAGCCATCTTGGTGCCCCTGACAAAGAAACAAAACAAACACTAAAAATGAGCTTTGTAATCGTTCATACAAGCAGCAGATAAAGATATTTGACTTCACAATCCAACACCCAACAGTAACAATCATGCTGAGTGTGAGAGAAACCTGTCCCCATGCCTGAGACATTGGCCTTTGTATACAAATGCATGATTTAGGTATTAAATGCAAAGGCGATATTGGCTATGGAAGGGGATGGAAAGATGGTACAACTACCCTTGTTGCTCAAAAGGCAAAAAAATGCGACCTGATCCTGCAAAGTGCCAAGCATCCATAACCCAAAAATGAGTCTGTTACAGGTCCTCCTCTGCGCTTGAACAAAGGATATGAGCCTGTTACAGCGCTACTTAAAGAGAGTTGTGTTTTTAGTTCAAGCTGTAGCAGCTGATAGTTTTAGTTCTGAAGGTTGCTGGTTCAATCCCTGAACTGTCAGCTAAGATGGTGACTTTCGTGCAACCTCAACTTCCATTGAAAGAATGGGCCTTTAATGAATAGTCTGAAAACTGACAGCACTAATTCAATAGGCAATGAGCACTCGGTACATGAAAAATTCCAAACAGATGTTAGCTTTAAAATCCACTCTGTTCAGGATACCTTCTATGACCCCCTGAAAGCTCAGGTTTGCAAAGAATGGAGCTGCTTGCCTCCTACACAGGTTAGGACCTCTGCTATTCTCATTGCAACCCTATGGGTGTCCACTGGAATTTGGCCCCCTCATGTTTTTGTGCATGCGGCTTCTCCATAGCCCCCATTTTTCCATCTCTCATATTGTCACTGAGGTTAGTATTAACTCTCATCAGTGTAAGACACATGACAAAAATCAGGTCTGAATGTTATAGGGTCTGGTTCAAGGGTTGGTAATAGGATACAGAGTCCTTTTCACCTCTCCATCACTGGTGGGGATCCACAAGCCATTATCCTATTAAATAGTGCAGATACAAGCAATGATTTATGTTACTTATGTATTTATTACTTGTGTTATAGAGTCCACAAACAGGATCCAGGTGCCATTGTAATAAGTCTGCATCAATACAGTGTCTCACCCAAGGAGACACTAACAACATGTACCCATGTAATAATCCTAGTCTTTACATACACTTCAGCTGCTTTGTGTGCCATTGCTACCTTCCACACAAAGGCAAAGATCACACTAATGCAGTAATTAAAGTACAGGATGGGGAAGATACTAGCTTCTCTGCACATTTTTGCAAACCTACTTTAGGTGAATTGCTTTCAAGCCTTCACAAAAAAAATCATCCTCCTCACAGTTGCCAAATTCAGAGACACCATAAATGGAATGGAGACTGATCCAGTCTCAGGATGGACCTCTGAAGTTCCTTCCCCATAAAAGCACATGGAGGCAGCAAGGGGAAGGTTCTACAGCTGTTGCTTATACTGTGCTGTATCTGTTCCATGGGCTGGGAAAGGAGGAGGGAGGTGTAATGTTTATAGCAGGAGTCTCAGGACTCATGGATTCTATTCTCTCATCCTCTACTGACTTGCTAGGTAACCTTGGATAGGTCACAACCTCTGTGCCTTGGTTCCCCAACTGTAAAATGGGTACAGTGTTACTTTTCCTTCTCCAAGAAGTACCCTCGCTTTCATGTTTACATATGTCCAAATAACAGGAGAAAGAGGGGGAAAAAAAATCAATCAACCCCCCCAAAAAATTACCATCAAGCCTGTTTGTTTCTGGCAGGGAAGGAAGAGAAATACAGACTAACACGGCTGTTACTCTGAAAAAAGTTATCACTGGTATTTTATTATTACTCATGGGAGCTGCTCAGATACAGTGAGTAAGAATAGAGCGTGCGGGGCGGGAGGGGGGGGAAGGATGGTGACAGTGATTAATGTTTTTAAAGCACTTTGAAATCTTTGGATGAAAAGATCTAAGTGCACAGCATTATTAATCATAAGCAAAGGATTTCTGTTTCCAGGACTGTCGGTCTGGCACCTTCTATGACCATTACATTAAAAAGAGAAGAGAACAAGAAGAGAACTAACCTACACCCTGGTAAGATCAAAAACCATTGTAGAGAGCTATAACCAGGGAGATCTTCCCTTCCAGGCAAAGGGGTTGTGAATTCCAGCATAAAGCCCCTGATGTGACTCTAATGAATCAGACTCATTGGGTTTATTTATCTCTTAATATCACACATTGTCTGTGTAGTTAAAGCTTTACAATAATGCTTTGCATTTCTATAATATGTTTTATGAGGATCTCAAAGTGCTTTTGCAAACAATAATTAAGCCTCAGCACCCCATGAAGAATTAACTCAGCTATTTGGCAGAAGTGGGAATAGAACCTAGGAATTCCCTTGCTTTTATCACCTTACCCCCATGTGAACAATTCCGTGACCTCTTTTGGAACAATTTTAATTAAGCAGTATGGAACAGCAAACCTTTTTCCATGTGCTCCTCTCCCTACTGCACACTGTGGTTTGTTTTAAATAAGCTCAACAGTAAAGTCATTTAAGGAAATTAAGATATTTCATAGCACTTTTTAAGCATTTGCATCTGAATATAGGCCACCCTGCTGTTTGATTAAACTGAAATTTAAGAAAACTATAAGAATCCAGGTTCATATACAGTACAGTACTTTACATTCACATTGCAAAGGTTGTTGGAGAAAAAATGATGATAATATCCTTGGAAGCACATGACTAATGAGAATATATATAGCACTTCTGAGACAGCTCAAATGTATAATTATTGTGAAGATTTCACAGACATATAAATATAATGATCTTCAGCTAAGCAAATTGCTAGCTACCAATGAAATAAATACTGTCCCTTCAGAATTTGAAATAATTTGGTACTGTAGGTGGTGGGAAATGATTCACCTTAGCTGTTATCTCTGGAACAGTAATATAGAAATATATCTGCCAGCACTGTTGCATTTACATTGTTCTTCATATCCTGTGGAGTTTGTCAGAAGATCTCTGGTCCCTGCTGATTTCCAACCCCTTATTTTGATAAGCCGCTGCACAGCATGACTCAACAATGGGTTGGAGCAGCTAATATTGTTTACCACAGTAGGCATCACAGCCATAATATTTTTCCAAGAAACACTGATGTGTTTAAAGGTCAGGTTGTTACTGATTTGACTGTGTAACATGAATTCATCCTTCTAGGAGTAAAATGGTGTACATGCCTTGGGATAAAGGTTAAACTGTTTGTGCACTGGATTTGTGGAATACACAAGACTTTTGCACAGAAACAACCTATTCTGGTCAGTCAAGGAGATGTAGTGCTTTACATTGTAATATAAGTTTTGAAACCACTGGCATCCTCTGACTATATTTAGTTGCAGAAGAAAAATGATTGAAAACTTGCTCCCATAAGACATTGTCACACGTACACACCAGGAACCCACACTTGGCAAATCCCCCCTCCCCCCAGCTGCTGTTGTTCCTTCTTGGGCACCAGACTTCAAAGGCAGGACCTGTTCTGGATGTTTGAAAGACAGCAGTCAAGGGTGCCCTAGGCTGGAAGAGGGTCTCACAAGGAGGCAGAGAGAGACTTTGGCTCCTGCTTGCTCAGTTCCACATTCCTCCATGTGGCATGTTAGGAATGAGCATGAGTTCCCTACACTGAGCCTCACCTGACCCTCAGTCGCCTCTAGGGCTTGCCCAGAAATTGGAACCTCTCAGAGCTGAGAAGCAGCCCCCTCCCACAGACTTCAGGGGAACGGATATGTATGGATACGGGTTGGTGTTCTCTCCCCTCCTGGATCTCATTTCTAGGCATGCGTGTTCCTGCCCCAGACAAAGTTTCCTCCAGCTTCTGAGCCCATCTGGGACTTAAACTGGACTCCTGCCTGCTTTCTAGTGGCTGCTCCAACACCCTCAGAGGACTTCCTTACCTCTTCATGCTGCCTCCTGGCCTGCCAACCCACCTCTCTTGCAGCCTCCTTATGTTTTCCAGTCCTTGTCTCCTCTCAGCTTCTGTGTCTGATGTTTCCCCTATTCAGACAACCTGCCTTTCTGTGCATCTTCTCCCAGCCTCTGGGAAAATTGTATTTTTAACAGTTGTTTTTTTTTTTAATTTGTCCAGCAAGGCCTGATGTGTGATAGCTGGGGCCATTGTGTCAGATTAAAAACAAGTAGACAATGGGCTAATAGGTACAATTTTAAAAAGGGACCAACAGTAGCTAAAAAGAAGGCAACTGAATAGAGCTGATACATATTAATAAAGTAACTAACCTGAGCTTATCCCCCTGATGTTTATCCCCTTTCCCTAACCCTTTGTTTGGGGGTAGGGGTTAGTCTATTTAGGTTGTACGTTATTCAGAGAAGGTACAGTTTTAGATATTTGTACAGGTAGGGTTGCCAAGTGTCTGGTTTTTGACTGGAAAGTCCAGTCAAAAAGGGAACTTGGCTGTGTCTGCTCAGCACTGCTGACCGAACACTGAAAGTCCCATTACCTGCAGTAAGAGGCCTCCACCATCGGAAGGCAGGAAGAGCGGCAACCGCTGCTGGAGCCTGGATGAGCAGTGGAACATTCAGGAATGGCTCCGGAGAAGAGAGGTACCGGCGGCTCCCCATCCTGCCTAGGGTGACCAGACAGCAAGTGTGAAAAATTGGGACAGGGAGTGGGGGGGTAATAGGAGCCTATATAAGAAAAAGACCCAAAAATCGAGACTGTCCCTATAAAATCGGGACATCTGGTCACCTTAGTCCCGTCCTAAGTGCGGCTCTCCCTGCCCCAGTCACCCTCCACTCCTGGAGCACAGCTCTCCCTCTCTTCCCCGCCCTGCCCCAGTCACTCCCCCACCCCCGGAGCGCAGCTTTTCCTCCCCCATCCTGCCCCAGTCATCCCACCCCGCCCCCAGAGCCTGGCTCTCTCTCTCTCATCTTGTCCCAGTTACTCACCCCCGGAGGCTGGCTCTCTCTCCAATGTCCTGCCCCAGTCATCCCTCCACCCCTAGAGCCCTGCTCAGCTGGCAGGGGGAGGGTGGTGGAGAAAGCAGTGAGTGACGTTGTGGGGGGAAGAGGAACGGGGGGGGGGGCAGGACCTTGAAAGAAAGAGTTGGAGCAAGGGGCGGGGCCTTGGGGAAAGAGGCAGAGCAGGGGATAGGGGAGGTTCTGGTGCTCAGTGTCCAGTTTTCACAGATGAGAAAGTTGACCACCTTACGTACAGGGCCTAGCACAATGGGGTCTCTATCTTGACTGAGGCCCTTGGGTGCTACCACAATGTAAGTAATAACAAAATGGGAAGAATATTTTTAAACCTAAATTTACTTTTCATCATTGAGGCTGTCTAACTTTTGCATTTGCCTGTACATAGTATGTGGACAAATCAGTTTAGCTTTTGTTTTGAGTTAGGGCTTATTGACACGGTGCAGCAATGGTTACCAAAGCACTGTAAATTGTAGAGTGGTCTATAGCATAGCACTAATTGCCCCATACAGACCCTGTTGATGCACTCTAAATGGTACCTAGTGCACACTGATTTGAAATGGTACTATGTTATTGTGCTCTAGCAACCTTTTAGAACACATAAGAAGAGTCTACATGGGTCAGGTACAGTGCAACATTTTAGAGAACTCTCCAATTTATACCCCCATTTACACACTATGTGTGCAAGCCCTTAATTTCACTTTCTGGTTTTCACCTAGTAACATACTGCTGCAATGGTTGGATTGCAAATACCACAGGAAAGTGTTTAAATCCAAACAAAATAAAGATTTTAATTGAAACTAAAAAAATCTAGAAGACATTTGTTCGTATTTTATTTATCCAAATTTTGTAACTCAAGAACTCCAATTCTGGCACCACAGCTCAAGTCAATCCTTTGATCTTGTTTTCGGGGGCATATGTTAATACCTTGATCATCTTGGCATTTGCTTTAGGAACAGATGGAGAAAGTAGTCCATAACGTTCCTGTTGGCCTAAAAGCAGAGTGAGTGTCTACTAGAGTCACGAGTAGCCTGCTGGCTATCTTCAATAGCACATGACTGGTAGCTGACGAGCTTTGCTTTCACAAGAAAGAAATGCTGCATTGGTTTGAAGAATTTGTTCAACTGTATTAGCAAAACTTAAAAGTACCATGTAGGTACATAAAGAGAACAAAAGTGAAATAGTGAAGATGTCATGAATAAAAAGGCTTGCACTAGAATTTGAATATCAAGCACACCTTGAACCTGTCTGAGGTTCAGAAAAGCTTTTGGATTTTTTCTGACAGACCCATCTAGAAACTCTACAGAAGAAGAATGTGTGATTAAAAAAAAAAAAATCATGCTATAGTTTGGTTTGATGTTTTAACTCAGAATTATAGATATTCTCACATCAAGGATCTTAGCCTGAATCCTGGAATTATTTCAAATACTGTAGTGTGATAGTAACAAAAGAAATCCCCTCTAGGATGTCGCTCCTAGTTGTTGTTTTTGCCAGGTTGCCTCCATTCCTCACTCTGAGCACAGCAGGTCAAAAAGGTGACGCTGTTTTCTTTAGGTTTCAGCTAGATTTCTCAGAGGAAGGACTCCATGCATCTGAAGTCGTCGTGCTTTACCCACAAAAGCTTATGCCCAAATAAGTCTGTTAGTCTTTAAGGTGCCACCAGACTCCTTGTTGTTTTTGTGGATACAGACTAACACGGCTACCCCCTGATATCAGAGGAAGGAGTATTTCATGAAAGATATACAAGTGTGTGGGGGGGCTGATTTTGTTTAAGCACCGGGGAGCAGGCCCCTCTTGCAGAAGCAGCACCAATGTAAATGAGGATTTTTATTTCTTGTGTACACTATAGCTTCTTCGAAGCCAAAGCCCCTATCCCTGGCTTTATAAGTATTCCTTCTCGCCTTGCTATCTGCTAACTACCTTCATAGAAAGGCATCTTTCTGACTTCCTCATAACTGGTAACTTATCAGTTAAATGTGAAGCAGTGGTGACAGCCACTTGTTAGATTAATTCCAAATATGTATTTTGCAGGGTTAAGTCTATGTATCTTGAACACTTTAAACAACTATTAAGAGTACAATACTGACAAAAAATGGATCTTTCTACAGACTTCTAGCAAAGATTTTCATTGGGTTATTATCTTAAATCTATAATCTTACAGATATTTCTGTAAACCAGAACACTGAAAAATGAAACAAATATCAGTTCATGTAGTTAGGAATAGTTTCAAGTCTTTTCATCCAGAACAGTGGAGTTGGGGGTGGAGTTGAGGGTGGGCGCAGGAGGAGGACACTTCTCTTAAAAATGTGAGCAGAGAGAAATTCTAGATATTTTTTTTAAAGTAGGAAAAGAGACTTGCCAGAACGCAAGGTTTGAAATATTCATTTGAATAAAAGGTAGAGAATTATATTTTCTTTTCTATTCCATAGAGATGCTTATACTGCCTTCATCACTGTAGTATCTGAGCACTTTCCAGTAGTGCATTAAGTGATGTGATTAACATCTGACATGTATGTGGGGGAAAACTGATGGGAAAACCCAAGACTTGCAGATGCAAGGTGAACTGGAGAACTCTAAGGGGAGACTGCTGACTGAGAAAAGTGGCCAGTAGAAATATGTGACTAGAAGAACCAGGCTGCGGGGGAGGAGGGTAAGACCAGCTAGTGAAGGAGAAATAGAGCTGAGGAACAGGTTTGCTGAGTTGAAGGGCCACAGCAGGCAGTAACAGAAGGTAGGAAAGCAAGAATGGGATAAGAGGGAAGGTTCTCTCATGGATTGGTAACTGGTAAAAGATAGGAAATAAAGTGTAGGAATAAATGGTCAGTTTTCAGAATGGAAAGAGGTAAATAGTGGTGTCACCCAGGGGTCTGTACTGTGACCAGTCATATTCAACATACTCTTAAGTGATCTAGAAAAAGGGATAAACAGCGAGGTGGCAAAATTTGCAGATGATACAAAACTAATCAAGATAGTTAAGTCCCAGGCAGACTGGGAAGAGCTACAGAAGGATATCACAAAACTGGCTAACTGGGCAACAAAATGGCAGATGAAATTCAATGTTGATAAATGCAAAGTAATGCACATTGGAAAACGTAATCCCAACTATACATATAAAATGATGGGGCCTAAATTAGCTGTTACCACTGAAGAAAGATCTTGGAGTCATTGTGGTTAGTTCTCTGAAAATATCCACTCAATAAGCAGCAGCAGTCAAAAAAGCGAACAGAATGTTGGGAATCATTAAGAAAGGGATAGATAATAAGACAGAAAATATCATATTGCCTCTATATAAATCCATGGTACGCCCACATCTTCAATACTGCATGCAGATGTGGTCACCTCATCACAAAAATGGTATTTTGGAATTGAAAAAGGTTCAGAAAAGGGCAACAAAAATGATTCGGGGTATGGAACGGCTTCCATATGAGAAGAGACTAGTAAGAGTGGGACCTTTCAGCTTGGAAAAGAGAGGACTAAGGGGGGATATGATAGAGGTCTATAAAATCATGACTGGTGTGGAGAAAGTAAATAAGGAAGTGTTATTTATTCCTTCTCATAACACAAGAGCTGGGGTCACCTAATGAAATTAATAGGCAGCAGATTTAAAACAAACTAAAGGAAGTATTTTTTCACACAATGCACAGTCAACTGTGGAACTCCTTGCCAGAGGATGTCGTGAAGGCTAAGACTATCACAGGGTGCAAAAAAGAACTAGATACATTCATGGAGGATAGGTCCATCAATGGCTATTAGCCAGGATGGGCAGGAATGGTGTCCCTACCCTCTGTCAGAAACTGGGAATGTGCAACGGGGATGGATTACTTGATGATTACCAGTTCTGTTCATTCCTTCTGGGGCACCTGGCATTGGCCAGTCAGAAGACAGGATACTGGGCTAGACTGACCTTTGGTCTAACCCAGTATTGCCATTCTTATGTTAAGAGCAGCTAGTCCTACAAGAAGAAGGGAAGAGTCAATGGAGATAGCCAGAGTTTAGAGCTCTAAAGGAGGACTCGCAGAAGATTGCAAGGAAGAACAAAAGACAAGAGGACTTGCAGCCCAAAAGAACAGAAGGGGGAAGTCTGGAGAATTGCACCAACACCAGGAAGAGTCAGGTCTATGTGGCTGCGGACTCCGTACTAAGAAGAACAGATAGGCCTGTCACCAGAGCTAAGCCAGTCAACAGAAGGATGTGCTGTCTGTTGGGAACAAAGATATAAAATGTGGACCTGAGGAGGATCCTAATGGGAGCAGAAAAGAATCCACTGATTGTCCTTCATGGGGGAAGGACTGACCAGCTAGATTCTCACTGGAACACATCAAGGGAGACTATGCCAGGCTCAGAAAAATGCTGAGGGAAATGGAAGCTCAGGTGATCTTCAGTGGGCTTCTACCTGTCCCTACAGGAGGAGAACAAAGGCAAGACAAGTTTATGATGATCAACAGATGGCTCAGGCAGTAGTGCTATAAGGAGGGCTTTAGGATGTTTGACCACTGGGAGGCATTCATGAACAGAGGGGCTGTTCTTATGGGATGGACTCCACCTGAATAGGGAGGGAAATAGATTTCTGGGATTGAGGACAACTTATTAAAAAATAGCTTTAAACTAGGAATTTCGAGGAAACAGTTGGGAGATGTTCATGTAATCTCCACACCTGATTCTAACATTGAGCAGGAGGATAAAATCAAGTAGAGATGATACTTTCTCCATTTACTGTAACAGAGGGTAGGAGAATGGACAACAAGAGGAAAGATAGTGCCAATACCAATGACACTAACAGCTGGGTAGGCAATACTGGGAGTAGAATGACTGTACCTACTTAGGCAAGGAATCTGGTCAAAAACTACTAAGATGTCTGTACCCCAATGCAAGGATCCTGGGTAACAAAATGGAGGAACTAGAACTACTGGTGCAGGAAGTGAAACCAGATATTATAGGGATAACAGAAACATGGTGGAATAGTAGTCATGACTGAAGCACAGATATTGAAGAGTATATTTCGGTCTTACCTGAACAACACGAAAGGTGGTGGAGTAGCATTGTATATTAATGACGAGGTAGACTGTACAGATATTAGAAGTGATGGAATGGATAAAACAGAATCACTTTGGGGAAGAAAGATAACAGAGGCTCCATTGGGATAGTGCTTGGGGTCTGCTACAGCCCCCTGGGATCCAATTTGGATATGGATAGAGATCTAATCTTTTTAATTAAAACAAACAATACTGGGAATTGGGAAATTAGTCCCCCATAATCACATAAATATAGATTGCAAGACAAGTGCTGCTAATATTGGTAAGGCCCAGATATTCCTGGATGTGACAGGATTTCATCACCAAAACAACAAGAGGTGATGTCATTTTACATTTAGTATTGGTAAGAAGCAAGGACCTCATAGAAGAGCTGCCTTGTAGAGGACAGCCTTGGTTTGAGTGATCATGAGCTTGTTCAGTTTAAATTAAATGGAAGGAAAACAAAAATAGGTCTGCAACTAGGGTCCTTGATTTCAAAAGGGCAAACTTTTTAAAAATTAAGGAAATTAGTCAGGGAAATGGATTGTACTGAAGAACTCAAGGAGCTGAATGTGGTGGTGGCTTGAAATTAGCACCTGCAACTTTGACTTAAAGAATCTGAAGCATGCATCACACGCAAGGGGGAAAAAAATCACAGGGAAGGGTTGCA
The DNA here is from genome assembly GCF_965152275.1 of Natator depressus. Classification (NCBI taxonomy): domain Eukaryota; kingdom Metazoa; phylum Chordata; order Testudines; family Cheloniidae; genus Natator; species Natator depressus. The sequence goes on from NC_134240.1 coordinate 102,390,801, forward strand.
GAGCAAACTGGATGAGCAAGTCATCTCAGACAAGTTATTAAGAGAAAGCAGAAAGCCTATAAGGAATGGGAAGGATCAGCAAGGAAATCTACCTCTTGGAAGTCAGAAAACATATGGGAAGAGTGAGAACTGCCAAAAGCCAAGCAGAATTGGAACTTGCAAAGGGAATTAAAACCAAGAGCTAAAGGTTCTATAACCGTATAAATAAAAAGAAAATCAGGAAAGAAGAAGTGGGACTGCTAAGCACTGTGGATGGGATGGAGATTAAAGATAACCTAGTCATGTGCCAACACGTAAATAAGTACTTTGCCTTGGTTTTTAATGAATAATGAGGAGCTTAGGGGGAGTGGCAGGGTGGCTAATGAAAATGAAGATATGGAAATAGAAATTTCCATGTCTGAGGTGGAAGTCAAATTCAAACAGTTTAGTGGGACCAAATCAAGGGGCCCAGATAATCTCCATCCAAAATATTAAAAGAACTGGCACAGGGTATTGCAAGTCCAATAACAAGGATTTTTAATGAATCCATAAACTCAGGGGTCATACCCTATGACTTGCTACCTATTTTTAAGAAAGTAAGTATCTATTTTTTAAGAAAGGGGAAAGAGTGATCCGGGAAGCTACAGACCTGTTAGTCTGATCTCAATTCAGTGCAAGACCTTGAAACAAATTTTGAGAGAAAGTAGTTAAGGATATAGAGGTAAACAGTAGTTGGGATAAAATAAGACATGGTTTTTACAAAAGCCCTCGATCATGCCAGACCAACCTGATCTCCTTCTTTGAGAAGATAACTGATTTTTTAGACAAAGGAAATGCAGTAGGTCTAATCTACCTAGATTTCAGTAAGGCCTTTCATACAGGTCTACATGGGAAATTATTAGTTCTATTTGAGAAGATGGGGATTAATATAAGAAATGAAAGGTGGATAAGGAACTGGTTAAAGGGGAGACTACAACAGGTCATACTGAAAGGTGAACTGTCAGGCTAGAGAGAGGTTACTAGTGGAGTTCCCCAGGGAGCGGTTTTGGGACCAATCTTATTTAATAATTTTATTCATGACCTCAGCACAAAAAGTGGGAGTGTGCTAATAAACTTGGCAGATGACAAAGTTGGGAGGTATTGCCAATATGGAGGAGGACTGGACTATCAAACAAGAAGATCTGGAGGATCTTGAAAACTAGAAATGGGATGAAATTAAACAGTGGAGAGTGCAAGGTCATGAACTGAGGGACTAACAACAAGAATTTTTGCTATAAGCTGGGGATGTATCAGTTGGAAGTGACAGAGGAGGAGAAAGACATAGGTGTATGGGTGGATGACAGTATGACTATGAGCCACCAATGTAAGGAGGCTGTTGAAAAGGCTAATGCAATCCTAGGATGCATCAGGTAATGTATTTCCAGTAGAGATAGGGAAGTGTTATTTGCCACTATACAAGGCACTGGTGAGACCTCATCGGGAATACCGTGTGCAGTTCTGGTCTTCCATGTTTAAGACAGATAATTCAAAGTGGAACAAGTACAAAGAATGATTACTAGGTTGATCAGAGGAATGGAAAACCTACCTTACCAGAGGAGACTCAAGAAGTTTGGCTCACAGGTGCCAACTTCCCATTATTCCCTGGCACTGCTCCAGGCCCTGCCCCACTCCACCCCTCCCTCAAGGCCACACCCTGCCCCTCCCCCACCCCACTTATTCCCACCCCCACTCCACCCCTGCCCCGCCTCTTCACGCCCCGTTCCGCCCCCTCCCCCGAGTGTGCCACACCCTCGCTCTTCCCCCCTCTCTCTCCAGCCTCCTGCATGCTGCGAAACAGCTGATTGCGGTGGGCAGGAGGCACAGAGAGGGAGAAGAAGGCGCTGATTGGCTGGGCTTGCCAGCGGGCAGGAGGTGCTGGGGGGAGGGGGAGGTCCTGATGTGGGGCTGCCGGTGGGTGCTCAGCACCCACCCTATGGCTTGGCTTGTTTAGCCTAACCAAACAAAGGCTGAGGAGAGATATGATTACTCTATAAATACATCAGAGATAAATACCAGGGAGGGAGAGGAGTTATTTAAGTGAAGTGCCAATGTTGACAAAAGAACAAAAGGATATAACTGGCCATTGTCAAGTTTATGCTTTCTAACCAGAGGATTGAAGTTCTGGAACAGCCTTCCAAGGAGAGCAGTGGGGGCAAAAAACCTAACTGGCTTCAAGACTGAGCTTGATAAGGTTATGGAGGGGGTGGTATGATGAGACTGCCTACTAGGGTGACCAGATAGCAAGTGTGAAAAATTGGGATGGGGGGGGTAATAGGAGCCTATATAAGGAAAAAAAACCCAAATATCGGGACTGTCCCTATAAAATGAGGACATCTGGTCACCCTACTGCCTACAATGGCATGTAGCTTACCTGTGACTGCCAGTAGCAAAAATTCCCAGTGGCTGGAGATGGGGCACTAGATGGGGAGGGCACAAGTTACTACAGAGAATTCTTTCCCAGATGCCTGGCTGGTGGATCTTGCCCACATGCTCAGGATCTAACTGATCACCATGTTTGGGGTCTGGAAGGAATTTTCCCTCAGGTCAGATTGGCAGGAACCCTGGGGTTTTTTGCTTTCTTCTGCAGCATGGGACATGTGTCACTTGCTGGTATAAACTACAGTAAATGGTGGATTCTCTGTAACTTGATGTCTTTAAATCATGATTTGAGGACTTCAGTAACTCAGCCAGAGGTTATGCATCTTCTGTGGCCTGCAATATGCATGCGGTCAGACGAGATGATCACGACGGTCCCTTTGGGCCTTTGAGTCTGAGTCTCTTTATTTTCTCTCCTCCTCTCCCCAGAGGTAGATTTGTGTGTGCAGTGTACTGTTTTGGCATGAGGACTTTTGTTTTTTAAAAATGTACACGCTGTTCTGTGTTTATATTGGAGAAGGCAAATCGAAGAGATGAGCCTTGCGTTTGGAGCAGAAGGTGATGAAGTTTGTGATAGTCTCAGATGCCAAATTAGCAGCTGGCCAAAGTAAAGGGCTGAGCCAACAACCCATATCTGAACACCTTCAAACTTTGGAAAAGGGAGGTTCCAAAATCGGATCCACACTCTGTAGCTTCAGACCACCTCTACTTAAGGATGCAGCATGCTTTATATTGCCAACCAACTAAAGGTAAGCTACCTTTTCAAGGCGCGCCCACCAAGCCTCACTCACAAGAATAATGATTTGGGAGGATATTTCTAGCCCTTTATTGTCCTTTTGCTCAGTCTTGTGGCCTGAGAGTATAAATGGTGAGACTTCAAGAAAGCCTACCTGATTTTTCTTGAAACTGAGTTTGACTGATGTAAATGGGAATTTTTCTTGAGTAAGGATTGTAGATTCAGGCGTATTACTGGTTAATGGTCTTATAACAATGAAGAATTCTTGGAAACTTTTGCAGGAAATAAAACATTTTCTCTCCATCTCTACATAGTTGTGTATAGTGCCTTTTAAGTTTTCAGTTTGTTGTATGTTAAATTATTTCAAGTTAGGTGACAAAGTTACAAACCCTATTACTATTCACACCCTCTATGGCAAATAAAATTTCATAATGGAGTAAAAATGGACCTGAGAAAGAATCATCTTAAATTCTAAATGACAACATGTAGAGATGGAAATAAATCTGTAACAGTTGCTGTATAATTCAGAATCAACAGGGCCATATTCTGTGCTTATTTACACCCCTACCCCTGCATCTGCACTGAGATCATCAGAATTTCAGGTGTGTAAGTCAGAGCAGAATTTGTCCCAGATCAGTTATATAGAAGGAACTCTATCCTAGGCCAAACCGGCTAGTTACATATTAGTTACATTAAACAGTCAGCTCTCTTGTCAAACAAACTATATTGAGCTAAATTCATTCCTGATGCAAGCTTACTAAATTTAGAAGAGTTACATTAATGATATTTAAGCCCAATGATTTTTCAATTAATAATGCCAACATTTGCTATGGTGCAATAAGAGCAAGTGCTTGGTCATATACCAAAATGTAACTTTTAAGCCAAAGGTAAGGAATAATTGTCATGGTATATTTATCTAAACACTGGATCTCCAGTGTATGGTATGTTTATTTTAGTTCTCTGTTCCCTGTGGACATGTACTCTTTTTTTTTTTTTAAAGAAGCCCCTGAAAAAATAATCTAACACTGCATAGTACAAGCTGACACACAGTAATGTAGAAACACCAATAAACTGCACTGCAAGGAACTGGGAAAGCCAGCACTTCCTCAGTGATAACACAATATAAACAAATAGGGCTAAGATTAATATTAAACTGAGAGGATGTAGTTTTTGTTAATAGTTAGTATAAGGCCAGGGTTGTGGACATATTCAGACTAAAAAAAGTTTCTCAATACTTCACAATACATCCAGCTAGCATGCTAGTTAGGACTGTGCTGTTCTCCTTCCCTGGTATACCAGCCCAGGGAGATAAGAAAGTGAGTGAACCCACTGGAAAGTTCATTGCTTCAGAGTTCTGGTGGCAATGAAGGTCCATCCCATCATCTGCTCATCTCAGTAGTCACATAGGGAGTATTCAGAGAACCCAAATGACCTGATGAGAAGTTCAGACTAGCTCAGACTTGGCTAATGGGGCTTAAAAGAAAAATCTGATGTTACTGAATTTACTTAGCCAGATTTCTGGTGACACTTTTTAAAAAGGCCATAAGTCAGCCACTTGTCAGTGTACTTTGATTAGCTTGCCTGAAAAATCTTAATTGCCCAATCAGAGCAGAATAGCAGATTTTTCCTCTACTGGCAAAGAGTAAGAGGTTATTCAAGCCAAACAAGGATTCTTCAGGAAATGGAAATCCAGACCAAATTGAGCCAGTAGAAAATAAAATGAGGGCCGGCAGAAATAAGAGGAAAATTAAGTGGGGTTAAGAGGGAATTTAAAGATCAAATTACCAAAGAGAGAAAAAAGAAATTCTTTCAAGTATACCAAAAGCAGAAAGATTATGAGTCTTCAAGTCTGCTGGACTACCAGAGAGATAATGGAACAGTTAAGGAAGATAAGGATATGTCAGAAAAGCTAAATGGTTTCTTTCAATCAGTTTTCACCATTAAGGATGTTGGGAAGATGCCAGACAAGAGTAGTTCAGAGGTAATTGATCAAGGTGAGGCAGCATAAGATACCTATGTACAAAGAGAGGAAAGGCTGGAACTGAAACTAAAGAACAAGCCACCTAGACCAAATGGTATTTTTGTGATAAAGTTCCTCCTCTACCTTGTGGGTCTTGCACTTATTGGCAGATTTGCTCCAACAGTATTCATTCTCACTCTCAGCTCCTAGCGCCTCTTGCTCCCAGCTCCTCACACGCACACCACATACTGAAGTGAGCGCCTTTTTAAACCCAGGTGCCCTGATTAGCCTGCCTTAATTGATTCTAGCAGCTTCTTGATTGGCTGCAGGTGTTCTAATCAGCCTGTCTTAATTGTCTCCAGAAGGTTCTTGATTCTGCTGGAACCTTCCCTGTTCCCTTACCCAGGGAAAAGGGACCTGCTTAACCTGGGGCCAATATCGTTCTGTCACGTCCTCTCGTTCTGCCGGCAAGTGCAGCTTCAACTGCCGCCAGTGGCGTGTGACGGAGAGGTGCTCGAGGGGTCATTCCTGGTCCCCTACCAGAGGGCCCATTACCAGGTGCATTATTCCACAGGGGAGGCCTGGTGCTACCTCTGCCGGGCGATGGGGCACGTCCGGAGAGACTGCCCCCTGGCCCGGCAAGGGGGGGCATCCGGGACCCCCGAGCCCCGCCAGGATGCCAGCCCCGTCATCACCGGTGCCCTTGGCTGCCCGGCACCCAGAGCCACCCCTCCTCCTCCTCAATCCACCAGTGCTCCCGCTCGGGCCCAAGGGGTACTTCCCCCAGCGCGCCCAGACGAGTGGGAGAGCCCCGCCTCTGCTGCCTGCAATCCGGTGGGGCCCCTAGAGGAGGGTGCGGCAGGGATACCACCAAGCATGGGAGAGGGCCTGCCCCAGGGGGAATCTTCCCTCCCTCATGCCGCCCCACCGCTGCCTCCCACAGTCCCTGAGCCATCGCCCCTGCCCCCCGACCCGACCCCTGCTAGCCGGCCCCTGGATGATGCCATAGAGGGCTGGGCCTGAGTCCAGGGGAAACGGGGCAAGCGGAAGGCTCGAGCTCCGCTCCTTTCCACCGATGTGGAAGCCGCCCGGAAGACAAGAAAGGAGGGCACCGATGCCGAGCCTTCTGCCTTGCCTGCGGGTGCGTTCCATCAACCGATACCAGCTGGGGAAGATGTGGCAGCACGGAAGGGCAGTACCGCCCCTCCATTGGAGTCCCTTCCCTCCAAGGCCCCTAATGGAGCCCCTCCTGCCCCGTTACCATCTGGAGCCCCTGTGAGCCCCGAGGTGAGCGTCGCTTCAGGCACTGGCGGGGAGAACTCCGGGGTGGTGGAAGGAGAGCTCCCTTCCATCTACAAGGAGATTGAGGCCCTGGGTCTGACCCCGGTCACCCAGGGGGAGAACGACCCTCTGCCAGCGGGCCTCGATCTGAGCGACCTCACCCCGGCCCCCCCTTCTCCATGCTCCCTCCCCCTAACCGCTGTTTCCGCTCCCGCCTCCGAGGGTTCCCTGGGCTCCTCCATCTGCCTGGCCGCGGGTGGCACCCTGCTGACGGCCGCCGAGCCCACTGAGGAGACGGCCGGTGCCATGCGGCTGGGACCCAAGCCCCATGGGATGTCCCTCGTGGGCGTGCGGCAACCGACCTCCTTCCCGGGCGGGGACCCCATTGAAGGCTGTCCACCTTTCGATGCCGTGGCTATTGCGCTGGCCATGGAGCCAGAGCCCGGCATCACGGAAGGCCCCCTTCCCTGTCCCGACTCACCAGGGGCTGCTATCTTCCCTCCGCCGCCCCCAATTGAGCCGGGGTTTGAGGGAGGCCACTTGGCACCAGCCCATCGGGCACCACGTCGGGGGTCCGCCCCTTGCCTGCCTGTCTCAGTGGGCCACGGGGCTGTGTCAGTGGTCCCTCCGGAGGAAAGCAGGGGGCTAGTGACCCCGGTCCCCCATACACTGCGAGAGGAGCTGTGGGAGTTCCTTGAGGACGTCCGTGGCTCCCGTAACAAGGTGCAGCTCGCTCTCCAGCAATGGGGGGACTTCCATCGAATCTTCCGGGCCGCGAGGGCCTTCATGGGGGAGGGTAAAAGGACCGGGAAGCAGGCCGCCGTGGCCTACCAGCGGGTCCACCTCTTCCATGATGCCTTACTCACCCACGGGGTAGGTCACAGACTGTTGCACGGCCCATTGGGAGCCGCGAGCGTCCCTGCCAGCGAGGATCCCCCCCAGCCCTCCTCATGGCACCTCTCACCGTCACAACGCTGAACACCCGAGGCTGTAGGATGGGTCTCCGCGGGTGCCAGATGCTCTCCTTCCTTCGGGAGGGGGGTACTTTGCGGTTTTCCTGCAGGAGACCCACATGGATCCGGCCGCCGAAGACAGCTGGTGGCTGGAATGGGGGGACAGGGTCTACTTTAGCCATCTTACAGTTTATATGGCTGGAGTGGTGATCCTGTTCTCCCCCGACCTACGGCCCGAGGTGCTGGGGGTCGCCGAGGCTGTGCCGGGCCGTCTGCTGCACGTCCAGGTCCGTCTGGAGGGGCTTGTTAACGTCTATGCCCTGACATCGGGCCCGGGGTGGCTGCAATTCTATCAGCAGGCGTCCGCCTTCCTCGGCACCTTGGATCCTCACGAGTGCCTGGTCCTGGGTGGAGACTTTAACACCACCCTCGAGGAGCGGGACCACTCGGGGACCAAGCAGTGCCGGGCCACCGTGGACGTCCTCCGGGAGATAGTTGAACATCACTCCCTAGTGGACGTCTGGCACGACCACCACCCGGATGACATTTCCACGTTCACTTTTGTCCGGGTGGAGGCCCATCGGTCGTGCCACTCCCGGTTGGACCGCATTTAATTATCACGCTTCCACCTTTCACGAGCCCACTCCTCCAGCATCCGGCCGGCCCTATTTTCTGACCATCATTTAGTCACCGTGACGGCCTCCCTTTGCGCGGAGAGGCCGGGGCCGGCCTATTGGCATTTCAACAACAGCTTGTTGGAGGATGTGAGCTTCGTGGTGTCCTTCTGGGAGTTCTGGCTGGCCTGGCGAGGGCAGCGGCATGTCTTTTCCTCGGCGCAATGATGGTGGGACCTGGGGAATGTGCGTGCCCGGCTCTTCTGCTGTGACTACACCCAGGGCGCCAGCTGACGGAGGGATGCGGCGATAGAGGAGTTGGAACAGGAGGTCTTAGAGCTGGAGAGGCGTCTGGCCACCAGCCCCAAGGATCTGCCCCTCTGCAGAGCGTGCCAGGAGAAGTGGGAGGAGCTCTGGGCCCTCGAGGACCATCGGGCCCGTGGTGCCTTTGTTCTATCCCGCATCCGTCTACTTTGGGAGATGGATCGTGGCTCCTGCTTCTTCTACGCCCTGGAGAAAAGGAGGGGGGCCAAGAAACACGTCACTTGCCTTCTGGCAGAAGATGGCACCCCCCTCATGGATCTGGTGGAGATATGCGGGAGGGCTAGAGCCTTCTACGCAAGCCTTTTCTCCCCAGATCCGACCGATCCTAACGCTTGCAGAGTGCTCTGGGAGGAGCTCCCTACTGTCAGCGCGGGCGACCAAGACCGGCTAGAGCTGCCTCTCGCTCTGGCCGAGTAGTTGGAAGCCCTCCGCCGCATGCCCACCAATAAATCTCCGGGCATGGACGGGCTGACCGTGGAGTTCTACCACGTGTTCTGGGACGTCCTCGGCCCAGACCTAGTTACCATCTGGGCTGAATCTTTGCAGAGCGGGTTCCTCCCTCTTTCTTGCAGGCGAGCCGTGCTCTCCTTATTGCCGAAGAAGAGGGACCTCTGCGATTTACAAAATTGGCGGCCCGTCTCGCTCCTCAGCATGGACTACAAAGTCGTGGCAAAAGCAATTTCGCTGCGGCTAGGCTCCGTGCTGGCAGACGTGGTCCACCCAGACCAGACCTACACCGTCCTGGGCCGCAGCATCTTTGACAACCTATATCTGGTCCGGGACCTTTCGGAACTTGGGTGTAGGGATGGTCTGTCGTTCGCCCTCCTGTCCTTGGATCAGGAGAAGGCGTTTGACAGGGTGGACCATGGGTATCTCTTAAGCACTCTACAAGCGTTTGGCTTCGGACCCCAGTTTATGGGTTTTCTCCGGGTGCTGTACGCCTCCACAGAGTGTCTGGTCAGGCTCAACTGGACCCTGACCGAACCGGTCAGCTTTGGGCGAGGAGTACGGCAGGGGTGCCCCCTCTTGGGCCGGCTGTACGCTCTGGCGATCGAGCCCTTCCTCTGTCTCCTCCACAGGAGGTTGATGGGGTTGGTGCTGCGGGAGCCAGAGCTGCAGCTGGTCCTGTTGGCGTATGCCGACGATGTGCTCCTCATGGTCCAGGACCCGGGCGACTTGGCGCAGGTGGAGGCTTGCCAGGCCATCTATTCGGCAGCCTCTTCCGCATGGGTCAACTGGGTCAAGAGCTCTGGCCTGGTGGTCGGGGATGGCTGGCAGGCAAGCTCCCTCCCACCCACACTTCAGGCCATCCGGTGGAGCGCGGGTCCGCTGCTCTATCTCGGTGTTTACCTTTCTGCCACGCATCCCTCTCCGCCAGAGAACTGGCACAATTTAGAGGGCGGGGTGATAGAGCGGCTCCGGAAATGCACAGGGCTGCTCCAGTGCCTCTCCCTTCGAGGGAGAGCGCTGGTGCTTAATCAACTAGTCCTGTCCATGCTCTGGTACCGGCTCAACACCCTGGTCCCGGCCCCGGGTTTCCTGGCCAACCTCTGGACGTCGATTCTGGAGTTCTTTTGGTCAGGACTGCACTGGGTCCCTCCAGGGGTTCTCCATCTACCCCTGGAGGAGGGAGTGCAGGGCCTGAAGTGTCTGCACACTCGGGTCCATGTCTTCTGCCTCCAGGCCCTGCAGAGGCTCCTTTATGGTGCAGGTAGTCCAGCATGGAGCATACTGGCGCACGCCTTCCTGCACTGCTTCCGAGGGCTCCAATATGACCGGCAGCTCCTTTATCTCCATCCGAGAGGTCTTCCGCGAGACCTCTCCGGGCTGCCGGTCTTCTACCAGGACCTCCTCCAGACCTGGAAACTGCTTTCAATGACCAGGTCTGTGGCAGCCACCGAGGGGGCAGATCTCCTCGCGGAGCCCCTGCTACACAACCCCCAGCTTCGCGTGCAGGTGGCGGAGTCCCCCTCGGTGCGCCAGAGGTTGGTCCTGGCAGAAGTCACAAGAGTCGGAGACCTCCTGGACTACGACCGGGGAGACTGGCTGGATCGCTTGACGCTCGCTCAGCACATGGGGCTCTCCAGACCTCGTACTCCCCGGCATGTACTTCAGGAGGTGAGGGCCGCTTTGCCGCCTGCTGCTCGGGTTTACCTCGACCAGGTCCTGCACGAGGGCATGCCCTGCCCACCCTCCACCCCAGGCCCGCAGGACCTTTTCATCTGAAAAAACCCTGCCCCGTGGACCCAACCGACCCCCCCACCCCTTCACCGTGAGGCGGCTGCTTCCAAACTGTGCCAAGGAAACATCTATACACTCTCGAGCTCCATACCCTTCACGCCCTCACCCTCGTGTCCTGCCCCGATACAAAATGGCGGGACCTCCTGCCACCTTTGGAGGGTGAGGAGCCCCGGTGGGCCAGCCTATATTCCACCTTGGTCCCAAGTCCTGCCGGGGATATCAGTTGGTGGCTCCCTCACAGAGCCATGAGCACGGGTGTGTACTTGGTGTGGTTCACCCCATCCCAGATACCTGTCCCTTTTGTGGCGTGAGGGAAACTCTGGCACACATATATTTGGAGTGTGCCAGGCTGCAGCCCCTATTCCGGCTCCTCACCAATATTTTATTATGCTTTTGGTTGCACTTTTCCCCTCACCTTCTTATTTATATACTCCCTATCCGCGGCCCCACAAAGTCATGGGATCTCCTGGTCAACCTCCTCCTGGCCCTAGCTAAAATGGCCATCTATAAAACCAGAGTGAGGAGGTTGGCTGATGGAGTCTCCTGTGACTGTGGGGCCTATTTCTGATCCTCGGTCCGTTCACGTATCTGGGCAGAGTTCCTCTGGGTGGCGTCCACTGACTCCCTTGACGCCTTTGAGGAGCAGTGGGTGCTGTCCGGGGTTCTCTGCTCGGTGTCCCCGTCCGGTTCCCTTCGTTTGACCCTTTGACCGCACTCCTGTCCCTGTTATTTCATTAGTTGTCCCCCGTATTTATTTCGTGTCCAGGTCCTGTGGATCCCCCTCTTAGGCTGGGGGCAGATCCTTTAGCAGTGGGATCCCAATAGGATTACTCTCCTGTAGCCCGGATCCCAATAGGATTACTCTCCTGTAGCCATCTGGCCCGACCCTGTCACATCTGAAGGTATTTTAAAATGAAATGGCTGAGCTGCTATCAAAAATATGCAACCTTTCATTAAAATTAGCTAGTATGCCAAAGTATTGGAGGGTAGCAAATGTATCTATCTTTAAATATGGTACTGGGGGTGATCTAGAGTGTGTTACTTTGGTATCAGAATAATTGTTTGAAATGATAATTATGGTGGGCCAAAATTTTCCATAAAAATCGAGTTGGATGGAAAATTGGGTTATTAAACAGAAACATTAGTTTTTTTGTGGAGAAAAAAGAGTTTTCCATAGAAAACACTTTTTTTCTCAAAAACAAAAAAGACACAGTTCTGAAAAAACCCGTATTTTTCTCTTTCAGCTGGAAGTGTTCCGTATTTTGATGAAAGATTTCCACAGAAATATCCCCTTTTCCAACCAGCTCTAGTGATAACAGAATTATAGAACACCTGTATCAAGTTCCTTTTCCAACCAGCTCTAGTGATAACAGAATTATAGAACACCTGTATCAAGTTCATATAATGTTGGGGCAAACTAGTACAGCCTCTTTAAAGGAAAATCATGCCTCTCTAGTTCACTAGAATTCTTTTGGATACCAGAGAACCAGCTGATGTAGTTTATTTGGACTTTTCAAAAGCATTTAAAAGATGATTAAGAAAGCTAAAATTGTCATGGGGAAGAAGCGAGGTTCTGTCATGGATTAGAAACTGGTTAAGAGATGGAAAACAACATCTCAGAAAAAGGGTCAATTTTTGGCATACTATGTTTATTCAGGATCTGACAAAGGGGCAAGGATAGTGGAACCAGGGTTCAGGGGATGAGGGCCTAACACCCCCACAACAGAAATATCAGGGGGGCAAATCTATGCATGTGCAGAGGGTAGAGATGAGAACAGGATCCAGAGGAGAGTCTAGAGTGGCTGCTGCAGGGTACAACATTGGGCCTGCTGCTGGGAAGCCGGTAGGAGGAACATAAAGGCATAAGGCGCCTGCTGCCCAGGGGTGAAAGTAACTTAAAGGACTTACTGGTACGCCGGCATCCTGAGCGGGGGCGTGGCCTCAACCGTAAGAAGCGTGGTCTCAACTGGAAGAGGTGGGGCCTTTAAAGATTTAAAGGCTCCGGGGCTCCGGCTGCGGCTCCGGGGCCTTTAAATCACCTCTGGAGCTCCTAGCTGCAGAGGTGGCTGGGAGCCCCGGGGCTCAGGGGCGATTTAAAGGGCCCGGGGCTCTGGCCACTGCAGGGAGCCCTGGGCCCTTTAAAGCGTCAGCCTGGGGAAGCCGGTCTAGTCTGGCACGGCGTACCGGCTCTTGCCATACGCCATACTGGACCGTACCAGCTTACTTTCACCTCTGCTGCTGCTGCTGCTGCTGCCCAGGGAACTACCACTGGGCACCAGCCACCAAGGAACTGCTGTGGGAACCACTAGTGGGATAGTCCCCCTCACTCTACCTCCTATCTCTCCACCAACCGCATTCACAGGGAGTTTCCACCACCCCCCCCCGCTTTCCCCCCACCCTGCAAACAAGTGAACAATGAGGTGGCAAAGTTTGCCAGTGACACCAGGTTACTTAGCAAGTCAAGACTAGAGAAGATGTAGGGACTTCCAAGGGACCCAGGGTAGTTAGGTGTATAGCCACCATGATGGCAGATGAAATTCAGCATTGACAAAACACATTAATGAATATTGAAAGGAAACATCTGAACTACTCAGACACATTGACAGGTTCTAAATTAAATGCAGCCCCTCAGGACAAAGATCTGTGGTCACTGTGAGAATCTTAATGGAAAACCTCTACTCAGTGAGCACAAGCAGTCAAAAAAAAAAAAAAAAGTAAAGCAAATGTTAGGCTGTATAAAGAATTGCTTAGAAAAATACTAAAAATGTTATATAGCCATTATAGAAATTCCGTGTATAGCATCACCTGAATTGCTTTGCTTGATTCTGATCAACCTGCTTCAAAGAAGCTATAGCAGAAATAGAACAGATACATTATTAGACCCATGGGAAGGCTTCTACAGAAATTGGAGTAACAAAAAAACCAAACACATAATATCAAGTTAACCAGAAACATTGAAATAATTAAAAAAAAAGTTGTAAATTCAGTAAGAGAATCATATAATCTTCATAATGAGATTTTCTTGTTTATTTATTTAAAGCTCTTCAGTTTGAGTCTTTAATACTTTGCAGGTTGTGTTATGTGCTTTGAGGTGTTTGTGAGAGAAAATAAACAGCTGCAATTTTCCCCCTTTAAGTACTCTGTTTGCCATTTCTGATTTAACTGAAAGATAGAAGGTGTCCCTTAGAAGCTTAATGTTATTAAGATCAGCAGGAAGACATCTGACATGGTTTGCCATTGTTCTTAAGAAATAATTAGACTGCCTAGTGAATAAGCCTCAGTGGAACACAGGTATATCTGTTTTATAACCCTTAAATCTTTAGTCTTAATTACACAGTAGCAGTCATTTTAGCACTTCAGCCCATTTTGTTATATATTGACGTTACTAAACTGTCTTTTGTTCTAAATGAGAGTGGCAATTTTCCTGCAAATTTAATTCTTAGGAACCAAAAGATGGATTAGTCCAACTCCTATTTCAGTAGGAACTTACTCCTTTGGTGACAGGAACAGTGTCCAAATTAATTCAGGTAATTCCTTTAGAGTGTGGGTAGAAGGGGCAATTGTGGCTACATTGTGAAAGAGGGGCACATACACAAGTAAGACAGGCTTGCTGCTATACTTGCACACAAGTTAAAGTTTTCAGCAGGCTGTGCTTTTGCAGCTATATAAGAACAGAGAAATAAAGTGGGTGGGCCTGCGGACATGGGCAGCTGTTTAAGAGCCCAATCCTGCTGCTTTTGAAATCAGTGGTAAAATTCTAGGTACTCCAATGGGAGCAGAATTGGTCCCTAGAAGGATGCAAGTGCATTTTCAACAGTTAGGTCCCTTCATTTAATCAGTGTGTTTGTAGGTATAAATAATTAGAATTGATTTTTGTCTCTCCTATTATATATCCATATACACACACAAGTCCTGTCATTAATATTTAGTCCAGTATCAGTGCAAGACTTTATAAATGCCCTGCTTTCTCTGGTTGAGTTGTGAGGTTTGAATATGTTGGGGAACTTGCAAGTAGTATCTTTTTCCCTTTACAGATGGTAAATCTGAGGCAAAGAACTTAAATGACTTATCCAAGGTCAAGCAACGAGTCCAGGGAATAGCTGAGAATACAACTCAAGTTTTCTGGATCACACTGTCATGCCCTATCCACTAGACCTCCTTCCATCTGATGATCTCATAATGTCTTACAAATATTAATACCTTACTCCTTTTGAGGAAAATAGGTATTATCTCCATTTTACAGAGGGAAAAACTGAGGAACAAGGAGTTTAATAGCCCAAGTCTCAGAGCTGCTAACCACCGAAAGATCACAGTATCTTCAACAGGAGCTGCAGATGCTCAGTGCTTCTGAAAAAAGATCAGATTAGGTGTCTTGCCTCAGTTTGCATGAAGTCTGTGGCAGAACTAGGAACAGAAACCCCAATACTCTGGGCATAGGGGCTAGAACTAGAGGTGCTGGGGGTGCAGCAGCACTCCCTGATTCCAAGTGGTTTCCATCTTATACAGGGTTTACAGTTTTGTTCAATGGCTTTCAGCACCTGCACTCTACAGATTGTTCCAGCACCACTGCTTCTGTGCTTTAAACTCAGAACTATCCTTCTTCCCCTATCCCTACCTCCATTTGCCTCCAGGGAAAGAAGAATGCATTTCTCTAGTTTCCTTGCTGGCAGGTTTGAGGGCTCAGGAGTCATCCAGTTTGTTTAGCCAGTGCTCCCTCTGCAGCCTCATCTGACACTACATAGAGAGGAAAGTGGCTCCTTTCTGTTGCATGGACTTCCTGAGAGCCACAGGTTGCATATCAGTGACCTCAGTGCACAACATTCGACTTAAAAAACGTGTGCTGAAAGTTTTAAATTTACAAAGAAAACTCAATGTAATAAAAATATTTCAGTGAGCTCCCCAGTAGATGGTGCTGCTGTAAACTTTTGCATGACTCAATATGCAAATCATCCCTGGACAGGGAAGGGAGGGCTGCCCATAGAAATTTGTGCATAGGCTAAAAACATGAGTCCTTGCTTACCAAATGTTACCCAAAGGGGCTTTCACATTTCCGGATATTCCACAACAATTTATCCTACTTGTTAAGGAATATGGCAGAGAGTAATTTGGGCTCCTTCAGCTTAACTATGTAGGCTACGAAGTGGTGACAGGACAGTGTAATAAAGCTGATCTAGCTAATGGCCCAGCCATGCCTCTGGCGCTTATTCCCCAGAAAGATCAGAATGAACGTGAACCTTGATGCCCTCAGAGTGAAATGTAAGACCTACTTCATTGACCATCAAAAACCACCAAATCAATACAAATAATCCCCCCAGACCAAGCATTAGAACTGTGTGAGCTCCCTTTAATGAATTTGTAAAGGTGCTCAGATACCATGGTGATAAGCATAGTATAAAAGCCTAGAGAGCTAGGAAGATATCTATGCTTATAATAGTCCTTTGTAATCTCTAAGTTTAGTTACTGACATCTGTTGTGTGATTAGACTAAGAAAAAGAAACAGGTATGATGGATCTAGAAAGTCAAGTTCTTTCCTGAGTACTTTTCCTTTCAATATTGTAATAATCTGTACATTGGCCACCTGAGTAATGGGGAAGTATGAAAGTTTTTATAAAGTCCTATTTGAAGAATTGAACTTTACTATAAATAGACAAATCTTTTCCAATGTAGTCAATAGGAATTTTAGCCCAGACCTATGGGGAGTACAAGACCCTGTCACTCCTAGAAGCCTCACATGTAGCAGGGTTTAGAGCCACAAATGTAGAGAGCACCTAAACTGAAGTGAAAAACAAGTTTATGCAGATTAAAAAATCCCCTGCATCAGACGGAAGCCATCTTTGGAGAGGAAGTTATCACTACAGTTGTATTTTAAACAAACTGTGCTTGTTACCCATCATGCATCACTAAACAAACCTCCTCTCAGGAACTGCACTACACTCCCACCTCATCCTGGAGCGGTCCACTGAGGCCAGATTAATCAAATCCACTAGCAAGGCAATTAGATCAACATTATTTTGCATCCCTTCCTCTCTAATTTAAACAGAGATAGTTTATTGGGCTGCTTTGATTAACATTTTGTATGGATGGATACACCTAAAGCAATGACTTCCACTTTAATTCCAAGAAAGCAGCTAGACCAGGGATGGGCAAACTACAGCCCATGGACTGGATCTGGCCCGCAAGCCGTTTTAAACTGGCTCACGAGCTCCTGCTGGGGAGCTGGGTCCGGGGCCACACCACGCGGCTCCCGGAAGCCACGGCATGGCCCCGCGCCGAGGGCCACTTCACGCGTAAGAGCTGGAGAAGGGACATGCCACTGCTTCCGGGAGATGCTTGAGGTAAGCGCCACTCAGAGCCTGCGCCCCTGAGCCTTTCCCCACACCCCAACCCTCTGCCTGAGCCCTGATCCCCCTCCTGCTCTTCAAACCCCTCAATCCCAGCACAGAGCATCCTCCTGCTACTCAAACCCCTCATCCCCAGCCCCACCCCAGAGCCTGCACCCCCAACCGGAGCCCTCGTCCCCTCCCACACCCCCACCCCAATTTTGTGAGCATTCATGGCTTGCCATACAATTTCTGTTCCCTGATGTGGCCCTCAGGCCAAAATTTTACCCATCTCTGAGCTAGACTCACCCTGTTGTGCACTTAGAATGCATTCCCTGGCCTAAAACTCCTCTGTTTTGATTAAATTAGTTCAATCATGCTAGATCCTTTGGAACATTATCCTGGTGGAGCAAGACCAGGAGGAAGCAATTGTGCTTAAGTTTTCACACACACACTGTGAAATGCAGACTTTCATTGTGAAGTTAGATATTCAAGTTTCAGTAAGACAACAAAAATAAAAATAGCCATGAGAGCCCACAGCATGTTTTCTGCTGTGACTGGCTAAGGTTCTGATCCTGCAAGATACTCACAGGGGCAGATTCATGTGTCCATGCAGAGCCCCATTATCATCCTAAAAGCAGAGATCCACCTATGCAGAGTAACTTGCAGGATTTTTACTGCTTTTGATTCCTTTTAGGCTTTCAAAGGCAATACAGCTAGGGGTTGCCTTCATTGCAAGAGTTAGCCCAAATCAGTACACTCACTCCTCTCAAGCCAACTGAGTGACAGCAACCACATCACAAAACACTTGAGCCACACAGAGTGACTGGATTCACAGCAATGAGTTGTAACTCATGCTGTTGCATCCCCATTGCATTATTAGCCTAACCATCAGTAGAAGCTGAGCTTCAAACTTCCCTTCCTACCCACCCATCCCTGACAGGCCAGCTATCTTGAGCATAAAGCAGCACTTAATTCAAGCTAGAGATTTGGACGGGAACTGGGTTAAGGACAAAACTTGAGTTATAGCTTGATTTAACAATGCAGCAAAAATAAGCCCTAGGAGAGAGTGAGCTGTATTCTATGGCCCAGATGCTCCAAGGTATTCAGGTACCCAACTCCTGTTGATTTAAAAGGGAGTTAGGTAGCTAAATACCTTTGAGGATCTGGGCCTATGTCTTGTACATTTTCAAAAGAATTACTTCCTATGCTGCAATCCATTACACCTATGCATGCATACCCCCCCCCCAACCCCGCCATGAAGGCAATGGCTTTATCCAGGTGACACCTAGGTCATCATTTCAAAGCAATAAGGTTGCACAGGTGTCACCAAGAATCTATTACTGGTGGCCGTGAACAAGATGGAAATAATTTAATATGAGTTTCAGATTCCAGGCTTGGTTTGCAGGGATGACAGAGAAACCATTGTTGAACTTGCAAACAGAGCACATTTGATACAGAAATCATAGACACACAAACATAGAGCCACACAATGTCATTATTAGAGAGCTGAACCATACTTTAAGGCGGCCAGAAAGAAGGATTAGGAAGAATAACAGAACATTCAAAGACTTAAGAATAAGATTTTCAGAAGAGCTAAGTATTGGCCTAACCCTCTTCCACTAAAGTCAAAGGGTGTAGAACAAGGCCAATTGCCATTCTTTTGCCAATCTGTGGCAGAAGTGGGCTGAAACCTCTAAGGTGTTGTGTTATGTTTTGGAAACAGAGTGTTCCACAGTCACAATGACATCACAAAGAAGTTGGCTTGATTTAAGTACAAACCAAGCTCCATCATCTCCAGCTGGTGCTGCACAGTCAGCTTTCCCCAAAAGCTGAGCTCACACTCTCCCATCATCTTCAGGGCACTCAAAGGCAGTCCAAGCTAGCATATAGCCACTTCAGGGTAGCCCCTACTGGGGAAAGTAGGGACCAACTGAAAGACAACTATACACTGAGTTTCTCTGGCTTGGTAGAGATGTTGGAAATATAGAATCAGGTGCTAATAATCCTAAAATTAGATATTTACCATAACTTATCCAGGGAAATCACAATTTGTGCATTTATCTGGAAGCTGTTACTGTATATTTATTTTCAGTAGATGGAGTTTTTGTCTTTACTAGGAGCCCGTGTGGTAAGGAATTCCAAACCAGGCATTTGTAGCAAGCCCCTGAATTGAGCGATTGCTATATGTTAATTCTCTGCTATTAACTGAGGGCGGGTGTTTAGATTTTAACCCAATTAACAATTTGGAAGGATGGTAGACACCTGAGGACTTTAGGTTCCGGCAGACTCTTGTGAGACAGAGTACTAAGCTTACTAAAAGGAGTTTGGGCTAGAAATGAAAGTGTTTCTGGTTTAGTCCTGATGGTGAGTTGGTTGGTTCTGGTGTGCTTCAGGGTGCATAGGAGCTCTCTCAGAGAAAGAGGACTTTTTTATTATCATTTGGCTGGAATAAAGGGCATTGAGAAAGGGGAGGGAATGCATGAATAATGCCACAGTTATTAACAGTAGCCTGTGAACTCTGCTAATACCTACTTCCTGAGGCTGCTTGAAAGTGAGACACTTTCCTTCATTGTGGTTAAGATATCTCTGCTGCTTTCCTGGTGTCAAAATTAACATAATGTTTTTTGTTGCACTCTTATCACAACTGGCAAGTGACTAGTAGTAAAAGGGATATTGTCTAATCACAATAATTACCTGTGGTAAGAAGCAGTTAAAAGCCTATGATGCTACTGTACATTATATTTTCCTGTAAATTTGATCCTCCCTTCCAGCTCCTGATCCCTTTTTGTTTGTTTGTTTGTTTATTTTAAAGTTGAATTTAGGTTCTCAGCAGTAAATATTGCCTTGTTAAAGGTTTTTGGTTGGTTGGTTTGTTTTCCAGAGGGAATAGGTTCTTTCAGGTTGTCTCGGTGCCCCCTTCACTGAACAACAGGTTGGTGCCTTCATGTTCTGCCAAAAAAAAAAAGGGGGGTTGCCTTATGTGCCTTGTAGTATTTGGTGTTTCCTGAAAGTCCTAGCTCCTGGATTCATGTTATTTGAGAATATCAGCTTTCATTTTAAATAAGTGCCCAATCCTCATGGTTGTGGGGGAAAAGCTTGAAAATGTTTCCTGAATGTGCTCCAATGGTTCAAAGACTAGAAAGGAAAACCAACCCCAAATATATAAATTGTATTTTTTTTTAATTGTCCCATAATTTGTGGGGTTTTGAATTATGAGTCTTCAATGCTTGAGGTTGGCAATACTGAAACTATTTTAGTGCATCTCCAATAGATAGTGGCTCAGACATATTCTGCTCTGTGTGCATAACATATACTTTTTTGGCCCTGAGGAGGGAAAACAAGAGATTAAGTCCCTCACACAGAATTATTTCTGGTTTGGCGGTTCCTGTTCTGATGTTGGTTGCCAGGAATTAGTCATAGTTCTTTAGTGCCAGAGTATGCTTGCTTCCCAACATGCTGAGTTTACCAAGTCACTGGATTAATTAACAGAGACCACCTCCTCTATGGCTGCCTGCACCAGCACTGAAATATGAAGTTGTTTTTAGCATAGCTAGCATCAGCTGTCATACTAAATATCTACCTTAGCACAGATCTACAGTGGCGGCAATGGAATAGACCATAGGTCCATTCTGTTCATATCTTGCTTCTGGCAGAGGCTAATATTTGATGTTTCAGAGTAAGGGAAAACAAAACCCAAACAAACTATAACGTTCAGACTATTCAGCAGCTCTGTGCATGGCTGTGGGGAAAATTCTTTTCTGAGACCTATAGGCAATCCTCTTACAGTCCAGAACATGAGATCTGATGCTTATTATTTGCTTGAATAACCACAAGTGTTATAAATGGTCAAAATTCCTCAAACACCATTATTTGGGTCTCTGACCTGTGATGGGAGGGCCGTATGAAGGGGCAGCCTGCCTGTTTGGGAAACAAGATGCCAAGATATTATGCTATAAGAGGCATAGCACGGCCATGAGTTTATGGTCTCGTATTTAGGGATCTACTTCAGCAGAGTGTGCTACCTTAACTTTCTGCTCAGTGTATGTTGTGGTCCTGCTCTGTGTCTGATCCACTCCGCATATGAATTTGTTACAGAGCCTGGCTCTTTTACTCGAGCTGCAGAAACTGATGCTTCTGGCTCTGGAGGTCCCTGGTTCAATCCCTGCTGTTGGCCAAGATGGTGGAAAAACACACTATAACTTAAGAGAGTCATTTTATTCTTCAGTTTGCAGAAGTGACAACTGCAATTAATTGACAGCCTACTTAACTCATATGATTAACTCAAAAATATTAATCATGATTAATTGTGGTTTTAATTGCACTGTTAAACAATAGAATACCAATTGAAATTAAATATTTTGAATGTTTTTCTACATTTTCATATATTGTATTCTGTGTTTTAATTGAAATCAAAGTGTATATTTTGATAAATATTTGCGCTGTAAAAATGATAAAAGAAATAGTATTTTTCAATTCACCTCATACAAGTATTGTAGTGCAATCTTTGTTATGAAAGCGCAACTTACAAATGTAGATTTGATTTTTTTTGTTACATAACTGCACTCAAACAAAACTGTTTTTTTAAAAAAAAAAACTTCAGAGCCTACAAGTCCACTCAGTCCTACTTCTTGTTCAGCCAATTGCTAAGACAAACAAGTTTGTTAACATTTACAGGAAATAATGCTGCCCTCTTCTTATTTATAATATCACCAGAAAGTGAGAACAGGCATTTGTATGACACTTTTGTAGATGGCATTGCAAGGTGCCAGATATGCTAAACTTGTGTATGCCCCTTCATGCTTCGGCCACCATTCCAATGGACATGCTTTCATGTTGATGACGCTCATTAAAAAGTGTTAATTTAATTTGGGACTGAACTCCTTGGGGGAGAATTGTATGTCCCCTGCTCTGTTTTACCTGCATTTCTGCCACATATTTCATGTTATAGCAGTCTCAGATGATGACCCAGCACATGTTCTTCATTTTAAGAACACTTTCACTGCAGATCTGACATAACGCAAAGAAGGTACCAATGTGAGATTTCTAAAGATTTAAGAATTTGAAGTGCCTTCCAAAATCTGAGAGGGATGAGGTGTGGAGCATGCTTTCAGAAGTCTTAAGAGCAACACTCTGATGTGGAAACTACAGAACTCAAACCACCGAAAAAGAAAATCAACCTTCTGCTGGTGGCATCTGATGCAGATGATGAAAATGAACATGCGTCGGTCTGTACTGCTTGCATTATCGAGCAGAACCTGTCATCAGCATGGACGCATGCCCCCTGGAATGGTGGTTGAAGCATGAAGAGACATATGAATTTTAGCGCATCTGGCACATAAATATCTTCTGACGTTGGCTACAACAGTGCCATGCGAATGCCTGTTCTCTCTTTCAGGTGACATTGTATACAAGAAGCAGGCAGCATTATCTCCTGCAAATGTAAGCAAACTTGTTTGTCTGAGCGATTGGCTGACCAAGAAATAGGACTGAGTGGACTTGCAGGCTCTAAAATTTTACATAGTTTTGTTTTTGAGTGCAGTTTTTTTGTACAACATTCTAAATTTGTAAATTCAACTTTCATGAGAATGCCCTACAGCACTTGTACTAAGTGAATTGAAAAATACTATTTTGGATTTTTACAATGCAAATAGTTGTAATAAAAATACAAAATGAGCACTGTACACTTTGTATTCTGTATTGTAACTGAAATCAATGTATTTGAAAATGTAGAAAATGCTCCAAAACTATTTAAATGGTATTCTATTGTTTACCAGAGCAACTTCTCGCAACTTTTTTTTTTTTTTTTAGTCGCTTGAAAGCCCTAGTGCTAAGTAGAACTAAATACTAGGCTTCATTTTAGAGATGTCAGGAACCCTGCCTTTACATGCCCTTGGTTATTTATAGCGGTTGCATTTTTTTTTTTTTCAGTTAACATAACTCACTTGGATGATGCTATTCCTACTAGTATAACTTGACAGGTCTGTTTCCATTTGCACTGGCCCTCTAGAGGAAGCTTCACCAATGCCACAGAGGGACAACACAAAATTCTCAGTACCACTTATGCCTCTGTAAATGTGTGGCCTCCTCCTGGTCACCACCACCCACCTGTGGCTTCAGGGAAACCCTCTAAGTGACCCCCTTCACCTCAGTTTCCCTCAATTCTTCAAATAAGCTCAGTACAGCTTTCAAAGTATAGAAATAAACTTACCCCAGAAAAAGGGCTATTACCCAAAGTCCTACTACCATAAACCAGAATCCAGCCCAGTCCAAACCATACATTTGTCCCATCCAGTGCCTCTCCCCACACCTGACTCCACCCCATCTTCCTTAGCTAGGGTTGTTTCTCTGCCCTGTCGGCTCACCAGGTATGGCTCCAGCTTTTGTCTGGCAATATCAGTGAGCTTACCTTTCCATTGTTCTTCAGCCCTTTCCAGACATAGCTGTCTGGCCTGGTGAAATTTGCAGTGATACCCTGACTACCTATTTTCATCAGTCTGATCTGGCTCTGCTGCTCAGCTAGGGAACTCTCACTGCTCCCTCCTTCAGGGGTATTCCCTCTATGAAGCTCCCAGCCCAGCTCTTCCTTTCAGTGCTTCATCACTTTCAGGACTCTAGAATGTCTCCTGTTCTAAACTCTCACTCTAAGGGTTCTGAACTCCCCTCTTAAGAGATGCTGTCATTTGTAACTCCCTGGGGCAGCCACCCACTTCTCATTACACCAGACTAGGATGCAGATGGACTGGAAAAAGAGCACTGACCCCAATTTTATTAAAGGGGCCAGCTACCCTGTTACAGCCCCATAGCAATCGCCCAAAACAAAGTTGTGATTTTTCCCCCTTCCCCAAATAGCTAGAATGTTCATTAAATAATTGCTTTTCTTGTAAAACTTCATACAACCCAAGTTGTAATGTGACTGAAAAGAGACTCCAGAAACCTACATAGCCATTGTTATGAAAAAATATTTTGAAGTGTCGCTAAAGGAGGTGAGAAATGAAACAGTGAATCCTGGCCTAACCAAACAATGGCCAATCTGTGAGAGAGAGACTTCAAAAGCAATTTGTTTCCACTTCAAAAATGACAATAGCATAGCAGTTGGTAAGGTTGAACTGGGTCTACATCACTGATAGATGATGAGTCATACTAGGAAGTATGTGAATTTGGAAAAAAACTGGCTCTCAGCTTTGTGAGGAAGCAAAGTTCATGGTCCAGATTCTGATCTTAATTATACTGGAATAAACTTTACTGAAGGTATCTATACCAGTTCTGAGTTCAGAATCTGTCCTAATGTTTCCACCAGAAAAGCTGGAAGAGATTTCTCTGTTCCACTTTGTCTTATCTTCTTAGGTTATTAGAACTTCAAGTTCTGAACTGTCACATACAATGCTGTATTCATTCTTTCACCTGAAACAATCAACACTTAATAATCAGTTGCCTTCTAAACTGGAGACTTAATTACTACCATTAAGCAACAATTTCCCACCACCTTATCCTTCTGTAACACAATACATATACTAAACTCCTTGTTAGATGTAGGAATGAAGTAGAAAATATATTCTTTGAAGACACAGGCAGGTATTTTAGATCAATTTATCTATCCAACATCCTGTAATACTGCATTTTGGTACCAGCCCTCTCCTCTCTCTAAATAAATTCAAGGCAATATGTGCACCAAACCAAACCAAACACCATTTCACAAGACAGAACTGTATGCTTGAAGTCGCAGAGGATGGAAAATAAAATGTTATATCTAACAGAGAAGACTGGAGAACAACAATGGATTTTTGTATAGTCTTAAAGTAAAAATCTCACTTGACAGCCATTGGAAGCAGGGAGGGAGAGGGACCAGTCCTTGGGCAAAAGCCTCATTGAAGTCAATGGGAATTTTGTCTTACTGTACATTGTATCTGCTTACTCCATATGTTGGATTTTGGTCTTCTGCCTAAACGGGGAAAGAAAATGAAACAACGAATTTGAAAATATTGGGAGGGAAAGCACCAAGGAAAGACATCACAGAGGACTAATGAACAGTGAAGGTTAATTCAATGGTGGAAGAAATACCTATAATTTTTTCTCAATTTTAAAGCAATACCTTTCAAACCAAGAGAGCCAGATCTACAGACCCATGTTCAGTACGAATGTGTAAGTTAAAGAATTCTAGGTAATTCTCTGTTAAACTTCAGTATTATCAGATGCTAACAATCGGCAACTACTGTGGTCAATTTTCCCCAGTACAGCTTATTGCCTCTACTTTCACAATACATACATTTCCTAAATTGCAGCAATTAAAACCTATGCTTGTTCAAGCCCCTTTAATGTGAGCAGCTAAATGTTTATCTTGAATCCGGTTACATATATCCCACTTGCAAACAAAGGTGATTTAGATGAAGATTAACAACATTTTCCTACTGGAAGGAGTTTGGCCCTGGAAGCTGTCTTCAGTCTCGAACTATGTTACTCTTGGGGGTTTCCATGAGTGGATGTGACATTCCCTACTTGCCCTCCATAGAGAGGGTGAAATACTGACTCTGCTGAAGTCAGTGGGCATTTTACCATTGACTTCAATGTGGCCAGGAATTTGCACAGTCTTTTGTTGCCATGGAAAAATGTTTGTCTATAGTTTAGGCCTTTAACAACTGTCTGAGTCATCTTATATTTAAATTAGTGAAGCTTCCAAAATGGCTAAGCTACGTGAGCTGGCAACATTTAGTTTCAATTTGAAGGGACAAATTTTGCACCCTCAGATATGTGTGCAACTTCCACAGTCTGTAATGGATTTGCAGAAAGAATGTGGCCCATCGAACTGTGTTTCAGGATAGATCAGGAACACTGTGTCACAGGAGACTATTTCAAAAATGCAGATCACGTAGTCTGTTTCTCAAAAGTAATATGTCAGTACCATGTTATGCTGTCTGTACACACACTTAAACTTTTCAAATGGTTAAGGCTAGAAGTGACCATTAGATCATCCTGTATACAGGTCCTCCTGTACAACACAGGCCTTAGAATTTCACCCACTCACCCCTGTATCGAGCCCAGTAACTTGTCTTCTCCATTTAAAGGGAAGAGTATGAATTGCACTTTATTCAAATCCTCTTTGTTCTTATATAGGAGGAGCATATAATCAGTTATATTATTCTAGAACTGCTAGCCACTTTTCCTACAGCATCAAAAGACTGGCTTGAGGGCTGGATATCAACCAACCAAGGGAATAGGCTCATTTTGGTGGTGGTTTATTTTTAATTTTTTTTCCTGCTACTTTTAAGCTTTTTAAAAACAAAAACAAAAAACCCACACGCAATTGGAGGAGCTATTTTTCTGCTTTGTGCACTCTTGCTTTAAATCAGCTATAAATGTTCCCTTTACTAAGAGTGCTTAAAAAAAAAAAAAAAGCCTTGATTGTCAAAAGATATTCAGAAGGAATATGCATTAAAATAATGGTAAAATCTGCAGAGCAGAAAGAATAAACATAAGAGCGAATACAGATGAAGTGCAACTGTTGATAGAGGAGTTCAGTCATCAGAGCTAGCAAATTAATCTGCACATAATGAGGACTATGTTCAACTTGCCTGTGGAAGAAAACTTCCATTAACAACAAGGAAACATTGTTGGAAAAATACAGAAAACCATATCCACTTGAGACACTTGATCATGTTACACTTGAAAATCCAAAGGAGAACCATGTATCCTGGAGAGCAATCTTGTATTCAGCCTAAAGAAGATCTGCGTTAGATACCGGGTAGGCATTTCTTCTGACCACCTTCTTAATGGAAAAAAAAATACAAAAATAAATTCCAAATGAAAAGTTCCTGGTTGCTCAGTTGTTGGAGTGACCTCTCCAGACACTCTTATACATTTTCAACCTCTGTGTCTATGGTTTGAAATATGAATTACAAAAAAAGAACTGGGGGGAGGGGAAGGCAGAAGAATGTGTGTCATTTCTTTTGGTATTTTGTTTCTGACTCTAGCCTTTGATCTCTGCAGCAGTGTAGTTCAGACAATCTGTAGGAATATTGCTAAATCAAATTACTTTGTTATATTTTACTACAGTCATTTGTCAGCATATACCAAAATTTTTTTAGTTTTTCTCTCTTGATCTTTATCAGAGATTGCTGCTTTCTCTTTGATGTCTTCTTTCTTATTTGACATTTGGGTCTGGTTTCCCATTTAATTATCTAACTCTCTATTGCTATTTTAGTTTAAAAGTTCACTGCAATATTTTACTCCTTCTATTTCTCAATTCATCACTCTGCTCCAGCTGATTCACCAGAAACTGACTGGGATAACTACTGGGCTAGAGAGTTTTATACATAAATTCTCCGGGGAACTGATTGGAGCTTAGACTCTTTAATCAGTAAATATGAACTGGAAATATAGGCTCTAATTTTGTGGTTCTTAACAGATCGAAGTTCCGATTTACTACAATGGGAGCTTTGTTTGATCAAGGACTGCAGAATTTAGCTCATCTAGCATAAACTTGTCTTTAAAATAGCAACTATGTAGTAAAAGAACATCTATTAAAATATGAACATAAAATGTTCTGTCACTTAATGTAGATTCAGTTACATGCAGAAAACTACATTCTAAAAATGATATGGCTGATATTTAAACATGGAAATATAAAGTTGTTTCCCACAACATTTTTAACTTAGCCCCTTGTGCATGGGTAGTGTTGTTAGGTATTAAAGCCAACACTGTATACTATAAACAAAGTAACCATGTGTTTCTTGCAAAAGCTTTAATTTTGGATGTCATGGTTTACATTTTTTCTGATTATCAATGCATATAAATATCCGTTAAGTTAATATGTTAAGACAGAAGAAACGTCATTATGTATATAACTTAGGTATATAATGTCAAATAAGCTGATACATCATGTAGTAAGTAGTAGTCAGTTTTTTGTTTCCTTTTTGAAACAAGTCAATCTGCCACTTCTTTTGGTCTCTACATGGTTCTTATCAGCTTAGTATGCGTGTCTCACAGATATTAACAGATTTATCCACGCTATATGCCTGTGAGCTAGAGAAATCTTCATCCTCATTTTAAAAGAGGGTTTACAAAGTCACACAGAGAGAAAGAGATTTGCCCAAGGCCACACAAGAAGTCAGACAGAAGCAAGAATTGAACTCGGATCTACTGCATCCCACCCAGTCCAATACCTTAACTGCAACACATTTCCCCACCAATAAAGGTAGCCATTTGTCCAGAATAAAGGCCTTGTGTTGATTAGCATGACCAGATTTTTTTTCATCAGGATTTAATCAGTTCTTGCTTAGGGTGATCCATTTAACTTAGGTGGGAAGTTGTTCAGTATTTTCATGAATTAATATGTATATTTTAGCTAGTACATACAGAGATCTTATGCATCTCTTTTGGAATCTTCTTTACACGGTATTTTCCAGTGTTTTGCACACTAACTCCAACCAAAATTTTGTACTAAGATGATTCTCTTTATTGAATTTATCTTTCTGAGGAAATAAAAAAGGGAATTCAGATGTTCTAGTATGTGTTGTTTGACTTAAGTGATCAATAATGTTGATAATATACAAAATCAGCATTTTGAGGGACTGTGCAAATGCCTCTAGGTACCAGAATCAGTGTATGCACAAGGAATTGCCTCAAAGCATCTGCACACATCTCAGGATATCTGTCAGATCTGATATCTCAATATAATTCCTCTAAGCTGTGGAATGCCAGGTGCATCAAAGAGAGGTTACGTGTGATTGGCCTTTTTTTTAAGCTGACTGTCCTTTACTTGAATGTGTACTTGCTGAAATAAATGCAAATCTCTGTTTCAATGTGTGATGTTCCAGATAAGATATGATTGTGTGTAAAACCAGAATAGTGCAACTCAGCACATTAAAAAAGCACACATGCGTGAAAAGCACCTTTCTTCTTCCTATAATTCAGAAATGGCTTAAGAGGAATTTTACCAATTTTCCTAAAAGTTCATTTCTTCCTTAGGGGACACCTTTTTAGCAGAAATTTCTCATGAAAGTTTCAAGCACCTGGAAAATAGAACGTTATCATCAAAGTGCGTTTTCAAACATGAATAGCATAGCTAACAGATTGTATGACACTAATTCTAAGCACGTGTATATAAAGCACTGAGCTAACAGATTGTGCCATAATACTGCCCTGAGCTCAAATCTAACTAATAGTCTCATTCCAGCGCTAATCATCTTTTATTCATAGCATCAGTGGATAGGGGAAGAGACTGGCAGTGGGGATACCTAGTTTCTAATTTTGGGTCTGCTAGTTACTTGCTGTGTGATGGTCAAGTTAGCCTCTGTGTGCCTCAGTTTGCCTATCTACTTTTATAAAGTGTGTGGACGTTTACAGATTCAGTGTTTATATAATTATTAAAAACACAATTTCAATGAGCCATGTACACTTCCAGGATTAGTCCTTGAAAATGAACTAAATTTGTCCTATAGTAATAGAACGAATGTGTTGCAATGGGCTTCCTCATCCCACTGTAGCATTTGCAGGTGAGTGTGGATTGAGAGACAACATGGAAATCAATACAAAGTGTGCTACTGGTGTGTTGTGCTGCCTGTTGCCAGCTCTAGAGGAGGCAGGTGCTACTGTGAAAGGGCTCTGTCTGCATTAATGTTTGTCTAAATATCCCTCGTTCCTGCAAAATACCCCAATGATACACTCTCAATGTGTGCTGCAAAGCGTTCTGGCTTTTTTTTTTTAAAAAGCAATAGTATAGGAAAACCACATATCTGTAAATACTCAAGTATATACCCACATATACTGAGGTTCATAAACTGTTTGCAACATTTTACAGCTATGGTCTTAGTCTGGGAATAATTTTAATTACAAAGGGCTTGAAGGCTGCATGTTGATACCCACATAGAAGAGGCCCTTTGTGTGGATCTGCTCTCTTCCTTTCCCCTGTGATCTTTTACCCAGTCCATATCCTTGTAGGTACTTCTCTGCGAGGGTCCAAGTGGCTGGAGCTCTGTGGACTCTAGAATGAAGGAAGGTGATAGGGGTCGGAGAAGGAGTACTCGTGTCTTCTGCTCTGGTCTCTGCTCTCAAGCATCTACGCAGAAAGCAGGATGGGAAGTAACAGAACTCAGTATTGGCTGCCTCTGGGTCCCCGCCATCACCACTCTGTTCAGTTGTGGGGGACCCAGCAAAAGGCAGAGCAGCTGCCAGAATGGCAGGAAGGCCACCAGAGCAGCAGATGAGCCTAAAAGATGGCTCCTGACTCAGTGCAGAATGTGTGTTTTCCCCCATGGATCTTTGAAATGAGGTTGGGCCCAAGCCATAGTTCCATATCCTCTTTCCACAGTGCAAGAAGAATCTCGGCTGTTCTCCTCATTCTCACCTCTCCAGTGATCTTTATTCACAGAGGGAGCCAAATCAGGCAAAATTCAGTTTGTGCATGAGTGTTAGAAACTCAGCTGGCTCCAAGTGCACCCACTTACCAGCCCAATGAACTTGGCTGGGCTCAATAAACTCTCACTATGTGATTGTGCTCCCTGACTGGACCCAGCTGCTCCCCATTTAGGCTTGGTAGCAACAGCAGCACACTGGCTGCTCAGTGTGTTCTGTGCGTGCTGCTACACAAGACCTGCTTCCTGTACTGCCCATTGTTCCAAGCTCCTGTATCAGCCCTAGTCCCAACCTTCCTCAGAACTCCTGGCTCTGACCAGTGGCTTGTCTCCTGACCACAACTTTTTGGTTCTGCTCCAACCACTAGGCAAGACTCCTGTTCAGGCCACTAGGTCACATTGCCTACTGCCAGTGTCTTACAACAAGCTATGATGGTTGATGGCGGGGTGTGGTAAGCAGGATGGGAAGTAACAGAATAGTAGAGTGCTGTTGGGAGTTGGTGATTCTTTAATACTAAAGAAAGATGGCTGAGTAGTGGGAGGAATTTCTCCAGCAGTAATGGCTAATAACCTGGGATATCTTCACATAAGGAAGGGAGGGAGCTTCATCAATACTGAATCATTGGACTGAGACTGGACAAACCTCTGTACAATGCACTGTAGGGAGGCTCTTATGCTGGCTAGAGGAGGATGAGATGGCCTATGGAAATCTTGTCCTTGATTTTGTCCTCATCATCATCCCCCTGTAACTTTTTTGCATGTACAAAATGATATACTCCTAAGGAACAATGGCACATTGATGATGAAGGAAATGAAATAGCATCTTAGGACCTCATGGTGCAGGATACTTCTACCACAAGAACCTCAAGTGAAGGAGCTGATTTCTTTTTGTATTTTAGGCCAAATTATGTCCCTCTCCCTTTCCTTGTCTCACCTCCCAGCCCCGGCTCCTTTGTTGACAAAGCCCTGGTGGGGCAGGGAGGAGGAGGAGGAGGAATACAGTGATTTGGCACTAAATGCCTCTACAACAGTTTCACGTCCCCGGTACAGGCTATGGACTGCTGTAGCATATGAGGCCTGGGAGTACACCTTACAAAGGGAGTTCAAACTCCTGGTTCTGTGTTGTGGCATATCTCCTGGCTCACCATGCCATCACCTGCTGTCCCTCCATTCTGTTCTGCCATGGACAGAGATATTAGGTCTCACAGGCATCTCTGTGGCCAACACTTTGCTACAACAGAGCCAAAGTGGTTCCACTATACTCCACACCTTGCATGCCCATAGGGACTATGCATTTGACCCTTAACCATGGAAGACGGTGTTTAATATCTTTCAGCATTTCCTTTGAATGTGACTAGAGGAAATAAAATTGCTAAGGCATTAGGAACTTTACAAAACCTGGCAGAGCAGCAGGGTGCATAATAATAGAAAGACAAAGGAACTTAATCGGTGATATACAGGATGGGGATGGAGGAGGGGAGGAAGCATGATGTAGTTATAATGAGAAACCGCAAGATTGACATGAAAAAGATGGGACAGGCAGCAGAGTATAAATAGTAGCTGCAGCTTATTTGTAACTTTCATTTTTAGGTGGGGATGATTGACACATGGATGGGAAGGATGAAGGTAACCTCCCTGATCTTTAACTTGCAGGTCACATGCAGAAAACTTTGCGAAAATACTCCAACATGTAGATGTCAAATTGAGTGACAGCCTCGTGTGAGGTGAATTGCATTTACTGGCTTTTTTACATGCATCGCTTCACAGAAATGATGGCTGCCATTTGAACAAGAAGACATCCTTCCCGACCAGGGTCAAGAAACTGACAGTGCCCACCCATTAATAGAAAACACTGTCATTTAAAATAAAATGCTGTGTGGAAAACTTCAGAAATCTATTAGCCAACACAGAGGATAGTATCAGTTTCTGCACATGAATTACCGTATACCATTCCAGTGATAATGTACAGCACAGCGTGTGGTACAATTTTCATCTGTAACAATATATATAGAATGCCATATGGCTGACAGCATGTACTACACATGTCAGGCTGTTCTATTTTCTAGCTATCTACATCTTATTTGCTTCTGTCTAATTATCTTATTTTGCTGGAGGGGCGGGAGAGAGAGAGTCAGAAAAGCCAATAAGAAAGATCAAAGGCAACTAATTGCGTGAATGATTTAATTCAAGTTTCAAAATATTTTTGTAATTTTTTTTAAAAAGAGGCAAACTTAAATTCATTGCTAGAAATGCAGATCTATGAGTGCCTCTTCCTGAGATCTCAATAACACTGTGCCCTTTGTTGTCCATTTATGTTTCACTCCCAGCATTACTTTTCTAGCTACTAAAGTGCTCATACAGCATGTTCTTCAGTCATTTTTTTTTAAAGTGGTATCTGTAATGATTTTTTCCCCAGCAGAAGAAAAATTGTCCTACAAGGAGCAATATAAAATGGGACCCCAAAATCTGAGTGTGTCTGAAACTCTTTGGGTTGGGGTTAGATTTTGAGCCGTGAATCCAAACTTAACTGAGGGATTAGACCAAAAGTCCTAGGATCCATTCTTGTTCAGATCTCTACTAGTTCTGAATTGAGCAGTCACTCCTACTCTACTCTGAACTCGAGCCATTTGCCCAAATTCTCTCCTTGTCATGACAGCCTTGGGCAGAGCTAGGAGTACTATGAAGACGTGTCTCTACTATTATAAAGAGTAGAAGATGGTAGATCCCACCTGTTCCCCAATGGGAATGGGACATAAAGACTGCCACTTCCCCACTGCCTGATGGAAGAAGCTAAAGAAACCCCAGTATGAGAGGGAGAGTGGGCCTACCATCCACTTCAGAAGATGCTGGGTGGGGGGAGGGGGAGATGGAGGGTTAGGGTTAGGAGGCCATCTGTTAAGAAGATGTAAGAAGAGTCTCTGTGTAAGAAGAGACGGTTGCATGGTCCGATAAGGCTACCACCATAGCTTTTGGTACTCTACAGGTAAATGTCCAGGCCTTTAGAAACACTGAACTCTTGAGGTTCTCCTATTATTACATGTGGTTTTCCTTCCCCAATATCTCCCAGCAGAAATACTGCAAGTTTGGTATGATTTTTTTTAAAAAAAATTATTACTGTTATTTATTCCTTGATATAGTCCTAGAAGGAGGACAGGTATTACTTAATGGACAACCAGGGGTGGAAGGAGGGAGAAGGAATGAGTTTGTAAGTCACATGTGAGCAGTAATCTGTCAAGTAGTAAACACTTACAGGGTGTGCTGCATGAGTGTTGAGGATACCACAGATCTACTTAGAAGCTGGAATGTTGTCTGTCACAGAGAGCAGCTATAATCTTCAGGTTTTGCACTTGTGTAGAGCTATAAAACAAAACAGTTAATTACAGAGTTTAAAATAGTGACATTTTTGGATCATTAATTCTTGCTAGCTGCTGTTTTTTAAATGAAACTCGACACCATAGTGAAAAGTCAATGTAGTTTTGAAACAAATTATCAAAGTGGTCAGGAAAAACAAATGCACACAAATAATTGGCTTTGTATACTGTTTTTTGGGTGGCAGATGCTCAATAATACTAGTCTGTGAGTTTAATATAGTCATGATGTTATGTGTAAAAAGTGAACTCCTTTTTTAATCCATGTGGTGTAGTCTTTCAAGCAGGTAAATGTATATAATCCATTAATATGATATTTAATGCTACCTTTCTAAAATACCCCAGATCTGCATGATGATTGGAATATTCCACAAGGGGCATTAGTAAGATAGTTGTCTTCACTGCTTACAAAGGCAAAATGGTATTTATAGTAGAAAGCTCATTGAAAATTCAAAAGGCAGACAAAATTAACAGTACTCTGCTCTGTGGTATGAGACTCTGCCATATTTTCTCCTAAACCTAATTAAATGTAACTGTCCATTTAGGATAAGAACTGCTGGCAACATTTTCTAAAAGTTGTCCTTATTCAGTAACTTATCACTTAATACCATACCAGTTAGTGCCATTTCTACTGACTCCTAGCATGACTGCTACTGTAATTTCATCCTCCCAGTAATGTTTGTTCTTACTTTCTGTTGTGTTGAGCTTTGTGTCAGCTCCAAATACACAACCGTTCATTAACACGAGTTTCTCTTATGTGGAAGAAGTATATTCCACACACTTGTTTGGTGTGAAACCAGTTTCTGCAAATGGTATATAACTTCTCTCTTTCCTGGCCTTTCAGTGAAGAGATTGCCTTTCTGCAGCTGTAAACACCTCTGGTGTGAAATTTTAATCTAGTGCAGCAAGGCAGAACCAGAAAATGTCTAACATGACAAATATGAATACTTCCTACAATGGACAGTCAAAGCTACAACTCTATGAAAATGTTTTGGTTTTTGTTCTGAAAACAGCACAAACAATATATGATTTTTCCACCCCAATTATGCCGAGTGTGAATCAGGATTGCACTGTTGCTACCCCCTGGTGAACAGCCCCGTGGTACAATGCCTGATGGAGAGGGCCAGAGCATAGCTTTGCATGATCCTTACAGAGTCCACTACAATGTAAGCATTCTGGGATGAGTTCAGAATGGGATAGATGGGGAATGAGGCCATGGTGGGTGCGAGGAGGCATAATCAGGACAGTTTTGTGTGCTAGCTATTCCCTGACTGTTGCCAAGCCCATAGAGGTCAGAGTACCACTAAGGACAGCCCTGAAGGACCTACTCTGGGGGCCATGCTGGCCCCTCAGAATTGGGGAGGAGTGAGCTTTCTCCCCTCACTCCTGTGCTTGTCCTAGCATGGGTACCTAGATGCACTCACCTCTCTATTTCCCCCCCCAAAACAAAGGTCATTATGAAAGTTAAGATATTAAAAATTCCAGAGACCGAATGGCTTATTAAATAACTTATTAAAATTTGATAAGATAGTAAATAATTTTACAAATGATCAGTTACACACAATGGGCTAAATCTCACTTTTCTTGATCATGCCAACTTCACTGAAGTCTGGCCCTGCATCAACAGACAATCTACAGCAATGCAATGTCAAGACTGAATAATATTTCACCCATACGTGCCGAAATGCAGGGCAAATTCTGCTGTGTTCCATCAGTATAATCCATAGTAACTCCAGTGAGTTGATTGGCATAACTCTGGGTTTACACCAAAGTAACAGAGCAGGATAGAGCCCCAGTACTTAAAGCCTGTCAGGGTGTTGAGGATCAGTGGTATTCCGGAGGTGAATACGGTATGTTTACAGCAAAATCACACCATTTACCTCTAATAGTTAGCACACACAGACACTGACTTTTGTCTCAGTAATCTGACCTGCAAAATATATTATCTCATCTTCTGTTCAAACTACCTTTGTTTATGTACATGTCTTTTGTGATTTATAATTAAATGTTTGTTTCTTTTGCCCTTTCAGTTGGCTAAATTGTTCTTGTAGTCCTAAACTCTGCTGGTGTTACCGGGTATTGTTAAAGAGTTGCTGTGTTTCACCATGTCTGCTTTGCACAGTGGGGTTTTGGGCTCTGGCTCTGGCTCTTAGGCACTATTGCTATACAAATACTTCTTCACTTCCCCCCCCATCCAGGAGGAAAGTTTCCTTCCTCCTCTCTTATTATGGCCTGGGTAAGTAGGCTGTTTCCCCTTGCTCATGCCTAAACTGAGTTTTCACATGTAAACTTGTTTAAATTGTTTCTTAAATGTAACCCAGATGCTTTTTATTATCCCACAAGAATTTATAGGGCCCCATGTTCCCTTCTGCTTCTGCCAGTTAACTCATATCTGGCAGCAGGAGGCATGGAAGGGGAGGTGAAATCCAGCTTGACAACAGCCCACAGAAGCTACTTTGTGACAGCTCTTCAGTGGTCCAGATCTGCTGGTAGTCAAGGCAGGTGGCTTTCCACACCCAAATACGTGGTAATGACAGGTGGCAATTACTGCAGGCTTGGGATGCTGCCCGTGCAGTTTCCCACTCTGTACCATGGGACCCACCATTTCAGTGAGGGGAAACTCTTGTCTGCATAGCTTTTATGGGAGCCGTGCTGTCTAGGGTGTTACAAGAGAGAGCTCACCAACAAAGGGTTGCTATAGTATGCTGATGTATAGGGTAATATCTAGGAACATAGAGAATTTTTCGTTCAATAAATGCTTGATGAGGCCAGTACCTGGAAGGAATAAAGCCTGAATGTTGCACTGGCTTTACTTTCTTGCTGCTTATGCCTGAACACAAAGGCCTTGATGAGCTGGGTGCAGTGGGCCTTTGTTGACACCTGGATGGGAGAATTCCAGGGAAATCTGCAGCTGCAGTAATGTTTGTTCCTAGTGGTTGGCTTGGGACGCTAACAGAGAGCAGGAGCTGAAGATCAATAAATATAGGGACACACAGGACCAGACCGATGAATTCTCAGATGCTACATAGTGGGGTAGGGTGAATCTCAGCTGTGTAGTGACTGTCATGGAAAGTGAGTGCATAGGGGTCTGTTTTGGTTTTTAAATAACATGACACAAATCCCTTGGGAATGCTGTCACCCTCCCCTGGACACTCTGCAGATCCTCGACGATGAGCTGTGTTTGGAGGATATTTTGAATTATCAACAATAGCTGCAGCTGTCTAGTACTGTTCATGGGCTGACAGCTCAGAGGTGGCTGAGTAATCTTTATCCAGTTTTTATTTCTGCATTCAACAGTCAATGGTTTTTTCTCAGGCTGATGTTCATATGTCAACAGACTTCTCTTTACTTTCACAAACATCAGAGTTCACCACTTCTTGTTAAGCCCCTTCCAGGAGATGTTCACTTTTTGGGACATGCAGAACTTGTGCTCTTCCTCTTGCATGATTGCCACTGTATTCCAGTTTGCCCCCTTGAGCAACAAACTGCCATTGGACTGCCTACTGTACCAGTGGAATACCCCAGTTATATGTATTTGGCCAGTCAGCAGGAGGAGGGTACTCTCAGAAGGTTTGCAAGAAACCCTCTCCGATAAAAGCTTTCTGACATGCGGATGTGCCCATTAATTTTCCCCTTCCTTTCCTTTCCTGTATGTGTTTTCTATGTGCAAATGTCAACAGGTGTGATCAAGTATAAAGAGGCATGTGGTGTCAGTGTGTCACTGCTGGCACAGAAAGACTTTCTGAAGGAAAAAGACACCTGCGGTGTTACAAAAGATGCCAATTTAAAGTCATCGTTACCTGGCACCTCTCCCCTTGGTACCGACCAGCTTGTGAATGGGCAGCATGTCACCCTAATAGACTGTTTGAGAGCACCCAGCCAGGACACCATGTATGTGCATTAGTGTTTTGTTAAGCAAGTGATTCCCCAATGGGTACATTGGAATAGCTGTCAATCCTGATCTTGCAAGCCTGTGCTTAGATGAATATCCCATCATAAATCCAGCACCACCTAAGGAGATTTTTAAGGCCGGACTTGACAAAGCCCTGGCTGGGATGATTTAGTTTGTGTTGGACCTGCTTTGAGCAGGGGGTTGGACTAGATGACCTCCTGAGATCTCTTCCAACCCTAATCTTCTATGATTCTCTGGGCTGGTTTGCTGTTCAAGGATAAATAGCATTGGGTTACACAAAGCTAATACAGAGGAAGCATCTGAGTCCTG
The DNA here is from genome assembly GCF_965152275.1 of Natator depressus. NCBI lineage: Eukaryota > Metazoa > Chordata > Testudines > Cheloniidae > Natator > Natator depressus. Next base: position 102,428,563 of record NC_134240.1, read on the forward strand.
ATTACTTTATGCCTTATCACTAAAGCTCCAAAACATTTTATTCATTTTCTTCTAGGGGAATCAAGTTTAGAAACGCTGGGACGTGCCTTCTATGGGACTTCTTACAACCTAAATAGCTGATTTCTCTTTCCCCTCACCTCTTTCTACTATTCTCTACACTTGATGTGCTTAAAATTAATCACGCCTTACAAATTCAGGTGCTATAATGGGGGACAATTCTGCTCTTTGTATTATTTCATCATCCGGCTTGGATCTGTACCATATGCTAAATAATGCTGTTAAGTTTGGTTTTGATTTTATTGCCTTACAGTCTTGTAACATTCCTAATTTTGTCTAATCTTAATGATGTTTGTCTGAGAGTTTTACTCATTATTTAAGCCAACCTTTTCCAAATTGTCTTCTAATTCGGAGGCCTCACTTTTTTGGGGAGCCCAACTTGGGATACCTAAAGCTGATTTTTTTTTTCCAGAGATGCTGAGCACTTTCACCTTCCATTGACGTTAATGGAAGATGAGGGCACTCAGTACCTTGCTGGATTGTACCGCTAGTGCTGAGTGAAAATGCCAGTAAGCTGCACTGGCTACTGTGCAGCTGGATGTGCTTTCTTTTGAATGAGATGTTAAAATGGCTATGTGTGGTTGTTATAGAAATGCCATGCAACTTTTCACAAAAGAATGGGTGTTAACCCTGGTCAAATTCCATCCTGAATAACTACATTTTGTCTACCTAAATCCCTGCACCTTCAATAAGAGAAAGCATTCATCTACACTTTCTTTCCTAACCTACTGTAACTACTCACTGTTAAACAGCTGCTACCTTTCATTCCCAAATGGCTACATTCCAGTGGTGGATACAGCACTTTCTATCTTACCTATCTTGCAGGGGGTTTGCAAAACTTAAATAATGCTAGTAAAGCTCTAGGATCTTTCACTGGAGGATCAACTGTAGTCGGGCAACTGGCATGCTCAGGTTGCTACTTGTCAGGCTGACCAATATTTGTTTGTTTCCTGGTGCTATCCCCGTCTGTATTCACCTTTTTGTGCTTATATATGGATTGTCAGCTCCTTGGGGCAGAGACTCTTTTTGTTGTCTTTGTACAGTACCTAGCACTGTTAGATCCTGGCCCTTGACTAGGTCTGTCACAATACATATAAATAATAAAATAAAGTGCAAAGTCTTGTTCTTCAGTTTGGGATGGTAACCCAGCGGTCTGTTTTGGAGCAGTGTAACTAGGATGTATATAGTTTCTGTAGCTCGCTATACCTTGTTTTACCTTTATCCTTTCATGTTAAACATGGATATGGTGGGATGAAGAGATGCTGAATCACAGAGCATTAGCAATACAGAGCAAGCTGACTAGCACCACAGTTACTTTAAATGTATCTATTTGTGAAATCCCATATGTTTAAAAAATAGTTCAGTACTTCATCTGGCTATGGTACAATCCAGTTCTCTTGTGTCTGACTATGGAATGCTCATCTACCCAAGTGATCTGATTAGCTGAGCGGTGTGATTCATACTGCTGCAAACGTTTCACTGTTCTAACTCTGGTTAGGAGGTGAAACCATAATGAAGGGGCGATAATATCCGGGAGACTTTTTATTTTAGAAATGTATATGGAATAAATAAATAAAGCTATAGTTTTATGAAGCCTGGTTAACAGTAATCCTCTTTTCATTGAGATGACAAGACTAGTCACACAGCCAGCTGTTAGAAGTAGGATATGTTTATTTCCCATCATAAGCGCAAGATGTGGCCTTAATTCAGGAAGACAAATATATAGACCCTCATTTTAAAAGGGCACATGCTGACAGCAGGAGGAGGTTTATTGTAAAATCTAGTATACTCAACTCTGTCTCCCCACTTTGGTGATGAATAATTATTATTCCATGAATGTGGAGGGGAAGGTGGGGCATTCCTTGATGAATTAGTGGCTAGATGTTATGAGCACTCTATTTAGAGAGTATAAGGGGAGACCATTTTTACTGCCTGTTGCAAGTAGACAGAGTAGATCTTCCCAAAGATCAAAGTATGTCTCTAGGGCAGCCAGTAAATTAGTGGAGATTATAAGTGAGTGTGCAGTCACTGAAGTCTTGAAAGCTCAGCTCAAGAAATCAGAGAGTATTCTTTCCCCTTTCTGTTTGTAAGTCTCACGCTCTCTCTCTCTAGAATAGATTACTTAAAAGCAGTATTCTTGGACTTCATAAGAACAAGTATTTCAGTAGGACATCATCTGATCACATCACTCCCTGTTGTCTTTGTTCTTATTATGGACTGATGCTTCCCTTAATATGGAGTCATAGGGACTGATCCCAGTGATGTCTGTTTGGGGAAACCACCGGAACTTTTAGGCAGACTGAGAGCTCTTCAAGGCTTTCTGATTGGGTATAATGAGTGTATGAGACAGAGAGAAAGCAAATAGCTATTATCTCCTCTTTCAAGTTATGGTGGGGGAAGGAAGTGTAAAACAAACTATCCTAAAAGTTGCAAAGAAAAAGACAAGATTAAACTTCTCCATTTCAGGAAGAGCTGTCAAGTTAACTTCTAACATCCAAGCAGGGAGATATATTGGAATAGTGTCTTTATACAGAGGATGGGAACAGATGTCTCATTTTCCATAACACATCTAAATTCTGTATATTATAACAACTTCAAGATAAAATGAATGTTCACTAACTTTTTAAAAGTTAGTGCATGTGCAACTCCACATGGGATAGAGAAATTGAACTGTGAACTTATCTAGACAACTCACCTGTTGGGGAAATATTTGGGACAGAAATTACCAGTGAGGAAATAACTGAGGGCCACATTGTATCATCAAGCTTTAAGCTGAACTCTCTATTGGAATCAATGCAGATAATCCATAATGTGTTTTTTAGAGGTACCATTGGTTCATTTGTGCTAGCGTTTTGTTACAGGAAGCCATCTGCAGCCATGCCTGTGCATGCTCTGATTTGTGTCACATCTGAGACGCTTAACCCAGTCCGTACTCAGCTAAGAGATCTACAAAGAGCACTGAAAGGGCATCAGGGAGTACAGTTGGCAGTTCAGACAATTACCATCCTGCAAGATGCTTAGTGCCTCCTCCTAGTTTGGTATCAATTAGTTAATTTCTTTTAAAAGCAATAGACCCCTAAAACACTGAGTGACTGGGGCAAGTCCACCAGGCCTATCTTGAAGTCTTTACTCAAGCAAAAAAGACCATGGCAGTTTGCTTAAGTAAAGACTGCAAGAACAGCTCCTTTTGTTTTTGTTTTCTTTCTTAAATGAGGACCAGTCCTCATGCGAGCGCTACAGAGGTTCTGAGGCCTAAGCCAAGGAAATCAAATTTTGATGTGAAGGCAGTCTAAATAATAATAATCCTAATAACTAGGTCAGTTGATATATTAACTGATCCTCTATTCCTGCCTTTGGGGATAACTATATCTTTGTATTGTGGACAGATCCGGTACTTGCTGTATTCAAAAGTTTTTTCCATTAAATCTTTAAGGGCCAGACTGGGATACTTGCACAAAGTACTACCTTACTCCGTGTGTTGCCCCGTTGAAGTCACTGGGACTAATTATGTAGTATGGTACTACCAGCCTTGATTAAGGGTTTCTCAATCTGGCCCTAAATATTGTTTCCCACTTGCAGGTTCTCTTTTCCTGGTTAATCCACACCCAGGTCTTTAAACTAGCCAGAAGACAACAAAACTTTGTTAAAAATAAAGAATTACTAAGTGTTGATGAAAGCTGCCATGTTGATAGTCATGCCAACAAATCCATAACAGGATTGCCACTATGAGCTTCCTCATGATGCATTGCTAATGTGCCTCAGCACTAACCTGGCGAGAAAACCCATAAGAATGAGAAGGTTTTTCTGTCTTATGCCAATTCCATCCTTAGTTCTTCTGCTGACTAATCATGTCTGTCAATTACTGTCAGCTGACAGGTGGGTTTTTATTATGTGGGCAACTGGCTACTTGGAACTGGACTAAGATCAAATATTCATTTCACTGAAGTCACTAAATAGTCTTTGGATGTGTCTTGGTCCCTACCAAGCTGGATGGCTTAAAACGTTTACCTAAAAGATTACAAAATTAAAATTAGTTATCAAAATGCCTTAATAAAGAAAAAACAAGCCAAAAAGATCTTCTTTAATGTTAAATATTACTATGTTAAATTGTGTAAAATAAATTGTCAGTGGTAAATAAAAATGCTTAGAATTTTAGAATTGTCTGTCGTGTTTACAATATAGCACAACTTAAGTGAGTGACATGACGCAAAGTGACACCTACAATGGCGTGTAACGTGCATCACTTTGTGCAAAATAGCTCCTAAGGGCTCAGATGAAAACATCATCTTTCTGAATATCTTAAGCTGTAACATCTGCTCAAAACTGTGGCAAAAAAAGATGTCATTAGTTTTTACAGTCAGAAATTCTTACCACCCCAATGAATTTCCTGGGTGACATTCTCTATCTTGTTGGGGGAAGGGAGGAATTTAATGAGTGATAAAATGTCATGTCAGTCACAGGTTTGATACTTCCACTTTTTTCATATGGGATGGTGCTTTCTTACTTGTAATATAGACCCTATTTTCTAAGATTTTTTCTGGAGCAAATTAAGATATTTGCAATTACCATAATGTGGTGGTTTTCCCCTTGGCCAAAAAAAAAAAAAAGCTTTTGTATCTATTTTTGAGGAGCAATTTGATATTTTCCTAAATGTCAATTTGTATCAGCTTGCTATGAAATCCTGTGCTGCTCACTAGTCTACTTAAACTCAAAACAAAACACTTTAATTTCCTCTGTTTTTTCTCTCTTTTTGTTCAATGGTCTTGATTACCCGCTTTGGCTGTTACACAACGTAACTATTTGCTTTATTGTTAAGACCCATCTGAGTTCAAGCTAGGATGAATAGCTAATGCAATGTAAACATGTGTGACTAATCCTTGTTCTACAGTACCTTTTTTGTCCTGGATATTCTGGTTTTAAAGATAATGTCTGGACATGTCTATAAGGGAGGTGGGGGTAGAGGGGGAGAAGAAAGCGGTTTCCTCTTGTAGTTGAAGATTAATGTCATTGACAAATAATTGGTAATTTGGGACTTGAACTTCCCACTGAAATCAGGTGCCAAACTTTCTGTTTCTTGGAAGACTGGTTGGGAAAGTCAACTTTTGTTCCTCCAGGATCTAGGTATTTTAGACATACTTAAGCGAGTCAATTATCCCTTCCAGCATCTTGTATGTGAAGAGAAACTCCATATGTGCTTAACCATATGTAGGCCCTTTTAATAATTTTGGCCTCTAATATATAGGGCCGAATTCTGCTCTTGGCTACAGTGGTATAAATCTATGGATGTAAAGCATTACTGGATCATTTGGAATGACAGGAGAAATATAAGATATTTGTTTTATTTCACTTAGTGTAGTGCTACTCTGACTTTTTAAAAATTAGCTCCTGTAAGGAAATGTACATCTAGTACTGATGCTTCTCTATGAAACATTTACTGATTGCACTGGAATATTTGCTCCATGAAAATGTGTGAATTGCACCAGCAAAATAGCATTTGACTTCAGAAATGTAAATGCAAAATGTTATGTACGCAAGTACAATTAAGTTGTGAAATTTGGCCACAAGCAATGATAAATTCAGAGATGTTTGCATTTGTTCCAGCTAACAAGGGATGATCTTTTTCCTTCATGGGCCTTGATTTTGAATAACTTTGAATAACCTGAGGGAGGAAATTGTGTTGGGAAGATGAGCATGTATCTGGAATAAAGGAAACCAGATTCACAAAATAATGAGGCTGTAAAATCAACAGAAGGAATAGTGCATTTATCTTGATGTAATAATTAAAGTTCAGAGCCTCCTTTTTATATACTGAAAGAAACTGACTTGCAGTCCAATTTGTGTGAAGCAAAGTTGGGATTAAGTTGTGAAGCTATATAGTATGGTACAGGGTGTATCTGTGGGCAAATAAGAGGACTGAATTAAGTATATCTTTGCAGTACCCTGGACAACACTTCCCCACAGATGATGGGCTATGAGCTGATTCATATTGATTGCAATGCTGCTGACACCTGCTCAAAGCTCCCTCTTCTGTTTCCATAGTAACCAAGAGAACTGAATACTTGTCCACATACTTTAGGAACCTCATTAAATCAGGCAGCAGGACAGCAGCTGTGTTCTCAATGTGTTACACTGACAGCCGTGGACTAATTTTATGATGCTCAGGTGATTTTTGGCCCTCTCCAGGCCTAAGACATGGAGATAGTGGGACAGATGGCAGAATAAATAAATATTGCCAAAACGTTCAATGCACCCACATCTTCTGAAAGGTGCAACTGACCACAGTAAATTTTATCAACTCCGGTAATTTTTTAAAAAAGCATAAACAAAATACTTTTGACTGAAAGTACTCTCTTTTTTTTAATTAATTTGAAATAGGTTTGCAAGTTAAATGAATTGAACATAAGGATCATATCAAAAAAAAGTTACATAAGTACAGTGTGTAGAAAACTATTTCTCTTGCCGCATCCTGGTTAAAATACCATGGCCCAAATTCAGCAAAGCTGGCACCAGCTGTAGTAGTTCCGCCTTCAACTTCCATTAATTTCCAGCAGAGGGCAGCAACTTTTATTCCTAATGGGGGAGTGTCCACAGTAGCAGCACACCTTTTTGTTTTTTGGCCCAGCACCACTCTTTGGGTGTTTGTGCTGGTTCCCAATGGACCCCTCCCTTCACAAGTCAAATTGCAGCTGCTTTGGGCAGCTATGTTCTAGCTCTCCGCTGCAGTTTCCTGCACCAAGGCCACCCATCAACTGTGTGAACAAAGGTATAAAACAGGATACCATGTGCATAATCCAGAGGTAAATTTAGTCTAATTCCTCTTTAAAATACCTTGCAGTAATTAGAAAGTTTTTATATTCTACATTATAATGATTTCATATTAGTCCTTTTAGCATTCACTTATTATCTTTAACTGACTCATCAGGTGAGAAAGCAGTAAGATCAGAATTGTAATCAGAAATGTATGGAGCCTGGACTTACGCCCCCACATAATTCTGATTTTCTTTTGCATAAATTAAATGGAAAAGTGGTGGCATGTGGTTCTCCCTTTTTAATATAATCCAAATTTATATTAATCACCAATGTATTATTCACTCTGCATTGGGATAGAATAGTCACCCAATATGTGTGCATGGTTATGTTGAATTAAAGGGCCAAAGAATTCAAGGAAAAAAACCAAAACTGTATAGAATAAATTCACAAACCACCCTTAATTTCTCAAATCAGAGGTACTAAAGTGAGAACTGAATAGCAACAATTCTAGGACATTAATTTTGCCAATGAAGCACTTATTAACCTTGCTAATACTTTCAGAACAATTCATCCATGTAAAATAGTGATTTCTGCTACATAATACTAGTTACAGTACTTTCTTTGCCTTGTCCAGGTTTACTACTTTGCAGCCAGATTTCTAGAATGTATTTGGAATCCAAGGATTAATCTCTTTCTATGTAGCTTGTGATCAGTTGCAAAGATAGTGTGAACAGCTAGTTTTGTTCCATCCACTGGAAAGAAATGTGGTGCAAATATGCTTTGTGATTATACGAGCAAAGTGACTGAAGGGAAGCCAAATTTAGTGGCCAAATCAGGAGTAAGGCAACTTGGCACTTGAGTAAATGAATAAAGTGAACAGAATCTCTAGCCTTAAATCTAAAAATTCTATCTGAGGGAATTGAAAGAGTTGCTTAATGGCCCTTTCTGTGAATCCTGCACAGGGGAGAGAGAATATCACTACATATGCATATACTTTACTTTGTGATCAGAAACTGGAAGTAACTGTGCAGACCAGGTTTACTTGCCTGCACAGCCCTCAAGAGCTCAAGAAAAGCTATTGGGACGTGTCACTAATATAGATGCTGTAGAGTACTGTTGATAAACAATCTCTCTCAGACCAAACTTTGCTTTTTTGAGTCGAGCAAAATGTATCTGACTCATGCGTGTCAGCTCCATTCTACAAGTAATTTGTAGTAATGTCAGTGCTGACTATGAGCAAACACTTGGGGAAACAACTTCAATATGGCAGGATCCAGCTCTGAATCACCAGTGAAGTGTTCAATCGCTGGGCACCAGGAGACCCTGATAAACAATTAAAATAACTCAAGTCTATAACAACTTTACTTACAATAGCCTAACATTAGTAACTGACACTATTCACACTAGTAACATAATCTGTCCATTCTACAAGTGATTTGCAGTACTGTTTAGGAAATGAGAGCAATTTCAATTATTCATTTTCTGGATTTCCTGGATGGTTGTTTGCTTTACATATAAATATTTCTATTGTCTAATTAAAATGGATTGATGGCTTTCAAAAAAAAACATGTATTAATTTCAAATAACTCTAAGGCCATGTTTACACGTGCAGCAGCGCAGCTGTGCCATTGCAGAACGTCTGGTGAAGACGCTCTGTGCTGACAGGAGAGAACTCTCCCGTCGACGTGAGAAAACCATCCCCGCGAGTGGCATAAGCTGTGTTGGCGGGAGAAGCTCTCCCGCCAGCATAGCGCTGTGCACACTAGCACGTGTCTGAGCGTAACTTCTGTTGCTCAGGAGGGTGGAATATTCACACCCCTGAGCGACACAAGTTTTGCTTGCTATAAGCAGTAGCGTAGACATAACCTTATTAAAATGAATTAAGCAAGTAACTGTTTTACTTTATAGGGGTAATTTTAAATCGGCTTTTAAAACTGAGGAGCGGAATATGGATCAGCTGATACTCCTGTGTTTCATAGTGTACAGTACATGCTTTAAAAATAAAATAATAAAAAAGCTAACAATTCTCCTCCCTTACTCCACCCCCTTGCCCTGATTCAGCACACATGCAAGTACATAGAATCATAGAACTATAGGGTCAGAAGGGACCGCAAGGGTCCTCTAGCCTAATCTTAACCAAGATGCAGGATTTGTTGTGTCTAACACATCCAAGACAGACGGCTATCCAACCTCTTTTTTGAAACAATTCCACAACTTCCCTATGTAGTCTCTCCCATCGCCCCATTCTTAACTTTATGCAAGTGCCTTGATCTCATTAACTTTCATCTCATTGATTTAAGCATGTGCTTAAGAGCTTTGCTGAATTGGGCCCTAAATAAGGAGTAACTCTATTGAACTCTGGAGTTGCACTGGGGTAGGAAAAATAATCAGACCCAGGGTTCTTAATTTCTCTTTCCAACTCCAATATTTTTTTGTTTTAACTTTATTAAACATTTTACTTGATTGCATTGAGGGCTAACAACATGGGCCCATTTCTGCTCCCACTGAGGTCTCAAGTAGATCTGGATTCACACCAGTGTGACTGAGAGCAGAATTTGGCCTAAGTCTTTATTCAGGTTAAAGTTTTGTGGAAGTTGCTTGGCGTTTTGACTGAGTCGTGCAAACTAAATGTGGAGATATGTTAAACTTTCACAGAGTTCTTGGTCTTCCAGTTCTCTGAAAGGGCCAGGATATGTTGTAGAAGAAACTTAAAGTATTAGACTTCTGGGACAAAGGGTCATTCTCTAGTTCTCAGTTTAAACACATACAGTCAGTTGTCTTTCTGCTGATGCAACACACAGAAACCTGTGGCCTAGATAACCCACTCACATGGAATTACTAGTAGGTGGGAGTTGGGGCAGGGGAATCTCTGGAGTCTTCCACAAATTATGTATTGTTTTGGACAGCTGTCCCACCACACACATCCCTGTGAGATTAGGATTTGGCCAACACCCTCTGAGTGGAGGTTAGTGAGCCCAATGACTGGCATAGAGGATCTTAAGGGCTTGTCTACACCTACAGCTATCGGAGTTCCTTCCCCACTCTGAACTCTAGGGAACAGATGTGGGGACCCGCATGAAAGACCCCCGAAACTTATTCTTACCAGCTTAGGTTAAAAACTTCCCCAAGGTACGAACTTTGCCTTGTCCTTGAACAGTATGCTGCCACCACCAAGCGTTTTAAACAAAGAACAGGCAAAGAGACCACTTGTAGACATCTTCCCCCCCCATCCCCCTCAAAGCCCTACACACACACCCCTTTCCTGGGGAGGCTTGAGAATAATATCCTAACAAATTGGTTACAAAATCATCAAAGACCCAAACCACTGGATCTTGGAACAATGGAAAAATCAGTCAGGTTCTTAAAAGAAGGATTTTTTTTTTTTTTTTTTTTAAAAAAGGAAAGGTAAAAATCAAAATCTGTAAAATCAGGATGGAAAATACAACCACGTAAACAAAGAGCACTAACAAAAGCCTTCCCCCCCACCCCCCCAAGATTTGAAAGTATCTTGTCCCCATATTGGTCTTTTGGGTCAGGTGTCAGCCAGGTTAGCTGAGCTTCTTAACCCTTTACAGGTAACAGGACGTTGCCTCTGACCAGGAGGGATTTTATAGCACTGTATACAGAAACGTGGTTACCCTTCCCTTTATATTTATGACAACAGCGCTGCAGCAGCATCCCTGTAGTGCTTAGTGAATATGCTACCTTTGTCAATGGAAGAGCTTCTCTTATTGGCGTAGGTAATCCACTTCCCCAAGACATAGTACTGTTTACAGTGGGGTTTGGTCACACCCCTGAGCAACCTAGTTAGACTGACATAATTTGATAGTGTTCACCCAGCCTAACAATTTCCCTCGTTGTCTGCTAGTGTGGCCCCATTGGGGTGTGCTGTCAAACTTTCCCATGAGATAAAGCCCCCTTAAAAGTGGGGGTTTCTCAGCACCTAGCAGGGTGCTGTGGGTTAAAGGCACCATCAGGAATTTAGCTTTTTACAGGGCTTGTGTAACAAGGAAGATGATGCATGTTCATAGAATCATAGAATATCAGGGTTGGAAGGGACCTCAGGAGGTCATCTAGTCCAACCCCCTGTTCAAAGCAGGACCGATCCCCAATTAAATCATCCCAGCCAGGGGTTTGTCAAGCCTGACCTTAAAAACTTCTAAGGAAGGAGATTCCACCACCTCCCTAGGTGACGCATTCCAGTATTTCACCACCCTCCTAGTGAAAATTTTTTTCCTAATATCCAACCTAAATCTCCCCCACTGCAACTTGAGACCATTACTCCTTGTCCTGTCATCTGCTACCACTGAGAATAGTCTAGATCCATCCTCTTTGGAACCACCTTTCAGGTCGTTGAAAGCAGCTATCAAATCTCCCCTCATTCTTCTCTTCTGTAGACTAAACAATCCCAGTTCCCTCAGCCTCTCCTCGTAGGTCATGTGTTCCAGTCCCCTAATAATTTTTGTTGCCCTCCGCTGGACTCTCTCCAATTTTTCCACATCCTTCTTGTAGTGTGGGGCCCAAAACTGGACACAGTACTCCAGATGAGGCCTCACCAATGTCGAATAGAGGGGGACGATCACGTCCCTCGATCTGCTGGCAATGCCCCTACTTATACATCCCAAAATGCCATTGGCCTTCTTGGCTACAAGGGCACACTGTTGACTCATATCCAGCTTCTCGTCCACTGTAACCCCTAGGTCCTTTTCTGCAGAACTGCTGCCTACCCATTCGGTCCCTAGTCTGTAGCAGTGCATTGGATTCTTCCGTCCTAAGTGCAGGACTCTGCACTTGTCCTTGTTGAACCTCATCAGATTTCTTTTGGCCCAATCCTCCAATTTGTCTCCTCTGTATCCTATCCCTACCCTCCAGCGTATCTATCACTCCTCCCAGTTTAGTGTTGTCTGCAAACTTGCTGAGGGTTCAATCCACACCATCCTCCAGATCATTAATGAAGATATTGAACAAAACCGGCCCGAGCACCGACCCTTGGGGCACTCCGCTTGATACTGGCTGCCAACTAGACATGGAGCCATTGATCACTACCCGTTGAGCCCAACAATCTAGCCAATTTTCTACCCACCTTATAGTGCATTCATCCAGCCCATACTTTAACTTGCTGACAAGAATACTGTGGGAGACAGTGTCAAAAGCTTTGCTAAAGTCAAGGAACACCACATCCACTGCTTTCTCTTCATCCACAGAGCCAGTTATCTCATCATAGAAGGCAATTAGATTAGTCAGGCATGACTTGCCCTTGGTGAATTTATGCTGACTGTTCCTGATCACTTTCCTCTCCTCTAAGTGCTTCAGAATTGATTCCTTGAGGACCTGCTCCATGATTTTTCCAGGGACTGAGGTGAGGCTGACTGGCCTGTAGTTCCTAGGGTCCTCCTTCTTCCCTTTTTAAAAGATGGGCACTACATTAGCCTTTTTCCAGTCTTCCGGGACTTCCCCGGATCGCCATGAGTTTTCAAAGATAATGGACAATGTTCTCCCTCTGCCCCAAGGGCACACCCTACCCAGCTGCAGATTGTAAATTCCATGTGATATGGGTGTCTTCCACATGGGAATAGGCTAATCCTGTGACACCCTCTCTGAGTTTAGTATTGTACATCAGTCAGGTTAGTAACATTCGTTGGAGTTATACATATAAATACTCATGCATCAGGATGATGATTTATTATTTAGTAGGTGTAACTAAACAAACTAATTTTCAAGCACTAGCATAATTTAAAATAATAAAAATCACTTTAAAATGTTCATTTTAAAAACAAAGTTCAGCATGGCCTAATGTAAGGGTTCTCAAACTGGGGGTCGGGACGCCCCGGGAGTTGCAAGGTTATTACCTGGGGGGTTGTGAGCTGTCAGCTTCCATGCCAAACCCCGCTTTGCCTCCAGCATTTATAATGGTGTTAAATATATTAAAATGTGTTTTTAATTTATAAGGGGGATCACACTTAGAGGCTTCCTATGTGAAAGGGGTCTCCAGTACAAAAGTTTGAGAACCACTGGCCTAATGTATTATGAGTTGATGGTTTGGGAACTTTTGTTCATGCAGCTAATCCTGACAATGGTGGGGAGGGGAGGTAATTAACAAAGACAACTGAACTTTCATTTGTGTTAATAAAGGCTGCGAGTTAAAGTGTTTTGTGCAAACAACTGCTATTTATGTTTCCAAACAGCATTTTCTTCTATTGTCACATCTTCTAAAGATGCTTTATTGTTTGGGATTCTACTTGACATCATGTGTAATCGATTTCTTGGAAATAGAGTTTAACCATTAAAGATGAGGAAGTGTGTCATTACTTTCTGCAGTTAAATGCCTGAAGGTGAAGCTGAGTGAATTTAATGCATCAAGAAGGGTAATTATCAGATAATCTTGATTACCAAGATTTTTCTTGCTCCAACAGAAAATGGTTAGCAGCATAATCTGTGTACATAAAAACTATTCTTTTCTAACGCCTTCATTTTTATCACGAGTATATGGTGATTTTGCTGTCTTTTTTTCCTTTCAGTGTTTTGGCTGCATTTCTCATCTGTTTTGCAGCCTGATTCATCCCCATAAATTGTACTTATTTCCTTAGTTTTTTTTTTCTCTCAGCAATAATTATATGGTCAAATGGATTGCTCTGCATTAGGGACTAAAAGAAAAAAAATTGGCAAAAATTCTAGCAGCAGATTTTAATTTATTTTTTTTAAAGTTGAGCTGTAAGTTTGTCACAGCTTTTGCAAATCTTCTTTCTCAGCAGTCATGCGTCAGAGGTTTAGAACTGCTAATGAATTATTTTGATTACAGTTGCACAGGGAAGATCTCTGGGGACCTGAGGTGAGAAGCTTCGCTCCTGTCCATTCCCTGTAGACCAAATCCAGGCTCACTGAAGTTTGATGGGAATTTTGCCACTGAAGTCAACTGGGCTAGGATTTGGTGTGAACAACAGGGAATGTTTTGGTTAAAAATCAGAATCATGCTAATCTGAGCTTGCACCAGAGCTTGACTCCTCAGACTTTATAAATGTAAAAATTCTGGTTCCCTGCACAAAACCTAAATTAAAGGGCTTGTATGCGGGGAACAGAAGGCAGGATGTGGGGCACATGCACAGAAAATAAGGTTTAAAATAGAAAACAAGCCACCTTTTCTGGTGTATTTACATTTTCAACAGTGCAGACATCTTTCCCTGCCCAAGATTTTTGCTTTTGACTGATAGATCCTGATTTGGTTTCCCCTGATATCACGTTTGTGGGAATGCTCTATAGAATTTAATTAGGATGACACCAATAAGGCTGTATACATATTAGTCTCTCATTCACCATTTAAGATCCTTTCTATATGACTTTTGGACCATCCTACAGAACTCTATAGTAGAGTGACATAATTCTCTTTTAAATTCTACAGGATTTTTTCCACAAGGACTGACTACTCAGGGTATGTCTACACTTACCATTTAAAGTGCAAAAATTCCCCTTTTTGCACTAAAACCGCAGGAGCTTCTACACTCGTTAATGACTTTTTGCGATGAAACTCAGAAGTTTCACTGCAAAAAGAAAACCATCTTCATAAGAGGTGTACAGCTCTTACCGCTGTTCTTTTTGCTCTGCTGTGAAAGTGAAGACACGTTCTAGCAATGTAAACACCCTTTGGCGTCCAGAAGATATCCCACAGTTCCAAAAATGACCACTCTGGCCAGCATCTCTGCTGCTCTGATGCATGGACGTCCGCCCCTCCCTCTGTAAGCCCGGACTGGGATTTCCCTACACACTCCCATGGGGGTGTTTACCCCCCTAATTTCCCCAACCCCCCCCCAGTTTTGTGAACTAGTTACATGCAGTGTTGCCAATTTAGTGATTTTTTTTTTTTTTTGGAAATTTGAATTGAAATTGAAACATTAATACACACTTTAAAAGCATATATAGTGTATGATAAAATACGTGTATCTGAAAAAGTATAATAGATTTGAGAAGTATGAACATAGACTAGCTTCCTTATACAGCTGTTGTTTTTATGACCATGTCAGTGCATTCATTTCAGTGATATTGGCCAACCTAATAATTTCAAATTATGATTTGTAAGCAAAGTCTAAATGAGCTCTCCCTGACAGCTAGTGATGGGCTGGGGGGAAAGGCTTCAGGACCAGATTGTATTTACATTCACACCTAATCTACCTAGGTGTCCAGCAGACAGAGCTGTGTTACCCAAGTGATAGATTTTGGCTAGGGTTGGGTTACAAATCACTGAACGCAGGTGGAGGGTGGGAGGGGAGAGGTATAATGAAATGTTGTTGTTCTTATTGTATGAGTAAAGGGCAGTAGAATTGTACTTAGCCTGTGCTGATTGAGGGCCTTGAGAGAGAGTGAGAGAGAGAGAGGGTGGGGACAGGTGTTTTGCTTGATGGTCTGCCTGAGTCACAAGTACTATTAGACCTGCTCCTCTCCACTGTTTAAAGACAGAGCTGATTAGGCTCCATAGATCACCTTTGTTTTGTTAAGTGATCACTACAGCTGAAATCACTGATGATCAGGTCTAAGTGCTTAGACCTACTGTGGGACAGTGTTTCTGTGGAAGAGACAGCCCAGTCTACACTAGCAGTGAGGTTCCCGCACTGAGAGCTCAGCTAAAATCACTGAGAGCTTGGTGGAACCTCAAGAGACCAACTCGCAGAGGTCACAGTGGCAGGTGGCAGCAGAAGGTGACGGCGCAGGACCATTGTCAACAGAGCGATGGAGTGAACGGTGGCACAACGAACAACAGTGGCCAGAACAAACAGTGAGCAGCTGGAGGAACAAGCAAGATGCCTTCTTGCCTCCCACCTGGGAGATGAACTCATGTGAAAGCACCTCTGAACTCTGAGTCTCCACTGACCAAGGACGACACTGGTGAGTGTTAATGAGGCTGTTAAGAATGTTGGAGACACAACACAGTTCATGTGAACAAACATGGCCGTGGCATCATACTTTCTATTTAAGCAAGAGATACCACACACTACAAACTGGGAGGCCAGTGTTAAGTGCATTGTCACTTGTTCATCCTGAAGTTGAACACTGGTTCCTAACAAGACCAGGAAATGCTCACTATCTTTCTGCAAGAAACTCAACTGACTGGCTAGACACACGTGGTGCAACAGTGAAAGACTCAACAGCTGAAAAAGTGAAGAACTCTCTCACCACATTCAAAAAATTTGCATACATGGCTGATGAATGCACCAATGCAAATGGTCATCAAGTATTAAGTCATTGTGTACGTTATCCTGATGTCAGTGGTAGGCCAGTAGATGCATTTCTAGATGTTCAAGTTATAGAAGACAGATTGGCTGCATCTGTGACAACCCACATCTTAGAAGAGTTAAACACTTGTCAGTGGGACCCCAAACAGATGGCTGCGTGTGCATTTGATGGAGCTGCAAACTTCTCTGGAAGACCTGGTGGAGCACAAGCTTTGCTCAGGGAAAAGTGTAATCCTAGTCTCTCCTATACAAACTGCAGAGGCCATCTACTCCAACTAGTGCTTGTACGAGCTGCAGACTCTTCAAAAGACATTTAAAAAGCTATAAATTTAATGTCTTCTTTATATTCTTTTTTTCAGCAAGAGTCCAAAAAAACTGAATATCTTGGAAAATATAGAAGATACATCGGGACTGAAATTCAAATTAGTTCAACCTGGGAAAACCCTCTGGCTTTCTCAGGAGCAATCCTTGGCTGTTGTCTTAAAATTACTCTAGCTATTATTACTGGCTTTGGAAAGTATCTACCAAGATGGGATGGGTCTAAGTAGTGAGGCTGGTGGATTACTTTTGCTACTACATTCAGAGAAGACTATTGCCGTTCTCTCTCTTGTAAGTCTACTGTTGAAACCCCTTGGGTCATTAAACAATGCCATCCAGGCATCTGCTACAACGGTAGTAGATCTTTGTCCGGCAAAAGAAGCTACATTTGGATCAATCAGAGAGCTATCCATTGGGGAAGAAGCAAAGACTTCAGTCCAGAAGTTGACTAATGAAGGCATTTATATTGAATCCTTAAGTGAAGAGGACAAGAAGTGTTTAAGACAACTGAAAAAGTACACAGACTTGATTCTTAAAAATCTACAACAGCGACTTCTAGATTCTACTCAACCTCTACGTAGCTTTTACAGATCCCTGTCTTATAAAACACCAACAGCTCAGTGGAGTGAGGCACTACCAGCAATGGGGCTGCCATGTGCTCAGGACGGAATAGAGAATTTGAACACAGAGTGGAATATCATACGATGAATGAATGAAGATTTGACTTCAACTTCTTTTTTTATCCTCACTGGTGGCTCGACCCGATCTTTATGGTATGTTTCCTGGGCTGAAAGAAGTAGGAATTCATCTCTTGCTACTCCCAGCACAAGAGCTAGAGCTGAGCATTCTTTTTCATCATTGAATAGAATTTTGTGTTTTGAAAGAAGTCACCTTCTGCCTGATCATGTGAATGAACTAATGAGCATATCAACTGAAGGAATGGACGTACCGGACATACAAGAAGCCACCAAAGATGAATGCATTGCATTTAAGAAGTTCATTAACAGAGTTGTGCAAAATTATAACAAGAAACCAAGAAGGATGTAGACTTAGTGCTTCATAGAAGGCTTGAGTAGCCAACTTTAAATTTGTGTGATGATTTTAAAATCTAGTAAAATGGTCATGAAACATTTTTCAGTTTTTACTATGGTGCCATACAGCCCACCTTCACCCTCACGGTCTCACCCCTCATCAGCCCTGACCCACCCCCCACCCCCAAATTTCAATTACTGGGGAAAACATTGAGCCCTGGGAAGTTTGAAGCTCTCTTTCCCTTTGTTCGTAGATGTGGTGGGGAAAGCAGCCAGACAGCAGGAGGTTTAAAAGAAAATGCCGCAGAAGAAACCAGGAAGTAATGGGGCTCCTGAGACATGAAGCAGAGCAGCACGGGGCACTGAGCAGGGACCCAGAATGCCTTCCGCTCACCCCTTGACATCCCCCCCCTCCCCAAGATCTGTTGAGAGAGCTGCACTGTGAGATAGCTGCCCTACAGCACTGCTCTCATCTGTGTTGGAAGACCTGGGAGTGTGAACACTCTCTGATGCCTGAGGAATTGAGTGAGTACACAAACCAGCACTTTACTTTCACCGGTTCCTTATCACCGGTGAAACTTACAGTGCAAAAACTCTGTAAGTGTAGACATACCCTCAGCTGAAACAGGTGGGGGTATTCTCCATGAGGGACTTTGGCTTTTGGAATTCTCTTTGTCCTTTGTACTTTCTTCCCTCCTTTTGGTCTGCCAGATCCCAGATTTGTTTTGCTTTGGGACATGCAGGAATGCTCTCCTGTCCTCCCAGGTATTCTAGAAGGGGCATGTGTGTGTGATAAATGATTGGGTGAAGAGGGAGGTGATGAAATGGGACTCGTCCTGGAGTGGGGAACTTTTTGTAGGAGTTTAGCATTTTTAATATCATGTTAGATACTGTGCCGGCTTCTCTGCTAGTATATATTGACCTAACTCCATTGACTTTAGTGGAGCTTTGCCAGTTTATCTGAAGATCTAGCCCACTGAGTTTTTAATTGATGTGCTTTGCCTAGAGAGTTTTGAAAGAAAATAAACAACTAGACAACAGTATCTGTCATGAATCAAGGCCAAAATAAGCTGATGATTGTTGTATAGTTTTGCTGAAGATAGCTGTTTTCTAGTTTTAAGTGCTTTTATTATTTTATAAAATAGAAAATGGGGAGAAGTATACGATGGGGGGGGATATCGTGTGTGAGAGGCACAGAGAAACAAGGACTGATCTGTGCATATCTTTCATAAATGTATATATTTTAAGTTGCTAAATACAGATATAAAATACCAGTAGTCAGTTATGTTGTTGTACTTATTTATGTAATGCCAACGGTGGCTTTTGCAGATAGGAAGAAGACAAGGTGCTTCCTCTGAAGAGCTGATAAATACTTACTCACTGGAGTCCAACTGTGTGTGTGTTTTTAAAAGACTGTCTTATGATATATGGCAACATCATGGGTCTCAATTTTATGTGTCACGAGGATGGAATGGATCCAGTTTTGTAAAATAATGTTTCTGAATATGAGACTAGGGAAGTGTAAAGAGTTCAAATGACTGTATTGAAATGTGCTAGACAAGCATGGACTTTTGGGACAATACTTGTTAAATGGAACCCACAACTCAGTTTATGCAAAAGAAGCTACGCCCACAGGAGAAGGCCATTGACTGGTGATTACCTCTTCTCAGAAACTAGAGATCAAAGGCCCGAGCTGTATAAAGAAATAGCTGATCTGCCCAGCCTTGATTCTGGTTCCTGATCTAAAGACTGATGTGAACCTGTAACCAGGGGAAAACCCAGTTTTGGCATTTGAGAGACTGACACTTATCAGAATCCTATGCAGGAGTTGCGGATGACCTCTGGAAAGCGTGTGTGTGTGTGTGTGTGTGTGTGTGTGTGTGTAGGGTCTCTTATATAGGTTTTTATATGCTTTTTCTATAATGGTTTTACCTTAACATTAAATGTACTTGCTTAGAAGGATCTGTGTGGTAACTTGCAATGGCTGGCAGAACACTTTGAAGAGAATGCAAAGCACAGTTGCTGGCAATTTAGGCAAACAGGCTTGCTAGGGATATCCCAGTATAGATCAGGGACCTATGCAGACTTAAACCCCTGGTCAGAAAGGGAGAGAGATGTACATCCCCACCCAGGAGCAGTGAACTGGGAACCTTTAAGCGAGTGCCCTTGAGGGACCACAGAGGGGAAAATATAGGTGTAGTTACACTGAAACTTTGACAGTGTTCATAGTCGGCATGGTGGAAAATAATTTCATAGACAATTATAATCTTTCTATGCCACTTTAAAAAAAAACAACAACATTCAAATAGAATTTAATAGAGAATATACCTGCTGTAGGTTGGTTGGAAAAAAACCTATGGAAAGGCCCTCATGCACTCTACAATTCAATTTTTTTTAGAGTAATTTCCATAGAGCCATATTACATTTCTATAGATTTTATCTCTATTCAGTTCCCTGGGATTTTTCCATCATGGTACATCTGTCTGGTATAATATTCTGTCTGTTTCCTTTATAGTCACTAAAGATCATGAACTAAATGATCACTGAATATATGTAAATGTTCGAGAGTATATGGTCTGCTGCTGATTTAGATTTCTAACTTCTTCTTATTAACAATGTATATTATTTATGAGAGATTATCTATTCACATCCAATTTCCAAGATGAAGACCAAACTGGAATTAGCTGCTGAAGCATGAAAATTTTAAAATATCACAGTAGCTTTGCAGGATTCAAAAAACAAAATAATTTCCACCCCTAGGAAACAGTTTCAAAATTTCCTGTGGAACTGCCTTTCTCTAAATTCAGGCTTATTCAATGATGGAAGGGCAAAACCCAGTGTTTGCCCAATAATTGAAGACAAAAATGTTAAAGAAGAAACATTTTCCAGACTCTGAAAGTTTTCCAAACAATGGAAAAAATTTAAAAATTAATTACAAAAACTATATTTAACAAATTTATATTTGGCAGTCCTCTTAGCCTTTTAAGCAAAGTAATGCAAAGCAGCTTTCTAGAGGACCCTGGCAGAACATATTGTAGCTTTCAAGCTTTCCACTGACTACTGAAGAATGAAATGTTTGACAGAGAAGCTGATGTGGTGTTTGGCAACATTGCTTAACTGATATTGTAAAAGGAAAGATGATGCTCCTTTGAATAGCTGCAATAGTAACTAAAAATAGGTCCTTGTCTAAAAGTCTGCACCTTTGCCTCCCAGAACAAGCTAATCACAAGTACACAGTCCGGCACCCATACATCTAAGGCTGAAAAAGTGAGAGCTTTCTTTCAGGTTTAACTGATACTGATAGTATGAAACTGTTCACTAGTTAGTCCTCATTCCTGCTGCAGAAAGAAAATATATTTTAATAGAATCAGAAAAAAACCCCCAAAGATGTTCTGTCACTGGTCTTCTCTGTATCTTGGATGGTCATATAATCTAACTGTGAGGTAAGTAAATAATACGATATTGATTTTACAAGTGGCATTTCACACAGCTGCCATCCCCACTACAACATGCACTTTTGGATACTAACACGAGGTCAGAATGTTCAGTAACATATGCCTGGCAATGCAGTAGATCAGAATATATATGTATATCAATTTTAAAAATTACATTATATCTCTAATTGGAGTCAATGGGAATTGCACATGCTTAGCACCTCTCAGATCAGGCCTCTAACTTTTAGCAAATAGCTGAATATGTGAGGCCCTGTTCTAATGTCTTGAACTGACACGCACACATCTTTTGACCCAATATTTATTCCTTCTACTTCGGGGGAGAGCCTCCTCTTCAGGGAACCATAAGAACTGCTAGACTGGATCAGAGCAGAGGTCCTCTAGTCCAGCATCCTGTTACTGACAGTGGCCAGTACTAGATAGGAAATGTATAAGAAATACCATAAGGGACAATAAACTCCATTTGTTAGTGGTTAGTGTTGTGCAGTGATTTATAGCTCTTAAAACAACATTAATTGGAAATACTCCATGGAGGACGTCTCCTGGAATCTTCCTTGCTTTCCTTAGCTTCCTCTGTGGGTTCTGCCCTGGAAATGGCTGATATGGCCCTGATTTCAATCAATTTAAGGAAAAGCTTTCATCCCATTAACCACATGAACATCTGTGTTACCACCTGCTCAGCAATGGAGTCCCCAATTGTCAAAATTTGTGATATGAAAGAATTTTGCAGAAAATGTCTGGTCAGCATAAAAGTTGATCACCCCAGGATTTCAGCATCTTACAATGCTTATGAGCATTGTGGTACGTATCCCAGTTTTGTATAAATATAACTTGTGGAAAAATAATTTAATTTGATGAGTGTGACTAAAAAGTAGTTATTGCACATAGTCATTATCAGTATTAACCTCCTCTGCGTCCAGTCATCTGAGTTTTATTCCCATTCTGCCTGTACTCATATTACACACAATTAATAAATCCTCTTTAGAGGCTCTATTTTTTTTCCTAATATGTAATTTTGGCTGAATGACATTCAGGGATTTAAAAACAAGGATATCATTGCAGTAACTGAAATTATTTCTTCATTATAATTTGTATGCAAAGCCTTTATTTCAAACCTCTCCTTTTATTTAGTAACGTACATCATGTAACTGTGGCAGGGTTATGATCATAATAGAATACTTAGTAGTGAAAAGCTAAGCCAGTCTTGTTCCTGTTGCACTCAGTGATCATTTGAATAAGGATAAACTCAAGATGAGTATGGACAACTGGACAATGGACTTGAACAGAAAAACAGATTACATTTATCTAATAAATTGTGAGTCACCAGCTCTAATTTGGAATATTGAGCACAGATGCCACCATCGTTACAGGAGCAGTCCCTCTGGCCTCGTCTAGAGTGAGGATTTTCAGGAGTTCTCCCAACTTTGCTGTAGCAGTGGTTCAAGTCCACCACCAATACTGGTAGTGGTTGGAAGCACTAATGTACACTGGCTGCTGGCATTTTTACCACTGTGTTGTCTAGACCCACTCAGGACAGGGTTAGATGAGATGGTGGTAAAAAAGCCTGAGCTCTGTCTACATTAGAGCTTTCAACATTGCTAGTGGTGCTGGAGTTGATCAGGGTTGGAACAATGATGGGAGAATCTCTTAAAATCCTTGGTGTAGACACTGTAAATGATTGACTGTGGGATTACTCACATGCAAGGGGAGTGAGATTTGGCATGTACTCCCTCAGTATTTTCAACCCTAAGGATTTAAAAATCACACGTTAGCACTCCCCCCTCCCCCCCCTCGGCAAAATCATGAAGTTAACTTAAAAGTAATAATTGTGGGATTGTTTTATTTGCTTTTCTGGTTTTTGAGCTGCTAGGAGTCTTGTCTTTCTCCACTGCAAAGAGGGCTAGAAACACAGCTTTTCTTGAAAGAAGAAAGGTTTCAACATTTCATAATTTTCACACCTTCACATGACTGCAGGAGTTTGGGCTTTAATAACACAAGACTTGTGATTAGATCATGAGTTGGCCAGACTGCTTCTCAACCTTTTTATAAGCCTGCCAAAAACAGTTCACTTACTGCTAGATATTAATTTGTATTTGGGGGGAGGGGAGCGGGGAAATAGCACAGAATTTTAATGTAGCACCTCATGTTGTTCTGTCCATTTCAGCCATGGACTTCACATGGCTACTATTCCAAATTACAATGGAGGAGAAAAACTTCTAGAGTTTAACTAGTGAGCATACATCAAATGCTGCAAATCTGTTTATTGTAGAGTCTTCACTCAACAGATTAATCCTGTTTGAATTCATGGGATTATTCACCTATGTAATTTTTAAAGATTGGGTCCTAAATTCTGAAAAATATCCAGAAAAGCGGTCCGTTCAGCTGTACATTTATTTGTTGAACAAATGTTTTAGAATTCAAACTTCCTTAAACAAGTGTAGTAAACTGAGAGCATGAGATATAATACACAAACCTTTATTTTTTTTAGCAACTTTGGATAGATTGTTTTTTCTATCTTTTTTTTATTTAATTTTTAAAAATCCCATATAGACAAATGCATGTTCCTGAACTGATGTCATAGCCCAGAGTGGGGCACCTAATGTACTGGCCACAGAGGAGATGACCTCTGTTCTTGTGAGTAGCAATTAAGGGCCTTCTTCTGAAATTGACAAGGGTGCCTATAAATTCTGGCTGCCCCTGGTCTTCACTCCAACTGATTAAAAACAAACAAGCAGTGTTTCTCGAGATTTTTGCATTGGAAAAATAGCAGCTGCCTGTTGTGACTGATGTAGCTATCTGAAATTAATTCCAATAAAGTTGCGACACACGGGAATGCTGGTAAGATCTTTATTTCCTGGCCTCTGGCATGGGGCAAAATTATACTAAGTTATATCCCATCACAACAGGGGTTCGTATTCACTAGCTCCAATGGCTACTGTTAAAATAATGTTGTGCCTTCATTTATACCTTGAACTCAATATTATACTCCATTACTAAGAGCCTGATCTTGCTCCCATTGTTGGCCAATGGCAAAATGCCCAATAACTCCAAAGGAAGCAGAAGTAGCTAACACAATATGCATACCATAACTAGGGACTGCATTGTAAGATGCTTCCATGCTACATATTTTTCAGTATTTTGTCTTTTTTACTGACCGCCAGCAGCTTGAATGGCCTGTGTCCTGCTACCACTTTGTCTCCTCTCTAGTTGCAAGGTAATTACTAGTGTCAGACAATGCTCTGGATATTAAGTTTATAATATTTTTTTTGAAAATTTGAGTTTGACCAAAGAAATTCCCCCTTCAATTAATCTTTTCAGTTATTTATCTGTAGAGTGGATAAAAATATTTCGATGATTCCAGTGTTTTACTGAAATCACAAAATATAGGTATATATATTTTTTTTAATTTAAAAATCAAGTAAAAGTTTGAAAAATTCCTGCCAAATGTTACTGTTTTTTCAATGAGCTCTACTATTTACACAAGTCTCCAACTCTGTCTACCCTTGAGCATTGCATTTGTGTTAACATCATGCTACATTGTTGTGATATCTGAGGCTGCATGTCTTCTTCCTCACCCATATCTTTTTAGGATACTCTTTTACTACTATAGAAATAAGCATAGGTGGTCATATTTTGTATTACCTTTTTGCTTCTTCGGACAGAAAATCATGCTGCTTCCTCTCCTATAATATTAATGTGTTCTGAACATGTGTATTAGTCAATTCTTCATTTGTAATGAAAGAGGTGCTAGGGCTCAAGCAATTTTTTTACATTCATGACTGATGCAGCAAGCCCAGAGGTGCTGGGGATATGAACTGCCAAGCCTCGAGGTGTCGGGGCTTAGCCCTGGGAAGAGCCCTGGCACAAATTAAGCTCTGATATTAGTATTGCCATTGGTTCATTATCACGAGATGCCAATATGTGTAACAGCAAAAAATGTAAAACCAGAAGAATCTGAAGCCAGCAGCAGCATATACGTAACAGAATCAGTTCATGCACTGTGAAACCGAATATTTCCTGCCTATAACTTTTTTTTATACAAGCATAAAAACTTGCCAGTTATCTTTAGCTAATTGCAATGTACCATCACCATTAGATGGCAGTAAAGCAGTATACCTTTCCTTTCACTGGTCTTCCCCTTGCACCAGGTGTGTTTTTATAGGTTGTTAAATAAGGCACAATGTGACATCTTGCCTGGAATACCTAATTCCTTAAAAGGGGAAGAGTATAGGGTGGTTTTTCCTCTCTTGCCCTCATCCGGGATTCTTAGTAGATATGTCCTGCAGTTCACATTTGGCTAAATTTGAGTATGTAACTGCGCATTTTAGAAGTTCTCACTGTGGCATACCACAAGCTAGCACACACTTCCTGCTGTGTAGAGCATTAGTCCATTTAAAAAGAAAAAGGATTAGTATGGGTAAGCACAAAAAATCTGAATACAGTAGACCACTTAGTTGGCTAACTGCCATCAACCATTTCAGCACTTGCATCTTCCTAGCTACTTGTACTATATTATTAGAGGAGAATAAATCATTTGACACAACTAGGTTTTAGAAAAATATGTGAAAACCGTTCAGGCACAAAATCAGTAGCAATGTATGAAATTTTCCATCTGAGTGCTTTCTACTAAGGGAAAATATTTCAGTGAGGTACAATATTTTTAATCTTGTTTTAGATTAAATAGTTTTAATGTATAAATCACTGCAGGGCATGATTGTTAAGTACAATGCAGTTTTATTTATTCTGCTTTTCAGCCTATGGTATTTCTCTGTGCAAAGCTAAGGAACAAGTTTTAGACAAACATATATATTTTAAATAGCCTCCCTACTGTACATTACAAAGCATGAGTACAAATATAAATAAAAGTGTGATGGGGCAGTCTGCCTCTTCAAGGCAGGCGTACCTAGTGATTAGTCCATCCCAGCATGTTTCAAGGCCCTTTAAAGGTTTCAGAGGTCCAATATAAGGACCTATGAGGGATATGGATAGAGAGCAAGTGGTCAGGGGAATGAATGGTGGTTGGGAGGAAACCCTGTTACTGTATTTTTAAGGGCCCAGCTTTAGGAGCCTTGCAGAGAGGGCTGGGCAGGGATCTCCTTTCACTAAGGTGATCATACATCCCATTTTGTCCAGGACAGTCCCTTTTTTAAGCCCTGTCGCGGCCATCCTGACTTTTTTGGCAAAAGCGGGCATTTATCCCACTTGCTCTTGCCAACAGTGGGGTGCGGAGGAAAGTGCGGGAGGTGAGCAGTGATGTCAGCCCCATGTGGGGGGGAGGCAGGGCTTGCGTGAGCAGCGACGCCAGCCCGAGCCTCGTGCAGGGAGGGGGGCTTGGGCGAGCGGCTTGGGCCAGGCCCATGGGGGGGAAGCGGGGAGGCCTTGGGCTAGCCCCACGTAGTGTCCCATTTTCTCTTTGGGAAATATGGTCACCCTGCCTCTCACCCAACCACTTGGGAATGAGATGGGGAATAGCATATGTGCTGCCAATTGCCATATACCAGGGCAGCACATAGGCGCCGACTCTGTGGGTGGTGTGGGGCTGGAGCACTCACAGGGGAAAAAATAGTGTGTGCTGAGCACCTACCGGCAGTCCCCCATCAGCTCTTCCTTTCCCCTGCCCCCCCCCCGTGCCTCCCGCCTACCGCGAACGGCTGTTTCGTGGCATGCAGGCAGGAGACTGGGAGGGAGGGGGGAGGAGTGAGGCTGCAGCACACTCAGGGGAGGGGGTGGAGCGGGGGTGGGAAGAGGCGGGGTGTGTTGGGGGAAGAGGTGGAGTGGGGGTGGGGCCTGGGTCAGAGCTGGGGGTCAAGCACCCCCTGGCACTTTGGAAAATCGGCACCTGTGACAGGGCAGACACCCATAGTAGAAGGTTGTCAAATCTGCTCAACCTGAGAAGTAAGTAGGGCCGGCTGAGGGAGAAGCTAGCTAAGGCCCCATAGCAGGCTAAAAGACACCATTTGGGAGGAGCTGGGGACACCTGGCTTGAGGAAGGAAGAACTAATTACCTAAATTACTCAACTCCAGCAGGAAGGCTGGGGATGCTGCTGACTATCTGAAGTACACCTAGCTCCAGGAGGAGAGCTGGGGGGTCCTTGCTTAAGGACAGAGGCAATAGCTGCCTGAGTTACCCACACTCCAGGGAAGCCATCTGAGGGCCAGTGTTCCATAAGAGGAGTTCAGTTCAGGAGGGGTGAAAGACATTTTGTTTGTGTTAACAAGGAAGTGTGTATTTTGGACTTCAAATATCCTGGAGGGCGACTGAACTTTTAAGTGATCTGGCTGGAGGGCTAGGCCACAGAAGACCAGACAGAGATAGCTAACAGGAGGCGGTGACCCAGGGGAAGGACTAGCAACACCACATCTATCCACAAGAGGGTGCCAGCTGGTGAGTTGCTTCTGGGCACAGGGGGCTTGCTCTGGAGTGGGACCCTATGACAACATGCAATGCTCAAACTATTTGACGCTCTTGCAAATGTTGCTCACAAAATGCACATCTGTGGCTTCCAAATACAAACTACAGCACTTGCACATGTCAATCTGCAGTATACACCTTAGGCCAGATGTTCCCTTCACTTACATTGGTGAAAATCTGTTGACTTCAATGTTGGATTTATACCAGTATAACTGAAAGCAGAATCTGCCCCCTGGATGAAAGTAAAATGAATAAATGGAAAAACCCATTGTGGGAAAATTTGCTAACAACTTAAGTCCAATCAAGTGAGGTGCTTGGTGCCCTATAAAGCTGAAAGGAAAGTGAGGCTGTATGGTACCTGCCTTAGCTTTATCTCACTGCCAACATAGCCTATAAGAAAATAGGAAGGAGTCTTCTCCCATAGATTATAATAACTAGTTCTGATAACACTTTTCATCTATCAGTCTCAAAGACCTTTACAAAGAAGGTCAGTGTCATTAGTCCCATTTTACAGATGGGGAAACTGAGGCACATGGGGATGAAGTGACTGGCCTGCTGGGTGACATTCGGCAAGTGGCAGAGCCAGAGCCTGGAATAGAACCCAGGTCACCTAAGTCCCAGTCCAGTGCCTGCAGAGCTGCTCTAGAGAATACTTCAACCCAATGGGTTAAGTAGAAAAACTAAGGAGGAACATTCCCTGGAGGCAGAGTATCCCAGTGTGCACCTTCCTCTGAAGTATCTGATACAGCCACTCACACAGGCTATTGGCCAAGATGGACTATGAATCTGGACATTCTCATGTGCCACGAAGGCAATGCACCATATAAGTTTAGATTGGACTTCTGACGGTGTCAGTTTAGAGAGACAAGGAGGGCGAGGTAATATCTTTTATTGGACCAACTTCTTTGGGGGAAAGAGATAAGTGATTGAGCTACACAGAGCTCTCCTTCAGGTCTGGGAAAGGTAGTCAGTGTCACATGATGGAACAGATTGTTTAGCATAAGTAGATCACGCCTATTGTGAGTGACCATTCAAAGTGAAGTGGACTATTAACACTTTTGCCGTTCATAGGACAAAAAAAGCGGGGTGAGTGGGTTACAGATTGTTGTAGTAAGCCATAAATCCAGTGTCTTCATTAAGACCATGGTTTTTAGTGTTTAGCAAAGTTGTGAATTTAAGCTCCTAAGCTTGTCTTTTGAAGGTGTGTAGGTTTCCTTTGAGGACAAGGACTGAGAGGTCAGATATGGAGTGATTGTTTTGTGAAAAGTATTTGCCCATGGGTTACATGGTATTTTTCTATGTGGGTTCATTCAAGAGCTTAGTGATTGTCTGGTTTCACCCACATACTTGTTATTGGGGCATTTAGTGCACTGGATGAGATACACCACATGATGTGATAGGCTCATGTAGGACCCAGGAATCTTGAAAGGTGTGCTATGGGGAGTATTGATCACTGTAGCAGTGGAGATATGTCTGCAGGTTTCTGTCAGTATGTCTGCTTGGTGGATATTGCCAGTATACATAAAGTTTATCAAAGAGCAAAATGAACAGATGTTCTAATAGAAAATCTGCTATTTAGACAAATTCTAACCTGGAACCTAAAACTGTCACCCCTCAGTAGTTTTTTACTGCTTATTTCCAGTCAGAATTTTTCACTTGATGTGTTGTTAAAACTATAGTTTTTGTCTGAAGCAAATGCATCATATGATGTAGTTCATTTAAGGCCCAATCCTGGAGAGGATGAGAGATCTTTGAGGTGCTTCAAACAGGAGTTTAGGATGCTCAGCAGTTTGCAGGACTTTGCCCTACATTGCATGATCTAAAAAAATACAGTACCGTACATGATGTACATGACCAACACAACCAAACGTTAAGCAGCACCACATGAATTCTCTTAATTATTAACTGTCATATTGAAATTAAATTGGGCATTAAATTAAGGTTAAAGAGAGATTAAATTGTGACCTGGGGTGCAGTAAAGGCACACTAAGCTTTCAAATATAAAGCCATTATTTAGAGAATAAAATTAAGGACCTGCATTGCCTATATTATAGTTTAGTGTTTGTTCTTTTTGTGGTCCATAAGGAAAAAGTAAAAGTCCATGCAGTCTGTATCTTCTCCCTTATTTTGGAGGATCCCAAGAACTGAATTTTGATCAGTTGTTTCTCAGTGTACTGTCTTTTACGATGGTTTGTGTCCTAGACATCAAATACACCATTTCAGTTAGCTACCAGAGCTAGCTGTTGTTATAATCTATGGGGGAAAACTCCTTCCCATTTTCTTGATGTTAGGTCTCTTGTTCTGTTCTCTTTCTTTGCTCCCCATGTTCTTAGCTCTGTCTTCCACATTCCACCCTGTATTTTTTTTGTTTCTCCTCTCTCAGGCTGAGATTTTCAAAGGTGCTTAAGTCAAGTAGGTTCCCAACTCATATTGAAAGCACTGGAAGGAGTTGAGTGCCTAACTCCCTTAGCCCCTTTTGGAAACCCTCTATCAGTCCTATATTAACACTTCCATGAAATGCTAGCCTCAGTATAGAATGCAGAATTTGGGCATGTTCTCCCATATGGCATGGCTGCCTTGAGCTGCATCACTGACCCAGTCTGGTTCTAAAGCTGGCATACTTTACTGGCATATTGGATCCCTGTGCAAGTGTGATCCTCGAGGGCTCTATAAGCTCTTATACAAATTCCCCTCAAATATTTAATATCAGTACAAGGGGACTGGCCCCACACGTAGCAGCAGGACTGGGAAATGCAAAGGTATGCTTGGTGCACTTCATCCATAGCTGCTTTGGCCCCCTTATATTCTCTGCTGCTCCTTGATGAGAATTGTACTTGTGTGAAATGCTTTAAAAATGTATTTAATTTTCATAACTCCCCTGTGAAATATGGCTGCCAAGTGACTTTGAAAAACAAACTTTATATTTGTGGATAATCTAAGCACTATACCCAGATGTACAGACACTCTTTCCCGACCTATGTATTAGCTAATGTTAAAAAAAATTATATTTAATAAAATTTTAAAATCTGATACTGTACCATTGCAGAGGGGCTCGGTAACTTACCCAAGGCAAAGAGTGAGTCACTGTCTGAGCTAGAAGTAGAACTTACAAATTCCTGGCTCTCAGTCCTCTAGACCATGCTACCTCTTTAATCAGTTCTACGTTTTACTCTATTAAGCACTTTCTTCCTTCTCCATTTCTTATTCATAAGGCTAATCTTTTACTGGATGTTTTAAAATTAATTCTTCAATTCTAAGGAAAGATGAACACATAATATAAGGCTGTGGTATTTTTCAGACTCTAAGCAAATATTAAATAAAAGCTTTATAGCTAAACAATTCAATCAAGGAGCAAATTCAGACTTCTCACAACAATTGAGTGGATTATCTCTGCAAACAAATCAAATTCATTTAATGTAGCAAAAGAAATGCCAAAACTAGGCTAACTTAAATAGTCCCAGACACAGAGTCATTGGTTAAGAAGAACTCTGTGAGGAGATCTGCATTCAGATAAGACGTCCATATAGAGGATGGTGGCAAACAAGAACTCCATATAAATGGGCATTAGCCACAGGTGGTATATTACTGTAAGTACAAGTCATTTAGGGAGACTGGATAACACATCAGTTGCAGATTTGGAAAATGTATGGGAGTTTGATAAGAAAAGTTAAGTATCCCTATATTTAGCAACACCTGAAAAGGTTCTATAAACCTGGAGACCAAAGCATTCCACTTTAAAACCATCCAGAGGATCTTCTGGGTTCCAAAGCTTAACAGAATGCTGGCTTTATCACTATGATATGGGAACGTTTGTTCAACTGCTGTGGGTTATTCCAGATTTAGGTTATTTGAGGCAAGTACTGAGCCAGATTCTGGGCTGATCTACACTTTGGCAACATTGGTTTATGCAAGATGGGAGTTAGAGCAGGACTGGCCCACTTGCTCCAGAATGAAAGTGATAGTGAATGAGTTTTCCTTTTTTCTTTGGCTACATTAATTGTTTTTTCACTGACTCTAAATGTGCCTTCTCCATCCTTCATCCAACTATTGTGCAGTGTGCTGCGTACATTACCTTGTTCATGTCTTGTATCTGTAGACTGTGCCAGAGGTTACATTTTTACTTTTCCCCTTAATATTGAATTGCAATCTGTTTTCATAGAGGTTTTCAAGGTTAAGTGCTCCCCTTTCCTCTTGCCATTTCTAGACTCATAAAGTTTCCCCCTGCTATGTCTTCACTGAGATGTTAAAAAAGGAGAAATGACTTAGGGCTCCCCATAATGTTTGGGAGAATCTGCTCATTTCACCTTAGTGGAATGGCATGTTATGAGGATTTTCTCCTGTTAATTGTATATCTCGTTTTTCCCCTTTCTTTGTTGAAACAGGGTAATGTGCAATACCTTTTGCGGCTCCTCCCTCAACCCCCCCACAGACCAAAGCTAGGAGGTAGTGCTGTTTAGCATGTAAATAAAGCACCGCTTTTCCCCAGTAAATAGATCTGTCTGGCATTATATGCCAGGAACTCTCATCTACACAACAATGAATTCAAGTCCTGCATAGTTTGTTTTCTTTCACCGTAGTAAAGGTGATCACTCCATAATTAGGTTTTTTCCCTCCCTCCCTCCTTCTTTAACTTCATCTTTCCTAGTTATACTTAGTACTCAGCATTTCACATCAATCAGGTCAAAATCCAAAGGTAGCCTGTTGACATCCATTTAGTATTACTGGTTCCTATCATCCAGCCCCACATAAAATACGCATGTTCTTGAGTTGACGAAGGACATTGTATTGCAGATACATTTGGAAAGAAATGCCTAGAATTCACTATTCTGGCCAGAGGAGTGGGGCACATGCTTTTTGCATTTTAATTTGAAATTCAGTGAATATTTTGAATGCCACAGCATGTCTATAATGTTATTTAAAGGATATTGTGCATTCAGGCATATAATGATTGACATTGGCTGTAACTTGATGCAATGTTGCCTGTTTTAATTCTTTTTGGTGCAGTGTTATCTTTGATCACTTCCTATTCACTGGAAAAAACCCACAATTGCAATCCCACATGATGTTTCAGTGAGAGGATGCCAAGTACTCTATGGTACGTAGCTATTCAAGGCACTTTGTCCACCCTCAGGCTGCTCATTAAAGTGATGGCAGTTTCTATTTTAATGAATAAAGAAGAGTGCAAATTCCCCACTTCATTCATGGACCTTGAATAGTAAAGAGGAATGTTTTGTTTTGTTTTTTTCCCCTATTCCCTACTTCTTTGTTTTCTTGGAAATTGTGTAAACTTCTTCATAACTATAGCCACCACTACGTATGCATGCAAAGAATGTCCCAGTTACATTTTTTTGAGTCTAGGGTAGGTGTTGTTTAGAAGTCCATTCAATCTCCCCAAATCTCATTAAAATACATAACACAATATATTACCTGGGGGGTGAGGGAGAGAGAATTCACTATTTTTCTTCTCTATTCCTCCCTCCCCAATGGACTGTATTGAGACAAAATGTCTTTCCCTACAAAAACAGCATTTTGCACTCAGTGACTTCCACTTAAAAGTCAGGATTTGCTCACTGTTTCCCAGCTGGGGTATTGGAGAAACTACAGAAAGAAACTGGAGTAGGAATGTACAGCACTTTAAAGTTAAGCACATGCTGAAGTGCTTTGGTGAATCTGGTCCTAAATGCCTACAGTCAATGTAAATGGAGGGTAGAATACAGGATCTCTCGCTCTCAGACCACTTCTCTGATTAGACTGCTATCCAAGGGAGAATGCAATGAACTCTATCTGTTGTACACAAAAGCTACCCGTAGGCCAGTCAGAGGGCAATGACATGAGAATTTCTCTTCTCTAATGGGCTGAGTTAGTAGAGGGAGATTGATTTAAAGACTGGATTTATTCCCAATCTTTGCTGGCAGCATTGAGAGTTGCCAGGAGGCTTGTTTGTCCAGTGGGTTAAGATGTGTATGTATTGCATGCTGTGCTCTTGTTCACACCTACTTCACTGTCTATGATGGCAGAAAAAATTTGTGGTAGGAAATGTTACCTAGATATCATGGTGATGGAGCTACTACTAGTCATTAATGAGTACAGCATGATGGGCCTTAGCTACTTTGGCTTAGGATTTTGATTAGGGGCTTTATGGCCCACCTCTAGATTGTGACTGAGTGGATAAAGTAGCAAGAGCAGAAACCCTGTTCCCTGTCCCAAAGACAGAGGCAGAGTAGTATCACTGTGCAAGGAGCGGTGTAACCCTTCTGCAGGCCCTAGCACGAAGGCCAGGCAAAAAGTCTACAAAAATCCACGTGCTCTGAAGGGGCTTTCTCCTCAGCTTGGGGAGATGAGTTCCTTTGCTTGGTACGTATGATTTTTATTCAAATGTATGAAATCAAGTAACTGCATACAGTTTTATCTTGCCAAGGAAAAATTGAGACAAATATTCAAACCTAAAACGTTGCCGTATTTCATAATTACATATTGGTTCCAAGAGAGTGGGGAATTATTTGAACATTAATTCTATGTGCATATATTCTTTCAAAGCCCCATCCCAAAGCATGCAAACATTAGGGGGTTGAAACATTTAATCACTTAGTAAACATCTCTCAATGGGATTGCCATTTAGTTATTGTCTTAATTGATTTTCTACATTGAAAATACAATGAACATGGATACATACAGTGAGCATGGATCCAGACAGGAAAAAGTCTACATCTTTACAGCTAAACAAAAGCATGTCTTCCCTCCTTTTGAAACTTCCCTGCCTCCTTAGAAGCTGTCTGCATGTGTACTTCCTCCTTTCTCTCCCTTGTTCATGCATATTTGAATGACGTTTTTTTACCACACCTATTGCTATGGCATTTGCACTCCTAAAAGGCATTACATGAAACTGCCCGCATTATATAGCACAAACAGTCCCCTTCCTTCTACTGTGCCACCCTAAATGAAAATTTTCCAGCAACAAGCATGTCAGATACTTGATCCAAAAGAAGTGCCTTGCCTTGAGCTCTGAAGGGCACTGGCAGACCACCTGAGGGAGTTAGTGTCACAGCTAAGGACCCCCGCACTGAAAACATGATGCCCTAGTCCTCAAGAGTCCGCAATGGGGGACTGTCAACAAATATACCTCATCTCATCTCTGTCATCACCATGAGACTTTCTGGGACACAGGAGTGGGGACACACCCCCAATCTGACAGCCTGTGTGCTGTTCAGGAGGATAAAAATCTCGGAGGAGAACATCAAACTGGAGCAGAAAGAAATGATCCCATAGTTAGGACCTACCTTCTCCCTGAGGATACCTCTCCGAGGAGGGAATCCCAGTTATGAGGAAGAGACAGGTAATAGTAATGGGAGATTCAAATCACTAGCAATATAGATAGCTTGATTTGTGATGACCGAGAGAACCTCATGATGAATTGCGTGCTGGGTGAGAAGGTTACAGATCTCTCAAGACATCTAGACAGGCTTATGTGCAGTACTTGGGAGGAGCCAGTGGTTGTGGTATATGTAGATACCAGTGACATTAGGAAAAGATAGAAGAGTGGTGCTGAAGGCCAAATTTAGGCTGCTGAGTAAGAGATTAAAATCCAGGACCTCAATGGTAGCATTCTCTGAAGTGCTTCCAGCTCCAAGCGCCAATTAGGCAGAACTGCAGGGTCTCAATGCATGTATGAGATGATGATGTAGGGAGGAGGGTTTTAGATTTATTAGGAACTGGGGAACCTTTGGGGAAAGGAGAAGTCTATACAGGAAGACTAGGCTCCACCTAAACCAAAATGGAACCAGACTGCTGGCATATAAAATTAAAAAGGTCGTAGAGCAGTTTTTAAACTACGGGCTGGCTGCTTTTTTTTTTTTTATTTAATAGACTGCTGAGTTGACAAACAACTTTCCCCGAGTTGTTACCCCTGCAACCTCAACCTGGAATAGGAAGGTCATTTTGTGTTCTTTCACATCACCATGAACAAAGATTTTGCATTAGGAATGTAATTAACAATATTCTTGATACCCACATGTTGTAATATTCCCACTTGCTCTCCTATAGCTGTCTTGACTCTACAGAATTAAAAGGAGTAGAAGGTAGTAAAAAAAAAACAAACCCAACAAACCCACCATGTATTTAGGTACTGGTCCTATAAAGACTTAAGCAGGTGCTTAACTTTAGATACGGTGAGTAGTCTGAAAGCTTGAGACTTTAATCAGTAAGGTGAGTAGATATGACCCAGGAAGCAGGTCTTTGGAATAAGACTGTGGCACTTGCCCAAATAGAACTCCACCTTAAGGGCAAAAATATCTCCATATTGCCTGGATGTGTGGATTTCCTTTCCATAACTGAAGCATCAGGAATAATTAGATGGAAAGATACTTAAGCCAGTAAGGAAAATACACTGTATTTTACGATGCTCTCTCTAGGATTCTTGTGTAACATGAGAGAAATTACATAAACATTGGTAAGTTAGGGGTAGAATTACAAGCATGCATTTGTTTAAACTGTTCTGTGATGCTTTCCTCACTTTTTTTATGGTTCTATTAATGATTTTGAAAATTGTGAGCTTAAGGAGTATTAAAATGTCTTGGCAAGTATTGTTTCTCAATCTTTTTACTGCTGGATTATATATACCTTGTTTCTATTTGATTTTGATTGCTTGCTTGGCCTAGATTCACTGCAAACATTTGGTATGATTGAATAATTTTTAGTTGTGCTTTCTTGCCACGCTTTATGTTTTGCAGC
Organism: Natator depressus; assembly: GCF_965152275.1. Lineage (NCBI taxonomy): Eukaryota > Metazoa > Chordata > Testudines > Cheloniidae > Natator > Natator depressus. The sequence goes on from NC_134240.1 coordinate 102,464,531, forward strand.
TACAGCATTGCCAGTCAGCGCCACAGACTACAGTCTTTATCCTTTGCTGGATTTTTAAAAGGGTATTTTATTGCCTGTCATTACCATTCATTGTGGCTTTATGGACTGTGCTCACTGCTTGCTCACTCTCATGATGTTTCCTTCTAGCTTCTCTGCCACATATTGTGCCCTCTATTATGCCAGGAGGTTCAGGGCTTCTGTTGAAGGTTTTATATCTTTCCTTTTGTAGCCCCCACTTTTTCAGCATGCTTTTGATTTTTCCATTCTATGAGAGTTGCTGGAGTTTGAAGAGGAGAGAATGAATTCCTTAATGTCCACATGGTTTAAATTGTACTGAATGTTTTCAAATATTGTTGCCTGTTTCATAGCATGTAGGTTAACTAAATTCCAAGCAGGGCTGTTTAAGAAGTTCTTTGTTACTCTTCTATCACCTCTTTCAGTACTGCTGGGCTGGGAAAATTAAAGGTAACTGCAGTGATTAGTTCAAATACTTCAGTTTGGTGTGGATAAAATGGAACTTGACTCCAACTAAAAGATACCTGAGGATTTTTCATAACTAGACTCTCCCCATCTTAGTCTATCTCTAATATCTCCTTAAATGTGACAAGTGCTGATGTCTGCCATCTTCCTGATGTGGTATTTCCCTGCTGAAAGCCAAGTCTGCCACCACTGCGGCCCCATACTGAATTCCTTAGCTCAAGCAAAACTCCCATTGCATTATATCGCCCAGATTCATCCTTGCTATAATTCTATCAGCTGTACCAAGACTTCAGCTATGGAATTATTATCTTGGGGGTGAATTTGACCCATTTGGAAGATCAGGACTGGACCCATAGTTGGTGACAAAGGTAGTGTCATTTAGCAGATTAAGGACTTGTCTACAGGAGAAAGTTGTGTAACACCGACAGACCCTGGTCCTCGTCAGGCGGGATCAAACCTGAGGCCTCTGGAGCTTAGTGTGTGTGTGTGTGTGTGTGTGTGTGTGTGTGTGTATAAAGAGAGAGATCTCTCTCCTCCCCTTCTCCCACCCCCCCGCTTCCCCACTAGATGGGACAGAACACCATACCCAGGAGGTGTGTGGGTTACACTGGCATAATCTAAGCGGTGAATTTACACCAATATCATTAAACCAGTGCAAACCCCTGTGTAGCACACATTGGGGACATATTTAAGCTAAACCAGTATAAGGGATTGTACTGATTTTAACTATTGATTTTAGAATAAATTTAAGTTAAATCAGTGTGTTTTTCCCATGTAGATGTATGACCCAGGCTGGAGACTTACTACTTTGGACTTAGATTTTAATGGGACTACTCATGTGAGTAAAATTAAGCTTGTGCATAATAAGTCTCTTTTCAGGATCACAGCCTGTCTCTATCAAGTTTAAAAAGCAATCTAATAAAACTTCCATTGGTGGTGGTGAAGTATTATAACTTGATTTTTAAAATTCAGATATTTGCTTCCACAGTATTGCCACTAGATGAAGTTATCTGCATTTTTAAAATACAGTTTTCCTTTAAAATAACATAACTGAAACTCACATTCCCAGTGAAGTACCAGGTTAGTTTGTCAAAATGGGATCAATGTTATGAACTCAAGTCTCCTCTTCTCCCCTCCTTTCCTGATTATCTGTAATAACTATTAACCTGTGATTTTAGTCCCCTTGTGTTGCAAAGGTATATCATTTTAAATAGCCCAACCATCCCACTGACTTCAGAGGGGGTTGAGGTTGCTCAGCACCTTCCAGAAGATGCCCAACACCTCAGAGGGCTGGGCCTCAAATACTTATTTGTATGAGCCCTTCATTATCTATTCTGAAAATGAAACTGGTTGTAATGTAAATTATAGAATGAATCTTTCTATCGCTTAAGATCTTGCAACTTAAACCTCCTAGGTTGCTTATCTGCCTTCTGCCACCTCCCTATGGTTTATCCCATACACTTGGCATTCCTTGCATATAAATTTCAGTCGTACCCAGAGGGTACCTCTATTCTGTAATAAGTTGCATTGTGAACAATTTAGCAAGAGAGCTGTTCTGTCCAAACGGTGAGTGAAACATTATTTAGCAGGAAAAGAAAAACTCTTGGGGGCTCCATGCATATTTCTGTTGTAACACTGTAATAAGTCAATTGTATTGAAATTAAAATGAAGCTCAGAGTTTTATATCTCCATTCAGTCACGTGATAATATTGAACTTTCCAAAAAGCTCAAAGCAAAGCATCCCCAGCATGTCCCAAATCATAAGGTCCAGAAACTCAGGTTGATTGGCTAACCATTTCTACATTGATTCACAGCAGTCATTAAAATATGCCCTTATCTTAGCAGGATACAGTTGCAATGTCATAATCTTATTACATTCCAGTTGTCCATTTCTCTGCTGGTCAGGTTATATATAATACTTGTCTCTTATGATTCCTTAGTGGCTTCTGACCCTATTTCATGCACAACTTGAAGGTTACCACTTCCTGTATTTTAGAAAGAATCCTGTTGTAAAATCTTTTTTGTATCACTGAGGGAGATGCTCCCTGAAGCCATTTTTGGCAGTGCAGTCTGGTATACATGGACTTACTCTACTCAGTATGTTTTGTGTGTTAGCCAGGGAGATCAGCAATGGAAGGCTTCTTGGAAGCACTGACTTTCAAGGGCTGATTAGAAGAAAAGAAATGGAACTTAATGTACAGAGAATGAGAGGCCAGGTGCCTTTCTTGGACATGGAAAATCTGACATGGAAAAAGCTCTGTCTGCCCATGATGTTCATTTTATTATGGCCCTAGTTTGCACTTCCATAGCTTCATATCTACTGAATATGTGCAGGAACTTGTAGGGTGAAGAGGGTTTTAGCTGGGGGAGAACTGGAGCTTTCTGGAAGGCCTAGGTTGGGGAAGGGGGCTGCTGATTCACAACAACAGGGCATCAACCATTCCTGAAACACCAAGCCAGCAGCACCATAGGGAGCCTGCAACAGTGTGATCTGCCCCTTTCAGGGCTGGCAAGCCTGGAGCCAGTCAACCCTGTTCAATTAGTCCTGCCTGCCCTGCTACATCTGCTGCACTGCACCTAGGAGGAGGAAAGCGCCATTGTCCAGTAGTTGGGAGGTGACTGGGAAGAAGAGCAGGCAGGCTGTGCCTACAGGGGGCAAGGAGCCTGGCTGGGAGTCAGGACCTGTCTGAGGACTCTGCTCAGCCTGAGCTCTTTGTAGGAGAGTGGGACCTAGTCCAGATGGCTGGGGGCCTGCCTGTAAAGAAAGGGGCTGGAAGCTGAGCCTGGTTGGGCTGAAGATTAGTTTTGTGCTTTTGTTGGATTTGTCTAAAGAACTCATTACCCTGGGAGAGGGGGAACTGTCTGTAGTGGCTTGGCCCATGGGCCACGTCAGATCTATAGCTGAAGTAAGGGAAGCTGAAGCAGAGATGCTGCAGTGCCACACTGTGCCATGAGAGGGTGTATCGGGGTGGGGAGTCTTGTACAGAGCCCTTGATACCTCATTTTAGACACCTCTCATTCAACTCAGGCCTCCCTTTCCCCCAACACGTGATCCTCTTCTCCGCAGCTCCTACCCTCACACTACACTTTCCAGCTCAAATCAGCTGTTTCACTAAACCTTGCTCAACCTATCTGCCCTTCCCATTCTCCTCTCATACCTGTGCCCAGCCGTCTCCTCTCCTCATCCCTAATCCCTGCAATCATTAAAATGTGAAATGGAAGATTTAAAGTTGTGCAAATCTCAGTGCATCCTGAACTCTGGAGTCACTATCTGTGGATCCATAATATTCCATTAGTCTTAGAATAAGCCTTCTGGAAAAGGCTTACTTTTCTGGAAAAATTACTAAATAGCTTAATTTTGATGGGTGACGTCACTGTACAAAATTACGGGCCTCAGCTAGTGGAATCCAGTGCAGTAGATATAATCTGTTTCCCCTTTCAATTTTTTGATATGCAGCTGCAAACAAAGCTAGAAGAATCTTGAAACTGTGTTTACCAGCTCTGTGTAGGTTGTTTATAACTCCAGAACCTCTTTCCTTGAGTCACTTCAGAGTTTGTAGAAAATTTCTCCATCCTGCATCTAACTGGACTAAAGACTATTCTTTTGGGGGATTTTAGAGAGGAGGCTTGAATAAGGCTTAAATGAAAACTCAGTTGGTGGTGGTTTATCTGTATTACCGTAGTTCCCAAAGGGGCAGTGTGAATGAATGGCAGTCATCCCAGAGAATCCCCTTTGGCTAGGCATAGTGTGGCAGGTGGGCTGTGCCCCACTTGCCTTCAGCTGTTACAAACAAGGTCAGACAGTTTCTTTAATGAAGAACCCCATTCTTCCAAAGGCCTTATTTATTGATAGTTGTCATAAACATAGGTAAAGTGCTCTGTTAATCAAGTTCTCTAGAGCCCCTCAGCTCTCCTCTCCGGAGCTGAGTTGGAATTTCGCCAGCTGTAAGGCCTTTACCAGCTTCTCCCTCATTTGGGTCCTTTTCTTTAATTATTCTCCAGGCTTTCAGGCTCTCAAGCTAGCCTTTGCTAGCTTGTCTCTCCTGCTGTCTCCAACCTCTTGCCTTTGGGTAACCTATCTCCTCTTGTTCCCAGCTTCCTTCAGCTGGGCACCCTTCCTAATTTCTCTCCCACTTTGGAGATTTCAGCAGGGTACCTTCCCCTGCTGGTATCTGCCTTGTTCTGAGAGAGGAGGCAGACTATGCTGGTCTCCTTATCCCAGTCCCTGACTGACTGGGGAAGAGGAGAGCCTAGCCCCACCCACTCTGCCCGGCTCCTAGTCCAAGGTCCTTAAAGAAACGGTGCCTGCCTTTCTGTCAACCACTACTACTTCTTGGGACTTCTTCCTCTCCATGTCTATCCCTCTTTAAATCCTCCAGTATTTCTGTTGGACCTTTCAAATCCTTAAATGGCCATGCCAGATGGTGGGGTCGGCTGACTGCTGAGCCCTACTGCCTTTAAGGGCACACAGTCCCATCACCGGTGGCTTAAATAAGATTGACAAACTCCCACCAATTGAATTTTCCACTGAATGCATCCGATGAAATGAGCTGTAGCTCACGAAAGCTTATACTCAAATAATTTGGTTAGTCTCTAAGGTGCCACAAGTACTCCTTTTCTTTTTGCGAATACAGACTAACATGGCTGCTACTCTGAAACCTGTCATTATATTACAGTAATTCTTAGAGGCTGCAACTGAGATGGGAGCCCCATTGTGTTAGGGATTGTACAAAGGTATGTAAGAGACAGTTCTTGCCTGGAAGAACCAACAAGCTAAGTAGATGAGATGAAAGAAATGTTATGCCCATTTTACAGATGGAGAACTGAGGCTATGTCTACACTATGGATTTTACAACGGCACAGCTGTACTGCTACAGCTGGGCCATTGTAAGGCGTGCAGTGTAGCCTCTTTTTGCTACCGGGAGAGATGACAAAATAAAGCCACCCACAGTGAGGGGTGGTACCTTCGTCGCCGGGAGACTGTCTCCCACTGATGAAGCGCTATCTACACCAATGCTTTTCGTTAAAACTTTTGTCATTCAGGGGTGTGTTTTTCTACACCCCTGAGCAACAAAAGTTTTTTAACAATGAAAGTGCAGTATAAACATAGCCTGAGGCACAGATAAATTAAGTGACCTGCCCAGGATCACACAGGAAGTCTGTGGTAAAATCAGGAACTGTTCAGAGTCCCAGTTTAGTGCTTTAAACAAATTCATCCATCCCCTTAGTTAATTTCATCGTTTGCTATAGTATGGCTGCTAATGCTCCATATATGCTAACTTCTTTATCTGAGAGGAAGAGTCATTGATCACATTCCTGTAGCATTCCTCCTAATGAGTCATATTCTGCTCCCACTGAAGTCATTCCTGCTGACTTCACGTGGGGCCACGTAAGGCTTATATAAACAGTTTGTGTCATAGTAATTACATCTATTTATTTTACTTACTTACTGGACTTGCCTTTGTCTTTGTCCCATAAGCTATGGTATGTCTTAAAAATCAGTAAAATGATACCTTTAAAAAAGATTTGTTGATGTTTGGACTTGGACATAAAATTAGATCCACTCATTAATATTACTACAATGTGACAGCATCATTACCATATGTTGTTTGAAGACCTTCCTCATTTATCCACTTATAAAATAACTGCATCTTGTAGTAATAAAAACTAAAAATTAATGCAAGAAGAATAGTTATTGGCATCAAGAAGTAAACTATAAACTACTTTTATTATGCCTTCTTTCTCCTGGCTTTCTTTGTGTTGTATTGTCATGTATTCACCACTTTCCTTACATGAGATGTCAGAGGACTTAACAAAACAATGAACAATATAGATTTCACAATGGGATTTATGCAGCATTTATTACATTGTAAATAACATTCCACAAATACAAGCACCTTTTCTACAGGGATGGAACCTTAAGCACTTACCAGTGTATAACATTATCTTCATATAGTACCGGCTCCAGCATCAGTAATCCGCGTTCGCTCCAGAAATCAACTACGTGAATTTATATAATGTTCCAGAGAACTTGTTTGTCCTCATTGCCAAGATTAAAATTTAGGACAATGTTCAACCATTACCTGTCTGAGTAATTGGCTAGATTATCTTCCCAGTTTGCTTTGCCACAAACCCTAATTCGGTAAAGGGATTGATTGTGATCTGAGTTACGCTGGTCTAAAACTGGAGAGACTCCCCTAAAGTCAAACTTATGTTAGTGTAAAAACAGCTGTAAATGAGACCAGAATTAGATACAGACTAGAGGCCAAGGAACCAGATTTCCTGCTGTGCCCATTATCCAATGTGTGTAGTATGGGGTGGCAGAGGAACCGGTTGTTGCTCACTTTTGCAGGAGCTAGTTCTATGCTAGTCCAGGTCCTGGCACATTTTTACAGCAGCCTAGAAGCTAATATAAAGTAAGCCTGCTTGCAACGTCTACCCAGTTGTAGTTCATCAGTAGAGAATAGCTGGCTTGTAGTTGACCAGTAGAATAGCTGGAATTCTGTATTGTTCTGACTATAGGCCTGGTGGACTTCAGAGGCAGATGGCATAGGAGCTGACTGTGTGCCAATCTTCACCCACATTGAGGGAATCCGCAGGTGTAGAGATGTCATAAATATAAAGGGAAGGGTAAACACCTTTAAATCCCTCCTTGCCAGAGGAAATACCCTTTCACCTGTAAAGGGTTAAGAAACTAAGATAACCTTGCTGGCACCTGACCAAAATGACCAATGAGGAGACAAGATACTTTCAAAGCTTGGAGGGGGGGGAACAAAGGGTTCTCTCTGTCTGTGTGCTGCTTTTGCCAGGACCAGAGCAGGAATGCAGGTTAGAACTCCTGTAAAGAGTTAGTAAGCAATCGAGTTAGATATGCGTTAGATTCTGTTTTGTTTAAATGGCTGATAAAATACATTGTGCTGAATGGAATGTATATTCCTGTTTTTGTGTCTTTTTTTAACTTAAGGTTTTGCCTAGAGGGATTGTCTGTGTTTTGAATCTGATTACACTGTAAGGTATTTACCATCCTGATTTTACAGAGATGATTCTTTTACTTTTTCTTTAATTAAAATTCTCTTTTAAGAACCTGATTGCTTTTTCATTGTTCTTAAGATCCAAGGGTTTGGGTCTGTGTTCACCTATGCAAATTGGTGAGGATTTTTATCAAGCCTTCCCCAGGAAAGGGGGTGTAGTGCTTGGGGGGATATTTTGGGGGGGAGACGTTTCCAAGTGGGCACTTCCCCTGTTCTTTGTGTAACACTTTGGTGGTGGCAGCGTTTAACCTAAGCTGGTAAGAATAAGCTGAGGGGGTCTTTCATGCAGGTCCCCACATCTGTACCCTAGAGTTCAGAGTGGGCAAGGAACCTTGACAAGAGAGCAGCTTTCTGTCTCTTTTGCGCCTTAAACTTCTATCTGTTCTACAGAAGGGAGTTGGGTTAGATTTGTTCTGCATATTTGTTAAAGGAACTGCTGTCTAATATAATGTGCCTACAGGGGCCATGGGAAGGCAAACACTGAACATTTTTCGATTACAATTCCCACTGCAGAAAATAAGGTACAGGGAAGCTTTGAATGTGCATGTAGCCCACAAAAATCACTGGGCTGAACTCCGCTCAGCTACAATAGTCTTTCTCTCTTTCGGCTTCAGTTCATTTACTCCTGGTTTACATCAGCAGGACAAGGATTGGGTCCATCTCCTCAGCACTTCCCCACTATTGGCAGTTTCCTTTGTTACAGATGAAACGCAACACCAAGAGTTCCTTTGCCTAAATTCCTGGACACCGAAGAGAGAGCTAACCAGATGAGTGCTTGACATCAAGCCCCAGTCATCTCTACTGCTTTGGTTAAATCTCTCGTTAGTTTTATGGCCCTTCTTAAACTTTTGTCATGTCTGATTGCTTTTTCACAGATTTGCCCCACTAAACTGGTTTTATTTGCTGAGCTGTGTTTTTGAGCTTATTTACTATCAATGAGTCTTCTCTGTCCTTCAACATTTGCTGTAGATCCTTTAAACTTTGACATTTCTTTCTGGTGCTGAATGTGTTCTTGCATTTGTGCAATTAGCTGCCTAGGTTACACAGCAGATCAATGGTGGAACAGGGAATAGAACCCACATCTCCTGGATACCAGGCCGGTGCCTATCCACTAGATTACACTGCTTCTTGAGAACTACAAATGAAACTTTCTGAAACGATTTGACTTGTTTAAACAAAATACAGTTACAAGAGACACGTTTGTGTCTGTAAATTGTTAAAGTAGCAATCCTTATAAGTACATGGGACCTGCAGTCAGAAGTTGGATCCAATAGCTAGAAAAAAAAAATTGGAGTGGGGAGTGGACTCTCTTCTGTTCATGGGAGAAAATTTAAACCTGTGAAGAAAATGCCATGATTTTCTAGAGCTTGTTCATGCTGCAAAATCAGTTCTTTTGTAGTAAGAAGCTTGGTGGTTCTTGTGAATTAAAATGGAAGATTCTTATATCAATTCTTTTACAGTTTGAATGTTAAAATGTGTGGATGTGAAAACCACTTGTTAAGATGTCTCTGAGGATGTTTGTACCTAATTAAACACCTTAATCTAAAACAATCCTTTGTTTTGAAGGAACCAAGTGTTTTTGTTAAAATCCTGGCATATTTAATTTCATTTCATCATACTGACACCCCATTGAACAAAAAAAAAAAAAAAAAAAAAGGCAATTTCATTTGCTTTTGCTCTGTATGAAAATGAAGCCCAGTTGAGATTTTGTAATTAAGTTCTCTCACATAACACAACATCGGGAGAAAGGAATATGTCTGTGAAATGTGCACTGAATCTGAATGGAGAAGCTAATTCGGAATTTAAAAAGACTAACTTCTGCATGTTCATAAATGAAAATCACCCTTCACAACCTGTCTCACCAGTGGGGGCTCTGTACAGGGCCAGATGGTGGAGACCATACTCATGCCAGTGAGCAATTACTCAGGCAAGTCATCCCATTGATATCAATGGGACCATTCATGGAGGAAGGTGCTATTCAGCAGGAGTATCTGAATCTGGAGCACAATGCGGGTCACTTGCAAGACTCTAAGCAACTAAAAAGAAGTGTAGACTCCTGGTGCAAATCATTTCTCTCACTGCTGCAATCATACTGGGTTGCACGGGGTAACTGAGAACAGTGTATTGAATACCTTTCGTTATTGATCTGGGGCCCAATCCTGCAACCTTTTCTGTGGGAGGCTTGCAGGGTCATGTTCTTTATCAAATTATTTTGAGCTCACACCTCAAACCAACAGGAGAGTGGGTTTGTGTGGGGGGGTGGTGGGGAGAAAACCTGGATTTGTGCTGGAAATGGCCCAACTTGATTATCATACACATTGTAAGGAGAGTGATCACTTTAGATAAGCTATTACCAGCAGGAGAGTGGGGTGGGGGGAGAGAAAACCTTTTGTAGTGGTAAACACCCATTTTTTCATGGTTTGTGTGTATAAAGAGATCTTCTGTACTTTCCACAGTATGCATCCGATGAAGTGAGCTGTAGCTCACGAAAGCTTATGCTCAAATAAATTGGTTAGTCTCTAAGGTGCCACAAGTACTCCTTTTCTTTTTGCGAATACAGACTAACACGGCTGTTACTCTGAAACCTCAAACTGTGTTTTCTATTGGAGTTTAACAATGAATGATGGAAACCGTTAGCCAAATCGTACTCTATTTGCTCATATTAAGAGTCTGACTTCACTCGGAGTACCTGAATGAGGAAGTTGAATAGAGGTTAGCCCAACATCTTACCCTCAACCTGTGGAACTACTTAGTTTAAATAGGATCTTTTTTAAAACCTTTTAAAATGTAAGGGCATTAAATAGAAAATAATAGAGTTCAGTGACTGATTAACTTGTGTAGGCAACATTTAAAGTGACCAGCTCTGGTTCTCTCTTCTTATAATGATTCTTACTGAGATTCCCAGCTGCACTTGGCCCCCCATACGAGGGTTGGCAAACCAATTCAGATACAAGGAAGAATCAACCCCAGCCTTCAGCTGATTATTTCTTTTGTCCTTGGCTTCCATGTACTTGGTGGTGATCAAACAGGAAGAGAGACCTACAATACTGAGACCTCAGTAGCACCTATAATGTTGGGAATTTCCTTGGTAGGCAGATGGCAGTGATCATACTTGTGCATAGCTATATTTTTTAAGTGAAACTCCTTGATGTTGGTTAGAAGTTCCCCGCAGAGGGGAAACTAGAAGGTAGTGTTTTTTATTTCAGTATCCAATACTTTCACCAGTGAGGGTGGGAATAATTACAGTATATATCAGTACCCTGAATATTTGGTAAGATAAATATTTCTGTCTCTAACTACTCTTCTTCCCCCCTCAACCCCCAAAATATCTAAAGCACAGAAGGACTTTAAGGGTTAAATCTTCTCATGGCTCATGTAATAATCAATCACCTCCACTTATTCCATTATAGCTTAATTAGTATTTTCATGTGCATTTCCTAACACCTATCAAAAAGACCTAGGTAAACATAAGCTATTCTGGTGATTACTTAATCATGTGATACCCGCATCTCCCTTTGGCTGCCCTACTAAAACTTGCCAGCCTGCTCTGCAGTATTGTCATTAGTGAGCTGTCATCTGTCCTTGCACTAGGTTATACTTTAAGGAATCAGTCATACTAACTATTGTTATGACTGTTCTCAAAAGTATTATTGAGAAGCACTTTGACAGTGCATGCACAATATTTTTATTTAAATGCAAGGCATTGATTCATGATGTGAAGGCACTAATGTTAATGAGGCAGAAAAGATGAATCATCGTTCTTCACTAGCATCTTCCAATGTTTCTGGAAATGATGAAGGGGAAGGTGGTGAATAGCTGTGTGTGAGCAAGAAGCAGCAGAGATATCAAATTGACTACCCTATCTCAAGGGTTAGCAGGTATCCATGTGTTCACACAGACAGTCACATCCTTGTGGGATTTCCCTCCAATATCATATCTACTCATACTCTTGGAAAAAACAGAGTGATTGATTGGGCTCCATGCTTGCACTGGACTCAGTTGCATTGAGCCCAACAGGAGGAGGAGTGGGGTGCTTGTCATATTGGATGTCCAAGGAGGAATAGACTTTTTAGAGATTGAGCCATTGCCTGTTAAAGTCAACTCAGCTTTAGGCTGTTAGAGATGGGGTTGCCAGTGGATGAGAGGCAGCAGAAGCAAATTATTTAGTTATCCTTGCATGGTTCTTGACAGCATAGTCTGCTATCATTCTTTGTTGACTGACAGCCTGCATACATTTATAGCACATTTCACATTTCACTGCAAACATCAGAATTATATGTTTTAGCTGAAAGGCAGCCAAAACATCTGAACGGCTCATTGTTTACCCAACTAACATTTTCAATACAAATTGAGTTGAACAATTCTAGAAAACAACTGTATATTATTACGCCCCTGCAAGCACACTGGCTATTCAGGCCCACAAATGTTAATGTAAACTGTAGTGTGACTTGATAAAAGCACTGTGAAAGGTTCTGTTTTTGTTAATGTCAGTGACCTTGTATAGCTGTCTGAGAACTGTTCAATCTCCTATTCAGGATGTATAAAATTAATATACCTAAGGGGAGGATGTTATTAGGAGCAAGATCGGAAATGCTACAGGAAATGCTGCTGACGGAAGGCTGAAATTATCCTCTAGACATTATTCAAACAGATCCATGCTTAAAATTAAACCTACAAGAAATCCTTTTAGTAGTTAGTCACCAAACAAAATAAGTCTATTGATTGTATCTTCATTTGTTGCATCTTAATAAAAGAGAGGGTTTTAAAACTAGAGAAAAGAACGGAGAAAATGCTATTAGAAGTATTAACATATTAAAAGGTAACCACAATGGATATAATAAAATACAGTATTCACAAGGCATGATAGCAGACCTCAGTGAGAATATCTGTGCCCCTATAAGTTCCTAACAAAACTGAAAAGAACTCTTTCTCTTAATCTATCTTCTATTGGGAGGCTTTCCCTCAAAAGCCATGCATTATTCTCCCAATCAATCTCACTGTACAAGATAATTATCTATGCATGGATGCTTAGTAGGAAAGACATCTCCAGAGAAGCTCAACTTTTTTTTTTTTTTTAACAAAAGGGGCAAAAAAAGGGGGTGGGGGGGAATGAGGATCAGTGTTGAAAACCCAGTTAATGACATGCTATTGCGCACAAATGAATATTGAAAGAACTCCAAACGTTGCTTTGAAATTAATTATACCTTTCCCATTGTCCTTTAAAAATGGAAGATTAAAACCTGTACAGCAGTGTTTACTATATTTAATTTTCAATTGTTTCTTTGATGTAACAGATAGAAAGGCTTGCACCTGCAAAGTAAAAAGGTTGTGAACAGACTGCAAACATTCTGCAAACACTTCATCAGGAATGTTAGTTGTCTGCCTCCCCTAGCATAAGGGAGCCTTGATGATATCTTTGTGCCTTTGACTCCTTTTGATTAATAAATGCAAACAAATTTCTCTCAGTAACCTCTGTTGCAATTTCTGCATGACAATTAGGGACAACCTCTGGTGAAGGGATACACTGAAGTCTGTTCCCTTTTCCTCTGCTACAGAATAAATAGTTGATGTTTAATGCTTTTTGACAAATAGAGAATGAAATCTTTTGTAGCCATGCAATCTTGGCTACTGTTCATTATTCTGCTCTCAGCAATGAAGGATCAATGTTTACCACAGTATTATGATAGTCTGGGTGGACAATCTGATTTTTGTTCAGGGGTGGGGGAGGCTACTGTGCCCTGTTATTGAAATGTGGAGTACAAAAATTATTACTTTTCTGCAAAACAGATTTGCAACTTCATCAAAATGACAGATTTCAGTGGGAACCACTAGAAAGTCATGTACCACTTCAGTGGCGTAGAGTATTGGTTGACCCGGCTAGTCAACTTATGGTATGTCTACACTGGAATCATCTAGCTTTGATCCCCCTAAATCAGTGGTCCCAAACTTTTCAAGGTCTTGCCCACCCTTACCCCTGTCTGTGTGCCCCCCCCCAAAAGCCAGGGCCAGGAGCGGGGCTGCAGCTCCCAAGTAGGGAGGGGGAGAAAACAGACAGGGGTAAGGGGTTTGAGGCTGGGAATGCAGCTGGGGGTGGGGCCGGTAGCTGATCCCTGGCTGGGGGTGGGGCCATGGCTGGGGGTGGGGGTGTAGCAGGGCTGGCTCACACTCCTTCCCCACATCCCATGGGGGCTGGCTTGGCCTCACCACGCCCCCCTCAACATTCTTCCATGCCCCCCCAAAGGAGCACACCCCACAGCTTGGGGACAGAAAGGTAAGCAGCAGGATACGGACCCTGGACTTCAGGAAAGCAGACTTCGACTCCCTCAGGGAACAGATGGCCAGGATCCCCTGGGGGACTAACATGAAGGGGAAGGGAGTCCAGGAGAGCTGGCTGTATTTCAAGGAATCCCTGTTGAGGTTACAGGGACAAACCATCCCGATGAGTCGAAAGAATAGTAAACATGGCAAGCGACCAGCTTGGCTTAATGGTGAAATCCTAGCGGATCTTAAACATAAAAAAGAAGCTTACAAGAAATGGAAGGTTGGACATATGACCAGGGAAGAGTATAAAAATATTGCTCGGGCATGTAGGAAAGATATCAGGAGGGCCAAATCGCACCTGGAGCTGCAGCTAGCAAGAGATGTCAAGAGTAACAAGAAGGGTTTCTTCAGGTATGTTGGCAACAAGAAGAAAGCCAAGGAAAGTGTGGGCCCCTTACTGAATGAGGGAGGCAACCTAGTGACAGAGGATGTGGAAAAAGCTAATGTACTCAATGCTTTTTTTGCCTCTGTTTTCACTAACAAGGTCAGCTCCCAGACTGCTGCGCTGGGCATCACAGAATGGGGAAAAGATGGCCAGCCCTCTGTGGACATAGAGGTGGTTAGGGACTATTTAGAAAAGCTGGACGTGCACAAGTCCATGGGGCCGGACGAGTTACATCCGAGAGTGCTGAAGGAATTGGCGGCTGTGATTGCAGAGCCCTTGGCCATTATCTTTGAAAACTCGTGGCGAACGGGGGAAGGACCTAGACAAATTGGAGGATTGGGCCAAAAGAAATCTGATGAGTTTCAATAAGGATAAGTGCAGGGTCCTGCACTTAGGATGGAAGAATCCAATGCACCGCTACAGACTAGGGACCGAATGGCTAGGCAGCAGTTCTGCGGAAAAGGACCTAGGGGTGACAGTGGACAAGAAGCTGGATATGAGTCAACAGTGTGCCCTTGTTGCCAAGAAGGCCAATGGCATTTTGGGATGTATAAGTAGGGGCATAGCGAGCAGATCGAGGGATGTGATCGTTCCCCTCTATTCGACACTGGTGAGGCCTCATCTGGAGTACTGTGTCCAGTTTTGGGCCCCACACTACAAGAAGGATGTGGATAAATTGGAGAGAGTCCAGCGAAGGGCAACAAAAATGATTAGGGGTCTAGAGCACATGACTTATGAAGAGAGGCTGAGGGAGCTGGGATTGTTTAGTCTGCGGAAGAGAAGAATGAGGGGGGATTTGATAGCTGCTTTCAACTACCTGAAAGGGGGTTCCAAAGAGGATGGCTCTAGACTGTTCTCAATGGTAGCAGATGACAGAACGAGGAGTAATGGTCTCAAGTTGCAATGGGGGAGGTTTAGATTGGATATTAGGAAAAACTTTTTCACTAAGAGGGTGGTGAAACACTGGAATGCGTTACCTCGGGAGGTGGTAGAATCTCCTTCCTTAGAGGTTTTTAAGGTCAGGCTTGACAAAGCCCTGGCTGGGATGATTTAACTGGGAATTGGTCCTGCTTCGAGCAGGGGGTTGGACTAGATGACCTTCTGGGGTCCCTTCCAACCCTGATATTCTATGATTCTATGACCACTGCCCTAGATAATGCTGGACAAGGGTAGCATTATATATATTATATAAGGGTAGCAGTGCCTTCCTCTGCCAGGTGTAAATACTGCATATATTTACCTACAAATTTGGAGCCATATGTTACTGTTATGTTACATTGTTGTTTGCATTACAATAGGGCCTAAGGGCCCCAACCACTGTCTGGACCTCATTGAGCAAAACACTGAATCTAAGTGTAGTAAGAGATGATCCCTGCCCTGAAGCGCTCAGACTGTAACATAATAAAAAAGGTGGGAGAAATTAATTATCCTAATTTTACAGTTATGAACTGAGGCAGAGACGGACAAAGAGCTAGATTTTTAAAGGTATTTAGGTACCTAAAGGTGCAGATAAATGTCACCTTAGACACCTGCAGCTGGCCCGTGCCAGCTGACTTGGCCCTGGGGCTTGTGCTAAGGGGTGTTTAATTGCAAGGAAGAGATTTGGGCTCTCACCTTGCAGAGTCCTAGAGTCCGGGCTCCAGCCGAGCCTGAACATCTACACTGCAATTAAACAGCTCCTTAGCGCTAGCCCTGCAAGCCCGAGTCAGCTGACATGGGCCAGATGCAAGTTTTTAATTGCAGTATAGACATGCCTTCTGTGTCTTAAGTTCAGAGAGGATGTCCGTGGCCAGGTGAGAAATGGAACCCAGAACTTCTGAGTCCCAGTCCAGTGCATTTAACCACAAGAGAAGCTATATGTGGTACTCCAACTGAAGTCAGTGTAAGTTCTGCATATGCACAGGTGGCAGGCTACGTTTAGGGAGATTTTAAAAAACCTAACCCTGCAATATTCTGTAAAGCTTTTCTTTCAGATGGTTGTTTAGTGGGTTTCACATCTCTGCTCTAAAGAAGTTGGTTTAACAAGGGTGCTTGGACTGACATTTTGGGAGAACTTACAGGTTTATTCCCTAGATGGCATTTCTGCCATTAGCATTCATAATCTCACCTTCAACTATTCAGATGATAACCCTGCAGCCAACTATCTACTAGAAATCCACAGATCACTGGACTTACCTCCACAGATCCAATAACTCCCCCAGACACCAAGAAATCTGTTATCTATAGCCAGGCACCTCAGATACTGTAAAGTATGCTCTGAAGAAAGAGTCTGGGAATCACACCTTAACACACTCAGAACTGCCTTCACCAAACAAGGACACTCCTCCAGAGCAGTAGATCACATCCTGGAACGGGCCACCCAAATACCGCGGGAGAACCTCCTTCAGTACAGAAAAAAATACCACACCAACCAAACGCTCCTAGCTGTCACCTACCACCCCACATTAGAACCTATATGGGGTATCATCAAACAATTACAATCCATACTCAGTGGGGACCAGATTCCCAAAGAATCTTTCCCAAACCTCCTCTTCTGGCCTTCAAACAACCCCCTCCCCCCCCCCCCCCCCCGCCATCCCAACCTTGCCAAGCTCACCTTCAGAAACAAACTCCCCACAGACCAGGATACACCAGCTCAAAGTGGCACCAGCCCCTGCCAAACTTGCAGACATATCTCCGCTGTTGTGATGATCAATACCTCCCACACTATATCTTTCCATGGGTCCTACACCTGCCTATCATAACATCGGCTGAACCTCATCAAATGCCCCAATAACAACTATATGGGTGAAAAGACAATCACCATGCTCTCAAATGAACTTTCACAGAACAATAAGACAAAACCATTCTATCGCCCATGGACAAATGCTTTTCCCAGAATGACCACTCCATATCTGATCTCTCAGTCCTCATCCTCAACGGAAACCTGCACAACACTTCAAAAGAGGAGCTTGGGGACTTAAGTTCATAACTCTGCTGGACATTAAAACCATGGACTTAACAGGCACTGTTTTATGGGCCATTACCACAATTTGTACCATACCCTGTTGCTGACTAACCCTCCTTTGTCCGATGACTGCACGAGTATTAATTGCCCACTTCATTTTAAGTGGTCTCCTACTACATGTGTGAACCTTTTAAGCTTAACATAAGTTCACACCCACATTCACACCTTGAAAACGGGTCCTCCCACCCCACTTCCCATCCGGGGTCTAGGGATTGTGAGTGGCTTCCCTTTGTCCCCCAAGGGATCGGCTGCCCCAGCGATGGGTTGAAGTTCCCTACTCTCTCAGAAGTGTTACAAGCAGAAATTCTTTGGACCAAAGGGAGAAATAAGGTAAGACTGCCTCCCTCACTTATGAAGCAGCTCTGAACCTTGCACTGCTTTTAAGAGCAAATCTGGCAAAGGAGACTCTTCAAACCTCCCCGATAGCCAAATTCCTCCAGTGACCTAACCTCTGCTTCTCTAGGGGGAGGAGTACTGATCCCCACATACTGAGTCAAGGTGAGCAGAACTTCCTCTCCCACCCAGCACAGGCTGCTTTACATTTTGACAGACCACCAGGCAGACTGTGGAAAGAAGTTCCCTCTCCTTCTTCCCTGTAGTTACCTTTATCATCTCCCAAGCAGCTGTAATACACTTAGTTGAGCATTTTCAGCACTTGGGTGGGGATCATGGAGATTTGGCAGTACACTGCACCTGCCTCAGTGTGCCTAGTTCTGGCTGGAGACACTGACATCACCATGGACCAGACTGCCTAGGGAGGTTGTGGAAGCTCCTTCACTGGAGGCTTTCAAAAGGGGGCTGAATAACCATCTGTCTTGGATGGTTAGATACAACATATTCTGCATTTTAGAAGGGGGTTAGACTAGATGACTCTTGCGGTCCCTTCTCACCCTATAGTGATATGATTCTATGCTTTGTATTGCCTCTGGTACCCTGGTAAGGGTAGGCAGAGAGCTTATTTCTCTATCTCGGGCTTCAGGACTCAGATAATTTCCCTTCAAGTCAGTAGGTCTCTTCATTCCCCTGGAGAAAGACTGTCCCATCCTCCCTCTCCACAGGTATTTGTCTGCATAAATTGGGAAGGTACCTTGATTCCTTTTGGATACTGGCAGGAAGGATACACACCCTGTCAGCCAACCCATTTACATTTTGGCTAACACAGTCCCTAGCAAGTCAGGAGCTACCTGAGGGAGTCTGATTCACTCCTTCTGTTTTCAAAGTCATAATATCATTCCCCAGAAGCAAAGACTACGGAATATCTGACAACACACCTACGACCAGCACCCTGACTCTTCCTGGGCCTGCATAGAAATCTGTGCCGTAGGTAGAGAGAAGGCTCTTACACCAGGAACTTTCTCCCAGATTCACACTCTGGGAGCATCAGATGGGGTTTCACGACCTGAGGCTAACCGTAGTTTTAGTAGTCCCAGTATCTCTCCATCCAATGAGTGTCTCTCGATTGACTACCACCTTCAGCTCCCACTACTGAGCCCATGGACCTGCACCCAGGAGTGTGCTGCGTGCCATATGGGTAGTGGTGTGGGGTGTAAATGGCTTGGCATGAACATTATATGCCATCGGCAGACTGGATGTGAGACTCCTTCTGGAGATTCAGTCACACAGTTAACTCTGTGAGGCTGAAGTGCAACTGGCCTTTCCAGTACTGCACTGGGCCTCGGTACTGCACTAGGGCTGTCGATTAATCACAGTTAACTCACGCGATTAACTCAAAAAAATTAATCACGATTTAAAACATTAATTGTGATTACTCACACTGCGAAACAATAGAATACCAATTGAAATTTACAAATATTTTTGGATGTTTTTCTACATTTTCAAATATATCTATTTCAGTTAAAACACAGAATACAAAGTGTACAGTCCTCATGTTATATTATTTTTTATTACAAATATTTGCACAATAAAAATGATAAAAGAAATAGTATTTTTCAATTCACCTCATGCAAGTACTGTAGTGCAATCTCTTTATCATGAAAGTGCAACTTACAAATGTGTTTTTTTGTTACATAACTGCGCTCAAAAACAAACTAATGTAAAACTTTAGAGCCTACAAGTCCACTCAGTTCTACTTCTTGTTCAGCCAATCGCTAAGAGAAACAAATTTGTTTACATTTATGGGAGATAATGCTGCCCATTTCTTAATTACAATGTCACCTGAAAGTGAGAACAGGTGTTCTTATGGCACTGTTGTAGCTGGCATCGCAAGATATTTACGTGCCAGATGCGCTAAAGATTCATATGTCCCTTCATGCTTCGGCCATCATTCCAGAGGACATGCTTCTGTGCTGATGATGCTTACTAAAAAAAATAATGCATTAATTACATTTGTGACTGAACTCTTTGGAGGGGGCAAAATTGTATGTCCCCTGATGTTTTACCCGTATTCTGCCATATATTTTATGTTACAGCAGACTCAGATGATAACCCAGCACATGTTGTTCATTTTAAGAACACTTTCACTGCAAATTTGACAAAATGCAAAGAAGATACCAATGTACATTTTTAAAGATAGCTACAGAACTCGACCCAAGATTTAAGAAACTGAAGTGTCTTCCAAAATCTGAGAGGGATGAGGTGTGGAGCATGCTTTCAGAAGTCTTAAAAGAGCAACACACTGATATGAAAACTACAGAACCCCAGCCAACTAAAAAGAAAATCAACCTTCTGCTGGTGACATCTGACTCAGATGATGAAAGTGAACATGCGTTGGTCCGCACTGCTTTGGATCATTATTGAGGAGAACCAGTCGACAGCATGGATGCCTGTCCTCTGGAATGATGGTTGGAGCATCAAGGGACATATGAATCTTTAGCTTATCTGGCATGTAAATATCTTGTGATGCCGGCTACAACAGTGCCATGCAAACGCCTGTTCTCACTTCTGGTGACATTGTAAACAAGAAGCAGGCAGCATTATCTTCTGCAAATGTAAACAAACTTATTTGTCTGAGCAATTGGCTGAACAAGAACTAAGACTGAGTTGACTTGCAGGCTCTAAAGTTTTACATTGTTTTGTTTTTGAATGCAGGGTTTTTTTGTACATAATTCTACATTTGTAAGTTCAACTTTCATGATAAAGAGATTGTACTACAGTACATGAATTAGGTGAATTGAAAAATACTATTTTGTTTTTTACAGTGCAAATATTTGTAATCAAAAATAAATATAAAGTGAGCGCTGTACACTTTGTATTCTGTGTTGTAATTGAAATCAATATATTTGAAAATGTAGAAAGCATCCAAAAATATTGAAATAAATTGTATTCTACTATTGTTGAACAGCACGATTAATCACGATTAATTTTTTTAATCACTTGACAGCCCTATTCTAAACTCATTAATTCTTAGGCCTTATCAGCTGTGGTAACCCCCCAACCAGCTCTCCGCTTTCTTCTATAACCTCTAAGTTGAGTTGGAATTTCAGCATAGATCACGTCCTCTCTCTTCTGAACTCCCTGAAGCCTTCTCCTATGTGCTGCAAAGGTCAGTTTACACTTTTCCAACAAAGCTTGTTTACATTGCTCATAATCTGTATAGTCCTCCCTGTCCATAACATTGAAAATGCCAGGGACAAAGGCTTTTGGACAATAGTGGAGCCAGATACCGTACTGTGTTGTCAGGGGTGAAAGTAACTTAAAGGACTTACTGGTATGCCGGTGTCCTGGGCGGGGGTTTGGCCTCAGCCGGAAGAGGCGTGGCCTCAGCCGGAAGAGGTGGGACCTTTAAAGATTTAAAGGCCCTGGCGCTCCCAGCTGCCTCTGCAGCTGGGAGCCCTGGGGCTCAGGGGCGCTTTAAAGGGCCCGGGGTTCCCCGCAGCGGCTGGAGCCTTGGGCCCTTTAAATCACCACTGGAGCCCTGCCACCGCTACCCCAGGGCTCCGGCAGCGGGGCTCGGGAGGCAATTTAAAGGGCCCTGGGCTCTGGCCACTGCAGGGAGCCCCGGGCCCTTTAAATCACCAGCCTGGCAAAGCCAGTCCAGTCCAGCACGGTGTACCAGCTCTTGCCGTATGCCATACCAGACTGTACCGGCTTACTTTCACCTCTGTGTGTCGTCCTATCCCACCTTGTTCAATCACACTCCATTTCAGAAGCATTTAGAAACAAATCCCTGTCAACCCCCTCCTAAATTGAGGAAATAACTTGGAATCCATGCCACCCGCTGGAACAGGTACATGGGGGTTTGGCTTTACAAACTAGATTTGGGTCCTGCTGGTGCAGTCTCTCCATCTCAAGATGGTATTGATGCTTCCTGTCCTCCTTGCACCATGAGCTAGCAGTGGGTGGTGCTTCTTTTTTTCCTTGTGCTGGTGCTGTGGTGCTGGTTCTCCTTCTCTTCTCTCTCAGACTGGCACTGCTTCTCCTTTCCAGACACAGTTAGTCCCTCTCCAGCTGTATCCTTTCTTGTTCTACCTGTAGATGAGCACAGCATCCCAATGGAACATAGTTGCTGCCTCTGTCAGCCTCTTCTCTGCTTCCCTCGAGGGAGTTGGCTCCAAGATTTCCCCTATCCGCTGATCCTCTGCCAGTGGGCTGGATGTTCTCTGTGGATCTGGACTATTCTTTTTCTTCTGGTCATCAGAATACAGCAAGTCAACTAGCTGCACCTTTGTCAGCTCCCCTGCATTGAGCTGCCTTTCTTTGCATAGCTCAACAAGCTGATTTCTCTTCACCTGTTCATAATTCATTTTCCCCTGTCTCTCTCTTCACTGTTCCTTTACCCAAAAGACACAGACTTTTCTCTGCCTTGCATGGTGACAGGTTTCAGTGGTAGCCATGTTAGTCTGTATCAGCAAAAAAAAAAAAAAAAAACCGAGGAGTCCTTGTGCTTTCCCTTCTACAGTACTTCCTTTCACTGCTGTTGGCATTTATGGCAATTCACACTGTCATAGACATCCCACTGCTATCACCATATGTCACAGTTCAGGGCACCTTAGTACTTCCTGCCACCTTCCCCCCCATGGTCCACCAAGGACACCCACTCTAGGCTCCCAGCTCCTCAGCCATCAACTCTCTTGGGTGGAGACCCACGTCTCTCTCCCTCCTGACCAGCAATATTTCCATGCTGCCTGGTTCCCTGCCTATATTTGATATTTCCAGCAAGCCAGACTGCCTCAACAGGGCTGCATCTGCACTTTGCTTTTTCTCTCCAGAGGCTATGAACTGAATAATTGCCTGCAGTTACAAGGTACCAAACTGCTCTTTCTAGGCAAGCACACTTATACTTAAAATGAAAACATTACAGAGAAAACACATTAAACTCTAAAAGAACCTACATGGATACTAAAAAGCTTACTAGAAGTCATCCCAATTCCAGCCTTGGGCTCTGGCAGGTGTCAGTGCTTCTAACACTTCCCTAAGAGTTGGGGGGCCCCCCTCGTCTGAAGGTTGGTCCATTTGGAGGATCACCGTTTAAACTCAGGCAGTTTATCCTTTGTCCATTTGGTCTCTGGAGAATCCAGTCTGAATTAGTACAATATAGGCAAGCCTCTCCAGGTGATGGTACTGCTATGGAGGTGTTACAACATGAGTGACTTTGCCTAATCACCCCTCACTCTTCTTACCTTCTGGAGGAGATGTGGTTACCCTCCCCCATACAATCCTGGCCCACAATGATACATGAACTTAACATAGTTAGATCTCGCACAGATATTGCAGGAAGTTGCCATATCTGTCCCAGTGGGTCTACACATTCTTAATGCCAACTTAGCAAAGTTTTTTTTTTGTTTTTGAAAACTTCGTTTTTAATGTATTTATTTATTTTTTTAATTTACCATTTGTCTAGTGTGGGAGTTCCCTCCCCGCACATGCCCCGATTCTCTTATCTTGAAGCAGGGTAAAATAGAAGTAACAATTTAGGTCCACTGAGTTATACCAGGGTAAGTGTGTGAGAACCAAGTTCCCTCACTTTCATAGCTGATCAGCTGGAAGCCCCTTGTTAATGGAGCAACATTTTTTTTTAAATAAAAGCTGAGGGGGCCTAATTCTCCACTGTTACCAGTTTTCTCTGGTCTAACTCCTTTTGAGTCCCCTCTACACTACACATAAATAGCAGTGACTCACCCCACCAAATACTAACCAGAGCACCAACCCTTCTCCGTACTATTGAAAATTCCGTGATTTTTCCCCATCTTTTCCTTTAAGCTCTCTGACTTTTTGTGTCAGAGTTGCAGCCGTGTTAGTCTGTATCCACAAAAAGAAAAGGAGGACTTGCGGCACCTTAGAGACTAACCAATTTATTAGAGCATAAGCTTTCGTGAGCTACAGCTCACGTCATTGGATGCATGCAGTGGAAAATACAGTGGGGAGATTTATATACACAGAGAACATGAAACAATGGGTGTTACCATACACACTGTAACAAGAGTGATCAGGTAAAGTGAGCTATTACCAGCAGGAGAGTGGGGGGAAACCTTTTGTAGTGATAATCAAGGTGGCCATTTCCAGCAGTTGACAAGAACGTGTGAGGAACAGTGCGGCAGGGGTGGGGGGGAATAAACATGGGGAAATAGTTTTACTTTGTGTAATGACCCATCCACTCCCAGTCTTTATTCAAGCCTAAGTTAATTGTATCCAGTTTGCAAATTAATTCCAATTCAGCAGTTTCTCGTTGGAGTCTGTTTTTGAAGTTTTTTTGTTGAAGAATTGCCACTTTTAGGTCTGTAATCGAGTGACCAAAGAGATTGAAGTGTTCTCCAACTGGTTTTTGAATGTTATAATTCTTGATGTCTGATTTGTGTCCATTTATTCTTTTACGTAGAGACTGTCCAGTTTGGCCAATGTCCATGGCAGAGGGGCATTGCTGGCACATGATGGCTTATATCACATTGGTAGATGTGCAGGTGAACGAGCCCCTGATAATGTGGCTGATGTGATGAGGCCCTATGATGATGTCCCCTGAATAGATATGTGGGCACAGTTGGCAACGGGCTTTGTTGCAAGGATAGGTTCCTGGGTTAGTGGTTTTGTTGTGTGGTGTGTGGTTGCTGGTGAGTATTTGCTTCAGGTTTGGGGGCTGTCTGTAAGCAAGGACTGGGCTTTTGGGCTCATGACTTGTTGTGGTGGTTTTTCTTCCTTAGTTTTCTCAGGGTCAAGGAAAGCGTCATTGCTGCCTGTATTGTAGAGATGGGTGTGGGAGAACAACACCATCTACTCCTCAATGTCAGAGACATCAGCTGAGATCACCTCACTATGGGGAGGAGATGGATTACAGGCTTGGTGCCTCACACCCAGGGCATGGAGATGGGGCCAAAGCAACTTACCAAATATGATGGCATAGGGGGACATCTCCCTGCAGACTTTCCCCAGTGCCTAGAGACATTCTCCATACAAATGTTATTCATATGGACTCCATTTTGTTATATATTACATTTGCTGTAGCACCTAGAGGCCACAATCAGGTCTGAGGAACTATCAGGCTTGGAGCTTTACATAAATATAGCATGAGACTGTTCCTGCCCTGAAGAGCTGAGACTCTCAAAAGACCAAGGGAAAGAGAGTAGCATGCAGTGAGCAGTCCAGGTAATGATCAAGGAGACGATCTAAACTGGGCTAGAGTTAGGGGCAGTGGTGATTGCTCAAGTGAATTATTAGTATGTTCCAGTGGTGCTGTAGCTAAGAGCAAATGCAGTAGTGGGGGGTATGTGTGAAGATTACAGCATCCCCTGTCTCCCATGCGGTAGATGGGGAGGGAATATGTGAAAATGCCAGGTCCTAAGAGCAAGAATTCAAGGTAGGAGATCTGGTAGCTGAGGTCAGTTGGCAAGAGTACAGATGGGGTTGGACTAATGTTTTTCCCCCTCCTGCCTTAGAAGAAAACATCACTATGAATTATTCCTGCCATTTAGTAGAAATTGCCATGATAAACATAGAGCTTTAGATTTTTGAGGGATCTGTTAGCATGACAGAAGGCTAGAGGTGAATGTGTCTCTTTAAATGGAAGCTTAGACTAGGCAGAGTGGTGATTGTAACACATGCCAGGCATCTCATGGAAGCTATAACATGTGCAGAGAGCCTCTTATAGCTCCCAGATGTTAAAAATTCCGCCTCTAACTCAAAATGTTTCCATTGCTCCCCAGTGAAAAATAGTTGTATTCCCTAGAGCTCTGTGAGGATTAGTGACTAAACCAAGATTGATGCTTTTACATCTAGGCATTTTTAAGTTACAAGTGGACTGAGAAAAAAAGTTAAAATAATTTTCAGAAAGTGAAACGTTACCACTTTTCCCAATTCCCACAAATTTATAATGGCAAGTTCCATGAACCTCAAACATTTAAAACCAATAATTCTTCATAGGCAGAGGAGAAAATCAGAGGGTTTTTTCACCTCTTCCTGGGATGTTAGAGGCAATGAAGGTGAGGATTGGTCGCAGACTGGGAATGTTTTCAACTTTAATCTGTATGGGCCAGATCCTTGGACTCTCCTGTGTCCACTCTGCATCAGTCCAGAGCATCAAAGGGAATGTGAAGGTTCCTTAAGGCAAGGACTAGGGAAGCCTCGGCTGCATTGTGCTAGCATAGCCAAACCTATGCCAGCCACTCCTGCCCCTCGTCAGATAGTTTCTTGGTGTAGGAGGGATAAGAAGAGGTGATTGTGGCCCCTGGAGAGGCTCTTTGAGAGGCATTATCTGTTTAGTGCATATTAGAACATCCCTGAAGTTGCATTTGTGCATTCAGGTGAGTGTTTGGTCCATAACAGTTTGTTTTTCGCAGGAGTGGCTGGGTGAGATTCTGTGGCCTGCGTTGTGCAGGAGGTCGGACTAGATGATCATCATGGTCCCTTCTGACCTTAGTATCTATGAATCTATGAATGGGTTTGATATTGATACCGTGAAAATGCATCTGCATATTTGTCCCTCCTATTTCTCTTCTAAATTCTGAGGTGACAAACTAGAATGTGTCTGCAAGCTATCCAATGTATAAAGAAAGAAAGAAACTACAAGATGGGTATGGTGGGCAGGTCCTCTCATTGTCAGGCAGTTCCCACACTGCACTGTTGTCAGCTGAGGTACTGACAGTGGAGAAAGAGATGTTGGACAACCGTTTTCGTGCTAGACATTCTGTTGCTGAAAGCTGCTTGTTTTCTCCCCAAATCAGAGTGTTTTTAATCTCCATTATTCATAAGCCAGTGATCACCGTTCAAAATGAAAAAGGAAGTGTTTATTGTGATGGGCTGGAACCCCCATCACTGGTGAGGAAGGGTTAAAGACAGTTACACTTACTTCACCTGGAAAGTAATGTGATACTTACTTGTCAGCCAGAGATGGAGGTGGGGAACTAAAAGGATTAGGTGACAACTCATCTGGAAGCTGGGCCTTATAAATAGGCTGAGAAAGTTCAGTCAGGGGGGTGGAGCCATGGGCAGTAGATGAGAAGGTGGGTTCCTGTGCGAGGTTAAGTGCTAGAGGATGTGGGAGGCTTGAGTTGAGCATAAAGCCAGGAGGATAGGTTGATTCTTTGGGACTTTGGACTATACTGGACACTTGTTATCCTGGAAGGGTTTTGGACTAGCTGCTTCTCAGCTGGAGGGCTGAGTGGTGCACAAAGACAGAATGCTTGGAGGGAGTTCAGGAGATGGAAAACCCCGCTAACATCGCACTCAGACAAAGGAGGCGTGCTGGGGGTGAGTTTACTTCATTAGTTGCTCTTTGCCTTTGTCTGACTCTCAGTTAGTTTTAATCCTAAATGGTACATTATACTCTTTCTCTACTTCCCTGATTTCCATTTGTTTCTTCTAAATTATTCAGTAACCTGAGGCATTGTTATGTAAGATCTGTTACAGAAGCGCTCTATGAAAACAGGTTTCAGAGTGGTAGCCGTGTTAGTCTGTATAAGCAAAAAGAATGAGGACTACTTGTGGCATCTTAGAGACTAACAAATTTATTTGGGTATAAGCATGCATGCATCTGATGAAGTGGGTTTTAGCCCACGAAAGTTTATGCCCAAATAAATTTGTTAGTCTCTAAGGTGCCACAAGTACTCCTCGTTCTTTTTTCTATGAAAAGAGATGTCTGTATATATGCTAATGATCAGTTAATAGACAAAGTGATAATAGATGACACTTAGGAATATGCCCCAGTGTTCCTGGGTTTTGTGGGACCAATAAACTTTTTGTTGTGGTGCACTCCAAATGGCTTTTTGTGCGCAGCTCTTTACATGCAGCTTTTAACACCCAGTTAAGTACTGCTGAGGCATTTATATTCTGTGTTGTTTCTCACTCAGATAAGTATTACTAGAGCATTTAATGATTTTTTAAAAATAAAAAATCCAGAGTCACACATACCTCCAGCCTTATTTCATCCCCTTAATGTACTCCAGCGTCTGCTCTGGTAGTTTAAAAAAACTCCCATTACTATCACTCTTCCTTTTTATTGCTTTTTTTATTTGCTCAATCATTTCACAGTCCAGTTGTTTGTTTTTGGTCAGGTGGGCTATAAAATATCCCTGTGTCCAGTTCAATCTCTTCCATCTCCAGCCTCCCTCCATAATGACTTTTCACCATTGCTAGTTTCTCCCAAATCAGCACTCTCAAGAACTAACAAATCCTCTCTCTCACTCACACACACAGACACACACAGTCAGTCTCCTTTATCATTTGCATCCCCTCACACACACACACACACACACACACACACAGAGTCTCCTTTATCATCTGCATCCCCTGCCTACTCTTCTGAAGCAGATAACACACTTGGGATTATAGCCCTGTTAAAAAGATTTCATTTAAAAGGGCACAGTTGATCTTAAAACCAAAAGGACTGAGTAGTTTCCAATACTACCCCTGCTCCTGAGTTCTCTGCCAATATTTGCATTCTACAGCTATATTTTCCTTACTTTTTAAGAAATGCTTTTCTTTCTTGTTGCCTTGCTGTAGATCCACAAAAACACTGGGAAATAATTGAACGAGGCCCTAATCCTCAACAAGATCTGCTTGCTCCCATTGACTGTGTGGGTGCAATTTCTGCCCATGTGAGAGTTCCTTTTCCATAGCTAGGACCTAATTGTCTGTATTCAGGGAAAACTGAAGCTTAACTATACATAGGGCCTTTGGGTTTTTTATTTAATTTAATTTTTCCTGGGAATTTATCTGTTTATTTGTACAACCAAAACAGGTGAAAATTGGTGGTAAAAAACTATTAATAATTCTTCTGGGTAAATATGGGGGTTTATTTTGGTGGCCAGAAGGACCGGGGAAAACGTATTCAGTAGATTAATGCTTTGATGAATGGAATTCATTGTGGTTTGCTACAGAACTAAAACAACTCAAAACACAATGCCACCTCTGAGTTTAAGAAAACAATATATCTCTAAGCCCCAAGTAAAACTTTTCATTTGAATAAACAGTTAGAACTATTAGCCTATAAATATTTACATTTAATAATTGGGCCACACCATTTGCAGCGCATACACTCAACTTCATCCTTTTATCTTGTTTTTGTTTTTTTAAAACTTCCTTGTGTTCTGAAATGTATTCCGCTACAAATTTTCATTTTCCTCCCATTTTAGTGTGTCAGATCTTTAAACCTTTATCTGCTTACAGCTTGAAATGTGTACCTGGTGGGCATGAGATTCATCAGTATGTTCAGATGTGCATGCACTTCAGAGCTTGTGTGCGTTCTTGTTTGTTTATTGTGTGTATCTTCTAGACTAATACAGGTAGCCTCAATTCAACAGGCAGCTTTGCATATACACACAGACTAATACATTATCATAATACATATATCTCATGCAATGTATTGTATTTTTGTAATAAAACAAGTTATTTTTATATATTTGAATGATACAAAAGTAGGGTGAAAATCGGGAAAAAAAATGAATAATACTTTTTGTAAAACCCAGGATTTTTCCTGTAAAAATTGGCTTAAACTGAAAATGAAGGGGCTTAACTATACCGTAAGGGCTGGATTGTGCCAGACCCTCACGCCAGTGTGCACAGGAAAGGGAATGTGAAGAGCCGTCCCCTACTCAATGGTCTATATAAGGGCTAATCACAGTTGTAGTCCCTGTGCTCAGGTGGGGACCAATGGTTCTTGGAGGAGGCAGGCTGATCCAAGGGAAGCATTGATAGTGCAGGCTAAGACTCTGAGTCACTTGCCTGCTTTGTAGCTACCACTAAAGCTGTTGAATTGAGTTTCCTGTGCTGTCATATAATGGGACTTGAGGGCACGCAGCAGCTCTCAGAGTCTGGGACTTGATCTTCTGAGGCATTAAGTGCCCTCAAGTCCCAGTGATGTCAATAAGAGATGAGGCACTCAATTCCTCATGAGTATTCATTATGTGTATTATGAAAATGCCTAGGAACCTAGTTGAGGATCAGAGCCCCATTGGGCTAGGCCTTGTATAGACAGGTAATGACATTCTGTGCCCTAAGAGTTCAAAATCTATACAACAGACAGGACTCAGATTCGGTCCATGGAAAGTAAAATAAACATTCAAGACACGCTTTAGAAATATCACACTACTACCAACTCCAACTGTGCAAAAATCATTAATGAGGCTGCCCCCGTCCCCCCAGTCATGAGATTGGCTTTCAAATCATGAAATTTTTATTAAAACAATACATCTTGGGGGGCAAAGGGGGAGGTCCTCTTTATTTGCCTGCTGCTTTTTTGAACCTTGAGGCATGCTCCACTCATCCTTTCAAGCCTTTCTCCACCTCCAAGGGGGAGGGCTTTTTAAAAAAATAAACACTGAGCTTCTCATGTATTTACACAACTTCAAGAACTGGAGCTTTAATAAAACCAAATATCAAGAGATTTGTGATTAAAATCATGAGGGCTGGCAATACTCAGAGCAGTCTGTTTTTTAACTCCATAACTGTGAATGGTAGAATAGATTCTTGGTGGGAGCTGCCATGTTACTGTTGGCATAGAAGAGGACTCCTGGAATGCAGCATCTTTTCTGTGTCTGACAAAAGGAGGCTTTTGGTGACATTGTATGTGCTCAAATTTTCTTTTGGGTGGGTGGGAAAATCTGGTGGGTGAGGGAACTTTCAGTTATTAACACTGAGATATTTTCAAGTAATGAAACTTATTTTGCAACAACTCTGAAAATCTCCATTTTTGTCTTGCTTTCAGGCAGTTCTTCCTTCCCTTGAGTCCTACCCTGCAATGTGAGTCTGTCAAGATGGAAACTTCTGCTTTAATTGGATTAGGATTTACTCCATGTTGTAACTAGATGTAATATCTGCAATATCTTTGTAGATTATACTGCATTTTTCCTCTAACTGTCTGGCTGTGATCTCCTTCTCCGCATATCCTGTCTTGCAGGTAACCATCATCTCCTATACACCATGCATTTTATCTCTCCTGGAAGTAATACCTATGTAAGTCAGCACTTTAGTGATTTATGTAATTAAAATATGATGGATCAAGTCATTAAAATTCATAGGCACACATAACCAACTTATTCCCAACTACATAAGCCCCTTCACTTCAAATAAGACTTTTTTTTGTTACTCAGACTTTTATTCTATATCAGAAAATTATTACCATTATAGCAGACTGAAGAGTGAAATTAAGAACAAAAGTGCCTGGTATATATTTCTGCTTGTATTTACTTTGTCACTTCAGAATGACAGCCTTGAAATTCTTGCATGATCTTCAGCATGTTCTAAAAATGACAGCTACAATAATTCAAATTTACTACTTTTTTTTTTTACTAGTAATGAAGTTGTAAATGCAGCATTTCTTTCATTACTATTCATTAAAGATATGCTATGAAAACAGAGTTACCATGGAAATGGCTCTGTGGATTCTGAGTACATAATAAGAATTTCATTGTTTACACTACGGCAGAGATAACTGATGGGTGTTATTGCAGCTGGTAAAGTCTTATTTAGCCTCAGGAATGCTTGTAAGGGGAAAAGGTTATGCAGTTGGTCTTCCACTAAGTGCTTGCATACAAGCTGAGGCCTGTAAAATCATCAGTGCAAAAGAGTTTTATGATGAAAAGGACTGAATGTGTTGTGAGCTTTAAATCTTTGAGCATCATTTGGAGTTGAAAATTTAAACACTGAAAATAGAGTCTAGTTCATGTGTTACTAATATACCAATTTGCAGAGCTAATGTGCACACATCTAGTGTAAATAAATTAGCATATATAACTTTATATTTTTTACACTTAAAGTGAAAACAGGGTTTAGTAAAGTGAACATGTCCAATTTACTGAATAACATTGATAGCTTTGCAAAATCAGGTAAAGGTGTTAGAAGCTTTATTTTTTACTACTAACTTATAAAAATTGAATACGGTATGGAATAACAAACTAGACGCAGAGTCCTTCAACTGTACAAAGGGCTACACTTATGAATTTATACATAAGTATAAATTTGTACACTATTTCTTTATACATAAGTCTCTTCACATTTTTAAATACCCAAACTTCCCTGTAATACTTTTAGATTGACACTTCTGATTGCAGTCAGTGAGTACATATAAAGCCTTATTTATATATATTTTAAAAGTTTTAATCCAGTTCTGTGTGTAGTGCACAGTTTACACAAAACATGTTCAACAGGCTTTTATCCTATGAATTATTCCTAATAGTCAGTTACACTGCAAAATCCTGATTACCTGTCTATCACTCAAAGTTGACACACACTAGGAAAAAGAGGATATAATTGGGCATGATGAAGGGAAACTTGACAGACCAGCTGGTAAAGTACAGGTTTCAGAGTAGCAGCCGTGTTAGTCTGTGTCCGCAAAAAAAAGTACTCCTGTTCTTTTTTTGGTAAAGTACAGTTACTGCCATGCAACCCTTCTGCCTTAAATAGGGATGTAAGCGTGGCTCCATTGAAAACAAAGAAATCCGCACAGAAAAATTATGCTAAAGGAAAATATGGGTTATTGGGCCTGATTCAAAGGCCTTGAAGTCAATGAAAACACTCCCCTTTACATCAAGGGGCTTTGGGTCAGGCCCATTGTGGCTGTATCAACACCCTACAATTCCAGAATCACAGATCCATGATGGAGCACTATGAGTACTGTAATCAAGGTTGATTGACAGAGTGACATAAATGGTGGCCCTAGAACAAGCAGCATGTTCCATTTTCCTAGACACTGTCTGAGTTATGAAAACAGCAGCAGCCTCTGATAAGAAGTGGTGCCTGTGAAAATAGTTTTGGGAATGAAAAATCAGAGGGGTTCGGCTTTCTCATGACTCAATGCTCAGGAATAAGGGGAGGGAGTGTGTGTATGTATTTGTGTGTTTTCATCTCCCTAGCAGATGAGCCTAGATGATGGTCCCATAAGAAATCCCCTAGGCACAGTCCTGCAATCTAGCCAACACCCATTAATTTAAACTCCCACCTTAACAACCCTAATTAACCTTGGTAGACTGGGTGCTAAGTCTGCCTCTTTTTGTTTGCTTGTGTCTGTTCTGATTTGTTCTCTGGTAGAGTTGTTTGATTTGTTTCCATAAATGTGGCACACCATCGTATTAACCATTCCGGAACAAGAGAAGAGCCTAACGCTGTTGGGCAGGGGGGAACTACAGTGGAAAAGGCCAAAAAAAAAAAAATCCCCATTTTCTTATTTGTGTTACAGTAGAACTAGGGGCCCCAGTGTGCAGACATTTAGGCCTAATCTACACTGTCACTTTACAGTGCTGCAACTTTTTCGCTCAGGGGTATGGAAAAACACCCCCCTGAGTGATGCAAATTTCAGCACTGTAAAGTGGCAGTGTAGACAGTGCACCAGCGCTGGGAGCCGCTCCCCTCGTGGGGGTGGGTTTTTTACAGTTGTCATAAATATAAAGGGAAGGGTAAACACCTTTTCAATCCCTCCTGGCCAGAGGAAAAACCCTTTCACCTGTAAAGGGTTAAGAAGCTAAGATAACCTTGCTGGCACCTGACCAAAATGACCAATGAGGAGACAAGATACTTTCAAAGCTGGAGGGCGGAGGGAAACAAAGGGTTCTCTCTGTCTATGTGATGCTTTTGCTGGGACCAGAGCAGGAATGCAGGTCAGAACTCCTGTAAAGAGTTAGGAAGCAATCGAGTTAGATATGCGTTAGATTCTGTTTTGTTTAAATGGCTGATAAAATAAGTTGTGCTGAATGGGATGTATATTTCTGTTTTTGTGTCTTTTTGTAACTTAAGGTTTTGCCTAGAGGGATTCTCTATGTACTGAATCTGATTACCCTGTAAGGTATTTACCATCCTGATTTTACAGGGGTGATTCTTTTACTTTTTCTTTAATTAAAATTCTTCTTTTAAGAACCTGATTGCTTTTCATTGTTCTTAAGATCCAAGGGTTTGGGTCTGTGTTCACCTATGCAAATTGGTGAGGATTTTTATCAAGCCTTCCCCAGGAAAGGGGGTGTAGTTCTTGGGGGGATATTTTGGGGGGGAGACGTTTCCAAGTGGGCACTTCCCCTGTTCTTTGTGTAACACTTTGGTGGTGGCAGCGTTTAACCTAAGCTGGTAAGAATAAGCTTAGGGGGTCTTTCATGCAGGTTCCCACATCTGTACCCTAGAGGTCAGAGTGGGGAAGGAACCTTGACAACAGTGCTGGGTGAGCTCTCTCCCAGCACTGGTGCTGCAACTACTGATAGTGAAGACAGGTTCTGTCTACACTAAAGAGCTCACAGCAGCAAAGCTGTACCGATGCAGCTGTGCTGCTGTAAGATCTCTCGTGTAGCCACTGTGTGCCAACGGGCGATCTCCCCTTGACATAATTAAACCACCCCCAAAGAGCGACTCTCATGCCAACATAACACTCTGCACACTGCCACTTATTCTGGCATAACTTAGGTCACTCAGGAGTGTGAAAAAACACACCCCTGAGAGACATACATTTTGCTGACTTAAGTGGTAGTGTAGACATGGCCTCTGTAAAAGACACTCTCTCCCCTGAAAAGCTTCTGCTCTAAATAGACAAGACAGACCAGGCAGAGGAAACAACAATACAGAGAGGTGAAGTGACTTGTCCAAAGTTACACAGGCAGTTAGTTGCACAGTCAGGAATAGAACCAAGGTCTCCTGACTTCCGGGACAGTGCCTTGTTCTAGGCTACGCTGCCTTCCATAACCAAGTAGCATTTGATAAGTGTTTTGGGACAGCAGGAGTGGCAGGTGGCAGACCTATACATTTAGAATGAAAAGAATGTAAGAGCTTCAGGTTGCCACCTATTAGTACTAATATGACAACCATTTTAAATCTGTCTTCACGAATAATTAGCTATTTCCAGTGTTCTGAGGGCTAGCCATGAACTGCAGTTATTACATACTGTGCCATAATTTTGTAACCAAGACTTAGAAAGGTATTTCTCAAGGTATTTCAGAGTTCTTTAAGGGGAAGTGAATTCCACATTTGTGATGTAGTGGCAGCTATTATGTATCCAGCAATAACTTGCA
The DNA here is from genome assembly GCF_965152275.1 of Natator depressus. Lineage (NCBI taxonomy): Eukaryota > Metazoa > Chordata > Testudines > Cheloniidae > Natator > Natator depressus. Next base: position 102,499,124 of record NC_134240.1, read on the forward strand.
AAGTTGTCTTGGACCTGCGAGTCCATTTCTCATCCTTACAAGTCTAACATCTATCTTGAACAATGCTAACATACCGGTTAGCTGTCTGGTTTCCAGCTATGAATTTATCAGTGCTCAGCTGACACCTAAAGCCTTGGCAAGAGCTGGCACCTGGTCTACCTGTCACAGGGGGAAATACAGCTTTTGTTGATGTTCTTGGAACACTGAACGGATGGATGGATGGATACTTTAGGTTATCAGATTGGCCATGGAACCTCTGCATGGACTCAGGCTCCCATTCCAGTCAGAGGTGACATCCTGTTGGGCCCATTCTCCCCACACAGTGCCTGGCTGGAGGTGGTAGTGCCTGCAATGCAGTTGGTTTTGGGATCCATTGAATAAGGTGAGAGAGGTTAGGAGGAAAAAGTAGTGGAAGCAGAAAATAACACAAAAGGGAAGGGAGACAAAAACAGGCACTCCCATGGCTCTGCAGTATTAACAATTGGGTGTCCACTGATGGGCTGAGGACTGGCAGTCATGGTGATATGATGACTTTCAGGACTTAAAGGTCAAAACCAAAGTCCCTTAAACAAGAGCAAGGCATGATGGCCTTCCTCTTGAGAAGAAAATGTTTCAGTCTGGTCTGCTCCCTCTGTCTTGGGGTCAGGGAAGTGAGATGAGAGCTGCTGAGATTTTTTCAAAGACTCTTTTTAAGAACCGCACAAAGTGGAAAGTGGATGACACAGTTCATTCCCTCATTTTGTCCACCAATTAGGCCCCTCATCCAACACACCAGTTTTTGGGTAATTAATTTCTGGTTTCAAATCTTCTGTTTTTACCAATCATTTTAACATGGAACCATATCAGTAGGCCCTTTTTGTATGAACTAACTTAGGGACGTCTACACTTAAAATGCTGCATTGGTGCAGCTGTGCCAGTGTAGTGCATTAATGAAGACACTCTCAGCTGACGGGAGAGAGCTCCAGTTCACAAAACACGCTGTCCTCTTTCCTCTTCAGTGGAAAGATGTAGTTTCTCAGTTGCTACAGTGATAGTCCAACAATCTATTCTCTACACTTGTAAACAGGATAACCCCAGAATTTGTTTTCCTATATGTGGTCTCTCCTAGAGATTTTGCAGTCACTTGATTAGCATTTTGCTCAGACTGCAAATGGGTGCCTACTGTGAACCATACAATACACATTTAACAGATACGTTTCTTTCAGGCAAAAAATGTTTATCTTTCTGTCACCTTTTCAGATGACCAGCCCCAAGTCATAGACCTTAAGAACATAATTTTCAGGGTGTATATATACATATTTGTATGTACACTTCACAATGATCGAGGACCAGTATGACAAACTTTTATTAGACCTTACATGACACTCTTTGAACTAGTATGTAGTTACCAGACCCAGGGGATCCCTGTAACCATTATGCACCCCGTGCCCTCTGCCAGGTGGCACCAAGTGGTCCCTGGGTCACAGCCTCCCCAGACCATTGCCATACAGAAACATTTCTGCAGGGCCTGGGGAAGGGGTTGGGGGTATGTGCTGCAGAACTGCCTCTAGTCTGACCAAGTCTCCCAGGTTTTGTTCACCAGGTTTCTCTCCTCCACAGAGGGGACAATTTGTACATAATATCTGTGCTTCTGAGAGCTTTTATGCTACATCCAGTTTAACCGTGGTTATAAACCCTTCAGAAATAGGGGTATATAAAAGAGAAGTGCTGATAGACCTGTAAATGGGCTGCTTGATGCCACATGAATCCTATATCCATAAGCCTAGGTAGGCTAACTTTGTAGCCAGTAATATCCAAGTATCCTGGGATAGTTGACTTTATTTTTAATGCAAATTACAGCTTGTTTACAACTGTTGAATTGCTGTGACTGGGAGCCTTGCTTGCTCTTATAACTGTTATTAGTAATTCAGAGAAATTGATTACCTGAAGAGCAGGCACATCTTTACAGTTGAAGTGATAAATACAATTGTTTGTTTGCTTTCAGGGTGGATTTTGTTGGTTTTTTTTAAACATTTATTAAAACTGCTAGAAACCGTGATGGCTAAAACTGGAGTTTGCAATTTTCTGAGTGCTTTACGTCTCTTTCAGAGGAATTCATTATAACAACAAAGTACCCAGGCTGTGACTCTCTTTGTGTAAAACAGGCTCTCTAGAGATATTAGAAGTGTAACAAAACAAATGTACAGTGCCCTGATAGAGATAAAAGTATTGATTTGATGAGCACTGCAGCCTAAAGACTATAGGGCATTGGGATGTAATGAAATCTTGTTGTTTGGCTTCAGAGTGGTAACACTGCTGCTGATCACCATGCTACTTAATTATTCAGAGATCGTATCTTCAGTAATATGCCTATTTTTTTTAAAAGGACACTTTCGGTTCCACACTCTGTGCTCCTTTATCTGTAAAATCCTCTTAAAAGATGGAAAATAAAATGTTTCCTTGCTGATGCTGCCCTGTTTGACAAACAGAGTTACATTCTATTCTGTTTCACCATCAGGAATGAAGCGAATAGAATTATTCCAGATTTGCAGTGGTGTAGCTAAGGGCACAGTTTGGCCCACTCTGTTGTTGATACTCTCGCACTGACGTTGGTGAGAGCTTGCAAGGTTCTAAATATTGTGGGATTTAGAAGCTGTGGCTTTGAAGTTTTGAGACTTAGGGCTTGTCTGCACTGACAGCGTTAAAGCGCTGCCATGGCAGCGCTTTAACGAGACTTGTGTAGTTGCGGCACAGCACTGGGAGAGAGCTCCCCAGCGCTCTAAAAAAACCCACCTCCACGAGGGGTGTAGCTACCAGCGCTGGGAGCGCAGCTACCAGCGCTGGTGCACTGTTTATACTGGCACGTTACAGCGCTGAAACTTGCAGCGCTCGGGGGGGTGTTTTTCCACACCCCTGAGCAAAAAAGTTGCAGCGCTGTAAAGTGCCAGTGTAGACAAGCCCTTAGACAGAGAGGCACTAACTGGGTAAAGCTGGTCCAAAATCAGAATTTCATAATACAGGAACTTCAGACATTTCAAAATTTTTCATCCCAAATCAGGACAAAAGTCAAAATATCACAGAATGGAAGATGACCCACTTCAACATTTTTGATCAGAACAAATTCTTCCAACATTCCTGAATCCAGGTTTCATTTTGGTATGTTGACCTGAAACTTATTTCAGCTTGGTTCAGGATTAATATATGTCCACCTGAGCTGCTATGCTATGCCTTGGGGGTGGTAGTTTGTGTGCCTTATGCCCCCATTTGTCTTTTGGAGCAGGGCTCCCTAGCCAGATGATTTCCATGATGCCCCATGGTAGTTAAACCAGAGGGGAAAGTTTTTGTTTTGAAAAGACTGTCATGGCTGAAACGCCACTCTGTCACTTTGAGTACAGAAGGTGGGGGCCGGCAAGGATTTTAAAAATTAATACTTGCCACTCCAGGCTTGTATTAAACTCCCAAGCTTTTCTCTGACCTTGGCTTGGTAAACGCTGCCACCACCCAAATGCAAAAAACCCCCTTGGACCCAGGAAGGAGCACTTGGGAATTCCTCCCTGTGGGGTACCCTCAAGCCCTTTCACGCCCCCTCTGGGGATGAGCTGAGAAAGAAAACAAAGGAAATTAGCTGTTGCTACCAGCTAATCAAACAACATGGAGAAACCCTCTAGGACACCAAAAATCCAATCCTGTTCTTAAAAAAGGTAAACTTTATTAAAAACAAAAAGGAAGAAAATGCATCTGGAACTTAGACTTTTGCTAGATTTTAAAAGAGCAACTCCAAAATTAAGCACCCAAAATAGCTTTCTTGGGGGTTCAGCTTAAAGGTTACAAGCAAACAAAAGCATCTGGGGTTAGCACAGAGGAGTCCACCAGCCTTAAAAAATAAACAGAAATAAACCTAATCGCGTCTTCCTAAACATTCCTAATTTACTTACATATTTGGGTCGTTAAAAGTGGTTCTAGATATGATCTGATGGTTTTCATATCTGGTTCAAACTTTACACAGCATTCCTGCTGCCCGTCTCTTCAGCCCAGGGAGAACAACAGACAAAGGGAAAATTTCTTTCCCAATTTTAAAAAGTTCTAGCTTTCCCATTGGCTCTTCTGGTCAGATGCCCTTTTTTCCCTTTCTTTACCTAGGGGACTTTTTAACCATTTACAGGTAAAGTAAGTAGAGAACAGCTACCAAGAGGGATTTTACAGCTAACTGGCTGGCTGGGTGTCCATCAAAGGGAGCTCTCCTTCCCCCCCCCCCCCCCCCGCCTTCATTTATCACAAAGACGCTTCAATGGAAAACTTGCAGCCAGCCCTACTGTTGAATCCATCCAATTTCAGTAGGAGACATGACTCCTATACTGCCCCTCCATTCTGTTTTAGCATCCTCTCTCTGGCAGTGCAAACAGAATAGGCTATGTGTTAAACAATTCAGTTGGATGGTCATTCTCTCCTTAATATTTTTTTCATAGTCCCATATTTGTTTTTCATTCAACAGAATTACTTCCAATCCTGCACTGCACTAGTGCTTACTGGTGCCTAAACCAATGTCTTGCTCTCATGACAGTAAATTTTAATTGTCTGGAGCCATTGCCTGCCAAAGGAGTTGTAGTCTGGCCTGTCTTTTTCATGTCGAGGTTTAGGAGCTGATGCTGAATCATTTCTCTGTCTTGCAATCACAGGTGCTGGCTTCCTGTGGGTCCTGGGGGTAATCAACCCCCCTTCCCCGCTCTGCCCCCACCCGACCTCTTCCCCCAACCCCCACCCAACCCCACCTCTTCCCACCCAGTTCCACCCCACCCTTGAGCACACCACGCCCTCTCTCTTCCCCCTTTCCCCCAGAGCTGGGGGGGGGGGGAAGCTGGCTGCCAGTGGGTGCTAAGCACCCACTAATTTTTTTTGGTAGGTGCTCCAGGGCTGGAGCACCCATGAAGTCAGTGCCTATGCTTGCAGTCTAATTGCTGAAATAGCAGATGGCCAGTATCGGTTTGTCTTTGCACCTCTGAGGATATACAGATTACCTCAGTACATGTCTCACTGATTGTCTATTCACCATCAGGGGTGCTGGAACAATGTGTATGGGGGGGTGCTGAGAGCCATTGAACCAAACTGTAAACTTCAAGTCAGGGGGTGCTGCAGCATCCCCAGGACCCCTAGTTCACCATGGAGGACACACCACTGTAACCAGTACCACTTCTCTGAATGTTTTCCACATGCTTTCATCACTTCTTTCCGACAAAAGATTGTGGTTTATGTGTAGAACTATGTATAGAGCTATGTCCAGTTTTATATCTTGAGCATGGATGACAGAGTTTCACCATGAAACAGACAGTACTCTGCTGCATGTAATGTTTCCTACTGTTTTAAGCATGTTTTATTAACATACAATTCAGGAGAGTCCTTTGCTATTTCCACTGAAATCCATCTCTCAACACTTGTTGGTTTGTCAGATTCACTCTGTAAGTAAGCATTTCTGAACAGTTCATTGTATTGCCTTCAGGCTAATGGTCACCCAAAGAGTGCTCCAGGTTGATCTCAAAGTCGCCTACTCTGATAGCTTTCTTAAAAGTGCTCCATACTATGTAAGGGTGTGTCTATACTATCCGCCGGATCAGCGGGCAGCGATCGATCCAGCAGGGGTCGATTTATCGCATCTAGTCTAGCTCTCCCATCGACTCCTGTACTCCACCGCCGTGAGAGGCACAGGCAGAGTTGACAGGGAAGCGGCAGCAGTCGACTCACCGCAGTGAAGACACTGTGGTGAGTAGGTCTAAGCATGTCGACTTCAGCTACGTTATTCACGTAGCTGAAGTTGCATAACTTAGATCGATTCCCCCCCATTCCTCCCAGAGACCAGGCCTAAGACTTGCTTTCAGCCTGATCTCACTTGGGGAGTCTGAACAGCTCAGCTTTATCAATAGTCTTGATGGTCATTATCAAAGAACTTGTCTGTAGGCTGCCTTGGGCACTGATACTTCTGAACAAGGAGTATGTCCTGGCATTAGTGAGACTTAAGACTGCTAGCACTTGTCTCTCAGGATCATTCCTTCAAAAAAAGCTGTAAATATTCAACATATGGTAAGTAGGCGAATTCTCCACCAGTCATCACTTGTTCATCTTGCCCCTGCAGGATGCCATTCCTATGAATCAGTTGTCTCACTTTTATTTCTCTTGCTAGTGTGGTTTCACTTGCAAACCTTCAATCCTCATTGCTAATTATATTGAGTGTTTAGTCATGCTGATTTGTGTCAGGAAGAAATAATACATTCAACATAGTTTTGTGGGCAGAGGGCAGTGCTCTGTATGCTACACTATACTCAGACAGCAAAGCATGCAAGGGTGAATTCCGAAGTTCTGACACAGTCCAAGTTCATGCCAAACTCAATTCCAGTGGGGTTGTACAGGGATAACTGAGGGCAGAAATTGGCTCATCAGCACTGCCAAATCCAAATGTTCTGAAACCATGAGTCAGGTGCCCTGAAATTGTGGGGTTTGGGTTTTTTTTCAGGTTTTTTTTGGCTCTTTTTTCTGAACTTTTAGATCTCACTTCATGTTTCCAAGCTTTTCTCCATAACAATAAAGGCTAGAAACTTTTTTTTTTAATTGAAACTTAAGATTCTTATGCAACTGCTTGATTCCAGCAACTGAGGGTTTAAGAAAAACACCAGATATCAAAGGACTTATGGTTAAATCGTAAGTTGGCAACACTGTGGAATTGCTACCTTTGCACTCTTGAGTGATGTGACTTCCCTGGAAGCATGGCCTAACTGAGTAAGGCATCCCGGAGTTGGCCCACAGGTAATAAAAAATAATGAAAGGATTTTTGCCATCCAATGGTGTAACAGTAATCCTGCATTTTAACATTGATTTGCTGCAGGCGGAGTGTGTGCTGGGCAAATAGGATTCTGCCAACTGACCTACATTAGCTGCTGCTATCATACTCCAATGGTCCCCATCACAGTAGTCTGAGTGCCTTGTATTCTTAAAGAATTATGCTCACAACACCCCGTGATGTAGGGAAATGCTGTTATCCCCATTATGCAGATGGAGAACTGGCACCCAAAGGCCTGGTCTACACTACAGAATTAGGTTGACATAAGCGGTCTTATGTCGGCGTCTACACTAGAGGCTTGCTCCCGCCGATATAAGTTCCATACTACGCCAACATAATAACTCCACCTCCCATGAGAGGTGGTGTAGTTAGGGTGATGCAGTGTCCATGTAGGCATTGCATTACTTATATTGGCTGTTGGCTGTCACTCTTACCAATTGCACAGCTGTGCTCTAAAAAGGGGGCTCATAGCTGGAGCTGTGAAATTGACAAGAAAGGTTGGTAAGCTCCCTACTATGAAATTGAGCAGAGCCTGGGGCTCACAGCTGGCTCCAGCCAGCTGTCAGCCAGGTGCTGGGCTCATAGCTGGAGCCTTTGTCCCCCACGCCAGAGTGACACCCCCAGCTGTGAGCCTGGTGTGGGCTCAATTTCACAGCAGGAGCCTACCAGCCTTTCTTGTCAATTTCACAGCTTCAGCTGTAAGCCTCTCCCTTAGAGCCTGAGCCATATGTGAAATTGACAAGAAAGGCTGGTTGGCTCAGTGCTGTGAACCCTAGGTCAGCCTCACCGCTCAGGCTGTCACCCCAGGGTGGGTGGGGGCATAGGTGGCAAGTGAGTCTTCCATTGGAGAGGCTTACACACGAGAACCAGTAGCTCCCTAGAAGTGGGGAGGGGGACCACCAGTGCCCAAACTGTGGCCCTGCCTCCCCAAGGCCCTGCCCTCGCTCCCTCCCCAAGTCCCTCCACTTGCTCCTCTTTACCTCCTCCCCCAAGGCCTGCCTGCTCACTTGTTCCTCTCCACCTTTTCCCTTGAGGCCTGCCCGCCATTCTCTGCAGTGGAGAGGAGCGAGCGGCAGGTGGGGGTTGCCTAGGGGAAAGAGGCACAGCAAGGGTGGGCCTCAGGGGAAGAGGCTGAGCAGGGGCGGGGCCTTGGGTGGAGCGCAGGTGGGGCCACGGACCAGGCGCCGGTGTCTCCCCCACTTCTAGGAAGCTTTGCTTCCAGCACTCCAAAGGTGGCAGGCTGATGTACCTTCAAAGGGTGGTGACCCATGCTGCATCCATTGCATTTGCCTTCCTGCATAGCCAGCCTTTTTGGAGGAGGCTTAGTCTCCCCAAGCCTCTTATATGCACCACCCATCTGTGTGGGGCAGGTTCCAGCTGTGATCCTGGCTACCGCTAGGGCTCTCAGCTCCCCACAGAGATAACCAGCTGGAGTCTGGCAGCTGGGGAGCTGAGAGCCTGGGCTGCAGTAGGGCTCCATGCTCTTAGCTCCTCATAGTGCCCCTCTTAAGTCAGTGCAGGCGCTCCTGGTGAGGATGCAGACTACCGACAGCAGGCAGGTAGTATGGACATGAAAAATCACAGTAATAACTGCGGTGGCTGTATGTCAACTTAACTTAACAGCGCAGACATGCCCACACACAAGTGACTTATCCAAGGTCTCACAAGAAGTCTGTAGTGCAGTAGGGAATTGAATTTGGGTCTCCCAAGTGCCATGCTAATACCCTAATCACTGGACCGTCCTCTACCACATAGAAGGGAAAGCTCAAAGCAGTTATTTCCTCCATGCTATGAAATCTTTGTTACATGCTGTTAATGGTCTTCTTAAGAAGGATTGGATAAACTTTGAGACAAATCCTGGTCCTGGCAACAAAGCTGAAGTTAAAGTTCCTCTGTGCAAAGCCTTATGCTGCATTTGAAAGGACAGAATCCTCCTGCTCCTTGTCCTTAAGATAGGGATTGGGTCACCCTGCCAGCCAAGCTGCAGATACTATTACAGCCTCTGGGCTCCTGCACCCTCTTCAATATGGAATTTTGGATCTAGACAATCTATATGCTATCAGCAGATGACCTGGCCATCCCTTCCTACTTCCCCAGTCCATCTAAAGGCTGACCCCTGCATCCTACAGGGAAACAATTCTGCTCTTATCTATTTTACCTTAACTTACTAAGCTGTTTGGAGAATTCATCTGCTTGAGACTTTATCCTCCCAGGTAGAACAGCTAGCTTTTCCAAAAAATGAAAGTAAACCCTTTCAGCCCCAGTGTGGTTTTAAAAAAAAAGTCAGCTGCATGTCATAGGAATGAATTAAAAGCAGTGGAATTGGATTTTTGTGACCCTTTGTATTGTACATACAGTGTCACAGATATAATCAGCCCTATCCCAAGAAGCAGATTTCAGTCATCCAGAGGGAGAGACTCAATTGTTGTCACTCCATTCAAGTACTTGTATGACAAGTAAAGTCACTAACATATCCCCTAAGTGTGATCTTCCTCCCCCTCCTTCTCTTCTAATTTGATGTAAGTTGCTTCTCTTTGCCTTAGATGCCTTTGTAGTATGGTCCCACGTGTGCTTATCTCAATACACAGACTAGGCTGTCAATCTGTTTTATCATAAATCTTTGTTATTACTCTTTTGTGTTTAACTATCAGATAAAGGAAAATAGGTAGCATTTATCTATGGAGTCCTTTTTAAGATACTATTTTATTATATGCACAGTCTTGATGTTCAGAATTTTTTAAGATAGTGTACTTCACTTTTATGTTCTGCATGTTACACACTTCTGAGTTTGACCCTTTGACAGTAGTAAACAAGTTTTAAGAACACATCTACTTCTGCTGTCTATTGACCTGAGCCGGAGTTACCCTCTTCCCACATATATGATTTTCAAAGCAACCAGTTTTCATACAACAATGCACATGAATGTTAGACAGCATCATCCACACAGTCTCACAATGAAAGCAGTTACTAAGGGGTACTGGTGCTATAAGAGGGTGTGAGGTGGGGACAATAGACAAGGAAACGCAGGTAGGTTGTGAGGGTTGGCATGATATTGCATCCTGGAGTGGCCAAGTGACTGACGCTGCATTAGCTGTGGGCAACATAGAAAACATGGGTTATGAACTGCACTTTAAGAGAAGATGGGGGAATTGCTAAAACAGAGGCTGGTGGATTAAACTACTCAGTACACAGAATAGTTGATATGGTAGCAAGAGATTGACCTGAAAGAAGGGAACAGGGAACTAATGCTTGCCCATTTTGCATACCTGTATCCCAGCTACTCTCTTGCGGCCTGATCCAGAGCCCACTGTAGACAACAAAAAGATTCCTATTGACATTAATGGTCTCTGGATCAAGCCCTCAGAATTGCTGCCATGTAATAAGTAGTTTGGAGCACAATCCAGCCCAAGATCTCAGAGTGTTACAAGCATAAAAAACAAAACCAGGCCAGGTCAGCATACACTACTGTTGTCATTACATCCAAAAAAAGCTATATTAAAAGAATGTTAAGGTTGCAAAGTCAAGCGCTCAGAAATTAGGAAATGCCAGAATTAAGGTTGCTCAGGCAACCATAATTTGTCTCCCTTGCACACCTACATTATGATACAGTCTTTAATTACATGATCATATACCACTTTTTCCACAGGACCCTTACCTCATTCAATGTACAGGATAGATGGCTATTCAGCTTTCATTCTTAACTTCATCATTCAACATGTGGCTCTCTGTCCTACTTACTGCACACCATCTAGACCAGTGGTGGGCAACCTGCGGCCTGCAGGTCACACGTGGCCTGTCAGAGTAAGCTGCTGGCAGGCCGCGAGTTTATTTACATTGACCGTCCACAGGCACGGCCACCCGCAGCTCCTAGTGGCCGTGGTTCACCATTCCCAGACAATGGGAGCTGCAGGAAGCGGCAGCCAGCATGTCCCTGTGGCCTGCTGACGGTCAATGTAAAGAAACTGTCTCGGCGCCCGCCAGCGGATTACCCTGACAGGCCATGTGCAGGCTGCAGATTGCCCACCACTGATCTAGACCCTGCCCTGAGTACAGAATTACTAGCTTCCTTACAGGCTATTCTGTGGCACTCATCACTGTTAGTATGCGTCCTTCGCAAACAGGTCCAAAAGGACGTGAGAGGCAGACCAGTTGAAAGTCTCTAGGTGAAGATAAAAAGGGAAAAAACAGGGATTATGTCATGGTAAGGGTCTATCATAGACCACCAAATTAGGAGGAAGTGTATAGCACAGCGCCCTCCACTTGTGTCTCCTCACACCACAAAAACTTGCTCAGACTCCACTGGTTGGGTATCTACACCATGTCATTTATTTACATTCCTTCCAACAAGACCTTTTTAGTCTCTTGCAGCAACGCTGTTTCTGGTGTCCTTTGTGCTTTCAGCCCTTTTCCCAGGGTCTGAGAGGGGCAGAAATCTCACCTCCCTGAGATCTCTGTGAGACTGGACCTAGCTAGCCCTCTTCCCCTCCCTGCACTTCTTCTTGTGCTTTTTTATCAACCCTCAGTTAATTAATGTGCTAATTAAACCAGGCCTGCCAGTCTGATTAGATAACTGCAGTTTATTCCTCAGTCAGACCTCCCTGACAGAGCCAATTAGTGCTGGAGTGATCAGAGTGCTGGCTCACGTGTTAGCTCCCAGCCTTGGTGTCCCCCTCCGGATCCTTGATTTTGTACCTACTACACTCACTCCTGTCCCTGTTAAATCATTTATTGTCCCCCGGAATTAGTTGAAACCTGGGTTTAGTGGCTCCTCCCTTAGGCTGGAGGAGGGGCCTTCTGATACATGCAGGCTTGCGCCCACCCCTTCCCAGAATTCAATAGGTGCTAGCTCCCAGCCTCATTGTCCCCCTATGGATCCCTGATTTTGACCTATGACCCTCACTCCTGACCCTGTTTAATCATTTGTTGACCCCTGGAATTAGTTGAAACCTGGGTTTAGTGGATCCCTCCCTTAGGCTGGGGGAGCACTTCTGATACAGGCGGGGCACCCCAGAATTTCAATAGGTGCTAGCTCTCAGCCTCGATGTCCCCTTCCAGACTCTGATTTTGAACCTATGATCCTTACATCCATTCCTGTTTTATCATTTGTTATTACCCACTTTCATTTGAACCCTGGGTCTAGTAGCTCCTCCTCTTAGGCTGGGGGAGGCCTTTCAGTTGCAGGTGGGCTTCCACCTGCCTGCCCCCGGGATTCAATAGGTGCTAGCTCCCAGCATTCTGTCACAAGGTGGATGATTTCTACGAATAAATATCCAAAACATAAGATCTGGTAAGTAATGGGAGAGCTTTAACTACCCAGACATCTGTTGGAAAAACAGGGGACAACAACCTTCCTTTGAGGTTTTTAAGGTCAGGCTTGACAAAGCCCTGGCTGGGATGAGTTAGTTGGGGATTGGTCCTGCTTTGAGCAGGGGGTTGGACTAGATGACCTCCTGAGGTCTCTTCCAACCCTGATATTCTATGATTCTATGATTCTTTCAGAAGGTGAAAGTAGTAACCGGGGGACAGCCATTTTAAACTTGATTCTGACCAATAGGGAGAAATTGGTTCTTAATCTGAAGGTAGAGGGAATCTGAGTGAAAATCATCATGAAATGATAGACTTCATGATTCTAAGGGAAGGAAAGAGTGAGAGCAGCAGAATAAGGATAATGGACTTAAAGCCTGTTTTTTTCCTTCTTTTTTAAAACAAACTCCAAACTGGTAGGTGTGGTCTCATGGAAAGAAAATCTATGGGGAAAAGGAGTTCAGGAGAGCTGGCAGTTTCTCAGAGACAACATTAAAGGTGCAACCACTAACTATCCCTATGCAAAGGAAAGATAGGAATAATAGTAAGAGGACAATATGCTCCATTAGGTGCTCGTTAATTATCAGAACATCAAAAAGGAATCCCAGAGAAAGATGGACAAATTGCTAAGAAGAATACAAAAGAACAGCACAAGCATGTAGGGACAAAATCAGAAAGGCTAAGGCACAAAATGAGTTTCACCTAGCAAGGGACATGAAAGGCAGTAAGAACAGGTTCTATAAATTAGGAGCAAGAGAGAGACTAAGGAAAGTGCAGATTCTCTATTTAATGGGGAAGGAGAGGTAATAACAAGCAACATCAAGAAGACTGAGGTGTTGAATGCCTATTTTGCTTCAGTCTTCATTTAAAAGGTTAATGGTGACCAGATACTTAGTGCAAATCATATTAACAACAAAGGGGAAGGAACACAAGCCAAAACAGGGACAGAACATTTGAAAGACTATTTAGATAAGTTAGGCCTGGTCTACACTGGCAGTGGCATGTAGGGTCTGTTTAGCCACATGTGGTAGGAAAGGACTCCGGCAGGGGAGAGGCAGCAGGGAAAGGCTCTGGCAGTGGAATGCCAGTGGGACATTACACTGCTAAAAATGGGAGAGTAGACATGGGAGGTCCTGGTTGAGTGTGTGGAGAGCCATGTAAGGTATATAACCTAAGGTGCTGGCATGTCTTTACTCACCTAAGCAGTGCCATCTACACTGCTATTTATACCCATGCTAGGGCTGTGTGCCGTGTATGTACGCTACACACTGCCATTACGTGTAGACAGCCTGCTTGACAGTGCCTGATGAAATCCACCCTAAGGTACTAAAGAACTAGCTGAAGCAACCTAGAACTGTTAGCAATTATCTTTGGGAACTCATGGGGGACTAGTGCCATGCCTGGGCCCGATCCGGCTGCGGCAGGTCTGGGCCACAGGCTGAGTTGAGACCAGGGGAGGGGCGCCCCTCCCCCAGCAAGTCCCCGGGTGGGTTCTTTGAGCACCTACGTGGCGCTAAATAGGCTGCTGCACGGCCGCGCAGCTTACAGGGAACTTAGACTATAACTTGGGGATTTTTGGTTTGTGGGGGAGTTTTTTTGGTAAGGCTTATGACAGTGTCACATGACATTCTCATAAGCAAACTAGGAAGATATGGTCTAGATGAAATTACCATAAGGTGGGTGCAAAACTGGCTGACAGACCATACTCAAAGAGTAGTTATGGTTTGCTATCAAAATGGGAGGATGTATCTAGTGGGGTCCCACAGGGTTCTGTCTTGGGTCCAGATTTAATATTTTTACTAATGACTTGGGTAATGGAATGGCAAGTATTCTTATAGAACTTGTGGAAGACAACAAGCTGGGAGGGGTTGCAAGCTCTTTGGAGGTCAGGATAAGAATGCAAAATTACCTTGACAAATTGGAGAATTGGTCTGAAATTAACAAAATGAAATTCAATAAAGACAAGTGCAAAGTACTACACTGAAGGAGGAAAAAAGTCAAATGCACAGTTACAAACTGGGGAATAACTGGCTAGGCAGTAGTACAGCTGAAAAGGATCTGGGGGTTATAGTGGATCACAAACTGAATGAGTCAGCAATGTGATACAGTTGCAAAAGTCTAATATCATTCTGTGGTATATTAACAGGAGTGTTATATCAGGAGTTAGATGTTCCTGTAGCTGCGCCTTTCACCTGTAGAGTGTCTTCTAGTGTCTGGGTGTGATACAGGGATTTTCTCAATGTAGCTCGCCACTTTGGTGCCACGATGGTCTGCTGTTGTACATGGCCTAGCCCTTTGGCCAGGGTATGTCTTAGTTCATTCCCCTTTTGGGGTTAACACTGAGTCTAAAAAATGAGACTGTAAAGACAAATGTCCTTTTAAACCTGTTCTTCAATCCCATCTGGGGCTCACAGTTCTCTGCCTCTTCCATATCTAGTGCTCATACCTTCCCTTTTGGTCTGGGAAAAGGTAGGGGAACCTGGGTCCAATTTCTCCTCTGGGTTCCAGCAAACGGACCCTGTTTTAGATAGATAAAGTCTGTTTCTTTGATCCCTTCACCACTTGCTTGAGCTGTTCCTGTCTTCCTCAGGTCTCTGGGCTCTGCTGTCCCTGTCTGGATCTGTAATTCCTCACAGCTTCTCCTTAACCGGCTATGAAGGTGTCTTCTCAAAGACTATTCCCAGCCTTCCTCTGCAGCAGCTGGGCTGTATTGTGAGTGGTCCCTTTGACTTTCACCTTTTGAACAGTCAACATCTTCCTGACAGGAGTTCCCCCTCAGCCCTCCTTCTGGGGCTGGGAATTGTCTCAGGGTTCTTTCTTTAGGATAATCAGATTTTTCCCTCCTTCAAGCAGGAATTCCTCCTCCAGCACTCTTCCTGGAGCTGGGGTTGTGATTTAAATCAGCTGCAAAGCTTTTGTCAACTCCATTCAGGTGAACACCCTTTCCAGTTAGCCTTCTACTCCAGAGAGTTCAGCAGGTCAGCCTTCTGCAAACAGTGTCTATCTGTTGTGAGGGAGGAGATAGCCTTTATGCTGGTTCCCTTCTTCCAACTCCTTCCCAGTTGGCTGGGTGAGAGAGGAGCCTTGCCCTGCCTTCTCTGCAAGGCTTCAGGACCTTAAAACTACAGTGTCAAGATTCCTTTCCCAAATGCCATTCATTCCCAGGACCCTTAGGTCTCTATCTACTGGACCCTCCCAAACCCTTAAAGGGCCATGCCAGATGGTGGAGTGGGCTGGCCACAGGTCACTATGGCCTTCAGTGGCAGACTACCCCATCGCAGTCCCAGTGAACTCAGGACTGGTTAGGCCTCAGCTGCAGTATTGTGTCCAGTTCTGGGTGCCATCCTTTAAGACAGATGTGGAGAAATTGAAGAGAGTCCAGAGGACAGCAACAAAAATCCTAAAAGGCCTAGAAAACCTGATCTAAGAGGCAAGTTTTAAAAAAACAACCTAGGCACATTTAGTCTTGAGAAAAGAAGACCGAGAGGGGACCTGATAACTGCCTTTAATGTATCTGAAGACTGTTAGAAAGGGGATGGTGATCAATTGTTCTCCTTTTCCACTGAAGGTAGAAAAAGAAATAATTGGCTTAATCTGCAGCAAGGGAGACTTCGGTTAGATATTCTATCTGTAAGCGTAATTAAATACTGGAATAGGCTTTCAAGGGCTGTTGTGGAATCCCCATCAGTAGAGGTTTTTAGGAACAGGTTAGACAAACACCTGTCAGGGATGGTCTAGATATACTTGGCCCTGCCTCAGTGCAGGGAGCTGGACTAGGTGACCTCTAAGGTCCCTTCCAGCCCTACATTTCTATGATGAACGAACTTCCCTCACAGGAATGTTGAAGATAAGGGGATGGTCCTGCTGCATGCAAGGTGACATACAGACAAACACCTGTTCACAGTCACCACGTTGCCCTCTTGCAGAGATTGTAGTTTAGAGAGAACATACGGGCATTCTTATAACTGAACATGGACAGCCTTCTTTAGCTTGTCTCTTTGGAGCTGTAGGACTAGGATACAAGTCCTGCCTCTTCAGGGGTGTGTGGCTTGTTTAGTTAGATGTATGTGTGTTTGTAGCAATGGATTCACTGCAGAATAGCAAGAAAATTGGTCAAACTGGATTTGAGTTATAAGTCATTTAAAATATTTCTCTGATTATGGAGCCACTTAATATCAAGTCCATAGTTATTGTTGCAACCAAGATGCCATTCCACACCTTAGACTTTTGGCATGGAGCAAGCATTTTCAGCTAAGAATGTGGATACTTTTCCGGGTGTTCTAGAATTTTGCTTTTCATGTTGGAATAAAATTACTCTTATATTTGAGTTGTAGGTGCCTAAAAATGACTCTAGTAATTTAACTCAGCATCTATCTATTTTGGGATCCTCTAAATTAAAAGAGCAGCTTAATTGTAACACCTGAGACATTTTACGTACAATGAAATAATATTGAAATTTAATGCCCATACTAAGCAAAATATATAAAAGAACTATACCCAATGAAAAGGCGAATTCTTTTATTAATGTTTTTAAAGTTTGGATGGCCCCCTATCTGGTTTGGGAAGTCTGTTGGTCTTACAGCAATCACGCTTTAATCAATGTGTGCGTGGCAAAGAGTTGTGGGGCAAGGGACAAGAACTGTGCAAACCTTTTAAGCTCTGTAATAGAGTGCAAGACAAGGGGAGCTGGTTACTCTGCAGCATTGCAGTGTCCTGGAAGGCAGATGAAGCAAACAGGAACAAATGGAATGCATAGTCACTACAGAAATGATGAATCCTTAATGAGCTGTGGGACATGCTCTACAGATCTCCAAAGCTCTGTAGAGGAATGTGATCTGGTTGCTCAGCATTCAAGCATAAGAAAAGAGAGCCAAGATAGTGCAACATTCAGGGTTTATTCCTTCCTCCACAATCTTCTCCTATCAAACACTTCCTTGAAATAGAGTTCTTTAAATTATTAGATGTTTCCCTACACATAAGTGTACTATCGAACTATAATGCCTATCTCTCAACATCCTTCTTTCACATTTGAGATAGCAATATTAAACATGAATGCTATAATCTGATTACATATTTACCCTTCTATTATACTCCCTTGAGTAGTTATATATAAAATAAAACTACCTAATGCCAGCTTTTTATTTTTATTGCCAACTCTACTTGCTTGGGAACTAAGTTCTTTTTTCCTCTGAGTAGGTGGTTTGATGTTGGAGCAAGTATGAGGCTTTCTTGGGATGACAGCAGATTTCCTTCCACTTGGTTCCTCTAGAGCAGGGGTGGGCAAACTTTTTGGCCCAAGGGCCAAGTTGGGTTGCGAAACTGTATGGAGGGCCGGGTAGGGAATGCTGTGCCTCCCCAAACAGCCTGGCCTATGCTCCCATCCAAGGCCCCCATTTCCCCCCCAACCCCTCCCAGAACCTCCGCCCCATCCAACCTCCCTTTGCTCCTGACTGCCCCGACCCCTATCCACATCCCCGCCCCAACCACCTCCCAGGACCCCACCCCCATCCAACCCCCCTGCTCCCTGTCCCCTGACTGCCCCGACCCCGATCCACACCCCCGCCCCCGACAGCTCCCCCGGGACTCCCACGCCTATCCAACCCCCTCTACTCTCTGTCCTCTGACTGCCCCCAGGACCCCTGCCCCTTACCCAACCACCCCCTTACCATGCTGCTCAGAGCAGCAGGAGCTCGCAGCCGTGCCGCCCGGCTGGAGCCAGCCACGCCAGCCACGCTGCCCAGGAGGAGCAGCGGGCCAGAGCACTGGCGGCACGGCACGTTGAGGCTGCGGGGGAAGGGGGACAAAAGGGGAGGAGCCGGGGGCTAGCCTCCCCAGCTGGGAGCTCAGGGGCCAGGCAGGATGGTCCCACGGGCCGTAGTTTGCCCACCTCCGCTCTGGAGTGATGTTTTGAGAGCATTTTCCAATATCTGTTGGTTGTTCATTGGCCTGTGTTCCTTTCATGTCCTGCTGATCAAGTCTCAGAAGTGCATAGTTCACCATCCTCCATGTCTCTATTTGTCCTGTTCTTAGGCGATGAATGAATTCTGTGGTTTTGGTGAAATATGTGCCTATCCAGTTCTATGTTATATGAACAAAATTTTAACTGTTCAACACATGCACTTAGAAGCAAGTTACATGATTTTGTCCTGAGAAAATAATTTGATCTTGACAGTGTCTCCAGGGTGTAATTCTGAGGGATCTTTAGCTTGTTGGTCATAGTAGGCTTTGGCCTTGGCATGAGTATTACTTTTTTTAAATTCCACTCCTTCCACCATGGCAGGTTGTAGTAATGCTAAGGCAAAGGTATGCATGTGTCTTGATATCGAGCACACTGAGCTGCTGATGTAGCTTTGCCATTTGACTGTCTGGTAAGGTGTTGATGCAATATGACTGTTTTCTCATTCCTAGGTAAATTTCATAGACTCACTGCAAGTAAACTGAGGTCCATTGTCTGAAATTAGAGTTTTGGGATACTACACCGGCTGAAGTGCTTCATTGTTTTGTCTGATGGTCACTGTGGTAGTGTCTGACAGGTCATAAAGTTCCCAGAACTCTGTATAATTGACAGTAATGAGCGGTTTGCAGTGAAGAAGTCCATTCCCACTTTGCTCCAAGGTCTGTTAGTTCATGGTCTCTTCTTGTTGTTTGGCTTGTATTTCACCACATGTATCACATCTGCTCACCAGGTCTCAGATATCTTTGGTCTTGTTTGGCCAGTAAACTGGGTCTCTCGCTTTCCAGATAATGGATTCTATTCCAGAATGGCTCTGATTTGCTCTTGAAGTTTTTCTATTTTCAGTGAATGAGGTATTATCATTTTGCTGCATCTTGCCCATTCAGCTCATCTCGATAGTTCCAGTCATCTAGAGAGGCAGGTGGGGCTTCTCCTTTGGTGTCTGGTCATCCTGACAGAATGACGAATGTGAGCACTTCTAAGTCTCTGTCTTGTAAGGTCTGTTCTTGGATTCTTTCCAGCACCTGCCTTGAAACTGGCACATTACTGTCCTTTTCGTAAAGTGTTTTGAGATCTACTGATGGAAAGCACTACATAATACCTAGCTCTTCTAAGTCAATAGAAACATTAAAATGATTAGCCATATTATTCTAAAGGCAATGAGGATTAGGATCTGTTTTATTAGTCTTTGCCAGCCTTCCTCAATGAATGTTAGCACAGAAGTATGAAAACTGAAGGGTGAACCACATTTGACTCAACAAGCTGCCTAGTTTACTTTAACTGCAGGTTCCCATGCTGAGAAGCACTTTTGCCCCCCAGATTAAGTTTGAGAGACACTTTGTTTACAGGAGGAGAGTGGGGGAAGTGGGCCAGATTATCTTGGCAAAACATTGTGTGAAAAGAACAAGTTTTCCCAGTTCAGATAAAGGAGGACAAGTAAAAATGAGTTAAGAACATACCCATCCATGTATATTTTAACTTCCATTGATGTGAATAGCTGGGGGTTCATGACTAAAGTCCCACGCATCGAGATGACATAATTACAGTTATACAGTAGTGGAGGCATTGCCAATTTCTCATAATTAATTTACGCAGAATATTTCCTCCTTCTTCCTCCCCACCCCCACCCCCAGCCCATTAAGTATGGAGAAAAATGTTCTTTGAAGTTGGCAATTTCTCTTTAGTTTGCATAGTCCTCCTAAACATGAACATTATGTTGTTTACTAATCTGTTAATGACAGCTGATTATCAAACCATAAATATACATGTTGTATCTAATCGTTTGTGAACATTAAACATCAGAATGTAATATGTGGGTGTGTGTAGAAACCTAGTACATAAGTCACTATTTAGCATGTCAGTTTCTGTAGTGGTGTCTGACTGTGTGCAACTGTCAGCTTTCCTTGTGTGAGAGAGAGAACTTATTTTCCAAGCTTCTGTTAAGATGTTTGTTCGCTGCTGTCAGTAAACAGAGTATTTTTTACTTTGCTTGAGTTGTCTGGTATGCACAGCCTGGATGTCTTGCTGCTTTTTGCTAGCTTCTGTGTCTTGCTTTCAGTGTTGTAGCTGTGTTGGTCCCAGGATATTAGAGACAAGGTAAGTGAGGTAATATCTTTTATTAGACCAACTTGTGTGTGTGTTTGTGAGAGAGAGAAGTTTTCAAGATACACAGAGCTCTTCAGGTCTCAAAACAGCTAAGCCTTCATCTCTTCTTTCTGGCTATCCTTTCGGATGTCACTATAGCCTCAAAACAATTACTCCTGGGTGAATTTTGAATCACTGCATGCGCAGAATTCATGTCCCCCTGCAGATTTCTTTGCTTCCCCGCAGAAAAATTACTTATGAAGGGGAAGCAAAGGGAAGCCACAAGAGCGGTTACACGCCCCTTCCCGGCAGCACAGGCAGGTCAGTTTGGGCACCTGGAGCAGCTGGTAGAGATGTAAATCACCGCCAGGAGGAGATGGGGGCTGGACAGTCATACATGTGACAGAGACACACACTCTGTTCCTCTCGCTCACTATTGTGACACACTTAGCATGGAGAGGCAGGGCTTTGGGATGTTTCTGAGGAGGTAGGCATGGGGCGGGCTCTGTCCCCTCAGGCAGAGCGGAATGTAGCAGCCTGCCTGCTTAGTAAATTGTTCCCATTATCTTTGTGAATTTCCCCAAGAGTATAAAACAGGTGTAAAAGTTTTAAGGTTCCTTTACATTGCCAGAGCAGTGTAAAGGACAATATGGCCTTATAAATGCTTATGGTGCTTTAGTGATTAGAACTGGTCTAAAATTTTGGACTGAAAAAATGTGCTCCATGAACTATCTGCTACTGACCTTTCTAGTGATGGTCAGTAGCCAGTATAAATTATGAGGTTGATTCCCCAGCCCTCACTTGCTCTTCAGTTGCCTATGATGTAACACTGAGCATATGGCTGCATATATTTGTTTACTAATAACTAGAAATAAATGGTCAAACCTAGCTACTTTACTATTAGGCAAGGGGGATTGGAGACTTCCTCCAATGCTCCTCACTCCAATTCTCCATCCATTGCACTGTAGTTTAAAAAACACCTCAATTTTAATGTATGGGAGACTGGACAGCTTAGGTGATTATGTCCGTTCCCAAGGTTTCTGTTACTACTTCATTGCCAACAAGTTGAGAAGCTTTCCTTGCAGGCCCCAACTTGTCCCTCTCTCCTTCTGTCACTCCAGAGCACACACTCATGCTCTCTCTCTCAATCTGACATCTTCTCCTAGATATCTTATCTCAGACTAAATTCTCTCCAGAACAGAGCTGGTCCCCTTTTTTTCAAACCCACTACTTCCTTTGTCTTTCACTGATAAAATCACCATCCTCCTGATGGTATCTCCGGGGTGTAACCTGGGACTGTGGGACTGTTGTGTGATGGGTTGGACTCCCATTCTGGGATGCCACCTGATATACTGGGATTTCACTGAGCCTCTCCTGCTCCACCAGCCTCAGTTCCCACTCCCTGTTTTGCTGAACTTCCTGTTTCTCCGGCCTCTTGCAACACACACACACTCACAGCTGCAGCCACAGACTGAAGTCAGCTCTATGTGAGAGGGCTCCGCCAGCACTCACATGCACACCCCTTTTGGGAGATAAAACCCAAAATAATATTGTCTTGCACTGTATAGAAATATCTGTACAGCACACGCTCATAAAATTCTGCCTTCTTCCTCAATGTGAAGAGAGAGATGCACAACTTCTTGTCCCCCCTCAGTTAGAAATTACATAAACTGGGTTTAATAATAAACAAAACAAATTTTATTAACTATAGAAGGCAGACTTTAAGTGGTTCAAGGGATAGCAAACAGAACAAAGCAGATTACTAAGTGAAAAAAAACCACACAAACTGAGGTTGACACACTAGATAGGTAGGATACAAATTAGCAAATTCTCACCCTGAGTGATAAACAGGCTAACAGATTCTTAAGGCAAAAGTTGCCTTGGCTTTCCCAGGTTTTCATAGACAGGCTAAAGATTTTAGCCTGGGACCATCACTTCTCACAGTTGTCTTTGTTCTCAGGTGTTTTCAGGTGTGTTGTTGTAGGGAGAGCGAGGACCCCCATGTTGTCATTGTCCCTCTTTTATATCTTCCCCCCTACACTTGCTGGAAAGCTTTTTTGCTGTGACCTGGGTCAAACAGTTCCCATTGTACAGAGCTATCTGACCTGGGTCAACAGTTCCCATTGTGTAGCACTGTCTCTGAGAGGTTTCTATTACACTCAGTTTCTGGGGTAAGCCTTATGCTTGTGTGCATTTCTTCAATAAGCCACTAACATTGTTTGGCCTCATCCAACGTAGCACATTTGAAATACAGAGACATGGTCAATATTCCCAGCTTCAGATACAAAAATGATACATGCATACAAATTGGATAAACACATTCCATAAATCATAACCTTTCCAATGAACCCTTACATGAGTCATCGTGCATAAAGGACATCAGTTATGTCATGTCCATATCATAAGCATATTTCCATAAAGAACATGAGTGTAATGTCACACGCTGTGCCCCCTTAACTCTCAACAGCCTGGGCTGTCTCACACAATGCTTTGCTAGTGACAAGCAGCAAGCCCATCTGGGCACTGTTGTCACTCAGCACAACCGCACATGGAGCCCCATACCCAGCTAGATTGCATGAATGCTCCCAGAGCCACTCATGAATCACTCAGAGAGAGGTACCAGCCAAATCCCCCTGGCTCCCAGCCTTATACCTCTGGGATATACTGTCTTGCACTGTTCAAGATGAGCAGTGCAAATTTATTAACTGGCCTACCACTTCATCAATGGAAAATGGATATATACCAGCATTTGTAAACCTGAGCAAACACCCTTCCCAAACACTTTAGGCAAACTAACTGGTAATGATAAACAGTTAAGCAAATTTATGGACTACAAAAGATAGATTTTAAGTGATAGGCAAAAAGTCTGAGTGGTTACCAAAATAGATATAAGCACACAGTCTAAACTCTCAACCCTATTAGACTGGGAAACCTCTAGATTAAACAGTTTTTCTCACCCCACTGGATATTGCAGTCCTTAATATACAGGTTTGTTGCTTAAACCTGGGCCAGTTTCCTCTGTTGAAGTCTTCTGAGTGTCCTTGATGCTTGCAGGATAGGTGGGGGCAGGAGAAAGGCCCAGCATGTGGCCCCTGTGTTCTATTTTATACCCTTAGTCCATGTGCTTGGAGAACACAAGTCTAGGCGTGTCTGGTGGGCATTGCGGCATCCCAAGGTGAAGCAATACCCCAGTGTGTCTCCTGTGAGTGAGTCATTGAATTTTAACTCCTCTGGTGGACAATAGCTGGTGATGTCTGTTCAGCACCCACCCAGGTGTTGGTTACTTCCCTTGTTATTGTCTCTGGAGAGCTAGTATCTGGGTGCCTCACATATCTACAGCATATTTTAGTGACAACCATAAGACACATTCTCATAACTTCATATGCGTTAATGATATACATATTTAGATAGAAAAATGATTTTCAGCAGATCATAACCTTTCACCTGATACCTCACAGGGCCTGCTTTATATGAAATATCATAATTATTTATAAATGAGGAATATGGGGGTCACAGGGTGGTCCCCTGGGGTGTAGAGTGTCCCACCTCCCCATCTCACATTTTTTGCAACCTCGCAGGTCTACACTAGAAGCGCTACATTGGTGCAACTGCACCATGCAGCTGTAGCACGTCTGGTGAAGACACTCTATGCTGACGGGAGAGCATCTCCCGCCAACATAGAGCTAGTGTGGACAATGTTTAGGTCACTGTAACTTGCGTCGCTCGGGGTGTGTGTGTCTTTTTTCACACCCCTGAGTGATGTAAGTTAGATCGACTTAAGTGGTGGTGTAGACCTGCCCTAACTCCTCATTCATCCGCCCTTTCCTCTTACCTCTGAAGCCACAACCCTTGTTCTGTCCTTGAATGCTCTCTCTCCTCAAGTCTATCCAAAAGGTTGATGGTAAAGTCAACTTCTCCTACCACTTTGGCCATGTTGGCTTCCGACTCCTTGAAATCCTTCCCTGACTTCCTGTCTTCTGCCGCAAATTCAGTCTCCTTGTTTTCACCTCCACTTCATTTCCTGCTTCTCGCACTCATTTCACGCTTCCCTTTACACCAATTCCCTGCACTCCCTTCAAGATTCCTCCTTGGCACCGGTGTTTAAATGCTGAGCAAGTGATCTCTGGGAAAGTATCTCCCCCAATGATCCCAACCACCACTGTACGCTCCTAAATGGCACTATGACACCCAATGCCAAAGACAAAGGCCCTCTGCCAAATATGGACAGCTCGCTCCTCAAGGGGCTACCTCTCATGCACCCCCAGCCAAGCAACAATTCTGAAGGTGTGGTCAAAGTCCCAAGAAGTCTCCTCCTCTTCCAGTCATTTGAACCATCTTCAATATCCCACCAGTTTGGCAACCGATTAGCTCAATTTCTTCCACCTTGGAGACTAATCTCCTCGGAAAAATGGGTTCTAGAGATAGGAAGGGAATGGAGCACCCTTCCCTGACTATCTATTCTGCACTGCCACCCCTGCTCCCTGTCTGTCTTTTGGGACCCCTTTCACGAATCCGTTCTAAGGGGAGAAATAAATCATCTTCTGCAATTGGGCACCATCAAGCCATTCCCTTTCCAACACAGGGGATGGAATTTCTACTCCCATTATTTTCTGATCCAGAAGAAATCCAGTGGCTGGCAACCCCTCCTGGACCTTCAAAATGTAAACAAGTTAATCAAACTGCAACTCTTCAAGACGGTTACCCTCTCCACCATTATCCCAGCACTGAAACAGGGGGACTGGTTCACAGCTCTCAATCTCAAAAACATGTATTTCCATATCACAATACACCCTGCCCACAGATGGTTTCTCTGGTTCACCATGGGTGCTGATCACTATCAGTACAAGGTACTGCCTTTCAAACTGTTGACAGCCCCACATGTACTCTCCAAAGTCCTTGTGGTAGTTGCTGCCTACCTCGAGAAACAAGGCATCGTCATCTTTCCATACTTACATGACTGTCTCCTCAAGGCCTCATCTGAAGCTGACTCTCTTCACACTGGCTGGTTGACAATGGACCTTTTCATTAACCTAGGCCTCCACATAAATATGGACACGTCTTCTTTAGCACCAGTACAACACCTAGAGTTCATCGACCCACAACTAGATGCCATACAAGCCAGGGCCTGCCTTCCACCTCACAGATTCTTGACTATAGAGGATCTTGTATCCATGGTATAAGCCTGCCCCCAGATCTCTGCCAGAATGTGTCTCCAGCTACTAGGCCACATGGCAGCAGCCACGATTGTGTAAAGCATGCATAGTTACACATGTGATGTTTTCAGGCATGGTTCCTTACAGTATATGTCCCGCACAAATACAGCCTCCACAAAATTGTATCCAAGCCAATGAGGGTCAAGGACTCACTACTATGGTGGACACAGCCCAAGAATGTCTGTGTGTCAGGGTTCCTTTCCTTCAGCTGGAACTGACAATCATTCTCACAACCGACGCCTCTCCTAAATCAGTTGGGGAACACACCTTCACAATCATACAGTGCAGGGCAGATGGTCCTTAACAAATCCACCCTACACCTCAATCTCCTAGTGGTCCACAATCTCCAAGTGGTCCGCAATGCCTGCCATAATTTCCTCCCACTACTGGAACATCACATCATCAGAGGCATGACAGACAATATTGCCTGCATGTTTTACATCAACAGACAAGGCGGGGCAAGGTCCCATTCCTTTATGCTCAGAGGCACTGAAATTATGGAACTGATGTATCCAACACATCACCATCTCAGCCGCATAACTCCCTGGACACCAAAACACCACTGCGGGCTCATTAAGCAGTAGATTCTCCCACAACTGTGAGTGGGAACTGGATATGTGGATCCTTCGGCTCATCTTCAATCACTGGGGATTCCCCATCGTAGATCTTTTTGCTACTCCACAAAATGCCTGCTGCTTTCAATTCTGCTCGACAGTGAGACTGGGACACGGATTCCTGGGAGATGCATTCCTCACCACATGGGATGCCCCACTACCGTATGCCTTCCCTCCCTTCACCCTTCTGTTTTGAGTACTCCGCAAGATACAGGAGGACTGAGTTCAGGTCATCCTTATAGCTTCAACATGGCCACGTCAGTTCTGTTATATTTACCTCCTTTGCATGATGGTATGCCGACCGATCTCTCTCCATCCAATGCCATGGCGCCTTTCACAGGATGCAAAGCGCATCCTCCACCCCAATCCACAAATGCTCCAACTCAAAGTCTGGGTCCTCCATGGCTCCAGGATTTGGAAATAACCTGTTCAGATGCAGTTAAACAGATACTTCTGAATAGCAGGCGCAACACGACTAGACTCACTTACCTTCAGAAATGGTCCAGATTCCAATACTGGTATGCCTCCCATCCAACCGCAATCCATGCTCCCACTACCACTTATCCTGGACTACATATTACACCTTAAACAATCAAGAACACCCACCAACTCCATTCCGGTGCATTTTCCCCACGTAGACGGCCATTCCATCTTCACACACCCACTCACAAAATGTTTTCTGAAGGGTCTCCAAAATCTTTATCCCCACATACGAGACCCGACCCTGGCCTTGTCCTACATTCTCTGACTAGACCTCCATC
The DNA here is from genome assembly GCF_965152275.1 of Natator depressus. Taxonomy (NCBI): domain Eukaryota; kingdom Metazoa; phylum Chordata; order Testudines; family Cheloniidae; genus Natator; species Natator depressus. The sequence goes on from NC_134240.1 coordinate 102,525,859, forward strand.
TGAACCAATGGCAACATGATCTTTCATTCATTTATCAATTAAAACTGCCTTTCTTGTCGGCATCACCTCAGCCTGACAGTCGGCGAAATTGCAGCCCTTATGGCATATCTCCCATACATAATTTCACAAAGCCAAAGTTACACTGCGCCCACATCCAAGATTTTTACCCAAGGTTCCATCATCTTTCCATCTCAATCAACCAATTCACCTTCCTTTCTTTTTTCCAAAACCTCGCCACAACCAACAGGAGGGAGCTCTGCACACCCTAGATGAGCATTAGCTTTTTACTTGGACAGAACTAAACCTTTCCAAAATCACCACATTTATTCCTTTCAGTGACTGAAAGATCCCGGAGCACAGCCATCTCTAAACTGCACCTTTTGGATCTCACAATGTATACATTTCTCCTATGAACTACACAATAGACAACCTCCTACTGCAATCAGAGCACATTCCACCTGTTCCCTTTCCACCTCCATCGCTTTTTCAATATTGTTCCCATTGCTGACATTTGCAAAGCTGCCACATGAACACCAACAGACACTTTTGCCTGTCACTATGCTATTACTCACAATGCCATAGCGGACACTCTCCTAGGACATACTGTCCTATCATATGCAGTAAATACTGCCCCGAAGCCCCAGCCTTCTGACTGGGGCACTGCTTTCTAGTCACCAACAATGAAGCACCCATAGGGACACGCATCTCAAAGAACCTCAGTTTCTGCACAAGGTGAGTAACCTCTTCCAGGTTTTTTCTCACCACACTTTTCATTAATTAAAGGGTTGTCCCAGCCATTGTCCTGCGTCTTTCAGATTGCATTGTCCTCAGGAACACTGCCTACTCTGTTTTGTAAAGCACGCTTTGTGGTGGTTGGCAGTGACATGGTGAAAGGAAGTCTTTTGCTGCTACATTGTCTCATTGAATGCAGGGCAGCTCGATAGCAGTGAGTTATAGTCACTATCTGTTGGCTGTTCAGTGACCTGTACAAAATAATTTTGATGGTCCAGTTCCTGGCAGACAAGTGTCCACATCATAAGATCACCAGAGCTTGCATTAAGTGACATTCATTTCTGACAATCTCAGCAGTGAGGTCCAGGGCTGGGTAAAGTTAGGGGCAACACTTAAGTGAAAACACAGGTTAACTAGTCAGTGAAGACAAAGCCAATGTTACCCTAAGAGATGGTCTCTGGTAAGGAGGAAGGTGCATTGGCAGGTCAGTGTGGGAAAGCTTATGGTGACATTGCCTGTGCTATCCTTTTACAGTGGTTGAATAGCAGTTGTCAGTCTTCTAAACTGTGGAGCCAGCATCTTTAATGAGAACTAAATATTTATTAGAAAAGATGCTTCTGCAAAATTGTACCCAGTACCTCCACAAGAACTGCTCCATCCTATTGCCTGGGAGGAGCAAGCCAGGAGGAGGCAGGCCTATGGATCCATACCCTCTCCATGGTATCAGCAGAGCATGCTCCCATTACGTGCTTGGGAACTCTGAGGATTCCCCTGGAATTTCACCTGCACCGGTGCATCTCTGCACCGTTCCCAATGCAGGGCTGTTGCTATCAGGCACAATTGATCTCACAACTTATAACCTATGTTCTGAGCTTTGCATATTCCCTAGTCTTAGTGCTGAAGGTGGCAGTAAAAAAAGAGTGAGTCTTAACACACAAATGGGAAACGCTATTATAGCAGCACCAGGCCATGCCAGCGCCACAAGCGACAGGCAATGAAAGACTTTCTGTATTCAGAAGCAGCCTTTGATGAATGAAAAGGATGAGCTCTAGGAAAACTAGGTAAGTTCATTGCTGAGATTCTATGCTCATGAGTGATGTAGAAAAACTTAGCAAGCTAGACAAGAGGGAAGAAAAACACAGCTCTGCAATTCCATCGAAGCATGAAGGTGAGCATAGTGTTGTAGACTGGTAGCCCATTCAAACGAGTACCTTGTGCTTCAGAAGAAAATGAAAAGCCACCGTAGTGAATGAGGCCACTTGTGCCAGGCTATATGTGAGGAAGAAATGTCCTCCTTGATACTGGCATCAATCAACCTGAATCATGAGATGTGACTGTTTTTAACATCCACCTATATTATAAACTGCTCATAAAATTATACAGCCCTTTAAAAAAATCCAGCTACAGTTATTTAGCTCTGACCTCCTGCAATCAAACAGTTGATTGTGGGAGATGGTCCTTTTATCCTGCAGTCAGTCCCCCAAACATACACTTCACAAGGTGCCTGATCTTTCCAGGTGCTCAGCACCTCAAATGATCAAACCCATATTGCCTGAATAAATCTCTTATTCAGTCTTCTGCATTCAGCTAGAGAAGAAAGACATCACATTGTAATTAATAGAACAGGTCACGAATCAGTGACAGCTTATTTTCATTTTCAGGAATTCACTTCCCAAATACCTATCAGTCAGCATTCTGTTGGTCTAGTTCCAGGCACAATGACTTGTTTACTATACAATCTGGCATGCTGGCAGGGCAGAAATACAAACAGCCAGTCCTTTGTGTTCACCTGCAGCTTTGTTCCATTCATCAATAATTGCTAAGGAGACAAGTAAAATATTTCATATGCTGACTCTGGAATTATATCACCAGTGAAATGATGTTTGTTTGATATGTATGTTCTTTAACCTGAATCCTATAAAAATTACAACCCTGAGCGTTACATGTGTGTTATCCTTACTTAGGCAAGAAATCCCACTGAAGTTACTGGGACTAGTCATGGGACACCTGCTCACCTCACGTAAGTAGTCCCAACACAGTCAATTATTCACCTGCTTCTGCTTCCACTGAGGGCAATAACATTCTCAGTGCCTCAAAGCAGTAACAGGCACAATGGGACTGCGTGAATAGAGTGAGCAGGGTTTCATTCTAGGGGCTCAGTCCTGCAAGATGCTGTGCAGTCTTTTGACATGGTGAGAGCCTTCAACTTCTATTCTCTTCTGAAAGAGTCAGGACCTCAGCATGTCCCAGGACTGAGCCCCATGTGAATTGGAATTACTTATTTGAATAAGAGTTTGCAGGTCCAGTCTAGGTTCTATATTGTGAACATACCACCAATCAGTCTGCCTCTTTACTTTGTGTGGAAGTGCTTAAGTTTGGGAATCTCAATATGAAAGATCAAGAAAGATTAAAAAACGCAATGAATTTTTGCTGGCCCCTAGCAATTGCATGAATGGATGTAGATGGCATCAGGTGTCTATAGATAGGGGACACAATGGATCCTGAATGGAATTCCTTGTGATCTGTCCTTGCAGCAAGGACCAGTCATTCCATTTGTCTGTAAAGCACACATGTAGTAGTATAAAAAACAGAAAACAATGTTGGGCCAGCTCTTGAGATCCAGTTTTTACTCTGTGCTTATTCAGGCAAATTTCCGTTGTGATCAATGAGAGAAAGGACCTCACATTTTGTCCCTGTAATAACTAATATCCTGTATACATTTCTCTGAAGTTTCGTATGTAGATTTAATGCAAAATAAAAAGCAAACATATTGTAATAGGTGCTTTGTCAAAGCTCCCATGTATAATTGATAGTCTGTCTCTCACACGCACACCCTCATTAACAACATTAGAGTAGAAACTCCCTGATATGAAGTACAATTACCAACAAATTGTCTCAGTAAAGATGGTCAGAAAAACGGATGGAACCATTTTCCACTGGAGAAAGTATCTTCACCAAAATGCTTTGAAAAATTGTTTTTTGCCAAAATTTTGTTAGAGAAACACCAAGGATGTCCAACAATGTAAAAGCACCCTGTTTTGACACTTCTGGAGCAAATGTTTCAAATTTTTCAAGTTGAAATGATTGTTCTAAAATAAAGGCAAAATTGAAACAAACTATCCATTTTTATCAAAATGGAACATTGTGATTGATGCAGACTCTTTTTTTTTTTTTTTAATTTTCTTTCTAGGAGAATTTCTAAATGTTTGGGTTTCATTCCTGATCAGAATGAAGATAAATGCTGAAATGTCAAAATCCTTCACAAAGCAGAATTTCTGTCCTTTTCATAGCTCTAATAGAGCGTAAGTTGAATTTTGCTTCAGGTGGAGGCCAATCAATTAATTAGATGGCAGACTTGCTTTACTTGAGATAAAAGTGAAGCGCTGGTGGGAAAAGAGAAAGGTGGGAGCAAATGAAACAAAAGGAAATGGGCAAAGTCAATAACATAGAGAGACTGGGATTTATCTTAACCTTGGTCTACACTAGGAGTTGAGGTCGAATTTAGCAGCGTTAAATCGATTTAACCCTGTACCCGTCCACACGACGAAGCCCTTTTTTTCGACTTAAAGGGCTCTTAAATCAATTTTCCTTACTCCACCCCCGACCAGGGGATTAGCGCTGAAATTGGCCTTGCCAGGTCGAATTTGGGGTCCTGTGGACACAATTAGATGATATTGGCCTCTGGGAGCTATCCCAGAGTGCTCCATTGTGACCGCTCTGGACAGCACTCTCAACTCAGATGCACTGGCCAGGTAGACAGGAAAAGAACTGCGAACTTTTGAATCTCATTTCCTGTTTGGCCAGCGTGGCAAGCTGCAGGTGACCATGCAGAGCTCATCAGCAGAGGTGACCATGATGAAGTCCCAGAATCGCAAAAGAGCTCCAGCATGGACCGAACGGGAGGTACGGGATCTGATCGCTATATGGGGAGAGGAATCCGTGCTATCAGAACTACGTTCCAGTTTTCGAAATGCCAAAACATTTGTCAAAATCTCCCAGGGCATGAAGGACAGAGGCCATAACAGGGACCCGAAGCAGTGCCGCATGAAACTTAAGGAGCTGAGGCAAGCCTACCAGAAAACCAGAGAGGCAAACGGCCACTCCGGGTCAGAGGCCCAAACATGCCGCTTCTATGATGAGCTGCATGCCATTTTAGGGGATTCATCCACCACTACCCCAGCCATGTTGTTTGACTCCTTCAATGGAGATGGAGGCAACACGGAAGCAGGTTTTGGGGATGAGGAAGATAGCTCACAGCAAGCAAGCAGAGAAACCAGTTTTCCCGACAGCCAGAAACTGTTTCTCACCCTGGACCTGGAGCCAGTACCCCCCAAACCCACCCAAGGCTGCCTCCCGGACCCGCCAGGCAGAGAAGGGACCTCTGGTGAGTGTACCTTTTAAAATACTATACATGGTTTAAAATAAAGCATGTTTAATGATTGATTTGCCCTGGCATTCGCGGCTCTCCTGGATGTACTCCCAAAGCCTTTGCAAAAGGTTTCTGGGGAGGACAGCCTTATTCCATCCACCATGGTAGGACACTTTACCACTCCAGGCCAGTAGCACGTACCTGGGCATCATTGTAGATCAAAGCATTGCAGTGTATGTTTCCTGATGTTCAAACAACATCCGTTCTTTATCTCTCTGTGTTATCCTCAGGAGAGTGATATCATTCATGGTCACCTGGTTGAAATAGGGTGCTTTTCTTAAGGGGACATTCAGAGGTGCCCATTCCTGCTGGGCTGTTTGCCTGTAGCTGAACAGAAATGTTCCCTGCTGTTAGCCACGGGGAGGGGCTAGCCACGTGGTGGGAAGGCAAAATGCGACCTTGGAATGAAAGCGCGTGTGCTATGTATGTAATGTTAACAGCAAGGTTTACCGTGAAAGAGTGTACCCATTGTTCTATAAAATGTGTCTTTTTAAATACCACTGTCCCTTTTTTTTTCTCCACCAGCTGCATGTGTTTCAAGGATCACAGGATCTTCTCCTTCCCAGAGGCTAGCGAAGATTAGAAGGCGAAAAAAACGCACTCGTGATGAAATGTTCTCTGGACTCATGCTGTCCTCCCACACTGACGGAGCACAGACGAATGTGTGGAGGCAGACAATGTCAGAGTGCAGGAAAGCACAAAATGACCGGGAGGAGAGGTGGCAGGCTGAAGAAAGTAAGTGGCGGGTTAAAGAGAGGGCTGAAGCTGAAAGGTGGCAGCAGCGTGATGAGAGGAGGCAGGATTCAATGCTGAGGCTGCTGGAGGATCAAACTAATATGCTCCAGCATATGGTTGAGCTGCAGGAAAGGCAGCTGGAGCACAGACCGCTGCTACAGCCCCTGTGTAACCAACCGCTCTCCTCCCCAAGTTCCATAGCCTCCTCACCCAGACGCTCAAGAACGTGGTGGGGGGACCTCCGGCCACCCAGCCACTCCACCTGAGAGGATTGCCAAAGCAACAGAAGGCTGGCATTCAATAAGTTTTAAAGTTTTAAACTTTTAAAGTGCTGTGTGGCCTTGTCGTTCCCTCTTCCACCACCCCTCCTGGGCTACCTTGGTATTTCTCCCCCTATTTGTGTGATGAATTAATAAAGAATGCATGAATGTGAAGCAACAATGACTTTATTGCCTCTGCAAGCAGTGATCGAAGGGAGGAGGGGAGGGTGGTTAGCTTACAGGGAAGTAGAGTGAACCAAGGGGCGGGGGGTTTCATCAAGGAGAAACAAACAGAACTTTCACACCGTAGCCTGGCCAGTCATGAAACTGGTTTTCAAAGCTTCTCTGATGTGCACCACGCCCTCCTGTGCTCTTCTAACCACCCTGGTGTCTGGCTGTGCGTAACCAGTGGCCAGGCGATTTGCCTCAACCTCCCACCCCGCCATAAACGTCTCCCCCTTACTCTCACAGATATTGTGAAGCACACAGCAAGCAGTAATAACAGTTGGAATATTGGTTTCGCTGAGGTCTAACTGAGTCAGTAAACTGCACCAGCGCACTTTTAAACGTCCAAATGCACATTCTACCACCATTCTGCGCTTGCTCAGCCTGTAGTTGAACAGCTCCTGACTACTGTCCAGGCTGCCTGTATATGGCTTCATGAGCCATGGCATTAAGGGGTAGGTTGGGTCCCCAAGGATAACTATAGGCATTTCAACATCCCCAACAGTTATTTTCTGGTCTGGGAATAAAGTACCTTCCTGCAGCTTTTGAAACAGACCAGAGATCCTGAAGATGCGAGTGTCATGTAACTTTCCCGGCCATCCCACGTTGATATTGGTGAAACATCCCTTGTGATCCACCAGTGTTTGCAGCACTTCTGAAAAGTACCCCTTGCGGTATATGTACTCGCCAGCTTGGTGCTCCGGTGCCAAGATAGGGATATGGGTTCCATCTATGGCCCCACCACAGTTAGGGAATCCCATCGCAGCAAAGCCATCCGCTATGACCTGCACATTTCCCAGGGTCACTACCCTCGATATCAGCAGATCTTTGATTGTGTTGGCTACTTGCATCACAGCAGCCCCCACAGTAGATTTGCCTACTCCAAATTGATTCCCAACTGACCGGTAGCTGTCTCGCGTTGCAAGCTTCCACAGAGCTATTGCCACTCACTTCTCAACTGTGGGGGCTGCTCTCATCTTGGTATTCTTGCACGTCAGGGCAGTGGAAAGCAAGTCACAAAGTTCCATGAAAGTGCCCTTATGCATGTGAAAGTTTCGCAGCCCCTCGGAATTGTCCCAGACCTGCAAAACTATGCAGTCCTACCAGTCTATGCTTGTTTCCCGAGCCCAGAATCGGCATTCCACCGCATGAACCTGCCCCATTAGCACTATGATGCCCACATTGCCAGGGCCCGTGCTTTGAGAGAAGTCTGTGTCCATGTCCTCATCACTCTCGTCACCGCGCTGATGTCGCCTATGCGCCCGATTTCGCTTTGCCAGGTTCTGGTGCTGCATATACTACTGGATAATGCATGTGGTGTTTAATGTGCTCCTAATTGCCAAAGTGATCTGAGCGGGCTCCATGCTTGCCGTGGTATGGTGTCTGCACAGAAAAAAAGCGCGGAACAATTGTCTGCCATTGCTCTGATGGAGGGAGGGGCGACTGACGACATGGCTTACAGGGTTGGCTTACAGGGAATTAAAATCAACAAAAGGGGTGGCTTTGCGAGAAACAGAATGACCCCCTCAAGGATAGAACTCAAAACCTCAAGGATAGAACTCAGAACTGGGTTTAGCAGGCCGTTGATTTCACGGAGGGAGGGAGGAGAAAATGAATACAAAACAAATCTGGTCTATTTCTTGTTTTGAGCCACTTCATCTATCTTTATACATCTTGCTGGCAGCAGACTGTGCAGTACGACCGCTAGCCATCGTCATCTCCTGGGTGCTCGGCAGAAGATGATGCAGTATGACTGCTGGCCATCGTCTTCTGCTGGCTGCAGATTAAAAGACAGTGCACTGCCGGTAGGACTGAAGCACCATGAAATGAAACTTAAAAGGGAAATGACCTGGCTGAGTCACTCCCATGTTTGCCCAGGCACCCCGACCTCACTGAGGTCGGTTAAAAGACCACCCTGGATTACATCAACAATGGCTACCAGTCATACTGCAGTGTCTGCTGCCAAAAGGCAATAAGCTGCTGCTGTGTAGCAATGCAGTACCATGTCTGCCAGCACCTAGGAGACATACGGTGGTGGTTAGCTGAGCGGGCTCCATGCTTCCTGTGATATGGTGTCTGCACAGGTAACTCAAGAAAAAAGGCGCAAAACTATTGTCTGCCCTTGCTTTCACAGAGGAAGGGAGGGAAGGGGGGCCTGACGATATGTACCCAGAACCACATGCGACAATGTTTTAGCCCCATCAGGCACTGGGATTTCTACCCAGAATTCAAATGGGCAGAGGAGACTGTGGGAACTGTGGGATAGTTACCCATAGTGCAATGCTCCAGAAGTCGATGGTTTCCTCGGTACTGTGAACACACTCCGCCGACTACATGCACTTAGAGCATTTGTGTGGGGACACACACAATCAACTGTATAAAAATGCTTTCTACAAAACCGACTTCTACAAATTCGACCTAATTTCATAGTGTAGACATACTCTAAGTACTGGAATGACAATGCTGTGTTGTGTAGAGAGACTGATGTTTGTTAGCTTTTGATTAAGTCTTGTATAGAGCAGAAAGAGTTGGGGGAGAATGAAACAAAATGCTGACTATCTTCTATTTTCTTGGCAAACATGATCTTCTCTATTAGGATTATCAGAGAGCTAGTCCCTGGATGTGGGTAGCAAGGCAGATTTCCAGTGCCTTTCAATTGCTTTCCTGGCTGATGCTGCCTATGCTAATATAACATGATGGTTGGCCATAAATATAATCCTTAGGACCCAGGAGACCTAGAATGCAGATGTTGCTCATAGAGTTTAAGCAGAAGTGCAATGTGTTGCTCAAACTTGGACACTCTCAATGCCAGTTTTCATGTAGCTAAAAGCTCAGTGTTGCCTCATCCTAGCCTTTGGCAGCTGACAGGCTATTCAGTGATTTAAAACACTGCACAGTCTGTTTCCAAATTGCACAAGAATAAGTATTCTTCCTCTGCTGATTTTTGCTTTCCAGTGCAGGAACCTAGGAATTCCCCTATTTGATCAGACCATTGGCTAATCTAATCTGGTATCCTGATTCTGGCTGCAGCTAATAATTGATGCTTCAGAGGAAGAGAAAAATAAATAGAAAACAAACCACCATGATATCTAGCTAATTGCACAGAGCTGTACATGGGTGGTGGGGGTGTGGGGGTGTATTCCTTCCTGACATCTACAGGTGATGAAAATATGCCTCGAAGCATGAGATGAGGTTCCCTTATCATTATCTTAACTTGAATAGCAACAAACATAATTAGGGGTCATAAAAGTATCCAGCTGTTTAGGGTTTTTTGAGTAAACAGAGCCAAATGCATCCCTGATGTAACTTCTTTTACATCAGTTTACATCAGTGATGAATTTGGCCCATCAAGTCTACTATCTGTCCTTGACTACAGACAATAGAAAACAAAAGGCAAGAATTAAAACTAGCTGTGGTCTCTTAAGGCAATGTTTACCACAATGTTTACCACATACTTGTACTGTTTCTTAAGATGTTCTATTCAAACATATTTTTTTCATGTGTTAGCAAGGTAAGAGGTGAAACTGTGCTGGGAGTAATAAAAATAAGCACAACAAGCAACAACACTTCAAGCAGCCTCTAAATTGAAATACCATTAATCAACATGCTGCAATAATCGAAAGGCAAGCACTATCCCTCACTTCCTCCAAATCTGAGGCACACCCCAGTGAATATGCAGCAAAACGAACAGACCGGTGTTAGTGAAACAGACGTGCAGCAAGAGATCCTTTAGCACCACTGTGTCAAGCCAATATGTGATCAATTAAACACAAACCAAACTAACAACATCAGTCAGGTACTGTGTCTAGTGAATAAACGAGATTCCAGAGCAAGGAAGCAGGGATAGCAACTTGTTCAACACTGGCAGAAGTGCATTAACCAAGTTTGGTGCCTAACAGTTACGGTTCAAAGCAAGGCTGTTAGGGTACCAGAGATGCACTTTTGATTATGTAGCCACAGAGCCAGTGATGAGCTGCCAAAAGCTGAAGAACCGGTTCCTTCAGTCGCTCTGGGTCTTCGGCGGCAGGTCCTTCAGTCGTCCGGGTCTTCAGCGGCACTGAAGGACCTGCTGCCGAAGTGCCGCCGAAGAACTGGAGTGAGTGAAGGACCCGCCGCTGAAGTGCCACCAAAGACCCAGAGCGCCGCCAGGTGAGTAAAAATTAAAAAGGGATTCTCAGGGGAGCCTCCCCAGCCGAAAGCTCAGGCGGGCCGGACAGAATGGTCCTGTGAGCCGGATGTGGCTCGCGGGCCGGAGTTTGCCCACCCCTTTAACAACCGGTTCTAAATTGTCTTCAAAATTTAACAACCGGTTCGCGTGAACCGGTGTGAACCTGCTCCAGCTCACCACTGCAACACTACCTTCTTATGCCATTCATAGCCTCGCCATTTACATTTTCCCTTGTATTGTCTTTATTTGTTTTGCAGTAGCTCTAGGAGCCCCAGTTATGGACCAGGTCTGTCTTTTTGGTACTGTAGCATGACCTTCAGCTGTTTCACACTTGTTTGTCAAGGTTAACTGTATTTTTGAGAACTGTTGTGTGTCCTCAAATATCTTTCACTGCTATAGTACCTATTGCTTAACAAAGATGTCCTTAATAGATCTACCGTAGCTTTGTGATGAAGGTGAGTGCCTCCTGTCGGCTGGGCGTGGTGCTGCTATTTTCTTTCTCCTGGCACCTCTTGCAGATGGTTGACCTTGTCCAGTGGGTCTTCAGTGGCTCAGTCCTCCAGCTAAATCAAACAGTCAACAATGAATGAACCTCTTCCAGGGTAACAAAGTTCCAACAGAGCATATTGCTGTGCCCTCATTCGTGTCTTTAGCCCTGACTCTGGGCTCAGTTCTCAGCCTCTTCTATGCTAAATTCATTCCTGCCCTGTTAGAGTACTGCCCCAGGGATTTCTCCCTCGAGACTTTATTTTCACCAGTTCTCACTGTTCCAGCTCTCTCCTTAAGTTTAGTCCCCTTCCGGGATTGTAAAGACCAACAAATGGTTGGCCCTCTCAGGGTCTTCAGCCCCATATGTTGGCCTGTTTAAACTCCAGTCCCTTTCTCAGACTTTTAGTAACGAATCTTATTCCCTTTTCAGGGCTTAGGCTACTTCTCCAATGGCTCATGTGGGAAATCCAGGCTCACCCACTGCTCTGGGTCCCAACCCAGGGACCCTATGAACAGCAGTCAAGCACTGTTCCCTTTAAGTTCTTCAGTTAGCTGCTACTGTTTTTCCCTGGGCTTCTTCCCCCTAGTCTCTTCCCTGCCACTCAGTCCCTTAGGGTTACTGTTCTCAGGTCTGCACTATCTTTGCAGAAAGCAAAATGCAGCCAGAACTAAACTTCTGGTTATCTGTTGTGCTACTTTGGCCAGAGCAGAGTACCCTTCTTTGCCACTCAGGTCTTGCCATGCAGGAGCTGACCTGCTCAGCCCCTGCATCTCCTTTTAACTGAGCCTGCTACATTCTGGCTGCTTCTGTGCAGCCTTTGTAGGCAGGACTGGAGGACCCACCTTCATGGCTCCTTTCCTGGGGTGGGATGTGGTAGGACCACAAGGCCTCCAGCAGTGGGTCTCAAAGGGCATGGTACATTCTGTTACAAGCTTACACTCATTGGTGCCCATTCTCATGACTTTATCATGACTCTCATGATATCTAGTGTTCTTGTAAAGCCCCAGCTCCTGTGCCAAGTGAGTCCATGAGAATCCCAGCTTTCATTTAAGCAGCAGCAACAAAATAGGATGTTTCTAGCCCTCATGACTGTAGATAAAAACTTGGAAGTGTGACCCAAATGCTTCATAAATACTCAAAAAACAGAAGGCAAAGGCAAAGGATCCCCAAACTTTACTGAAATCTCATTATTTTTAAACTAGTTCCTCTTGGGGTCTGACTCATGATCTTTGAATGCTTGGGGTTGGCAAAAATGCAAATAGTTGTATTCCAAACTAAAGGCTACATTGTAACTGAGGGCATGAGGATGGGGGTTGTGCAGAGGTGCTCTTCACCAGTGGCAGCGCCCAGAAGCATTCTAGATGCCAGAAGCCCTTCTGATACACTGGAGAAATGCATCACAGAGTGAGGGCTATTGTAAACACCCAGTAATAGGATGCAGCATGTGTTGTCCTCTGCCTTGGATCAGCTCAGCAAGCTGGCGTGGAAGTAGACCATGGCCATAGTCCTGCATCTCTTCCTTGGGGGAAGATTAGTGCTGTCAGCTTGGCTAGACTTTCCTGGTTTGTGCACAAAAGCAGCATGCAATAACTAGGATTGTGGCCCCTTACATCCTCCCCCTTTTCATGCACCCAACTAGGACACTCCTCAGTTCGGTCCTTAGATTATAAAAATTTGGGGTAGCAACCTGTGCATTCTAGTGGGGCTGTATTTGTACTATATGATTTTTATGTGACTAGATGGCCTTATGCACTTAAGCAGAGAGCACACTGCATATAATTAGTCTTTTAATTGAACAAATGCTTGTTGCACCAACTATCTGATGGAGAGAAAATAAAATATTTAGCCAGACAGCTGGAAGTTAAAATACAGCAGACAATAAAAGGGTAAAATTATGTCTCAGACTCTTAAATGAGAAAATAGTCTATGTTAGGAAGCATTACTCATTTAGATAGCATAAAGCTTATAATTTCAACAATTTTCATAAAATGTCTGTATTTGTGATTTTCCCTCCTTTTCCCTCTTGCAGATTGCAGTTAAAATGAATAAGCCTTTCTGCTTACAGAGAAATTCATTTTTATTTTACTTTGCCTTTTTCATGTCAATTACAGAACACTTTGTTAAAATGATTACATAATTTTTGCAGAAGCTTGGTATTGCAGGCTGGAGGAGATAAACCCACTTAAATGTGACTAATGTACTCACAAATTCCTGCCCAAAGCACAGTTTCTCAACTGGACATCACTCACACCTTCCGAAACCACGGCACAGAATCAGTGCAAATGTCAAAAAGACAAGCACCCTTTCCTGCTGAGGGAGGTAGGGTATGAATTCTGTTTTTAAGCAGAAGGTTGGAGGTCACTTGGTACTAAAAACTCTATTTCTTCACACCTCGCCTCATTGCTTGGTTCCTGTCTTGTGATAAGGTTATACTGAATGGCGCTGGCATCCTTCAAGGTTACTGTTCCAGAAAATATTTGCAAATAATTTGATGTGTTGTCAGCCAGCAGGCAACAGTGAACTCATATAATTCAACATACTAATATGGGTTTTCATGCCTTAAGCTATAAATAAGCTTGATATTCAAAAGTTTCTGTAATGTTTATTTAATAGCAATATTTTATAAATAAATCTTGATTATTTCATTGCACTCCAGAGGAGATCTTCTTCCAATATAACAGTTGTTTCTGACCTCAGGCCTCTTTGTCCTCTTCAGTCCTCCCCACATTTCTCTTAAAGAAATAATGTTTTCCTTATCAGGATTTCTCTGAGATAGTCACATGAGAATTTTGACCATGACAATTCTGACCTCACCTCTTCCACCACAACCCCATACTCAAGATATAGAGGGCTTTATCCTGAAGTTCTTCATCAGACAAGATCACCATTGACTTCAGCACAAGTTTTGCCTGGGAAAGGACTTCATAAGGACTCCACAAGAAGGCCCTGAAAGTCTAACTTGAGAGAGCCCCAAATTCAGATTGTAGATGCATCAGTTATGGAAGAAGTGATAGTCCGGAACCTCCTGTGTAACTGAGATCCAGGAGACAGTGGTGTACACTGTCTTTTCAATACCCAGGGTCTCTCCTAGGCAAGGGAAATCCGAAGAAGACAGCTCTCTATCCCCTTTATGCAAACCAAGGGGATGATCTGAAGCCAAGTATCTGTCCACAGGTCCAATCTGAACATCCTCAATTCCCATTCACTGACTCTGACCCATGCTACTACAGGAACTTAGGACTCAATTCAAATCCCACAGAAGTCAGTGGGAGGCTTTCCATTGACTTCAATAGGCACTGGATTGGGTTCTTCAGGAATCGGGAAGAGCTGATACTTTTCAGAATGAGTTTGTGGCTGTTCATTTTCTGGTGATGGTGGCAGTGGCAACAAGAACAGCAGTTTCTGGTGATGTTCTTCCTACTAGAAGACTATTCACCAGAACCTCTCTAGTTCAGACTAGCTCCCTTCATCAAAGCGATGCTGTAGTGCAGCTGCACATGGGTTGGATCATTGCACTATTGTGATTCCTTGTTTTCTCTGATGGTCCAAGCTCTTCAACATCCTGTACAAACAAGCAAATATTGCATATTTGGGAAACCAAGGACACATATTCTAAACTAAGGACGTGTAGTGTCACTACACAGCACCCAATACAAAAAGGCAGAGGTATCTCCTGGTTCTCTGTTAGTGGGTGCATTCCAAAGAAAGGAATGTAGGAATCATTACACTGCTCTGTTGATAATGTTGAAACTCAAGTCCAAGAATACAGAATCTAGCATATAAGGCTCTAAGAAGTACATTGCCACAAAAATGTAAAGGATAGTGAGGACTTATGGGGCTCTGCACAGGCACAGGGGTCTGCCCACCTCACTCTCCGTGCAAGTCTGGAACCTAGGAGTGGATCCTAGGAAGTGCTGAGTTCAATCAGTAGCAAAACTCCCATTGACATTTACTGGAGTAGGGTGTTCAGGGTGTTCAGCACCTTAAAATAGAACTTACTCAGTATAGCCCAATCCTTTATGTTAATGAAATATAAAGGAAGTTAGGAATATCAGTGAAACAACTTTTTTGTGCTGTACTCTGCAAATATTTGGATTACTAAAGCAAATTTATGAAGCAATTACTTCTAATGCAATAGAGAAAATTAAGTACTCATTGATTCTTGATTTATAATCTGGAGCTAAAAGATCATGAAAAAGCAAATATAACTTAATTAAATGTCCTTTGGCTTTGCTACTATTGCGGTCCTCACTCATAAAGTAAGTAAAACAAACCATTCCTGGAACATAAATGTATATTGGTTCTTCTAGTTTGGAAGGCAAATAATTTACTGGTTAAATAAATTCAACAAAGTTAAGCCAAGTGAAAGATTTTTTCTAGTTGCCTCTGGGTCTTGAAGGAAAGATGAAAAACTGACTGGTAATTTAAGGAATTCGCTCTACTTGGAATGACAGGAACATTTACTCTAAAACGAGGAAATACTCTTGTTTTCCCTTTTTATACTGAGGAAAATATTTTGATGTGTTCATAGAGTAGAATATGTTGTGAAAGGAATGAACCTTTATGGACCATTCATTGTCTGCATACTTGTGGTGATTCATTCCTGACAATGAGCACATTAACCTGGGAAGTTAAATCAAATCCTATAGTAATGTTGCTGTTTTCCCACTCTGAAGTGTAAATAATTTGGAAAAACAATGAAGTTCTAAAATGTAACACTTCAAGTGATGTATTTAGCTATTTAAGTAGCCAGTTCAACTCTTTTTTGTACTGCAGAAGCAAGGGAATAAGGGGGCAGGGGCAGGGAATTCAAGAACAAAGTACTCCCCAATGAATCATGGAAGAAAAGCAATTGTAACAAAAGGTAAAGTATTTGTAGATACATCAGTCAATCTTCCATTAACCTTTGAGTCATTAATTGGGTTTTATTTCTGCACGAGCAAAGGGATACTGTGACCCTACTAGCATTCCTATGCCAGAAGGCAAGGGACTCCCCATTATCTAGTAGTGAGTTTCCATTGGCATGACCAGCTCAGTGTACCCCAACTCACTGTTGTCATAATTTGTATCTAACAGGTGTCATGTACTTTAGAAGAGAATATTTCAAAGGCTATTGGACTACAAAGAAAAGTGGAGAAAACCCCTAAATTCTCCTTTACTTCAGGGAACAAAGAAACCAAGCACTCTGAGCTCTGTGAAGGGTCCTTACTAAAAAAACTGGCCAGCCATGCTCAAAGAAAGACTGATGAGAACTTTTTTGAACAAAGGACTCTAGTTTAAGTTAGATTGAAGCGTATTTGTACTTTTGTGTATAACCATTTCTACCTTTATTCCTTACCTGATATGACTAAAACTTATATCCTTTATTAATAAGGTTACTTTACTTCTCTTATAAACCAGCTTAGTGCTTTGATTGAAATAGTGTCTAAGGGCAGGTCTACACTACAGCTGGGATCGACGCTCTGAGATCGATCCACCAGCGGTCAATTTAGTGGGTCTAGTAAAGATCTGCCAAATTGACTGCAGATCACTCTCCAGTTGACCCCTGTACTCTATCCCCGATGAGGAGAGTAAGGTAAGTCGACAGGAGATTTTCTTGCATCAACCCCCCGTGATGTAGACCCTGTGATAACTCAACCTAAGGTACATCAACTCCAGCTACAGTATTCACGTAGCTGGAGTTGCGTAGTGTAAGTTGACTTACTGCGGTAGTGTAGACATAGCCTAACACTAGCTAAAGTGAGAAGCTGCTGTTTACTGTCTCTTTAAAGGGGCAGCAAACTTGATAAGCTTTTGCAAATCTTATAGTAAGAAGGAATTGTGCACTGCAGAAAGATGTCTGAGGAACTGGGGTTCACTGCTTGGTGTGTCAGGGAGCTTAGCAGCTGTAAAGCTCTCATTTGCAAAAGCTGAAATGGATAACAGAGTAACTCGCAATTCTGGGAACCTCAACAGATCATAGATGCATTCAAAACAATTTTGAACCCACTTGAACCTTGAGGGGTTTCAAAGTTATCCTTGCAGATTAACGTTTTGAAGGGCTCTGTCTCCATTGGCAATAGCACTATTGGATACCCCACCATCATCTGTGAAACAGTTTTAAGGGTCATGACTTCTGCTAAGAAAATGATGGTGGCAATGCAAATAGCAGACACAGTTACTCCATAATACCAGTGGTAGCTGTGGCTTGGGCTGTCCCTGGTGACTTGGCTCCTATGAGGACTTGGTGCCAGTAGGTTTATGGGTGCCAGAGCCAAGGTGGAGGCTTGGGTCTCTGAATCGACCCCTGGGATCTGCCAGATTTTTTTGGGGTGGGGGTTAAGGAGAGGGGGCAAAACCCAACCTCCTAACAGGGTGATGTCAGAGGAAGATTTCCTCAGCTTGAATCTCCTTCCATGGATTTTATGACAGGAGATGGTAATCTGGGCCCATACATGTAAATGCCGATCTTTAGCACCCAAATTGAGAATTTTGGCTTTAGGTATCTTCAGTGTTCTATTTCTAGGATTTCACTTGATTGAAAACTTGCAACTTTAAATTAAAGGGAACAAAGTTGGGCTTTTTTGGGTCTGTTTAATTTCCTAAACTCCATGTGTGTGTGGGGGGGGAGACTTTACAAAGTGGGCACCACCCCCACCCCATATCTTTCCTTGACTTCCAGAGCTAAATTAAACATAAGAGGTCTGCAGAGCCTCAGTCCCTCACTCACCTCTATCTGCAAAATAGAGCTTAAGACCTCTGCAGCACCCCCAATATTATGATAGATAACTTCCTAAGAGTGGGGTTATAGAATGCTTTTGTATAGGGTAGTGGCTAAGAACTCAGAATGCTACTTTCAAGAAGTGCTTGATGAGATAGGACTGGACACGTGGGGGAAGGAATAAAGCCCGAATGTTGCACGGTCTTGGCTCTTGCTTTTTATGCTTGAACCCTAATCATGGTGTCAGATGTGAATCATTTCCTGTAGGTACATGAAATGAGAAACTAAGAACATTCCAAACAAAAATACCAGAGCCAACCATAATGGCACCATACCAGATTCTTCCTCCCAGCTGATGGATATGAAAGGGGATATGTTTAGCAAATGGAGATTCCTTAGATCACAATGGAAAAACTACAAAAGTGAAATGGGACTGGGGAAAAAAGGAAATCAAAATAAGAGCAGCTACACTATTAGCTGTAATGAGCAAAGGCCGCCACATGCTACAGCAACATCTGGGTATGTCAGCAGAAGAGCTGGAGGACTCACGTAAAACCCTAGAAACAGTCCAAAAGCATTTTTACCCCCTCCCCCAAAATTCATATACAAAAGATATCTTTTCAACAGATTCTTGATTGCAACTGTTGAAACAATGAGATCAGTATATTGCCAAACTGCACAAAATGATTGACTTGTGATTATCATATTTTCAAATATTAACCCAATTTGTGATAGATGCAAGAGCTCAAATGAGAATGCACAAAGAGCTTCCATTAATTCTACCAAGAGCTATAGATATTGCAAAGCTAGTGAACAAGGTCACATCCAAATGCAGAGGATAAGCAGAGCAGGCACAGAGATAGTTCACCGAGTAGTACAGGGAAAGTATGAAAATATAAGAAAAAATACAACAAAGTTTTGTGCAAAAGCAAATGAACAATACAAAGCAGAGAAGACAAACAAAATGCAAAGGAATATCTCTGGGTACCATGGAGAAGAACATAACGGAACATGCCAGGCTTATGGGAACATGTGCAATAATTGTACTAAGGTAAGTCGTCATGCCTAAGCTTGCAGACTAGGAAAGCAGCTACTTCACCACATTCTGGAGAGCAGTAGGTAGATGCAGATGTTTGAGAATGCAGTTTGTGAATCAAACCCTGCAGTGCAAGAATACCAAACACCACCAGCAAGATGAACCATCACACGGGTCGGCATCATTGCTGATAACATTCTGGCGTATGGAGGTAGAGACAGCCAGGTGGAAGCTGTGGCAGATTATGACCACACCTTATCTGTCTGCTAAAAAGAGCCAGAGAAATAAATTTTAAAATGAAGCAAAAAAAAGATGAAGTTGTTAGACTGCAGTTCTGTACATGGGACACTTGCTGATCTCCCAAGGGCTATGACTTGATACCGAAAAGATAAAAGCAATATTGTAAATGCCTATACTAAAGATATCAAGTCAGTTCAGCTCCTGTTAGGATTTGTAGATACTGACATTTCTTCCAAGCCTCTTGGATGTGTGTGAGCCTGAGAAGGCTACTAGCCAAAGATGTAGGATGGTCACAGTTATTACTTCAACATGATGCAACCATCATACAGATCAAGGAGCTGGTGACCAGCTATCCCATCTTAAATACTATGATGAGGAACAAAGACAACCATACAATGTCATGCTAGTGAGACAGTGCTTGGATCATCATTCCTACAAGAACAGCCATGAGTTTTGCATCAAGGTCACAATCACCAGTGGAACAAAGATAAGTCCAAATTGCAATAATATTGACATATGAAATGTTACACCAATATGTTCATGTATGGGGAAGCATTCAAGTGGAACATGACCATAAACCACTAGAGAGCATTTTTAAAAGCCACCGTTGGCATCTCCAAAACACCTTCAGTGCATGCTATTTAAACTGCAATGCTACAACCTAGCTTTATGTTACAAGAAAGGGACTGAAATGTCCATAGCTGATTTCTTATCCAGAGCAGCCTTGTAGCTTGAAAATATGGCAAGTGAACAAGAATATGAGATCCTCTACCTGATAGAAAGCACCCTTGCTTTACAGAGGAGGAAACTGAGGCACAGAGAAGGACATGACCTGCCCAAGGTCGCTCAGCAGGCCATTGGAAATAGAACATAAATCCCAGTCCAGTGCTTGATTCACTAAGCTACATGATCCTAGATATAATATCAAATATGGACAAGCAGCAGAAAACAAAACTAACTGCACAACAAAGTTCTGAACCCAGCTACATCGGCTTACCCTCTTAGCAACTACACACACTACTCACTTGTACTTCTCTGCTTCCCTTGAGAAAAGAGAAATTCTATTTCCATGAAACTCTTCAATTTTGTTATTCACCTCATGAGATGATCACATGCAGCTATTTGTCATGTCAGCCTTTTAAAATGGGGTATCAGAGCTTCTCCAGCTTCTAAGTATCAATCTCTTTGCAGAGCCAGATAGGCTAATTCGAAGACTCCTACTGTGTACAGCTAGGCTTATTGGGATGCATTGGTAAGTGGTAATTCTCTAAAATGTGAAGGGGATTTCACTGGGTGTATATCAGTTCCCACTTGGCCAGAGCCTGCCATCCCACCACCCCAGGGCTGAAGCCCAAAGCTTGAGCCCCCTGACCCTGGGAAGGTGGGGAACTCACTGGCTGCCTGGTCCTCCCGCATTGTGCCCCAGGTGTCTCCAGAGGTGGGCAGGACCCAACCCTAGCTGGTGGCCCTAGCAACCAACATCAACACCAAGGCAGTGCATCCAGGAGCAACAGGGAGAGGGAAGGGCTGCTACTTTGACCCCCTCCCCCAGTCACAGCCCAGGAGGCTGTGGCCACAAGAAAAGCCTCTGGTGGCCTCATGCGGCCACAGTGGTCGCATGTGAGAAACGCTGAAATACTTAGTCCTGTCATGAGCACTGGGGACTGGGCTAGAGATGACGTCTCGAGGTCCCTTCCAGTCCTACGATTCTCTCAGTCTAGAAATTTTAATAGTATATGTGATGCAATATTAGTTATATTTCTGCTTGCTGATAAAGTTTTCCCAATTACAGTTATGTATCTCAAGCAAAATTCCCACTGGCTTTTGTGGAAGTGGTATTTGAGAGAGCACTACAGGAGTCAGGACCAAACTATCAGAACTCACAATTTGTCACTAGTGGTTTATTATGCTAACTCCAGAGTAGATGTGATATTTCTAATGTCTGCTTATATTTATATACTATCTTCCATCCTACCAGTTTTTCCAGACTATTTCTAATCTCCCAAAATTCTGAGCATAGTTTCAAATGCCTGTCCTTATTCTTTAACTCTCCCCGACCCCACCACCTCCAAATTCATCTACCAGAGGAATGTTTGCTTCTTTCACCCATATGTGTTTCCCAGCCACCGTCTGATGCTCAGGAGTAATAATATTCAGATCTAGATCACAGACATGTTTAAGATCTGATTCCTTGCAAGCCTTCAGCGCTAGAAGCGGCAGCTTTTTACCACGGGGAAGGAAAAGGGGAAGCATCCAAACTTTCCAGTAAGATGCACCTCTTGCTTCTAGTCCTTGAAGACCGAGGTGTCAGACATTACTTTTCTTAGATAAACTATTTTTAGTTCATTTTAAGAGATTTCTTTAAAAAATATAGGTTTCAGAGTAACAGCCGTGTTAGTCTGTATTCGCAAAAAGAAAAGGAGTACTTGTGGCACCTTAGAGACTAACCAATTTATTTGAGCATGAGCTTTCGTGAGCTACAGCTCACTTCTTCGGATGCATACGAAGTTTCCACAGTATGCATCCGATGAAGTGAGCTGTAACTCACGAAAGCTCATGCTCAAATAAATTGGTTAGTCTCTAAGGTGCCACAAGTACTCCTTTTCTTTTTAAAAAATATTATTTTCTTTTGAGATGAGGCTTGTAGTTAGCACGTGGTCTCTTGATACTGTGACAGGAGGCTTTCCAAGTGTGGAGAGAGTGAAAAATAATCCCAATTCATTCAAATATTTGTAAAATGGTTCTGTATTTTCGGTCGTACATAGGATATGTGACCATTCAAAGTATCATAAACGGTTTATTGCTGCTTTTGTCGGATGACCTGCCTAACTCATTTGCCACTAACACAGCAATCCCAAAGCCATGTTGACCACATTGATATCACACTCTGGCATAAAGACGTGATGGGACCAGGCATACTATATTATGCTGAGCTTAGATCTCCACACTGGAACAATGTAGAGGAAAGAGGAACCCTGTCTCATTCTGCTTCTGCTAGCTAGAGAATCACTGGACTGTGGAGGAATTTCCACCTCTCTAGTCTGGTGTCAACTCTCCTCGGTCTAAGGGAACATACCTTACTACCCAAGGCTGTTCATTACACTGGAGGTAAAAGGTAGGGTGTGCTGCAGGAAACCATGCTGCCTTTTCCCACCTGGGGCTGGGTTTAGCTTGCTGAGTGAGGTGGGGGGACAATGCTTTTTCTCCCCAACATACTCCTTTGGAAAATGGAAGGAGAGTCAGTGTGAATGGATGCGGAAGAGGAGAGATGAAATCTGGAGAGAGGTAGTTAGAAAGAGAGCTGGAGAGAAAGCAAAAGAGTGAGGGGGTGCCTATAACAGAACTGGTGAAACATCACCTTTTCTAGCAGAAGATGCCTTGTCCATATCCTAACTGTCTTACATCAATTAATCTCACCACTTAAATCAAAATAATTAAACCACTTTTGAGCTGGCTTGTAATTCTTTTGGTAGGAGTTATATGGGTATAAGACCAATGTAGACACATCACCATATTGATATAACTACACATTCATTTAGCTTTCCCACTGCTAATCCACACTGCATCTGTCTGCATCTGGGATGATTTAGTTGGGGTTGGTCCTGCTTTGAGCAAGGGGTTGGACTAGATGACCTCCTCCAACCCTAATCTTCTAGGAGTCTGTGATCTCTCTCATCCCATTTCCACTCTCCATGCTCTGAGGTGGTCTGGACAGGATGTTCTCATGCTGTTCTACTGGGGAGCGTGGGGAGGTTAAGGGAGTGCAAGGCAGTAGAAAGGACATGAGGAAGACAGGAAAGGGAGATAGAGTGAGTACAGCATAAAAAGTATGTGAAAGGAGGGGAAAATGAAGGAAGCACAAAAGCAAATGCATAGATTTCAAGGCCAGAAATGACCATTGTGATTTAATCTGATCTCCTGCACAACACAGGTCATAGAACTTCCCCCAAAATTCCTACCTTTTCAAAAACGTCCAATATGGACTTAATCGTCTGATGGAGAATCCACCAGAATCCTTGTAAATTGTTTCAATGGTCAATTACTCTCTCTTAAAAATTTACACCTTATTTCCACGCTGAATTTGTCTAGCTTCAGCTTCCAGACATTGAACTGTGTTACACCTTTCTCTGTTAGACTGAAAAGCCTACTATCAAATATTTGTTCCTCATGTAGGTACATACAGACTGTAATCAAGTCACCCCTTAAGCTTCTCTTTGTTAGACTTAAGGAGCTCAATCTGTTCAATTAATCATAAGGCAGGTTTTCTAATCCAGTAATCATTCTCATGGCCCATCTCTAAACCTTCTCCAATTTATCAACATCCTTCTTGAAGTGTGGGCACCAAAATTGGATGCAGTATTCCAGCAGCATTAGAACCAGTGCCAAATGCAGAGGTTAAATAACCTCTCTGTTCCTACTTGATTCCCCTGTATATGCATCCAAGGATCACATTAGTCCTTTTGGCCACAACATCATCCCCCCCCCAGCCTTTCTCAGCTTCCCAGCTTCCTAGGATAGAGTTCCCCGTTCTCTAAGCATGGCCTATATTCTTTGTTCCTAGATGTATACATTCACATTTTAGTCAGATTAAAATGCACATTGTTTTCTTGTGCCTAGCTTACCAAGCAATCCAGAATGCTCTGTTGTATCATCAGTGACCTATCCTCTTCATTATTTTCCATTCCCCCAATTTTTGTCATCTACAAATTTTATCAGCGATTTTGTTTTCTTCTAGGTCACCAATAAAAAGGATAAATGGTGTAAGGCCCAGAACCAATCCCTGTGGGACCCCACTCAAAACACACCCATTCAATGGTGATTCTCCATGTAGAGTTACATTTTGAAACGGATCAGTTAGCCAGCTTTTAGTGCTTTTCACATGTGCCATTTTGATTTAAAATGAGTGATATCAAATCAAAGTGGCCTTTGGTACCAAGTCAAACGCTTTGCAGTTTAAGAATATTATATCAACACTATTACCTTTATTAACCAAACTTGTAATCTAATTTTTTAAAATTAAGTTAGTTTGACAGGATCTGTTTTCCATAAATCCATGTTGATTGGCATTAATTACATTACCTTGTTTCAATTCTTTATTAATCAAATCCTGTGTCAGCTGCTCTATTAACTAGCCTAGGATCGGTGTCAGACTGACATGCCTATAATTACCCAGCTCATCCTGTTTTACCCTTTTTAAACACTGGCACAACATTAGCTTTCTTCCAGTCTTCTGGAATTTTTCCAGTGTTCCAAGACTTATTTAAAGTAAGTATTAACAGTCCAGTCAACTGCTCAGCAGGCTATTTTAAAAATCTTGCATGCAAGATATCCGGACCTGCTGATTTTAAAAATGTCTGACTTTAGTAGTTGTTGTTTAATATCCTCCAGAGATACTAGTAGAATGGAAAGAGTGTTATCAGCGTCTGATATGACTACATGTGTTTTTTTCCAAGTTGATCATCTTGCATAAGGAGCTGATCATCTTGTGCTTTATCTGTTAGGACATTGATCCATAATCATTCAAGATTATTTTCAGTGACTTGAAAACAGCAAATGCCATTTTTGAGATAATGTCCCTCCCCATCTCTCCCCTTTTGCTCCTTTGATCCTTCCTAAATGGTTTATAACCATTGATTTTTTTAACATTCAAATTATCCCACCAGCTTCAGTAATACCAACTAGACTGAATTTTTGCTAACAAATGAGTGATTCCCATTCCTCTTTTTTGTTACCCTGGCTCCTAGCATTGGTGTATGGGCAATTAAAGAATTCCTTCTCCAAGTCCTTTGGTTCCTTGATTCATTTTGTTCTAAATGATTGCTCATTTGTTGCCTCTTTTCACCCTGCCCCTTTTGTTGTTAATTTAACCCCCTGCCTGACTACTTTAGACAGCCTGTCCCCAAGGATATTGGTTCCCTTTCTACTGAGGTGGAGGCCATCCAAACTATACGGGCACCTTTCCCAGTAGAAGGGGGATCAATGTTCCACAAAACCAAAGCCTTCTACCTTAACCTCAGGCTAGTTAAGTGGTGGTGTAACTTTGCTTGTGGGACGGGAAGAATCTCAAGATTTCATGGACATTCTTCTTCAGCAGGTTTCCAAGTTCCCTGAAGTCTTCTGCTATCTTGAAGATCTTCTGTGACACATTGTCCTTAGTGCTGATATGAACCATCACAAATAGATCCTTGTCTGTCTACTCCAGAAGCCTATCCAGTCTTAGTGACATCTCATATCTTGACTCTGGGAAGGCAACACCCAGTCTATTTGTCCACTTATCACTTGCAGAAAGGGTCAAAGGGGACCTAAGTAATGTAAAAACTATCAACGAATATTAATGCAAAAATATTAACAAAAGCTGTATCCATGTATTATTAAAGGGCCCTATTCAAGCTCTGAATTTTGTGGGCTGTTCAGTGGGACTGGCTAGCTTCCTTGCACCAGCCAATCTGGCTCTGGTACCCACACAGTTTTTTTTCTAATTATTCTGCTAAATGTACAAATTCCTGACGTAGAAATATAGGGCCAGATCTGCTCCATGTATAAATCACCATAGCTCCACTACAGAGGTGTCACTATCTCAGTGACTTCAGTGGAACCATGTTGACTTACACCAGCTGTAGATCTGGTCCAGAATTCCCCGCCTGTGGGCAGATGGCAGCTTTTTGCATTCATTCAGATTGCCATTTTTTCAGCATTCGGTTAATAGCCCCTCAAGAGACAGAATGGAGACATAAAAACTTACTTTCTTCCTGACATCCACTCAGCAATTTTAAGAAGAATGGGGAAAAAAAACTATAAGCGAAGAATCACTAACTTCTTGGTAATAGTTAGATATAAGTAGTTCTTAAACCATATTTGTATTTCACTTTTAAAGAGAGACCAGAAATGCCCCTACCCTGTTTATAAGGCCCATAAGGTGTTAGTGCACTTGTTATCTCTGATTTTTGTGAACTCTCTCAAACACGATTTACGCTGGACATTGTTTTTGACAATGCAGCATGGCAAGTACCTGGACTGGGGTTCCTTAGAATGAATAAAATACTTATAGTGGAAATTTTACAAGTAATATTTTTTATAATATATTTTTGTGCTAACTACAAATGACAAGTGACTGCTCACACTTGTTCCTGCAGTTACCAGGTTTTCCTCTTTAATCTTCTATTAGCCCTTCAAAAAAAGAAATGTGAAACACAGGGAGAGCTGTCTTTTCATTTATTTTATCTTGCCTCTATAAAAGTATTTTCCTGGTAAATTCAATACTTTGTAGGAAATGTTAATGGCATGTACAATATATTTTTAATTCAAGTACGGTTTTTAAACATTAAAAACCTCTTTTGTAAAAAGCCATAATGACAGAGGTGCAGGGTGTTTCCTTGATCTTAATAGCCTACAGGAAGGAAGGGAAGGATGGCTTTGATAAAACTTGGAGATCTGGGCTCACGTGCTAGCTCTGCCACATGCTTCCTGTGAGACCTTGCACAAGTCACTTAATCTCTGTTGCAGCTCCCCATCTGTAAAATGGGGAATGTGCTGGGGGATGCATACCCTGTCCTACATTGAACCAGGCAGGGGCAAAGTAAGAAGACATGATTGGATAGCCTTAGACACAGTTAACTGGCCATTGACTACAACTGGTCACTAGTTCAAAATAAATGAGGTTATTGCTATAATGTAATAACTTGATAGTTTATGATATATAAGAAAAATATCTTGGGCTAATAAAGACAGAGCACAAGAGCATTAGAGTTTATTAGCCCAGATATTGTTAATATAAAGTTAACAGGCAGCATTTAAGAGTCATGATTCTGAATTTTAAAAACATTCACACTTCTCATGAAAAACTTCAAAGCCCTACTATGAAATGTGAGACTGATGAAGGGTGAAACATCGTCCCAGACTGCAGTATATTCAATGTACATTGCAACAAGGGAGAGGTGTATGCAAACAATGCAAACACAAATACACATAGGTATCGCTAGACTGGATCAGAGCAGCAGTCCATCTAGTCCAGTATCCTGACTGATAGTGGCTTCTACCAAGTGTGCTTCAGCGTGTCACACAATGGTCAATGATGAGATAGTATACCCATAGGAGAATTTTCTTCCTGAACCCTAGGCAATTAGTGGTTGGCTTATATCCTAAAGCATGAGGGTACATGTCCCATCTATTTCTTTATCCTGTCTAATGTGACTGTGGATGTTCCCATTATCTGTGTCGTTTTTAAACTTTCTACATAATGTCTGACATCTTAAGGCTGAGAGTTCCATAGGTTACTGTGTGGAGAAGCCTTGCTGACTTAGAGGGGAAAGACATTTGGGGGAACAAGGACAAGAGGAAGAGACAGGCCCTGACCAAATTGAATTAAATGGAAGCAGGACCAAATTGTGGGATCATGGGTGAGCCCCTGGGATAGAGAGGTGAAATTACTTCCCAAGGTCATGACATAGCTGTGTTTGGCACTCAGTAGTTCCTGACTCCTAGACCCATTTAGGTCTGCTTCAAGTCTTCTCATTCTGTTCTAATAATATTGCCTTCAGACTCTATGCCTATTTAACGCTTGGGTTATGTGCTGAGACTGTCCGCAAGGGTGCCAGCTGAGTTTGTCTATGGGATGTGGAGAGCTATGCACCAAGAACAGAGACCACCAAACAGCTACTGTATGGGTCAGCTTTTATTGTGACTAATAGCGGTTAGTCAGTGGTGACACAATCTCCCTATTAAAATGTGGTCCACCCTACGAAAAAGCTTCAGAACCCTGCTCTATCCCATTACCTTGTCAGGTTGAGTTACTCTTCAAGCATCTGTCTGTAATGCGTGAAAATTTTTTAAAATGGATTCCAATTGGGGAGACACATGCTGGAGGGCGCATACTGTCAGCAGTAAAATTTGTCAGTTTTTAAACACAAAAGGTAGTGCAACCAGCATGAGGTAGCTCTATTTTGGAGCTCATTATGATGCATAAATTCATCACTGGACTGGAAGATGGTATTTGCCTAGGGATCAGTAATCATGACCTGATTATATTCAATACTAGCAAACAAAGGACAGTGTTCTTCTTTTTATCCCATTACCTGGGGTTAGGTCATCAGGCAAGCATCCACCATCTTTGCGTGTCTGTACATGGGTGCAATCCATCCATTGCTTCCTCAGCTTTTGGTGGAGTCTCTTTCCTACCACCCTCTCCTGCCATGCAATCTTCACGAGAACCTCTGATCTTTTTGCCAGCCAGCTGTGGGTATTTTACAAGATCAGCAGTCATTTGGGCACTCTTTGGCCTCTTCATTGATCCTCTCTGTTTGAACTAGCAAAATTTTGCATCCTGGATTTTGTCAGCCACACCACAGGCTGGCTTTCATTTCAAAATCTGCTCCTTCATGTAACTCCTCTTCTGCGGCAAAGACATCTAATTTCAAACACCGGTAGGCATTGAACCATACTGCACCATACAGCAATGCAGGGTAAACCACTGTTCTATACAGTTGGACTTTCAGTTTCCATGGCATATGCTTGTCATACACAACACTTGAGAGATGTATTCCACTCTCTCTCTCTTCCAGCACTTCCTAGCCTGGACTGTGTCTCACGTTCAAGATCATTGTCTTTCATAGCCAGCCACCAAGGTAGTTGAAACCGTCAGTCTGGTTCAGTCGTAATCCATTAATCTCTGTGTTCAGTTTTTCTGTGCTATCTCTGCTAACCCACATGACCTCGATCTTAGTCATGTTAATTTTCATCTCATGCCTGCTTAGCTGGTTATACCACTGGTTTACTGATGCTTCTGTTTTCTTTTGATGACACTCTTATTACTGTGTCATTTGCATATGGCAGTGTCATATTCTGACATGCAATACAGACCAGTGAATGTTTGTCACTGCCTGCCCTGTAACCCAAAGTGCCTCAAAAGGGTCAGCCACTTGTCTGAATGCTCCCACATACAAGTCTGCACTGAGTGTCTATGGGTAAAGGAGCTCTTATTCCAGCAGCCTGATTGTTACATCCCAGCCACACTCTGGTTACACCTAGCAAAATATAACCCCCAACAAACCCCCAGTCACAAAATTTTCCCAAGCCATGTGAACTGCAATGTCCATCCCTCTTCTAGACCACTGAGAGATATTTAGGTTCATTCATTCCTTTAAAGGTACAATAGTCAGCCACTTGACACATTAACTGAAGTTAACGTTCACTTTAAATCAAACACAGCTCTGGGTTGGTTTAGATTAAATGTAACTTGCATTCCCATTGTCTTTTAAAGTATTTGGAGATGTTCCTTTGTCTAGGATGGAGTAACTTTTTAGACCTGCTTGGAAGACACACTTTGATAACTTCCAATATGTTTGTAATTTTGAATGTGTGATCCGTACATACACCATGCAATATTAATGATCTCTGTGTTGTTAGCTTTCTGCTATCTTACATGACACCTTTTGATACTGGTTATGGTATTAATGAGTTGGGCTAGACTGCTCAGCCAAGCTGAAACTCACCCCCAGATACCAATGAGCCCCTTGCCCTCTTGCATTGGAATGCTGTTAGGGTCACACCTGAGTCAGAAGCAGCTTCTCACCTTTTCCCATTGGGGCCTTGATAAACAGTAGCAGACCAAGGGCCAATTCCTGATGCAATTTGATATACACTTCAAAGGGGCTTCTCATTCTAAAACATGTTGTTTGGATCACTGATCTATATAGTGTATTCACCATAATTATTAAATCCCCAGACACTTCATAGTTCCTCAGCACTGGTGTGAGCATTGTTCTGTATGCTTTATCATGTGCCTTTTCTAGGGCTACAAAAGCCCAGAAGCTATCCTGTTGGTACTCTAGCGGCTTCTTTATCGCTTGCCAAATTACAAACATGGCATCTATGGTTCTTGTCCTTTCCTAAAACTGACTGTTCGAGCAGAGGTCTGCCATTGTACTAATCCTAGAATCCAAGATGCATTTCAGTTTGTTTATTCCATGAGACAATAACTTTATCCCTTGATGATTTCTGCATTCATGGGTGCTTCCCTTATGTACTGGGACCAAGATAGACTTGCACCAATCTTTGGGAATTCTCCTGTCTCACCATTTGGCTTTAACCACTCTGCTCGTCCATTTCATGCCTTTCTCGTGCAGGTCCTTTCACCAGGTCCACTGTCATTTCATCATGTCGGGCTACCTTACCATTATTCATTATCTGGACTAAATTTCTCACCTCTCCTGCCATTATGTCAGACTCAGACACCATATTAGGATCGCATGTTGGCAATTCTTTCCCAAAAGGGGTTTGCTCATTTTAAGAGCCACAAAGTATTGTTTCCAGATCTCCTTCACTTCTTCAAGTGTCACTAATAGTCTCCCTTGTCGTCATTTATAAATGGTGTTGCAATACTACCCTCCTTCCCTTTGCATCTCATTTTTGCAGTGCTATAGATCTTTTTGCCAGCCAGCTGTGGGTAGTTTACAAGATCAGCATACAGGTCATTTGGGCACTCTTTTGCCTTCTTCACTGCCTGCTTGGCAGCTCACTTTGCTTCTTTATATTCACTTTCATTTGCACTTGATGGGTTAACTTCTTTTTATGCATCATTTTCTTGTTTTGGATTGTTACCTGCGCTTCATCGGTCCACCACCTCTCCTGTCCTTCTTTGAGTTTCCCCCTTGTGCACCATCCACAAACCTTTTCCACTACTGCAATCCACATTCGTCTGAGGTGTTTCCACTTTTCTTCAGCTAATGCCAAATCTGTGTCCCAATACTTATCTTGTTCTGCTTGCACAAACTTTTCTGCATTTCCCTTAATATCCTCTAGTTTTAACCTTGTTTCCCTTGAGCTTTTTCCCTCCTTGCACAACACTATCTACCACTATCTTTACCACAAGAGGCTCATGTTGCAGTGTTACTGTCTCCCTAGGTATCACTTTACAGTCTATAGCTTGACTTTGAGATTTCCTCACCAACATCATATCAGTCTGGCTTATGTTTCTACCACTGATGTGTCTGTACCCCTTCTGCCAGTCAGAGTTGGCAGCAACAAGGGCGAGGTTCAGTATCTAGGGGTTCCTTTTCAACAATACAACACAAAAACTAGCTCAAGCCCCCACCCAGTGACCTGGGATAATTACATACCACTACCTAGGCACCTTTTGCATCCGAGACACTGTCCCAAAGCAGATCTAATGCTTAGACCTAGGTATCAGTGATTTCAGCTCTGCAATGTGTAACAAGACTCTCAGTTGAGTCTCTTTTCTTACACAGTGGAGAGAGGATGGGCCAAATGGCATCTAAGACCTTTAAGCAGGGCCCACACTCTCTCAGCTCACTGGGCTTTGGAACCCATGTCTCCTGCCTACTGAGTGCCATTTAGTTGAGGGTGAGTCCCTCAGTCGGGGTATGCCAAGTACAGTTCTAATGCCCTTGATTCACATAACAAGGATAACAATGCTTTATTACTCCTGCTCCAATAACAAGGAGACTGGGGATCCAACAGCAGCCAGAAGTGATCATTTGGGCAAGCAATCCCATCATGCTGAGCACCTAGGCAGGGTGGGTGTGCCCATGCAAATGAGATCAGCTCCTGAACTTCTCTTCCATAGCTCATCACTAGATGTCAGGGGAGAGCTCATTCAGACTCTGCTTATATGTGTGGCCAAAAAAGGGTGAGTCATTTGTAACCATGTATTGGCTCTCCCTTGATTGGCAGTACATATATCTAGTAACACTTTCTCTTCCTTATTCATGATGCCTAGACTGAAATTTCCTAAGCACAAGTCATACCTCCTCCAGTTGGTCTGTGTGGGCGTTCATATCATCGAGCACCAACCACAGCTCCTTTGTCGATGCTGTGTCCATTAGTTCCTGCACATCTTGGCAGAAACTGTTGCATTCTTGTTAAGGTGCTTATGCTGATATCACAAACAGAAGACACTCTTTAACTTGGATTCATATAGCCATCATAAACAGAGGACAGCCCTAATCAGTAATATATATGTAATAGGTGCTTAGAAGGATAATTTTCAACAACTGAGAAAAATGGAGACTAATTGACTGGGAGGACAAAATTAGACAGAAAAATTTGAATGAAAATCGGTAGCTCTTTTAAGAAGAGTTTATGAGATGGCCATAAAGCCATGATTCCACACTCAAGAAAGTGGACAGCTTTAGATAAAAGCCTGTCCTGGCTTGGTGGCAAAGGGAAGGCAGTGCTTAGGAATAAAACAATATGTAATAAATGTGGACAAAGGGGAAATAGCAATCAATATCAAATAGAAGTTATGAAGTGTAGAAAATTCATAATGGAAGCTAAAGACTTCAGGGAAAAATCCATGGCAGGCAGAGCTAAGAGCAATAAGGAGGATTTTTTAAAAAAAAAATATTGGGACCAAAAGAAACCCTAGTAATGGTATAGGCCTAGTACTTCACGGAGATAATAAACCTGTTAATGATGCAGGGGTAACTGGTTGTGATGTTTTGGGATCACTCAGCCCAGTAAGGGGTTCCGACACTGCCTGCCCTGTAATATTAGGTGACTTAATGCTGTGCTGCTGTGGGTCAGAGCCCTGACACCAGCAGCCAGCCCACAAGCATAAAGTTCTCATGCTGACTTCCCCCCGCCTACTTACTCCTTGCAGGGTGACCTCAACAGCTCTTCCAGTCCTGAGTCTCCGCAAATTAATCTACCCCGAGTTCTTAATTATCAGATGCTTGGACTTTCCCCCTCTGGTTCGTCATCCCTGAAAGTGTGAGACCAGCTCCCCAGACACCAGCTTGCTTTGGCACAACACTCCACAGATTTTGCACACCAAAGACCTGCTCGGGGTTAAATAGATGATGTTTATTTAATAGAAAAATCACAGCTTGGAAGATGAAATAGCAAGGAAAGCAAACACATACAAACGACACAGAAAATAAACATAAAGATGCAACCTCTGTCTTTATACTTTCAAATTCAATAGAAATCCTTTTTCTAATCCAAGTTACCTATTGCCTTTGAACTGTTTTCCAGCATACCCCCTAGCTTCCCAGCATACCCCCTAACTGTAGGGAGGCTCCAGCATTTCCTAGACAGCTTTCCCCCTAGATGCTGTCTCTCAGTTTCTGGATGTCTTCAGTTCACAATCCTTCCAAAGGGCTTGGCTTGTTTAGCCTAACCAAAAAAAGGTTGAGGGGAGAGATGATTGTTCTCTATAAAAACATCAGAGGGATAAACACCAGAGAGCGGGAGGAGTTATTTAAGTTAGATGCCAATGTGGACACAAGAACAAATGGATATAAACTGGCCATCAACAAGTTTAGGCTTGAAATTAGGCGAAGGTTTCTAACCATCAGAGGAGTGAAGTTCTGAAACAGCCTTCCAAAGGAAGCAGTGGGGACTTCAAGACTGAGCTTGATAAGTTTATGAAGGGGATGGTGTGATGGGACTGCCTACAATGGTATGTGGCCCATCAGCAACTTCCCGTAGCAAAAATCCCCAATGGCAAGAGATGGAGCTCTAGATGGGGAGGGCTCTGACTTACTACAGAGAATTCTTTCCCGGGTATCTGGCTGGTGGGTCTTGTCCACATGTTCAGGGTCTGACTGATCACCATATTTGGGGTTGGGAAGGAATTTGCCCCACGTCAGATTGTCAGAGACCCTAGGGTGATTTTTGCCTTCCTCTCCAGCATAGGGCACAGGACACTTGTAGGTTTAAACTAGTGTAAATGGTGGATTCTCTGTAGCTTTGTCTTTAAATCATGGTTTTAGGATTCAGTAACTCAGCCAGAGATTAGGGGTTTATTTTAGGAGTGGGAGGGTGAGGTTCTGTGGCCTGCAATGTGCAGGAGGTCAGACTAGACCAGGGATTCTCAAACTGGGGGGTCAGGACACCTCAGGGGGTCGCAAGGTTATTACATGGGGGGTCATGAGCTGTCAGCCTCCACCCCAAACCCTGCTTTGCCTCCAGCATTTATAATGGTGTTAAATATATTAAAAAGTGTTTTTCATTTATAAGGGGGGGGGGTCGCACTCAGAGGCTTGGTATGTGAAAGGGGTCACCAGCACAAAAGTCTGAGAACCACTGGACTAGATGATCACAATGGTCCCTTCTGACCTTAAAGTCTCTGAGTCTATTTTAAAAGGTTTTGCAGTGGGTTTTTCCCCCTCAAACACTATAGATATTGAAAGTGGGGAACACTCCCTCCTTTCTTAGTTTTTGGAGATTGGGGTTTTCTTTTCAGTTTCAAGCTATTTCCATTTGCTTCAGTGGTTCCTCATTGTTTGTTTTTTCCTGGCCTGGACAATGGCTAGGTGCCTGGAGCCAGTCTTGTCTGGTTGGGGAGGTAGCCCATCCCTGCCTGATTGCTTCACCCCCATGGTGTGAGGTGATGTTGAAGCCTCACCACAGTTACCATTACAAAGCTCTATGTGTATATACATGCACACATTCATAACCATAACCTGTCTACATATCTCATAATGACTATTAAGTTCAGTGCATTTCAAGATTTCATAAGGGAACTTACTCAATATATATTTATATTTCAATAATCCAGTGTGCAATCAGTAGGGTTAACTCGGCGGAGGGTCTTTGAGGTGGGGGAACCTCTTCTGTTCTTTCCTTGGGATATCTGGACTTTGATTGTCACACTGGGTGATACCCAGGAGGTCAGACTAGATGATGTAATGGTCCCTGCTGGCCTTAAACTGTTTGAATCTATTAATCTTCTTGGCTTTAAGGGAGGGTGTTATAAGGCAGTCCTGTCTTGGGCACCGTCCTATAGCATGCCACATCATGATGGGCATGCCTGCATCAGTTTCCCTCCTTCAGTGTCCCTGTAACTCTATGCAGGCTTTCTTGCCTCAATGATACCCCTCCTTGGGGCCAATTTGGTAGCAAAATATATTTCTTGTAATTCGTAACAAAAGTCCCCAAACAGTCCATTTATCTCTCTCAGTGCACATAGTTCTTAAAATCCCATGCCACGATGCCCACAAACCACACTCTGGTGCCTTCCACCACACATGGGCTCTTTTGAGGTCCTCTTCTGCCAGGACAATCACCCTAGCTCTTCCAGCTGGAACACACACACCCAGCCTCTCTGCTAGGAGTTCACCCTCGCCCAAGGAGCACCTGCCCTTGGTCCATTAACCTTTTCCAGCTCTCCAGTATGGAGATGTCAGCAGGTAAGCCCCTCCCCTGCCCTTAGCCCTTGGATCCAGCTCTCCAGCTTGGGGAGGTCAGCCAGAAAACCCTTTTTGCTGCTCCTCTGCCTTTATCCTTTCCCCAGGCACCACCTACAGCTTCCTTCAAGGACCTCCTACAGTGTCCTGGGCTCTGGCAGTTCTCCTTGCTGATCTCTCACTCCCAGGGTGCTCTCATCTTCCCTTTCTCATCCTGCACAGACTGTCTCACCCCAGGTGCTTTCTCTTAAAACCAATTAGGAGGCAGCTGATGAGTTCCAGGGATACTGGCCCTTCTGCCTCTTAAAGGGCCAGTGTCAGCACAGGACAGGACACTTTTTTCTTTGTCACTATGCCACTAAAGAAGACACAGAAAGGGAAAGAGGGAGGTGGTTTGGATAATTTTCTTACCACTGATCTAATGCCTGGTGTATGCTAAAAAGTTGCACAGACAAAATTTCCCTCTTTTGGCACACGCTGGCACGTCTCAACACTTACTTTGTCTCTTACTGACAAAACCCATCATTTTTTCCCCGGCATAGTTATTACCTCTTTCAAAGCAGCATAAACGGCCCCGTTATAGTTCCATCAACACAGGGGCAGCATGGACACACACACCTGAAATGGAATCAGCAGTCTTCCAGCTGCAATCCCACAATGCAACCTTCCCTTCAGGAATGACCTTTCTGACAACACTTTTGAACTCCACTGTCCGGAGGTCACAGTGACCGGAAGTCACTTGCTAACCTAAGTGGAGCTAATAATGGCAGAGTAGATTTCCATGGTTGGCTTTACTGTCTCTGGCTTAGAAGCAGTTAAATTTAACAGAACAGAAATCTAATTCCAGTTCTTCACGACATTCCACTTCTGAAGTTACATTGGAGAAGATTCTTCTCTCCAATAAAAACCCTTGAAACTAAATTTGACACACATGTCTAAATTAGATGGTTTCAAATAAAATTGGTTAGAAAAATATATTACAATATACAGAGAGGGAAAATGCTGTAAGCTTGCAACGAGATGAAGGATTTTCTGATACTGACTGATTGCACTAAAGCGCTATCTGGAGCACTTCTCCAAAATAATGTGCTCGTTCACTATACGCTTGAATGTATGGAAAATTTTGTTAAATCTACAAATAGATGTGGGGTATTATGGAATCTTTCTATTGTGGCTCTGTCACTTAAGGTTTCAACTGTTTGGGTTGTTTTACTTCACCGATTTCAGCTGATGCTCTTTTAAAAAGAGTGGGCTCAGTCCTGACTCTAGCTCAAGCTGCAAAGCAGCCCTGAAGGGATATCTGTGGTTTTCCTCTGGAACAGGGGAACCTTTGGATGATGCAAAGATTTGCAGACTTTACAATACTGCCTCCCTCAGCGTGGAGGGCAGGGATGAGTGAAAAGGGGGGATGCCAGGTTTGGGATGGGGAAAGGAGGGGAATATTGGCATTCCACTAACTCCTCAGCTGACAGCCTCTGACTGCAGGCAGTGTGACTTCAAGCAACCCTGTAGCTGCTCTAGTTACACAAGGGGCATCCAGCCAATCCAAGATCAGGGCAGTAGAAAAATGATGTAGTGTCACCTTCCCCACAACTCTCCTCAGATACACAATGTGTATAGTTGATGCAGGTGAGGACTGAGCTGACTTGCATCATATCTTACAGCCTCAAAAAAAGTCCTGTATTTTGAAAACTACTTCTACACTAACTACAACTATACTAGTCTATGTCACGATGACATATGACCGATAGCTAATCAGTGAGAGTTGCAAATGAATGGGTAATGTACTATTGGATAAAAATAAAATTTTAGTCTTTTCCTGATCTCTGCAACAATTGATATACAACATAATAAAAGATTAATTTTCCAATCTAAATTCTCTTGTTAGTGTTTCCAGACCTCAGTATTATTTCTCACTAAACTTCGTTTAATTAAAGATAAGTAATGTAAGTTTTTGACTATGAGAATATAAAGTCTCTTTTTGTTGTCTTACTGTATTAATTAATAAAAGCCCCTGGTCTCTCCTTTTACAGGTGAAGGACTGAAATGTTGAAATCTTTGCTCCCTAAAGTCAATATTTTGTGATGTTTTATTTTTCATAATACTAGATAAGGTTTTATATTTAATTATAGTAAGAATCTCTGAATTAGTTTTTTTATTAAAAGAAGATAAGCTGACATATGCTCAATATTCTTTCTACTTTGCTGTTTCTAGTGGGCTCAATTTTGTGGACTTTACCATGATTTGATATGCTTCTTTAAAAACAAACCTCTTCTTCCATGTGATTTATTATCTGATTCCTGTATTTTGTCTATTGAAAAAGTTCATTTACTTGTATTTTCCAAATTTAGTAAAAATAAGTGGAAAGAAATCCGTGAGAGGAGTTGCTTTCCACATTACAATCTGTGTAGTAAGTTATCCAGCTCTTATATATTGGTTTTTATATTCAGTTTGAAAGCAAAGTTCATGCCTGTGGTAAAATTAACACAAACTGATTATTACTAATAGTTTGCAATTACATAGTGTTGGATCCCCAAATACTTTATAGATCACACATACAAGAGCAGAATCACATTGCTGCCTTACTATTAGATTAAAATTTACCTCTTACCCAATCAAATTGTTTGATAGAATCCAGGTATGACAGAATCATCTATAGGATAACTCAATTATTTTACAGTCTCAGTATCCTCACTCATAACATCTTCAGAGCTTTCTCTGTAAGGCTCTGACTTAGTAAGGTGTTTAAGTATATGCCTACTATAAGTAAGTGTGTAGTTTCACAAAATCAATGAAGCTGCTCAATGTTTAAAGTTAGGTACATGCTTGAGTATCCTGATGAATGAGGAGGAGATTGAACTCAAGGAGTACAAGGAGATTGGACTATCATCCTAGCCCTTGGAGGTGGTCCATTCAAGTCAGGAATGAGGCACATCAGTGGAAGAGTATAGGGAAGCTTGCATTGCTTATGTATGCATAAAGAGGTAAGGTAGGTCAGGTAATATCTTCTATTGGACCAACTTCTGTTGCATAAAGCAGCTACATAGGACCACTGTTCCCAGTTCAGTCACCCCAGCACATAACATGACTGCTGCACTCACTATATACAGTGCCTGTCATGCTGACCAGTATTGTCTTTTTGTGCTCCCTTATCTGTCTGTCTTTGTATCCACTTGTTATCTCCTCTTGCACTTAGATTGTCCATCTGTCTGGTCCATGTATGGGACCCCTAGACACTACCCCAACACTAAAAATAAACTTGCAAGCAGCTCATATCGTTTAACATATCTTGAGCTATGACATCCTCTGGTAATAAAATCAAGGGTTAATTATATTTACCAATATATATAAAATATATATCAAGTCATTGGACCAGATCCTCCACTGATATAAGTCCTGAAGCTAATGGAACTATGAACATTTACAGCAGTAGGGGATCTGACCCATTATTTGCTATTAGGTGAAGTCAGTGTGCTTCGTGCAGTAGCAAAGACAGAGGAAGAGGAGACCCTGCCCCATGGAACTTAATAGCTAATCTAAGGTAACTTTAGAATTTGGTATCAGTATGGGTTAGTTCACATCCCTTTTAGGTTTGATTGACTTTAAATCATCTGCTATTCTAATTACAGTAGGGCCACAATGAAGGTACATATAATATCTTATAGCCAAAAGCTGACATTCTTACCCAAGATTGGTTCAGGCAAAACTGCTGTTGAAGAAAACGGGAGTTTAAAATTGTTCTTTAGTTAGTAATTGTAAACAAGGAATCGAGCGGATGTGTTTTTAATGGGGTCTGCAGGGATCAGTTCTATGTAACACTTTTACCAAGGACCTAGAGGAAAACATAAAATCCTCACTGATTAGATGACACAAAGAGTGGGGGAGCGGTAAATAACAAAGATGACTGGTCACTGCCACAGAGAGATCTAGAATGCACCCAGCCCCTTATCAAGCAACAAAACAATGTCCGTTTTAATATGGCTAAATGTAAACATATACATCTAGAAACAAAGAATATAGGTCATACTTATAAGATGGGGGACTCTATCCTGGGAAGCAGCGACTCTGAAAAAGATATGAGGGTTGGAGTGGATAATCAGCTGAACATGAGCTGCTAGGACAATGCTGGGACCACAAGGGCTAATGCAATCCTTGGATGAAAAACAGGGAAATCTCGAGTAGGAGTAGAGAGGTTTTTTACTTCTGTATTTTGCTCTGGTGCCAGCACTGTGAAATAGTGTCCAGTTCTGGTGTCCACAATTCAAGAAGGATGTTGATAAATTGGAAAGAGTTCAGAGAAGAGCCACAAGAATGATTAAAGCATTGGAAAACATGCCTTATAGCGATAGACTCAAGGAGCGCAATCTATTTAGATTAACAAAGAGAAGGTCCAGGGGTGACTTGATCACAGTTAAAGTACTTACATGGCAGGGAAAATGTTTGATAATGTGCTCTTCATTCTAACAGACCTAGGTATAACACGTTCTAATGGCTGGAAATGAAGCTAAATGATTTAATCTGGAAATAAAGTGTAAATTTTTTAAACAGTTAGGTAAATTAACCATTGGAAGAGTCTACCAAGGGCCACAGTGTATTCTCCATCCTTGACAATTTTAAAATCAAGATTGGATATTTTAAAAAAAGATATGCTTTGTAATATTTAGCTCTTTTATCTTTCTGGGGTTTCATTGTCCTTGAAAGCAATCCCAGTTCACTTGCTCTGATCATCCAGATTACAAAAAAATCAGTATTCCAGTGCTTACCTTTTGTTTTTAAATTTTGTTCTGATACTCTGAAAAACCCCTCTTTCAACCAATGTGTGTAAGACATATCCTCTGTATAATCCAAGTAATGCTTAGCATCAATCTAAAGTTCACATGTTGTTGTCACCATCATGACAACTGTGATTACTATTTTCCAAGGAAATATATCGAATACCTTTAAAATAACATTGTCTGATTCCACTTCAATATCTGTCATACATATTTATAAGTTTAATACAGTGGGTGGGGAAACCTTGAAATAAAGGAGCAGAAGGTAGCTCATCAAAATATTTTTTTTCTTTTAAGTGCTTTTATCTGAAACATTTAAAACACATTTAAAACAAAAAAAGAGAGACCTTCCTGAAAATCCTGCAAACTATCATTTACATTGGGTTCCTGTATTTGCTGTTAGAGATTTAGACTGTATATTTTACTCCCAATGTGTAAATACTCCCAATAATGGTAATGTGAATTACACACAAGCTTCCACAACAAATTATAGTCTTAAATCTGTTATTTTCTTGTCTCGAAGAAAGAAAATGATTTCCATGCTGCTTTTAATTGTCACTTTGGACAGGGAAAAAATGAAATAAGAAATAATAATACTTTACAGATAGAAGGCGCTGTTGAAGTTCAATGCTTTTGACACCATGTAATGTTTTGGTTGGTGTGCAGTACATCCTTTTAGGCCGCACTGAAGAAATGAATCCAGTCTCACAGGAGAAGAATTGTGTGTTTGTTTTGTTTTAATGTGCACACAACAGTGTGTACATAGTAGAGCAGGCAGCTCGTACAAGTGTTCCTTGCACTTGGAGTTGAAGGTGGTGGGTGTATGGGTTCTTAATGCCCATGGGAACTAGCTGTGAGAGCTATCTGTAATAGTACCACCTGGTGACACGCAATGATATTACAACATTCACTCCTCACCATCTGGGATTTCTAGTATCACCACCAGTGTTGGAAACACCCAGGCTGTTGAACTCATATAGCTCAGGAACCAAGATTCTGCTTGGTCCCTTTTCAAGGGGGTAACACTTCTTATACCCTCTGCCCCCAATCCCAAATTCACCCATCCTTGGCTAGGCAGAATTTGGCCCTCATTAAGCTTCACAACACTTCTGGGAGATGGGTAAAAATTAATATCTCCAATTTACAGATGAGGAAAGTGAGGCACAGACAGTGACTTACCCAAGATCATGTAGGAAATCCATGGCAGAGGAGAAAACAGTATGAAGACTTCTTGACTCGTAGTCCTGTGCTTTAGCCACAAGGTCACCCTCTGAGTCTGTTGCATTACATTAAGTTTGTTAAGTGCATTCATTGAGACATAGAACACCAATATGCTTAGCAAAGTGACCTGTTCATGTGTTAGCAAAATGAATGGCCAGCGGAACTGTGCAAATAATAAAACCCACTAAGACCCCTGAGGTGAAAAACACTGAGCAGTACCTTGACCTGCAAGGGGTCACATTGAAGTCCCTGAGACTATTCCTGGAGTAACGGGGGAGGATAGAATCTGAACCTTAATGATTATTTATTTGCTTATTAATTGATTCATTTATTTTTAAAACTGTTTCTGTTGCATTGATTTTGTGTGGAATTCAGATTTGCAACAAGGCACAGGGAGCCACAAGAAATGGGCATTTGTCCTAAGTCTGTGGGTGTCATGAGGAATAAGAAATTATTGTACAAGAGCGGTGCGAGTTGAGCTAAAGAGTTGCATGGCCTGGGCGGGAGGTGAAAGCATTTGATCAGAAAACAGCAGACAGTCAGGTTTAATTACATCCCAGCTAAACCAGTTGGTTCAGTCACTTGCTCACTTAACAGGCTGAGGAAAATTATGTCAAACCAGGATAGTCCTAATGATGGATAAAGCTGGTGGTGATAAGAAAAGTCAGAACCATGTAAGAAATCTACTGTATATTGCTGCACAGTTGTGGGGAGAATGAAGAGAAGGGGCCTATGACAAGAAGAGGAGGAGGAGGAGAGAGAGTGATTATCTGAAGGAACAGAGAGATGCTTAAAAGTATAACCCCATTGCCTCCCATTGTTAAATTGCTAATTCATTCCCTTACAAGCGCTTGTGGGCTGATTTAAGATTGGATGGCTCTTTGCTGACGCTGCACCATGCCCCTTGTAATTTAGCCAGTTTCTTTAATGGAGAGATCTCCAAATGTTGGCAGCCTCAGTCCATTTTCTAGTACAGAGGTGTCCACATCCTAAATGCCACTGTTGGCATTATCTCATTAGCACCCTTTTAGTCAGAGAAGAAATGGCATGGAAACCAAACTTGCTTCTCAAACCTAGAGATGCTTCCTCCTCAAACTAGGAGGTACCATAATGGTGGAGCCACATGGGGAAACTTGTATTGCTTTTACCCATGCTGTACCTTCTCTGTAGATAACAAAGGACTTCAGTCTTCAGAGTTATCAGTCTGGAATCTTTCACCAGCACAAAATTAACTGGAAAAAAGTGTGTGGGTGTATACATGAGAAGTATAAAAGATGAGCATGCTATTGAGGCAGCAGGAAAGTATTTTAAATGCTGATGCCACACACTAATTAGGGGAATAGCTTATTTAAAAACAACAAGTATTTCAAACATAGGGTATCTTGTAATCCACCTGTGTGTTAGGAAAATCTGTATGCAGAGATGAAGCCAAACAGGCTGGTGCCCTTTCATAAGTAAGCAAATAGCCTTTGAATTCAAAGTCAGGTCACATGTGTCTGTACAGGACTATAGTTCAGTTTATTAGCCATGTTGCCACAGGAGGCAGGAGGTTTCTGCTTTTCATCATTAATGTCTAAGGTACCATTTAGGTCAGAATTTTTAGATGGTCAATGCAGCAGAAAGACACAAGGAAAGATGGAGACATTTCAGAATGAGTCCAGATATAACTGTGCTTTGGCAAGACAATGTTACCAATATTTATCCTCATGGTAAACTATCAGAATTTTTATGTGGGATATCTGATGACGGCTTTTTCAAACCTTCTTAGAGTTCATGAAAAACATCA
Organism: Natator depressus; assembly: GCF_965152275.1. Classification (NCBI taxonomy): domain Eukaryota; kingdom Metazoa; phylum Chordata; order Testudines; family Cheloniidae; genus Natator; species Natator depressus. The sequence goes on from NC_134240.1 coordinate 102,568,798, forward strand.
TGAGAAACTCAAGATGAATATTTAGAACGTCAAAAATTGTTAGTGGTGGAGAGCATAGCAGCTTAGTTAGAGAGAGACCCTATGATTCATCTGTGAAATTCCATCTTCAAAGTGGTTCTTAAAAATGTATCTTATGAATTTAGTTATACACCCGTTTCTTATCCAGAAAGTGAATATTTTTGATCAAAGGTAATTGTGCGTGTGTGTGTGTACATACTTATGATATATTATTTGTAAATACACTGTCACCTAGAAACTTCAACTGAAATCAAAGCCCCTCTGGGCTAGGAACTGCACAAATAAATGGGAAAGTACCCTGAAGAGTTGACAGTCTAATAGACAAATGTAGGAGAGGAAACAAAAACAAAGTGATGACAAAGTGACTTGCCCAAGGTTACCCAGCAGCTCCGTGGTGTTATAGTTCGGGCCAGCTACACACATATTCCCCTTTAGTGGTCCCTCAAGAGCACCCATTCTAGGCTCCCAGCTCCTCCCTTGGGCAGAGACCTGCCTCTTTCTCTCCCTCCTGATTAGGATTTTTCCAGGCTGCATTGTGATAGTCCCAGTAAGCCAGACTCCCTAAACAGGCCAACGTCTGCATTTTGCTTTTGACACAGAGGCTATGAACAGAATAATTGCTCACAGTTATAAGTTACCACACTGTTCTTTCTAAGCAAGCACATTTATTCTGAAGGTATTCTTAAGCATTACAGAGAAAACATATTAAAAACAATAAAGGAACCTACACATATGCTAAAAAGCCTACCAGACTCCAACCTCTGGCAAGTGTCAATCCTTCAAAACTCACAACTGGGTTTTCCCCAAATTACAAATTCAAAACCGTCTCAGATTCAGAACCAGAACAACCATGAATAGTTCAGTCTTTTCTTGATACAGCTAGGGTCTTAGAACTTAGCCTTATGTATCAGCAGACAATGGCTCACTCCTCAGGGTGTAGTTTCAAAAGGCTGGGTTTTTGCCTAACCAGAGGTGGGAAATTTGCGCTCATCTCCTCCTAGATTCTCCAAGAAAACCACTTGACATTTTTTTGTCCCAAAAGTCCATTCTTAGTTGGCACAATATTCAATATAGTTCTTTGAATCCCCATATCTCACATCTCCCACCTCGAGAGGTTTCATACATTCCCAGCCAACAATAATACATAAATAATTCATGTAATACAACGGATCCCAAAGATACTTAAAATTAATTCGATAAGGTCTCCCAAGGGTACCTCAGGAAATTACCATATTGGTCATGAAAGGCAGAGCTAGGAGTAGATCCTAGGTCTCCTGATTCTACACTATCGTAGAACCTCAAAGATACGACCACCAGAGTTTATGGACTGACTGGTCAACCAGACATGATGTGAAACCGGAAATAATCAATCAGGCAGAAGCAGAGACAAAAATAAATAAATAAAAGCAAACACTGTACTGTGCCTGAATTGAATCTTAAAGGTAGACACATCTGGGCTGCCTGTCCGCCCACCCTCCACGTGTGAGGCAGCCACTCATAGCAAGATGCTGGGGCTGCCCGCCCAAGACAGACTCCAACCAGCAGAGCCAGCGTGTGCGTGCGCGCGCACACACACACACACACACCACAAGCTGTTTTTATACACACACACACACTCTCCACTGGGATGGGGACAAGCTTGCAAACTCATGCTGATGCTGAGTAGGGAGCTCAGTTGTTACTGAAACCTGGCTTGAAGTGTCAGCTGCTGGATCTGGAGCTTGAATGCACTTTGTTCAAAGTTATGAACATTTCAGAGCTACGGACAACCTGCATTCCCGAGGTGTCTATAACTCTGAGATTCAACTGTATATGACTTCCCTGTGCCTCAGTATGGCTCAAGTAATGTTTTGGGGCAGAGAGTTTTCTTTTACTTGTTTTGTAACATACCCAGTATACTTTTTGGTGCTGCAAAAATTAAAAAAAACAACATAAATAATTACTGACAGAGGTGAGGCTTTAAAATAGCAGGCACAGCTACAGAACCTGTTTTTCATGTAATGGTAACATTAGTGTTGATAAATGTATTCTGATAGACTACTCGGTTTCTCATTCATGGAGATATTTAGTACATTCCTTTAATGGTTGGTGATGCACAAATCGGTTTTAATATCAATAATGAACCATTTGGATGACATTCAGATTCTAAATACTCCAAAAAATTGCTACATTTCAGGATTTATTGGTTGCCAGAGAGGTTGGAGTTCCTTTAGCAGAAGAGTAAACAGATGGTCCCAGGAAAGTGAGTGCATTCTTAAACACTGAATTAGATTTGGACAGAATGGTGTCACATCTGCCAAGGTTTGCTGGCCAGAAGTATGGCAGAAGGCAGACATCAGAAACTAATGTGGCATTCTTCAAGCTCTTTCACTTAATATTGGTATTAGTAATCTAATAGGAATGTTCCCAAATTGCTAAGTATCCTTTTGGTTGGATAATTTGGAGGAAGTAGACGTGATTAACAGTTAGTAACTGGATACACAAATGAAGATTAGATCTGTCTAAAGAATACATTTCTAAATATGTCCTTTTAGATCATATACACCCACCTGGCTCAGAGCTGAAATGGTTGATGCACCTCATTTCAAGTTATCTGTTTCAGATTTCTGCTACCAGAGGCACAAAATAACCTTGCAAATATAAGAATCCCTCTGAAAGGTTGCCTTAAAAAGACCAGTCTCCTGAGCGTATGGTCAGATTATTCTGGGAATCTCAGATTTAGGAACATCAGGAGATTTTGGGGTTTAGGAAATATCTGGTCTAGTCTGTTGTATAATATAGTTTTGGTTTTCAAACCACGTGAGTGAGGGTGGGTTAGAGGTGGAGGAGAGTTTAGAGTGGTGCTGTGGCCTCAGTGTTATCTCCATTTTATAGGTGAGGAAATAATCTCTCATAAATTAGTGAAGATTTATTCATTAATGTTTATGCAGGACTATGAAGAGAGAAACAGCTATGTGTAAGAAGAATGACGTGTTCTTCAGCTGCTCCCCAACTTGTGTGGCTGTGGGGTCCAAACAGCATAGAAGGAGAGAGAGAGAGAGATGATTTGGAGCAGTACAAAAAGAAGGGAAGGTTGTTTTTTTGATTAAAGCAAAGGACTGGGAGTTAGAAGATCTAGATTCTAATCCTGGATTTTCCACACAGTGGAAAGAGCCACTAATCATCTCTGTGCTTAGCTTCTCACCTGTAAAATGGGGATAACAATTCTTACCTATCTCACAAGCTTGTTTTTTTAAAGCTTAATACATCAATGCATGTAAAACACTTTATCAGCGGGGTAGCCATGTTAATCTGTATCCACAAAAATAATGAGGAGTCCGGTGGCACCTTAAAGACTAACAGATTTATTTGGGCATAAGCTTTTGTGGGTTAAAAAAAACCCTTCTTCAGATGCATTTGGTAAAGCACTTTGATAGCCTCGAAGGCAAGGTGCTCTTGGAAGGGAAGGTGCTTTAGGAATACATTTATGGGATGTAACTAAGAGTCATGGGAGGAAATTAAGCTTCATCGATACAAGGGAGTAGGCTACATAAGAGCAATTAAGTCAAACCATACAAACATAATTTCCACAGAAATATTAAGGGGCAGTTTGTGACTGGGGCATACATGGGTGGGCAGAGATAGAGGTGCAAGGAACCTCATACAAACACAGATATGTTCTCTGTACACAGGGCTGAATGCTGCCCAAAGGTTTCAGGGAGGAGGTGGGGGCATGGCCTCTATTCCAATCCCCACCTCCATACCAGCCCATTGAACAGCCTGGGTGTACTTGAGGAACAGTAGCACCAGCTGATGGTGCAGCTTCCCATGCACTGGAAAGCTGGGGGAGAGCTTGCTCTATAAGCATGATCCCTCCTTGGCCTCTCCTGGACACGTGCCATATTGCAGTGCCCCCTACTCAGGGCACACTCAAGCCTAACTCAGCTGTATTGCACACCCTATGTATTTTGTGGAATATGTTTAATGATATCTTAGGTTATATCTGCTCTACGCTTGGCTCTCATATTTCTGCCACTCCTTGTGGTCAGCTGACTTTTCCCACATGGCTGCTGCCACTGTCAGGGAGGTATCTTCTGAGTGTCCCCTGGATTAGCTGCCTCCTGTTCCTTCTCTGCCTTTCCTCGGAAGATTAGTTCCTTTCATGAACATGCCCCATTCAATCTGCCCCCCAAATCTATCCAACAGCGTCCTAACTGAAAAGGAGTTTATTCCACAGGACAATAACAGGGAGAATAATTTAAAATAAAGCAAATCTCAGTACTTCAAGCCTCAGGTTAAGCGCTTGTCTGCAGAGCCCCACAGTGTGGACCACAGGGCATGGAGGGGTGGTGTTCCAGTGTACACTAAAGTGTTGTGCTGTAACTGCCCCGTGTAGACCCAGCTACCACAGACTAATAAAATAACTAGTTCACGTTCATGTAGTCGGAGCCAGGACTACCGTGCAGTCTGCACTGCTGGTCTGTGTAGACAAGCCCTATGTCAACCTCACTGAGTAGGTAAAAAGAATGTTTGCGTTACAGGTAAAAGTTCAAGTGGAATCCCTCTCGATCTATGTTCTACCATGTCCTTCATTGCCTATTTCCAGACACTACAGTGATGAGTGTGATATGAATGGATTAGAGAGAAATCCCACTGAGTCAATGGGAGCCGAGGGTGCCTTGTAAAAGTACCTTGTAAAAGTGCTGAGCACCTCACAGGATCAGAACGAATGCAGCAGCACCCCTACAGCTGCAAATTAATTAAAACAAATAAGACTTTACAGGGCTGTGGGGGTGTTGGCTGGGGGCGGGGGGCGGGGGAGGGGGAAGGAATGGGTGAAATTCTGTGACCTCTGTTTATGCCATCTTAGTGATCCCTTCTGACTGTAAAATCTCTAAATGTACCAGTGTGTTTTATGTACACACAGTGGGCCTATTTCGTCTCCAGTATAACTCCATTGACTTCAGGGGAGTTACACCAAGGATAAATTTGGCCTTGTCACTGTATTTTCTAATGTAATTGTGCTTTAACACTTTCAGCAGCTTAATCTATTATTTGAAGTACTGCATACGTATGTAATGCATTTCTTTGAGCAAAGAAAAATATGCTAATATGAATATTCCTACTTTGTCTCTTTCTTGTTACCAGTTAATCAATCACACTGAATGTTTGTGATGCTTATTAAAGGGAATGAGTAGATAAAAGTACATGACTTTCATTTATGAGACTCTGAGAAATTGGAAATACAAAGGATCTTACCAAAGGGAGTCAGTGTATACTAATGGTTAGAACAAAGAGCTGAGAATGAAAAAGATGTTGGATTTGTATCCCAGTTCTATTAACTCCCTTTGTGATCTTATGTAACTAAGCTAGTCCCTGCACTTTATGCATGTGACCAGCTTCAAACTGGTGGCTGCGCTTCAACTGAATATCATCAGAACAATTATTCTTTTAAATAAAATACTTCTGTGCTGTCATCTTTTAATTGCTATCAACCAGAAATCCAGATTAAAATCCCATAGTACGGATCTGGGAAGATTATGTTTTTAATAGGCAAATCCCAAACACTGTGAACATCACTTATCTTTTCATTATTATTTCCGTTGGTATTTGAACCGAGTGCCAAATCTGCAAATCTTTATTTCACTTGGTTGCAAAGAATAAACTGAATGAATAAACTAAGTGATCAGCTGTTCTGTTGAAAACACTAAGTTTTCAGATAATTAAGACTCTGGAAATACTAATTTGAGGGACAAAGAGGGCATTGATCCACTGTGTAATCTATTTCAGAACACAGGGTTTATTCTCCTTTAGTACTGGCTAGTATTTCAGATGGCAAGAACCCAGCCTCTTGAGGCAGGTCTTATAGGAAGAGGGTAGATGGGATGGGTTGTACCAGGCATTTGTTGTCCCCTACTAGAGGCTGCCACAAAGAACTCCAAAGAAAGTGTCCTTTGGAGAAAAAGAACAGTGAGTTTAGAGCTCCAAGGGCTGCCTAGAGAGCCCTCCAATGACCAGCTTCTCAGAACCAACAAGAATTGGTCCTCTAGCAGTTAGAAAGGCCAGGAGCAGGCAGAAACCAATCAGGGCCCAACAGGTAACATTAAAGGGGCTGGCTGCTTCTTCAAGGGGCAGTTCTGGGTGAAGTTAGGAAAGGGAAGGGAGGATTTCCCCTGACTTTACCCAAGAAATCTGGCCTGGTCAAAGGCCTAACTCTGAGTACTCATTTTTGGTTGAACCAGCAGACTGCTTTATGTCATGGAATTTAAATCCCAGGAATCTATCTTGAGTGAACTATCAATTCACTGCTGTAAAATTAAGTTGAGTTCACTTTGTGAGACACCTACTGTCACCTCCAGGCAATCCTGTGACACATGCATTTGTGTGGTTATGAAGAAGACCAGCACCCATGGTTGACTGCTATAGGATTGTCCAGGAAACAATTTCTATAGCGCATGTCAGCCCAAGGGGTCCCAAGAAGTTTCATAAACTAATTTACATTTGATTCAAATCTCTCTCTTTCTATCAGAATCACTCCTTCAACCTCTGAAATGCAGCCACCTTTAGAGTGGAGCCTGGTAGCTGTGTAAGAACTCACAGCAGCACTGTGCAACTAGAGTTGAATGATCCTTTGTCCTGGATGTGATCTTAGCATTGTTGCATCACCTCATTTTAGGGATCTAATATATTCTTCAAATTCAGGATGGTTAATTCATGAACATAGATTCAATGCTGCTAAACTTGAATGCCCTTTAAAGGGATGTTTTTAAAAGAAGAGATATAAAAGGGACAAAGGCTTTATTTTTCACACTAACTGTAGATTGTGGAGAGCTTTTTAATATCCCCCAAAAGGTATATGTTAAAAAAATGGCTGGAGAGAAAGCATATTTATCTTTGTAGATTTTGCTTCAGTGGTCCTGTCATGTCTACAGAATGATGACCAGAAACTTTAACAAACTGAACCATGTATTGAAACTGCTATGTAAAAGCTGCATTTGTTGGTATATATGGTTGGGGTTTTTTTTTTTTTTTTTTTTTGGCATTACCTCTAGGGCCCTGCAGGAGTAAGTTTATGAATGGAACCTGGGAGTTTAGTTCACATGGATGTGAACCAACCATTTTGATGTGAACCTGCAAGCGAAACCCAACCACAGCTGGGTGCTTCCTGCCTCCAGTCATCCTCCATGGGTCTCCCTTTAGCTCTCCCAAGAATGCCTTGGGTCTCTTCAATAAGCCCCTCTGAAAGACAACTGAGGTAAGAGGGGAAAGAAGAGGGTGGTGTGTGCATGCTACAGTTGTTTAGGAGTGGACAAGGAGAATTTGGGGATGTGGAAAAGGGGTTTGCGGGTTTCATCTTGTGTAAAAAACCTCACGTTTGGCAATTGTTCACAAGCATGGGCTGAGGTTTGTCAGCATCTTGCAAGCCTCAGTTCAAACGTGTGACCTAGTGGATAGAGCACTAGACTGACACTCACGAGACCTGGTTTTATTATTGGCTCCGCCCCTGGGCAAGTCACTTCAGTTTGTCTCAGTTTCTCTATCTGTAAAATATAGATGATGATACTGACCTCCTTTGTAAAAACACTTTGAGATCCATGGATGAAAAGTGCTCTATTATTGAGTTGCAGAAGCTATTAATATATTTGTAAATTTATTATTTTTAATTGTGGCATCGTAATAGAGCATAGCTGATTTTAAACTTGATACTGAGATATTTCTGTGCAAAATGTAGATTTCACATTTGTTGACATTCTATTGTCTGTCATCTAAAAACTTCCCTTATATCACTAATAATTCTGTTAGTATTTAGAAACTAAACACAAGCATGTAATCTAAATGCTTAAGAATGGCAAACATCTCACTCCTGAAAAAGTAGTTGAAAAGTCAGTTAAAGGCCCAATTCTTAATGAATGAAAATAGTAATTTGCATATCACCAGCAGTGTGTTAGGGACTTTATTAAAGTATACAGAAATACAAAATTTGGCATAGTGCAGTAGTAATAAATGAGCAACTATAAAGAGTTAACTATCTCTGATCCCTAAAGGAAGTATATCTTTCCCATCAGCATTGAGGTTCTTTGTAGTACAGTGTGGGGAAAAAAACATGACATGTTGGCTGCAAGCCCAACACCTGGTCTGGTAGTTTAGTTTACAGTGGCCAAGTGTCTTCAGTTTCCAGTAGATAGAATGTTTATAATTTGAAATCCGTGCTAAAGTTATCTCCAGATCACTGTTGTTCTGAAAAGGACAAGAAGCATCGAAATACAGTATTTGCCTGTGTTTGATAATGTTTCAGTAAATGACTGTCAAAGTAGTTTCCCCAACTGCAAACACAGCTATTGTACCCTAACCTCTCCTTGTCAAGTATCAGGCAAGCACAGAAAGATGCTATTGTCTGGATTAAATATAGAAAAAATAAACAAATAAGTGTGTTTGTAGAAAGAAAAGGAGTACTTGTGGCACCTTAGAGACTAACCAATTTATTTGAGCATGAGCTTTCGTGAGCTACAGCTCACTTCATCGGCTGCATACTGTGGAAACTGCAGAAGACATTATATACACAGAGACCATGAAACAATACCTCCTCCCACCCCACTCTCCTGCTGGTAATAGCTTATCTAAAGTGATCATAGAGTGGGTTGGAAAATGGGGAAAGGAATTTTGTTTCTCTCCCTACCTCCCCCCCCCACACTAAAAATGTGTAACTTTTTGGCAAAAAATCAAAACGCAAAATATTTCAGTTGAAAACTATAATAGTTCGATTCAGAAATGCCACCTCTAAATCTCAAGGGAGTTACAATTTGTGTGCCTCAGACTCCTGTTCTCCTCTATAGGCTAGGTTTTCTGGTTGGACTACATATCTCATGACACACCTTCGTCTCCCCTCTTGGTGAGTAGGGGTTGTGTGTCATGGGAGATGTAGTCTAATTGGGGAACATAGCCTATAGAGAAGAATGGGAGCATGAGGCAATTTAACTATAAAGCACCATGGCAGCATGTCTGAATCAAAATGTTTGAGGTTTTGGCCAAAATATTTTGGTTTCTGGCTGAAAACCAAAAGTTTTTGATTTTGGGAAACAGTTTTTCAATGGAAAATAAATTTTTTTAATGGAAAGCTGACACTAGTAAAACAAACAGCAAAGTTTGAAAAAACCCCAGTTTTTAAGAAATGCTTTGACCATCCCTATATTTTTGTTTTCCTGTAACTCAGAACAATGTTTGATTTAACTCTTTTCATCTAATTTTTTATTTGAACACACACTAACACTGTAAACTGGGAAATGCAACTCTGTCATTATTGAGTTGACTTAGGAAAGACACTACAGAAAGAAGAGAGATGTAGAGAGGGTGAAAAATGACTCACCTTGTTCTGGTAACTAGTTGTTCCAGCCTAACTTATGGTGGTGGAAGAGTTTTTCTATTTCACATACCTAGCACAGGCCTCTGCTCAGCTAGAAGAACCTTTTTCCTTAATTAAATCTCCCTTCAAAAACCAAACAAACAAAAACCATGGGTTTAAATTAAAAGAAGAGTTTTGCAAACTGTGAACTAATTTTGCATACCCCCAAGATAATGCAGGTTATTCACAAAAGCTCAAGCTCTGTTGGGTTCACTTCACTCATCCCTGCTCAGAAACACAACCCTCCAAAATAACAAACAAACAAAAAACCACAGCTATCTTTTAGGCAGCACCAGAGTCATATGACCAGATACTGCAATCCTTGGTGTAGAAATGTTGTAGTGCCCTTTTCAACCACTAGATGATTCAAAAGACACAACACAGGGATTCACTGATTATATATAACTGGCTGGCAAATTTTAGGAAATAATAAGCTGAGATAGCCACTGACCAAGAGGTAGGCATAGTAAGGCTGGCTTAAAAATGAACGCAGAAGAAGATATTTTGCCTAGCCACAAAACCTATAAAGCAGGTGGATTTAATTCCACTGAAATTTGTAAAATACAGCAGGCAGAAATATACAAGTGTAGCAATTTTATACTTTCCCATATTTGTAAATATGCCTTACTCAGTAATAAGAGATCATTTTACTTTGGCATGGGAAGAGTTAAATATTCCCCATAGCCATATTAATGTTAATAACAAACTAATCAAAAGCTTTTAAATCAGAATAACATTTACATTAAAGTTGCAGAATTCCATCATGCCAAAACGCTTTACAAGCTTTTCCTAAATCTGTTTCAGACAGCTTTTCTATGGAGGTACTTCAGGGGGAAAAAGTTAGCTGGAGCTAGTCCCACTTACCTCAGTACTGTTACATTGTTGCCAATGACACCATTGCTAGTTGGCTCTTGTCAGATCCTTTCATCCAGGTTGTGCTCCTCGGCAGAGTGAGGAGATTGTACAGAGCTTCATACTTCACTGCAGTTCAACTTTGCTAGTTTGGAGCTCTGGTCATTATTTCAGGTTTAACAGGGAGCTGGTAGGCAGTATGGTTAGCCTGATGTAAAGGGACAATGACAAATAAGATCTAGAACATCTTGAAGAGGAGATAAAGAGACAAATGTTTTCGAATTCAGCATCAAGACAACAGGCTGAGGCAAGTGCTGGGTTTTCAATACAGAAAGATATGAATTATAATACTGTTCTGTGTGCTTGGCTTTCATTTTACTTGGTATCCCTATCACAACAGTGACCCAAGGCACACTTCTCTTGTTGCGTTCATCATAGCTAAAGGAGTGAGCTTGATAAGAATCTCTTTGCCTCCAGATCCCCAAGCCCAGTAAATAACATGCCACTTAACATTTAGTATTTCCATGTGTGAACATTTATTGTAGCTGAAGCCCCGTTCATTTGGCTACATCACTTTCAGGTGTGACTCTGCTGGAGCAATGTGTGCATTCAGTGCCCTGCCAAATGTTCAGCCCAGTGGAAGGAGTTTGGCATTCAATGTAGCACAACATTTGTCTGGAGAGGAATTGTACATTTAAAAGTCTACACTATTGATTCCTTTTTTTTCTTACCTGCTGCACTTAAGGGTATTATACATATTAAATGCAAGTCTGGACCTCAAGATTCAAATCCTCAGCTAGAGTAAACTGTTGTATTGAAGCCAATGATTTACACTAGCTGAGAATCTGGCCCCCAGTGCATAGTCCATACTCTTGTAAGTTTTACCTGAAGACTCCAGCACTTTTAGTTCTGGCGTCACGGGAACATTATCTACCTGTAGCAGACTTAATTTACACACTCTCCAGTACCTTTAAGATTTTTATAACCTTGAAAATCCCTTGTCAACAAATATTCTCTGCTAACATATGCCAGCAACAAAACTGTGCAATGTAGCTGTACCAATTAAGACTGAAAATTTCATTCATGCTTGGGCTTTTTATTGAGGTCCTGTCTTTCTTTTTAACAAGTATTGTTTTTATTGAAGTAAAAACCTGCCCTTTTAGATGAGAAAGCTAGTCTATCAGAGTTGACATTTAATAGAAAACAAAGCACAAGTATGAGAAAGGTTACAAATGCTGGCACATGTTTTCGCACAGATTATCCCATAACAAAATTGGACATGTCTCGTTTCACTTTCATAAAAATTCTTCTGTCAGTAAATTTTGCATCACTAGTAAACAGAGTCAGAGATCAGAGCAATAATATTAACCAGACAGTCATAGCTAAGGGGAAATTGTGGTTTCTTCCTCCTAAACCAGCTTATCTAAGCCAAATCCCAGGATGTAAAGTGCAATACAGAGCTGGATAAGATAATAAATGTAATGAGTCTGATTCTACCCTAACTTACATTCTGTGCATCTCCACTGACAAATTTCACTGGGGTAAATCAGGGCAGAATTTTCCTCATAAAATTATCGTAAAAATGTGTTTGAATATTATTCCCTCTGGGCCTGAAGCAGAGCATCATCTGTGAGGGACCCCTGTTCTCCAATGAGATTTCTTCCCATGAGAGGCACAAAAGCTAATCTAATTCAGCCAAGTGAAGATTTGAAGAGAAATATTCCTTGCTACAAAAAGATCAGTGGTAAACAACAGTTTGATTTTGTTTGCTTTTTCGTGCATTATAATTATTTGTTGTTAAATATTAATAGCTTAGATATTTCAGCTAAAAGTTTGAAAGAAAAGCTTTTCCACTGCAGTCCATTTCCCTTTATCTTCCTATTCATAAACCTAAGTCAAAATTCTTTACTCTTAACATCATCATCTGTTGTCATAGAAACTATTGCAATACATGAGTACTGTAAATGACTGCAACTTCATTGAATGGAGAGGGATCAAGATGGACCATGATGGGGGTGGGGAATACTTTCATTTAAACAGGTCTGTCTACAATAATTGATGGTGATAAGAGGAAACATTCAGTATTGCAGCAATGCAATGTGAACTATTATTATTATGCTAACAATATAATTAAAAAGGTATTTATTGAACCTTTTGTTTATTTGGTGATATTGTTTTCCATATATGCAAATATGCTTATAAACAATGAGACCCTTTGTTGCTTGAACAGAGCACTATACTCTGGTTGTGTACTAATTTTACTCTGATTCCTTGGTGGGAGTTGAGGTTAATTTGATTTGTGTTCTTTCCTTTTAAGTCTCTGTTGAGCGACACCTTGGTAACGAGGAAGCACTATGTTTGGCAATTTGTATGTGGAATATCTATACACCTCACCTCGCTATAAAGTAGACAGCTCTCATTATCCCCAAATAAATGGCAAAAATTCATTTACGTAAAATAGATTTTCTTCAGAAATGTTTGCAGTGCCTTTAAATCTCCAGCGCAGTCCTATAGGTATAGATCTACAGCACGTGCTGTTCTCAGGAAGCAGAACAGAAGGTCAGTTACAAGTTATCGTTTTTATTCCTTGCTATAGCTGCAAAATGCCAGAAGAGCTTCGATTTGAAGCTTCAAGTAACTGTTAATTCCTGCATCATCTCAGCGGAATGCAAAGCTCAGACAGGTCTTTAGGATGTGTAAATGTCACAGAGATTCAGTTTTGCAGAGAAGTCAGTGACACTCCAGTGACAGCACAGCAGTATTTTGCTTCTGGTTCAGTACAAATTACAGACAACTTGACATTAGAGACCTTAGAATGCAAAAGCAGACTGAAATCCTACATGATCACCTGACTTCTCCTATTTACAGAAAATGCAGCTTTCATTTATGCAGCTCTTAAGGGACAAATCAATGGAATGGAAATAGAGTTGGGGGTAGGGGTGTGAGAGGGGATAGTAAAGTTTCTAATTTATATAGTATTGCCTGCACCCGACTTAAAAACCTGAAACATAGCTGTGATTTTTCCTTTGCGAGATATTACACATAAATGTTATTAGCACATTCTTAGAGTTCTAATGTTCAGCCTTTTGTCTCTGAACCCCTGTTGCATAAAGCATACAAAGCCAAACCATTCAAATAAGAAAAGATTTTAGCATTTCTAGCCCTCATTCATGTTGTTTACTGCAGGTAATTACCTACATTCATACACATTTTCTAGTGACTTTGCTCTTATCATCTTGTCTTCCTTTTGCATGTAATAAGTAGCTGGGTGTCCATTTTGTCAAGATTTCTCCCAGCTTGAATTCCGCATTTTAATACAGTTGCTGAAAATAAAGAGAAGAGAAAGCATCTTCTTTATCACATCTCACCTAAGAACTACTACAGCTCAAAGATAAATATAACAACTTTGGCTCGACAAAGAAATGAAGGAAGTAGATGAGACAGGGTGTGTGTGTGTGTGTTGTGCAAGGATATTGTCATGCTTTGGGGTAAGGACAAGGACAAAGGCCGCAGCTACCTGAGAAGTGGTTATATATATCCCAGCAGGGGACACACCCTGCCGTGTTTTATGGAGATTATCAAGCAGTACAGTACAAATATTATTGCAAAGAATACACAAAGAAAGAAGAATCAATAAAATAATTTGTGGAAGTACTAAGTAATGCATCCTCACCCAACTTGTTCCAGCTCTTAAATGACAATAAATAAGACCAACTAAAATAAATGAAATATGTAAATCTAAAGGAAAATATCATTTTTCTTACCTGCTTTTTTTCATTGTATATTTCTTGCAGTTTGTGTGTTTTGCCTGCTTTAGACCAGAGCTGGGTGAATCCTGTAAAAAGAGTAGTTGTATATGTTTGTTTTGAATTTAAAAAGAGCAATTTTTTCTACTTGTCGGTTTTCCCTCTCTGAGAAAGGTGTGTCTGTGGGTGTGGTTTGAATTCCTCTCTTGCAGTCTCTATATACAACTAAAGCTGTCAAATAGAGGTTGACCTTGTCCATAGGTCCCACCCTTCTATTTCCTGGTCAACGGATCTCTTCCAAAGCGAAGATCTCAAACAATATATATTAATAACCATATAACTGACAATGAACTAAATATTCAAAGATGCTGGGCATCCAGAGCTCCCATTGACTTCAAGTGGGGTTGGGGTGCAAGGCATTTAGATTGTAAGATGTTTGGGGCAGGGTCCATCTTTTGGTTCAGTGTTTGCACAGGATATGCTGTTTTCTCATGGTGTGGAGTGCCATCCTGCCATAGACAACATCAGCTGATGATGGCAAGGCCAGTTTATAATCCCCATAGGTGTGTCTGAAGGACTAGATAGCTGCTTTACCAATGTTGATGGCTGTTTAGCCATGCAAGCAGTGGTTGCTCTGGAGAAGAATGCCTGCATAACCTCCGATTGTATGAAACTGTCTGGCTTCATATAATTCAGTTACACACATGGGGAACTAGGCAGCTCTAGGATCCAGGGGAGTGCTCTGTCCTCTGCACCTAGGTTTAATGTACAGTAATAGCGAGTTTGATTTTTCTGAATTGCTCAGTTCTGTTAACATAAATGTTTATATTTTTGTATGTCCAGGCAGTCCCATCTGTTCTCTTTATCTTGCCTGTGGTGAGGGCCAAATGATGGGACTTTTAGGGAAGTCCCATGGCCCGTGTTATACAGGAGGTCAAACTAGATGATCACTATGGTCCCTACTGACTTTATAATCTGTGCAACCAAGTAACTCCTAATTCTTGGGCCTGGGTAAGCTGTACTTAGTAGAGAAGCTAATGGAGAGATAAATATGGCTTTATGCTACCTTTGCATTCCCCTGATCCTGGGGCTTGTCACAAGCCAGTTCCGCTCTCAGAGCCTTAGAGCTGCTCTACAGTGCACCTGGCTGCTAACAAGTCACTCCAACAGCTGGCAATTGCTAGAAGACAGGAGTTTATGGCCACACCCCCTTATGCCTGGAAATGCCTCCTGAGTCAGTGGCTTTGGAGGTGGTAGAGAGCTATGGGAATCCCCATCTGGCTGACTGCACTGGCTCTGCGACCCCTTTGTCCCCCAACAGATGAGGCACCTGTGACAGGGGTGTAGAAACAGGACTGGGAAGGTGGAGAATGAGGTCTGTTACTCTTCTATCCTTACCAGAAGCAGAGGAGCTGCTTTTCTCTGATTTCTGGACTTCTTTCACTTTCTGTGGCAAAGGTGCTGGCTCCCCCTGCTGCTAACCGTGAAGTGTTGCCACAGTGGTCTGAACTTGGCACTGTTTTTGGCTCTGTGGTAGCTGAGTCACTGTTCAGGAACCTCTGATTCCTTTTTGTGGGGGGCCTATCTTCTCCTGAGTGGTGTTCCTCACCCAGTCCATGAAAGGCTGGGTGAGAGCTTGGATCCTGTGAACAGAATAGGTTTTGGCGGTCCCTGGACCTTGTGGCTGGGCAAGAGTTCAGGCTCTCCTGTGTGATGGAGCCAGCTGCACAGCTCCCACCCAGAGGTAGAGGTACTCCATGTTGGGGAAGGAGAGAGCAGAAAGAGAAGGCTGGGAAGGGAAAGGAAGAACTAGGAGATAAGAAGGCTAAGAAAAAATGGTTCTGGTGAACCCCAAACCTTAGGGAGTGGCTATTTAGCAGTGGGAGCTCTGAAACAGCTATGCTGAAATCCTGTGATGGCAGGAACTTCCGCCAAGAAGGGTGGGGGGGGAGGAACAAGGCCTCTGTTCATGGTTGACTCGTGAGGCACAGCACGGTGATGTGATTCAGTAAAGCAAAGTAGTTCCAATTCATGGTGTCATGTTAGCAATGAGCACAGCAGCCACTGGCCAATCAGGAAACAGGATTTTAGACTGCCTAATTAATTCAACTGTCATGAAATTAAATTATCATGTACTTTGATATCTGTCGGTTTTCTCAGGTGCAGTTATAGTTGAAGAGACCCCACGCCTGTTTAGTTGTGATCCCTTTTGGAAATAATTGGTGCTGTTTGATTGATAATGTGTATTCCTCTTTAAAAGAAAACATACTATTTTTCATAATCAGAGGCTGAATGCATAATGAGTGCTCTGGTGCTGCCTTTAGCATCAGGTCTGTCAAACTGCACAGTTATTTCCATATTGATGCAAACTAAGATATTACACTCCCTCATTACATTGACATGACACATCTTTCAACAGTCAGCTTCCAATCATACGTTCCTTGCAAACAAAATTACCTTCATTTTCTCTTTTGCTACAGAAGGAACAAGCAGTAGAAATGTGCCCTAACAAGCTAATCAACTAATTTTTAGAATATGTTTGAACCATTTAATATTCTAAAAGAAAACAAGAAAAAGTTGCTAATGGATCTGCTGGCGTAAACAGAAATAAATAGACAACTGGTTGACTGAACATTAGCATACTTAAGTTTTATTGAAGTCACAGTGGAATTCATTTTGCAAGTCAAAAAAGCAAGATCTATTTGTGTCCATAAACCAGACAACCTCATTTAGTCTGTGCGTACTTGAGCAGATAACCTGGGTTATGAAGGTAAAAGAAAAGGAGGAAGCTGTCCTTTGTGCTGTGATAATGGTACCTTTGCATATGGGACTCAGGTCATATTCTTTCTTGGCCATGGTCTTTCATTCATTGGGTTGGCAGAGGATTAAAGTGTTTCTGAAGCAACACCTAGGGTTAGGAAGGAGGGACAGAATGCTTTGTATTGCTGAACAGTAGCTCCTATAACAAATTAAGGAAAGGCATTAAGGAGCTGTGAAAGGAGTCCCATCCAGTCTTCCTCAGCTAGAAGGATGGTGGCTGCAAGTACACCATCAGGACAATTACAGCTTAGGCTTTCTATGGTCCAGCAATGTAAATGATCCCCTAGGAGATATAAAGGTGTTAGGGGTTTTTTTGTTTGTTTGTTTGTTTGTTTGTAAAAAGGAACCAAAACAACTTGTTTACCCTTATGAAAGAGTCATCTAGAATTTAATAGGGATGGAATCAAGAGGACTTGGTACATATTTAATACAGTTCAATAGAAATGACTCTAAAAAATCCTATAGAATTTATTAGAGAATAAATCTTTTCTATAGGATTCTAAACTATATATTATAAATAAAAAAAATTATCTGTTAGGTTCAGTAGAATGGTTTAAAAAACTATATAAAGGTTATCATTTTGAATTATACATTATGGTATTTTGCCATAAAAGTCCATTTTTTCTCTTCACATTGAGTAGCTCTCTTTGGTTTTTTTTCCTGTTTAGAGCTAGTCAGAAACTTTCCAATGGAACATTTTTCTCTCAGAAAATGCCAATTCATCAAAAGCAGAATATTTTATGGAACTGTTTTGGTTCACATGAAAGTTTGTTTTGAAAGAAAATGGGAGGAAAAAAGCATTTTGATAAGGTTGAAATGTTCCATTTCAGCCTTTTTGGAGTGTAATTGTGACAGGGTGCGCTGAATCAGCTGCTGACTCAGCACATCCTGTCACTCAGATTGCCATCAATTTAGGTTAATTGAGAACTAACTGGAAGGTCAGTCAGCTGAGTAAAGCTACAGCTGGGGGGCTAATTAGAGGGGCAAGCAACCCCAGCAGCTCCGAGCATGTAATAGAGGAAGGAAGCCCAGGAAGGGAGAGAGCTGAGAGCCAGAAGGAAGGTAGAGTTAGGCAGGGCTGGCAGTGGCAGCTTAGCTCAGTTCCCTTCCCTTCCCCAGAAGCAAACTGGGGAGCTGGCTGGGGCTTGTAAATATGTGTAAATATATAGGCGTGGCCTGGTGGAATAACAAAATTTTAAAAGGTGGTGGTGAAGGAGACCTAAGTAGTGTGGTCTGTAGTTAAGGCCTGAAAGGATGCATAGGAGACCACGCCATGACAGTAATGTTTGGATTTTCCATTTTGAGATGACTTTTCTTTCCTTTAGTCATTTATTTTGTGTTACATAAATATAAAATCAAAAACCTGAAACCAGAATGAAATGCTTTAATTTTATTTAAATGAAATGTTTTGATCAACCAGAAACAAAAATTTTGGAATTTCATTTCATGGGAAACTTCATTTTTATTTTATTTTATTCCATTTCAGAATGGATTTTTTTTTCCAAATCGCAAATCTCAAAAAGAATAAACAGAATAAACTCTATTCATGTTCTTCCCCTTTAATAAGGCCAAATGGAAACAAAATCCCAGAGCAACGATAGGATGGAGGATCTTGTCTTCTTTTAACAGGGTTCTCCTTTCAGGTTCCTACTCATCACTGAGAATGATTTTCTAGAATAGCATTAGGTTTGACATGTTAGTGCCTCTCCTCAGTAAATTGGGAGCCGGAGTATGTCCCTTGTTCCTTCAATAGCCAGGACCAACGTCTAGACAAATGTCCTCGTCCTGAAATATTTGTGCTGTTGCAAGTGCTTTTGGCCCTGTCGGGCTGTAAACAATTGAACCACAAAGAGTGGGTGTCAGCTGATGTATTCAGTTCATTCTTTTGCTGTTTCTATTAAGTGAATGGTGGCCAGGTAACATGTCTGTATGGTTTCACAATGCTTAAAGGAGAGGGGATATTTGTACTTCCATTTTGCTACCTCCAATAAGTCTGAGAGTCTTTGAGTCTCATGCTGCTGCTACTATAAGTCATTCCTGTTTCGTTGTTTGGTGGAGCTATACAACAGCCCAATCAAATCAAGCAGAGAAAATGGAGGATTAAAAAACAAAAAAGGAAGAAAGTCTAATATTTCTCCACTTACTGCTCCTCTTCAATGTGAGATCAGGAGCAGCTTGTAAAAGTAAGCAGTGACATGGGACTTGGCTGGTAGTTAATATTTGGTTGCCTGTATCCCTCTGAGATTTGTTTAACTCCTTACATATCTGACATAGATAACCTTCAATAACAATAAAAGTATTGAAAATGTAATTTATTGGGTGATACCGTGCTTCACCTTCAGATATTTTGATTGTGTCCTTGTTTCTTCCATACCCTTCTTCCTATGCCCCGCAAAAGCGCACCTATATATGAAACAGATCCTCAGCTGGTGTAGCTTGTCATAGCCCCATTGACTTCAGTAGAGCAATGGCAAGTTACACCAGCTAAAGATCTGGCTCATAGTTCCCAATTTTGGCAGGATTTTAGCAACCAGTATTCTCATTGATTCTCAGAGTTAGACAGAGAGGCTTACTATATCTTGAAAAATGGGATTTCTGGTTTTCAGACTCTCTTGATTGTCTATGTGACATTTTCCAAACTAGTGTCCCTAAAATCAAGGTAGAACTTGTCAGTGACAAGACAGTACCTTCTGAATTAAATGATTTCAAGGTCAGATACCTCACAGACCTCCAAGGCTAGTAATTTCTAGCCCTGGTGGCTGGTGAGCTATAAGATGCTGCAATAGTCACTGGTCCCTCAAAGCAGCAGTACTATTTTAGCACTCATTCAGGATCTAATATATCTAACAGGATCTAATATATCTAACTGGACCCTGGATAATGGTAACTTTCAATCCCAGATGTCGGTGGGTGGATTTTCAATCTGTCCTTCAGGTCTGAATGGGGACGCAAGTCAAAATCTGGCCCTAAATCTGTATAGAATTGCATGGGCCCTGAAACTATGAAAGCATGCAAGTGGTCACTAAAATTGCTTGTGCCTCAAGACAGCCCTCTGCAGCAACTTTCCCATAGGCTGGAGAAGCAGAAGCAGACTCAGCTGAAGCAGTGCCCTGTTTTGTGTGTGTGTGTGTGTACGTATAAACAGATTCAGACATAGTACCGATACGTTTGGAAGACAGCCTGCCTCTTTCAATCAATGTACATTGTGCTAATACTAAGAGCTACATTTTCAGCCTGGTTTTTTTTCCACTTGCAATTATTTGCAGATAAGGTAAGGTCACCTGGACCTCAAAGCACCTGGCCTATGGGTAGGGCCATGTACTTAGCTCTCCAAGTGATATTGAATCAATCACAAATAATCACGGGCATAATATTGCATAATTTACACATACAACACCAAGATTTTAGGGGCAAAAAACCTGGTCATCCAAAAATGTGGGCACTATTTTTGGCATGCAGGTTTCCATACCACTCTTGAGAATTTGACCTAAAATTCTTAAGATTGGTGGTGTTATTAAGGAATGTGACAATGTTATTACTGAATGTGACAATGAGTTGAGTTTTTTATATATATCCAGGGGCAATTTTCTTCAAAACATGACTTTCAGGTAAGAATTTTCTAGTTTATTCCTTGAAATGGGATTAAACAGCTGGTTGTGTAGCAAGATGTACATACATACGTTTTGTTATTGAGTTCAACGGTACCAGGATCAGACTCTAATTGGGTGAGGGAGAGAAGAGAAGATACACAAGTCAGGTCTGAACCTGAGAATCATGAAGACAGAAAAGATTCAAGATTCTCGACAGCTGTCATCTTGGCAAATATCCCAAGAATGTGCACAGTAGCAGCACACCAGAGTCAGCAAATGAATCTGCAGACATTTATGTCCAGAAATCATAACTCTGTGATCTTAACAAGAGGGTTATAGAACAGATGTCCCAAGATTTACCAGATTAGCATGTCTTTTATGGACATTTAATCTAGAAAACAATAAGAAATTATTTTTCAAAGGATTTCTGAAGATAAGAAGGTTGTGCAAAGGAAAAGACAGAGGGGATTATGTTGGATCATATTAAAGAAGTTCTGTATTAAAATCACAAATGAGTTTGATTCCCCATAGTTTAAATTCCAGGGTATTACTAATTAAGAGGTCTCTTGGTTTTTGGTACTGTTTCTCTCCCTCTCTGTGTGAAACTTGCAAGCTGCTAATTGTGTTAGTACATTCTAAGACAGAGTCTGTTCGCAAAGCAATTCTATGTAACAACAACTACTCACACAGAGAGAGACTCAAAGCAATACTCAGAAACAGCACCCAGAGACTCCCCGCCCTTTTGTTGTATTCATCTCGCTTTGTTAACAATTGTGATTAAAATAGAGATAGAGGATGTATGTGGATGGATGCTTGGTGTGGATAATAACTGAATCATCAGGGAGGTGCCAGCCTAAGAATCCAGTGTCCATCGGCTGAAGAAGGCATCAAGTGGAAATAACCAGAGGACCCCCGGAGGGCAGACTGGAATCCACCCAACAGACTCAAGAATGGGAGAACCAAAGAACAAGATAACATCTGGCAGCACAGAGCCGTCAGGAATGTGCCATCTGCTGATTGATTCAGCAACAGCATGATGAAGCAATTCCCATAGACTGGCATAGGAAGAAATTCCTATAAAAATGGACTCTAGCAAGTGAGAACTTCAGGGTCTGATTCTGCAAACCAACTTCCAGGAGCATCAGATGAGCATCTGACAAGGCCCTCCTCCCTCCTCATGTCCAGGCCACCTGGCCAGTGGCTTGGCATGAGCAACTCTAAGGCTGGTAACTATGATAACAACCTTGCAGAACCTGTGTGTGTGTGTGTATGAATGAATGTGTGAATAAATATGAAATTGAATGGAATATTATAGCTATAACTAACTGCTTACTATGATTCTTTCTGTATTCACAATAAATGTGGCATTTTGCCTTTTCCCCTTTAATAAGATCCTGCGGTTTTTTATTTTATTGGTATAACAGCTGTAATCTAGCACCCATTGTGGTTGTCCCAAAAAATGTTAGGTGGCGTTTATCTCCCATCTGAAGGAGCACCCAGATATGTAAATGAATGGCACATGGGATTGCTGATTGGGGTGGAGGTTGAGATGAAGTGGTCTAGAAGTTCAGGACTTTATTTTTGTAGCGTTTGCCTGCCTAGAACTTATTTTTAAGTGTAATTAGGCATCATTTTCAAATCAATAAGGAAGATGAGGAAATGTTGTAGGTGGGGCACCATATCCCCTCTCAGCTATATGTGCACTTCCTAATTACTTCTAAACATGGCTTCTCTGCTGTGGCCTCCTTTCACTGTACAATCCAGGATGCAGCAGCAGTTGCCCCACCTTCTCTCATTCCCCACCCCAATCAGCAATCCTGTGTTGCCACATTTACCTGGCCAGAATATGTCAGGCTTCTGGAGTCAAATTCCAGGTTGCCCTCAGATTGTCATTTTAAATCTCCAAAATATGTTTTATATGCTCTCTGATTCAAAAGATGGAAACACAAGCCAAATAATTTCAAGAGTCAAACTTGCAAGAGATTCTTTAGTAATATACATTTTAGAAGCAAGAGGAAGATCAAGGACAGGGTAGGCCCATTACTCAATGAGGGGAGGGGGGAAATAATAACAGAAAATGTGGAAATGGCAGAGGTGCTTAATGACTTCTTTGTTTTGGTTTTCACCAAGAAGGTTGGTGTTGATTGGACGTCTAACGTAGTCAATGCCAGTGAAAATGAGGTAGGATCAGAAAAGGCTAAAATAGGGAAAGAACATGTTAAAAATTACTTGGACAAATTAGATGTCTTCAAGTCACCAGGGCCTGATGAAATGCATCCTAGAATACTCAAGGAGCTGACTGAGGAGATATCTGAGCCATTAGCTATTATCTTTGAGAAGTCCTGGAAGATGGGAGAGATTCCAGAAGACTGGAAAAGGGCAAATATAATGCCCATCTATAGAAAGAGAAATAAGGATAACCCAGAGAATTACAGACCAGTCAGCTTAACTTCTGTACCCAGAAAGATAATGGAGCAAATAATTAAGCAATCAATTTGCAAACATCTAGAAGATAATAAGGTGATAAGTAACAGTCAGCATGGATTTGTCAAAAACAAATCATGTCAAACCAACCTGATACCTTTCTTTGACAGGGTAACAAGCCTTGTGGATAGGAGGTAGATGTGGTATATCTTATCTTGACTTTAGTAAAGCTTTTGATACTGTCTCACATGATCTTCTCATAAACAAACTAGGGAAATGCAACCTAGATGCAGCTACTATACGGTGGGTGCAAAACTGGTTGGAAAACCATTCCCAGAAAGTAGTTATCTATGGTTGACAGTCATGCTGGAAGGGCATAACGAGTGGGGTCCCACAGGGATTAGTTCTGGGTCCGGTTCTGTTCAATATTTTCATTAATGATTTAGATAATGGCATACAGACTACACTTATAAAGTTTGCGGACAATACCAAGCTGGGAGGGGTTGCAAGTGCTTTGGAGGATAGGATTAAAATTCAAAATGATCTGGACAAACTGGAGAAATGGTCTGAAGTAAATAGGATGAAATTCAATAGGGACATATGCAAAGTACTCCACTTAGGAAGGAACAAGCAGTTGCACACATACAAAATGGGAAATGACTGCCTAGGAAGGAGTACAGTGGAAGGGATCTGGGGGTCATAGTGGACCACAAGCTAAAGATGAGTCAACAGTGTAATGCTGTTGCAAAAAAAGCAAACATCATTTTGCGATGTGTTAGCAGGGGTGTTGTAAGCAAGACACGAGAAGTCTTCCGCTCTGATTAGGCCTCAACTGGAGTATTTTGTCCAGTTCTGGGTGCCACATTTCAGGAAGGATGTGGACAAATTGAAGAGAGGTCAGAGAAGAGCAACAAAAATGATTAAAGGTCTAGAAAACATGACCTATGAGGGAAGATTGAAAAAATTGGGTTTGTTTAGTCTGGAAAAGAGAAGACTGAGAGGGGACATGATAACAGTTTTCAAGTATGTAAAAGGTTGTTACAAGGAGGAGGAAGAAAAATTGTTTTTCTTAACCTCTGAAGATAGGACAAGAAGCAATGGGCTTAAATTGCATCAAGGGAAGTTTAGGTTGGACATTAGGAAAAACTTCCTAAATGTCAAGGTGGTTAAGCACTGGAATAAATTGCCTAGGGAGATTGTGGAATCTCCATCATTGGAGATTTTTAAGAGCAGGTGAGGCAAACACCTGTCAGGAATGGTCTAGATAATTAGTCCTGCCACGAGTGCAGGGGACTGGACTAGATGACCTCTCAAGGTCCCTTCCAGTTCTATGATTTTATGTAACTCAGGGCTTATTTTCATGGGGTTTTTAAACTGGATCAGCTTGAGTTAATCCAGTGTGAAATGCTTGCGTACATATGACGCAACCTATTACTGTGCATTAACTCCGCATTTATCTGGAATGCAAATCTTCTTGCAAAGTGGACTCGGTTTGCTTCCAGCTGAATAAGTTCAAATCTTCTGTTTGTATGCACGTAATTGCCATGTACCACCTTTTGCATGCTTCCAATGGCTATCCCACAAAGCTTTGCAGGTTGGCCGTTACCAACCTGTCTGTTTACTTGTGTGCCCTCCCTGCCCTGGTATCAAGTTTCCAGGATGACCTTTGCCCCCATTAAAAGACGGTACAGAGCCAAATTTTCCCTGTTTGATCCAGGATCCCTGTGTATCATTATTCTGGTGATACAACCACGATTGCAGAAGGCCCACAACATGCCTCACACAGCTGGTTGGAGCCATGCTGAGGCCCTGGATCTCATTGCCATCTGGGGAGAAAAGTCTGCTCAGGAAGGAATCTTGTGGCCAGCCACTGGGACCTTTTTTGTGGACATTGCAAAGCAGTTGTATGTGAGGGGTCATGACCAGGATACCGACCAGTGAAGAGCAAGCATCTCAGGAGAAAGTACATTGAAACAAGGGATAAAAGGGATAGTAACACTTCCCTAACTCATAGGAAGGTTGTGAGGATAAACCCATTAAAGTGTGAGAGGTGCTTGGATAACAAGTTTATTGGGGCCACGTAAGAACCTGTAGTAGAAATAGAAGGTCCTGATCCTGCAGTCAGCTCCGTGTGAACCACTGTGGCTGCCTGGAGCCCCATTGCCTGTCGTGTGACTCCACACAGTCACAGCAGCTTGCCTGCACACAGTGAATGGCATGATCAGGGTCTCACACTGTAAAATAAATCAGCCAGCAGTTGATAATCTGCTTGTAAACTCCTGTTTGAAAATAAAGACAATCCCCTTGTACAGTAACCAGATGTTTAACTGAATATCAGTCTCTATAAGTGCCTTAGGCCATTGCTTTATAATGGTTTGAAGAGAGCTTAGAACAGTTTTAAAATCCAAAACAATTATATAGTTCAGAGACTTCTCAAATGTGGTATTGGATTCCCTTTTGTTTGTATTTGGTATGTCAGGTATGACTGATTACAAAGTGTTCTCATATAACTTACCTAACCAAGTATTTCTGCTCTCAGATTTTCCCTGTTCTTTATTATCCATAATTGGATAACTTCTCTCCAGTTTTCTCCTTGGAACATTGAAGATAAGGTTTCTGTTTAATCATCCCACTTTAAGTACTTACAATCAGACAGGATATTGCTGCTTTTAAAATAAGACAAAGACATTTAATGACTTTCATTTCTTCCTGTACAAAAGATTAATTTCTAGGCTGGAGTTACCTTTGTATAGGACAATTCTCTCTACTCTTTCAAATGATTCATCCTGACTTAACAACTTAATTCTTTTATATTTTTGATTATTTTTCTTCTTAGCAAGTGTCCCTGCAAGCATTTGCCATCTTTTTACCAGAATCTAATTTAGCTTTTGTTTTCAAATTAGTCTGAAATTAAGCATTCAGACAAGTGGCAAGGTGTGGTGGTTTACCCTGATAACACCACTCCTGGCATGCAGTGCGAGGAATGAGGTCAAAGGCCAACTGTCTTCAATTATTCTTAAGGCTGGTTTGGTGGTATATCACCCTACTCTGAGCTATCTGAACCTTTCCATAAAATGATACAATTAAGGAGGGGGAAAAATCTTAGTCCCGGGTGAAAAAATAAAATTATTCCTTAATGGCTCTCAAGAATTCAAGCCCTAGTGATAGTGAAAGTTCATGGAAAACATTTGCATGTCTGTGAGCTGAGGCAGGTCAGAGAGGTGCTGCAGATGACAGGGTATTTATCCATGAAATGCTGGGTGCTCTGCAGATATACAGGAAAGTCCCTGTTCCAAGGAGCTCAAAATCTAAATGTAGACAGACAGACAGGAATGCAGAGACCACGGGAGGGGAACAACAAAAAATACTTTACATACAAATCAACAAGACTCAATATAGGCAGCATGACAGAAGGCCATTTTTAAGAAGCATTTAAAAGCAGCAGGAGCAAGTGGGTGAGTTCAGGAAGGTCAGAACATGGCCATCAGGCCGTGTGGTAGGAGGCACGAAGATGACTGTTTGAGAGATCGACAAATGGGTGGACAGTGGTGGAAACACTGGTGGAGAGGAGAGGGTGGGATCACATGATGCTTCATAAGGGAAGGCCAGAGACTAAACTGGATGCTATCGTGGGTGGGAGCCAGTGAAGGGATTCAAGAAGGGTAGTGTCAGCAAAGAGGATGACTTTAGGGGCTGCATCTAACATGGTCAGAACTAAGAGTGGCAAGATATGCGTTTGGGAAACCAGACAGGAGGATGGGACAATAGTAGGGACTTGTCAGGGAACAGAAACTCCACCATGTGACCTGTCTGATGGTGGTGAGGAACTGACACTAAGTGACCTCTGCCCCCTAGCAAAGGAAGCCCTTGGAGGGCTTGTCTTCCCACATCCTACAGGCAAGTAGAAAATTCATTCTGCCACCCCATTCTTCCTGCCCCTAATATTGGGCCTGATGCAAGCCCCAATTAAGTTAATGAAAAGATTCTCAGGTCCATGGCTTACTCCAGCTGGACACAACCAAACTTAGCTCCTCAGCTAACAACACTTCTAGCAATCCCCACTGTGACTGGATGATGTGTTGTCTCAGTAGTGATGAGGATGGGAGGAGATGCTCAGCAGAATGAAATTGCCTGAACAGGGTGTCATTCTGTGTTCTGAAGTACTCTGACACGTCTCATCTGAGGATTCTGAAATATTATTGTGATGCTATAACAAAACTCAAGTATCAAATATACACTCCTTCATAACAAAGTACAGTGAGAACAAGAATGTGAATTCAACAGGGTGTGGTATAAGAACCTATATAGAATAGAATAGTCACATGGACTGGACATGGCTTCACAATTTGCTTTTGTGTGAAAAACAGAGAGAATCAAAATTATTTTTTAAATCCTTTAAGTAAGTTTCTTTTTAATTTGAACATTCTCCTGCAGCATTTGCAACCCAAACAGAAAAGCATTATGCTGCTGCAGGAGAGTCAGAATATGAAGCTGATAAGACAAACAGACCAGTCTTGCTTTACTATCTGGACTAAGGCCCCAATCCTGCAAGGAGCTTTACAGAGATGGACCTCTGTGCCTGCGTATAGTCCACAGGTCAGTGTGTATTACGCATCCCCTTCTGCGTGTGATCCACAAAGGATGAGTCTGTTACAGCTCCTACCTGCAAAGCCTGGCGCACGGTGTAGAGACTGATAATTTCAGTTCTGGAGGTCCCCAGTAAAGTGGATGAATAATAGATTTTTCAGTTCACTGGCACTACTGAAAACAAAAAATTGTTTTGAGTCAAACTAAAAGTGAAATATTTTCAAATTTTCAGTGAAATGGAAAGTCAAAAAATGTTTGGGGTCAAATGAAATGTTTCATTCAACCCGAAACAAAACATTTTGCTTCAGTTTTGAGCAACTTATAAATTTTAACTTTTTAAAATTAGATAAAGGAATTTTTTTTAAAAAAAAAAAGTCCATTTGAATCAAAAAATCAAAATATTTCATTTCAAAAATGTCAAAATGAAACTCTTTTGATTTTCTCAGAATTATTTATTCTGACCAAAACAACTTGGGGGAGGTTGACACAAATTTGCAAAATGTTTCAATTGACCTGAAATCTGCATTTTTTGCCAACAAAATGTTGTGGTTAGAAAATTTCACCCAGCTCACATCATAGTTCAGTCCTTAGAGTATCAGCCAAGAGAGTGGCCATCTCATAAGATTCCAGTGAAGTCAGTAAGGATTTGCTTCAGTGTTGGGTCTGCCCATTTGGTACAGCCTTGCAGGATCAACATGCAAGGAGAAGTAAACAGTGTAAATGATGAAAAACAAAACAACATTGAAAAAATATTTCAATTTGAACATTATAAGAAAATTTTTCTTTTCAAAAATATGGGATCAAATTCCTGTCCATGAACACATTTGTGCAACACCAAGTAATCTGAGCACCTGAGGGTAGATGCTAGCCTTTGCTATTTAACCCAAAATAATTTTTTCTCCTGTTGGATCTTTTTGCTGTTGTTGATTAGGGAGACATCCTTAATGATGTTATTCCTTTAAGCATAGTTTTTACATGGTAATTTCCTTTTAGAAAAAATGCAGTGAAGTGAATGAGAGATGACATGACAGATTGTAACTGCTGTGTCTATTGGCCCCAAAGGTAGTCATTTGTGTTTTTAAAATTCTGTAATTATATATGTACACCATAGATTCTAATGGGCTCCAAACAGTTAGCAACTTATGCACCATCCGTAAATACTGTGTAGAAAAAGTGGTAAAGATTAAACTAAAATAAGCTTGTAAAGGACAGGAATTATACCTGAAGTGAGGAGAAACACTGGTAAGTAATGTATAGCAAAAGATACTCCAATCACTAGAAACAACGCTTTTAAGAAGTCTTAAATATAATAAAAGACAGGAAGCTGCCACATTCACAGTCTGATTACATAGGCTAAGACAGAGTAAATACGGCTCAGCATTGGAGCACGGAGAAGGGCTGTTACTTAAAAACTTAATAATATTATCTGGAAATGGTCAAGCTTATGTGAAACCATTTTCATCCATTTGTGACTTGGTTTGTTAGAAAAACCCTATGGGCAAATCATGCTGCTGCCATGGAAAAAACATGGACAACAAAAATCTGGGAAACTCCATGAGTTCTCTCTCATGGAATTTCCTCCAAATCATCCCCTCAGGGATGGAGGGAAAAGGGAGAGTTTGGCTTCCATGGAGTTGAGTAGGGGGTGTGGTCCTCCCAATCTAGACAGAAGATTGGTGGCATCCTAAAAAGGTTACATTTGTGGTGAGACCTACTGTCTCCATGCTACTTCTCAGGCATTCTTCGGGGAACACAGATACCCCTGCAACTAGGCTGATCTGCTCTGATAGGGCTGGGTGGGGGTGGAGAGTGCAAAACTGGGGCTTGTGTAAGATAAGGGTAACAGTGTCATCTCTGTCTTGTATGGGGCAATCCTCCATGAGTTTGGTGTGGATAGAAGCTATAGATGATGGCTTTTGCTTGTTCCACCCAGTCAGGGGTGCTGCAACAGTTTGTGTAGTGGGGGTGCTGAGAGGCATTGAACCAAATTGTAAACCCAGTATATAATGGAAACCACTTCAGGACAGAGGGTGCTACTGCACCCCCAGCACCTCTAGTTCTAGCACCTATGCACCCACTCCCTGCCCTGCCACTGCACTCCTTTAGTTCTCTCCACCAGAGAGTGGAGGTGAGTGATCTGATTGTGTATTGCAATAATTGTGTGGTTCCCCTTTAGGCTTGGTTTTATTTTAGAGTTGGTTTGTTTTACAGATTACTCCAGCTAAACACCAAGAGGTGTGATGACAGAAGCAGGCTATCCAGCAGGTTCTAGCACTTACAAATATGAAAGCTTTCCCTTGGTCCTTTTCCAAAGGCTCCAGGACTTAATATATAAAACTGTGTATATCTAGCTCCCCATTTAATCTAATCTAATCTTCTGAATTGTGGTGGCTTCAATGGCACGAGAATGTTAGTCAGGCAAACCTAAACAGCTAATTTGACCTAATTATAAATCGTAGCTCTGGAGAGGCTGAGGTCTGAACTGGCCCTAGTTCTGACTCATTTTTCCTCCTTCAAGGGGCTGATCCCTCCCTAAAATCAAATTGAGGTCTTTGGTCCGGCACAATGGGCTATCAGAACAATATCTGTTTAATGAACCAAAAAAGCACCTTTGTTTCTACCACTTCTTAGTGCCCTGTTCTTACATGTACAATTATTATAAAAAGTCAGAAGAGAGAATGTTGCCTTGAGATACGATTTCCATATTGGGATGGATTTTATTATCCCATCCGTACAACAGCCACCATTATCATTTTGATTATATTTGCACTCATTTGCACCATTAGAACATTATCTGTGGTACATTCTTTATTACTTTATAAGAAACTGAAACCACTTCCTTCAGATGAATTGGAAAGAAGGATTTCTATTTTTGCAGATAGATATTCTTGCTGAGAACATAAAGCAGCAAACATTATTTGTAAACGTTTATTTTATTTTATTTAACCAAATTTTAAAAGAAGGAAATAACACAGATATTTCTAACAGACAGAAAAGCCTGCGGCTAGTTGCAACAAATGATTGCAATTTAGAATTCATGTACTGTTAAGAAGTTCTGGTGATAGAATTGTAAGTTCCTTGGGAAAAAAGGAATTCAAATAAATGTAAGGCTGGAGTTGGCCAACTGGCTTAGAGAGCCTGAATTATACTGTCTTGTGGGAGGCTAAGGTTCAGCTGTGACCTGAGGGCTTTTCCTTCCTGGACAAGTGAAGATCAGACATATCATAAACAGAAGGTAAGTGGGCTCAAGTGTATATGAATAGATAGTGCTTAAGTGTCCCTTGGCAGTGGATTTAGAAAGTCCATTTGCTAGTTTTCCTAGCTGGTGGCAATACTATTTATTTGTGTTACATAGTGCCTAGACTGCCTGAGATCGGATCCCATTGTACTAGGCACTGAACAGACACATAATAAGAGACAGTCCCTGCCCTGAAGAGCTTACATGCTAAATAGGCAAGGCAGGCAAAGGGTGGGAGGTAGGAAGCAATATCTTCCCCATTTTACAGATGGGGAACTGACGAACAAAGAGATTGAGACTTGCCCAAGGTCGCATAGAAAGTCTGTGGCAGAGCCAAGGGTTGAACCAAGAACTCCTGAGTCTCAGACCAGTGCCTTGATCACAAGTCCATCCTAACCATGAAATGATCCTCCCTCTGGTAAAGTACTATAAAAAGCCAATGCTAAGAAGTTAATGTATCTAAAGAGGTAAAAGGTGGCCTCATAATGAAAAGATGGGGAAAATATGAGACTGTTTTCAGAGTGAGGCTAAATCCAATAAGGAAAAGCTCACAGTTGTATTCTGGGGGCTTCTACCAAAAAAAAAATTATATATAAAAGAAAGGCCATGCTGGTCAGACCAGTGATCCATCTAGCCAAGTATCCTGTCTCTGACAGTGGCCAGTACCAGATGCTTCAAAGGGAATGAGCAGAACAGGGCAATTTCGAGTGATCCATCCCCGGCTGTCATCCAGTCCCAGCTTCTGGCAGTCGGACCTTTAGGGGCATTTGGAGCAGAGGGTTGTATCCTGACCATGTTGGCTAGTAGCCATTAATGGATCTATCCTCCATGAATTTATCTAATTCTTTTTTGAACCCAATTATACTTTTGGCCTTCACGAGATCCCCTGGCAACGAGTGTCACAGGTTGACTGCGTTGTATGAAGTTTTTTTGTTCGTTTTAAACCTGCTGCCTATTAATTTCATTGGGTGATCCCTAGTTCTTGTGTTATGTGAAGCCTTAAATAACACTTCCCTATTCACTTTCTATACCCAATTCATGATTTTATGTACTTCTACAGATCCCTGTGAGACCCCATCTCTCTCCATTGTGAAAAGTCACCACGCTTTGCTTCCTATCTTTTAATCAGTTACTGATCCATGAGAGGTTTTTCTGAAAGTCCAAGTACACTATATTAACTGGATCACCCTTATGCACATGCTTGTTGACTCCCTCAAAGAATTCTAATTGATTGTGAGTGTGAAATGCTCAGGGAGATTAGAGAGACTACAAAGGCAGAGAATGCAACATTAATGGGATATTTAAACTTTCCTCATATTGACTGGATATATATCACCTCAAGAAGGGATGCAGAAATAAAGTGTCTGGCCACACTAAATGACTGCTTCTTGGGCAGCTTGTCCTGGAACCCACAAGGGGAGACACAATTCTTGGTTTAGTGGAATGCAGGATCTGGTCCAAGAGGTGAATATAGTGGAACCACTCAATAACAGTGACCAGAATATAATTAAACTTAACATCCTTGTAGGAGTAAAAATACCAAAGAAACTCACGACAGTAGCATTTAACTTCAAAAAGGGGAACTACACAAAAATGCTAGTTTAACAGAGCTTAAAAGGAATGGTCTCAAGGGTGAAATGCCTGAAAATTGCATGGAAGCTATTTCAAAACAGCATAATATAGGCTCAGACTAAATGTATACCTCAAATAAAAAATAAGAGTATCAAAAATGCCACCATGGCTAAACAGCAGAGTAAAAGAGGCAACCAAAGGCAAAAAGACATCCTTTAAAAATTGGAAGTCAAATCCTAATGGGGAAAATAGAAAGGAGCACAAATTCTGGCAAGTCATGTGGGAAAGTATAATTACGCAGGCCAAGAAAGAATTTGAAGAACCACCAAAGAACACAAAAACTAAAAGCAATTTTTATAAGTACATCAGAAGCAGGAAGCCTGCCAAATAGTCAATGCGGCCACTGGATGATTGAGCTGCTAAAGGAGCACTCTGGAGAAGCTAAATTAATTCTATCCATCAGTTTTCACTGCAGAGGATGTAAGGAAGTTCCCCATACCCGAGTTATTCTTTTTAGGTAGCAAATCTGAGGCACAGTCATAGAATCATAGAATCATAGAATTATAGAATATCAGGGTTGGAAGGGACCTCAGGAGGTCATCTAGTCCAACCCCCTGCTCAAAGTCCCAGATTGAGGTGTCAATAGAGGAAGTTTAGGAACAAATTGATAGATTAAACAGTAATAAATCACCAGAATCAGATGGTGTTCATTCAAGAGTTCTGAAGGAACTCAAATATGAAATTGCAGAACTACTAACTATGGTATATAACCTATCTCTTAAATCAGCTTCTGTACCAAATGACTGGAGGATAGCTAATGTGAATCCAATTTTTAAAAAAGGTTCCAGAGGTGATCCTGGCAATTACAGGCTGGTAAGCCTAATTTTAATACCAGGCAAATTGGTTGAAACTATAGTAGAGAACGAAATTATCAGACACATAGATAAACATGATATGTTGGGGAAGAATCAACACGGCTTTTATAAAGGAAAATCACGTCTCACCAGCCTAATAGCCTCTGTACGTCTGTCTGTCTATCTGTCTGACTCTTAATTACTGCAGTAGAATAATACCAATGCAATCACTGATACATGTGCATGCATCCATTTCCTTACACACAATGCCATACATTTCCTTTTTCAAGTGGGACGATGAGATGAGTATGACAGAGCACCTGCTGATTGTTGTCTGTCTCTAGACAGTGCTTTCAATATCTCATTTTCACTATGTTACCCATATTAAAATAATAATAATTGATTAAGTCCCATGAGGACATAGGATAGCAAAAGAAATCTCACCCATGCTATACAATGTAGGTCAAGATTTCTCATCACTTCTTCCAAATGAAACCAAACCACTGCTGCCTAATATATCAGAAGTGAAATCCTGACCCCACTGAATGACAAAGCTCCCATTGACTTCTATGGGGCCAGGATTTCATCCCAGATTCCTGTGGGGATAGCACCTGCACTGCAGCACTGCTGACCTGCAGTGTCCATGTGGAACTGGACATTTGTATTTTAAAGCACATCTCCTCATTCAGCTGTAGCAAAGCAGTTATGCCCCAAATCATGAAGACAGTTGGCACATCCCAGTAAAATTGCTAATACATGAAGTACTGTGTGCCCAATACCAATTTTTAAAAAATGGTTGAAGACTTAACTGGAAGAAATCACACTTTTTCTCTGTAGCTAAGGGAACATTTTCAGGTTGGTTGCAAATCATAAATATTTTATGTACTATAATTGCTGATTCTTAAGTACCATTTTCTAAATGATTATTTCTATTAAATTGCACAGGAACTGGGGGTGATATAATGAGTTAATGCAGTCATCACTGGAGGCTCAGTTGAAAGTCATATATTAAATGAGCTTGCGGTTTTCCACCTAATCTCCAGCTGACATTTGTCCACAGCACAAGCCACTGCATGCTTTGCAGCCTATGTTTAGGTGAGCCCCAGAACTAGAAGCCCAAGAAAGAGTCTTGTGTTTATGTTGTGTTGCTTACACAGCATCTGCCTGTAGAATGCCTGGCTCTAGCCAATATTCTATTCTCTTGAGTACCAAACTCTTCCAGACTATTCATTTCACTTTTAAAAGACTGGGGAAACTTTTAAACCTAGCATTAGCAATGAGTCACAAAGAAACGAAAGCTATAAACAAAATTAGTTCAAGCTGGTACTCTCTTTTGGGAGACTTCAGAGTAGCACCCCTGTTAGTCTGTATTCACAAATACATGAATACTGTTCCTCAGACGTTCTTGTCAACTGCTGGAAATGGCCCACCTTGATTATCACTACAAAAGGTTCCCCCCCGCCCCCAGGCTCTCCTGCTGGTAATAGCTCACCTTACCTGATCACTCTCGTTACAGTGTGTATGGTAACACCCATTGTTTCATGTTCTCTATGTATATAGATCTCCCCACTGTATTTTCCACTGTATGCATCCGATGAAGTGAGCTGTAGCTCACGAAACCTTATGCTCAAATAAATGTGTTAGTCTCTAAGGTGCCACTAGTACTCCTTTTCTTTTGGGAGAGAGTGTAGTTTAAGTGGTGAGCACATAACAGTGGAAGCCAGGATTCATGGGTTCTGTCACAGTTACTGCGCTAGCTGCACCTCTGACCTCTCTCTCAGTGCACCCCTCAGGTGCCTTGTAATTTTTTACCTTTTTTGGCATGGGATTACATAATTCTTCCACTCTGAGGCTTGGTCTACACTAGAAAATTAGCTTGGCTTAACTATGTTGGTCAGGTGTGTGAAAAATCCACACCACTGTGCAGCATAGTTAAGCCGACCTAACCTCCCTATGCAGACAGTGCCAGGTTGACAGAAGAATTCTTCCGTTGCCTAGCTACTGCCTATCGGGGAGGTGGATTGCCTATGCCGACAGAAGAACCCTTTCTTTCGGCATGGGGTAGTGTCTATGCTGAAGCGGTGCCGCTGTGCCGCTGTAGCACTTCAAGTGTAGACAAGCCCTTAAACCGAGCCCTGGGCTACAGTATGCTGTGTATCCACTGTGCTTATCCAGCAGGTCCAACTAGATTGGGCACCTGTAGTGCTTCCCTTTGGGAGCCTGTGACTAGTGGAGAATACTATCACCTACAGCAGCTTTCTTAAACAAAAGTATTGTTTAATCTTAACACTAGGCTCAAAGTAAAACATTAAAGAAAAAGGATTTTCAAACAACAAAATGTCTACATGCATGGCTATCTTACCTAGAGTCTTACCCATCCTAATATGGAGACCTCAGTAGGTCTAATTTCACAGATACCTCAACCTCTGGAGTCTGGGTTTACCTTAGCTCTCTCTCTCCCCAGGTTCTGAGGGATTTTAAATCCAGCCAGAAATTCTGTCTCATTTTTCTGGGCTTGTCCCCTCCCCCCTTGCAAAACCAATCCAGTTTGCTCAGCTGTGAGTAGGAGCTAGAACATCAAAGAGAATGGCTCTTGCATTGTCCCTTAAGTGTTCATAGGGGGTAGCTGCCTTAAACCATTGTCCTGCTTCCTGCTTATTTTATCAACCACCTGCTATTAAATGATAGCAACATATTCATACAGTAAACACTCCAATAACCAAGTCCTAATATAGTATTCGTAAATCCATTACAGAGCAGCCCCATGTCCTTCTCACATTCTATTTCTGACTGAAACTAGGTCATCACTGTGACTTGGGCAAGTCACTTAACCTCTGTGCTTCATCGGAATTACCTATAAAATCCGTATGATCCTGCCTATTTCACAGGGCTATTGTGAGGCTTAAAGCACATTGAGATCTCTGATAGTAGGTCCTGTAGTAATGCAAAGTAAAATCCATAGAACTTCCTTCTCCCACCCATTAAGTGTTTATATTTCACCCAACCCATTTTCCCTTATACTAGGATTTCCTAACATTAGGTCTTTTGTACACTGGGGATTTCAACCACTGGTGGGAATCCATAAGTGTGGCGGCACTAGTGCTAATCCGTAGCAGGAAAACCCACACTATACCTTGATTTTCACTGGTGGCTGTTATCAAGGCAAATCTTCACTGTAGACAAGGCCTTGAATCATCTTCATCACCATGCACATTAAAGAGGCCAGTCACAAAAATGAGCATTATGACAAGCTGAGGGTTATGTTCACCGTTGGGTAAGCAGATGCATCCTCATATTTAGCCTGGGGTCTCCATCTTCGCTTTGAAAGAGCTGGCATTGTGTTGGTTTATGTCTGACCCCTAGCGCTATCTGAACGTAGTGATTCTGTGGTTCGATTATGGCTTACAAGTTGATAAACAGAAGGGAAAAAAATCAGACTAATCAGGAATAAGTCAGATATACTTTTTTCACTTCTAGGGAGATTTTAAATTATAACAATGTAGCTTTGAGCCTCTGGCAGATGCTAATGAATTGTTGTTTACATGTTTGATTTACTGCCTAAACAAAGATAAGACATGCTCTTGAAAACACATTGACTGCACAATCCAAACACATCCATTAAATCTGTCACAATAAACATGACAGCTTTCTTCGAACCTAACAACTGGCATGCCTCATTTACATATTAATGAGAAAACTGGGATCAGTTTGCACAAATTGCTTCTATCTTGTGAAGGGGAAGTTACTGATCTACAGAATAGCACTCAGTGGTGTAAATACAACAAGTAAATACCTTAGCCATTTTAATGGATTTTATTTTTATTTGCCTGTTCAGTACTACTGTTATTAGTTTTCTCTTGAGAGCTACATTGATAGACATTAAAACTACAATACCTACATTAAAACTACCTTTAACATCTCTGAGTTGCCGTAGGTATTAACTGTATTTTAAGATACTGAGTTTGCTGAGTGTGCATTGAGGATTTGATACACCTTGGATCTATCTGAGGTATTTACTTGGTCCACCACTACCATAGTATCTGAGCACCTCACACTTTGCTGTATTTATCCTCACACCTCCACTGTGAGGTAGGGAAGTACTATTATCCCCATTTTACAGATGGAGAACTGAGGCACAGAGAGTAAAATTTTCATAAGCACTGAGGTTCCTAACTGACCAATGTCCCATTTTCAGTAGCATTTATGAGTATATGTATTGTTGACTTTCAATGAGATGTGAAGTGTTTAAGTTACTTTTAAAAATGGGACTTAAGATCCTGTGTCGTAGGGCACTTTTGAAATGTTTACCAAGAAAGACTAAGGCCCACATCCTCAAAGGTAGTTAGGCTCCTAATTCAAATCAATGGGAGTTAGATGACTAAAGGCTCTGATCCTAAATGGTGTACCAAGGGTCACACAGGAAGCCGGTGGCATTAGGGAACTGAAACTCAGTCTCACAAGTCCCAGTCCCCACCACAGGGCCATCCTTCCTCTCTAGAAGGGAGCAAATACAATCCACTGATTTAGAACAGTCTGACTAAAACCTAAATACAGAAATGAGCTAAAGCCATTAAATTTTGGATCCACTTTTCCAACACCACAAAGTTTCAGGGTGTTCAGATCCAACAATTCTGTTTGGTTCATTTTAAAGACACAGGAGAGGATATTTGCAAAAACTGGAAGCAGATTTAAATGTAGATTTAAAACATACCCAAAGTTTGTAGGTGTTTGGATCTGGAATAATTTACTGTTATAATGGTTTACTGTAGCAATGAGTGAGCCAGTTTGGATAATACAAAACCCAATCTAAACGTTCACCAAGAACTGGAGTGAAATGGATGCAATTTTTTAAAATTGTTTTTGAGGTTTAAAAACATTTTGTCTCACTTTTGTTGGGGTGGTGTTAAATATTGAATACTGCTGCACTTGACATCTGGACATCTACTCTGGCCCACTGAAAAGCAGGAGGGACTGGAAATCTCACAAGAATACCTGATCTCCTGAAATTTACAGCCCTCTCTCCAGCCCAAAGGAGATATGATCAGTTACACTTTGGAGACAGAGAGCATGTTGCCCATTGACTCCTTATTTGACCATGTCTCAGAATTTTAGTTTGCCCCATCACTAATCTCCTATCTGTTTATGGCTTGAACAGTTTGTGTGGTATTGGTGTGTGGTACTATAAGGGAATTCTTATAAAATAATTAACTGCAAATCAAACAGATTTTGTGCCAAATTTTATTGTGCTTCACAAATGAATAAATGTTGCCTAATTAGATGTAAAAAACAAAAAAAACCAACCCACCACCTTTCTGCAATGACAAAGATTTTCATTTAAACACAGGGACAAATTCTGTAGTTTTACTCATGTAGGTTTAGTTTGCAACAAAGGAGATTTTAGCTTAGATATTGGGAAAAGCTTTCTAATTATGAGGGTAGTAAAGCCCAGGAACAGGTTACCAAGGGAGGTTGTGGAATCCTTGTTGTTGGATGTTTTTAAAAACAGATTCGGAAGACACCTGTCATGAATGGTCTCAGTGTATTAATCCTGCCTCATTGCCAGGGGATGGAGTATATGACCTGTTGCGGTCTCTTCCAGCCCTACATTTCGATGATTCTAGCCTTACCTTACTCTGCAAGAAGCCCCAGGAAAGCCAACTGGGTATCTACCAGTATCGGCACATACAACATATAAGCAATGAACTGATTTCATTTAGCTGTCAGTCAACAAGGAAAAAGGGCCAGCATGCTCCAGATAGTGACTTGCCTTCAATCTAAGAAGAGCTTTTAGGGGAAATATTGCAAATGTCACAATACAATATGTTAAATTTAGTAGTTAAATATTGTTCAGCAGCCAAATTCTATTCTCAGACACATATGTAACTCCCACTGGCATAAATGAGAGTTGTGCAGAATAGCCTCAAATTTAGAGAAAAGTCGATGAAAAGAAAAGAGTTGCTGGTCAGCGTTTGTCTGTCCTCTGGGAATTGGGAACAGAGGGGGGATGCATATCCATACGTGCATGAATATCAAAACTATCTAGTTAAGATAATTAATGACAATTAAAAATTCAGAAGAGATATTTAAACCTTGTGCTTCAGGGCCTACACCATTCTAAACTATTAGAAATCAAGATGAGATTTAGATGACCCCACCTCTGCCTACTGTGGGTTTCTTACACCTTCCTCCGAGGCATCTGGTGCTGGCCACGGTCAGAAATCAGATACTAGACTACCTGGACCTTGAGTCTGATCTAGTATTTATGTTCCTATGTAACACATACTGACCCCTGGATTATATAAGCCCAGGACTGGAAGCCGGGAACACCTGAGTCCTAATCATAGTTCTGACTGTGACTCTTTGTGGTTCAATGCAGGTCACCGAATGCTGCCACCCTAAGCACAGTTCTGTTGAGGCAGGGGCAGGCTGTGGAGGGGCTGCGTAAACAGACTTTGGGTCCCCTGCTCCATAGTGCCCCTTTGTTGGCTTGTCTATGCTAGAAAAATCACTGTGAGCTAGAATGTGTGTTACCTAACACCACTGTGAATACTGTTATAACTAGTTAGCATTTCTACTGTGGTAGCACCTAGCGGCCTCAACCAGGTTGGGCCCTATTGTCTAAGGTGCTGTACAAACATGTAGTGAATGACAGTCCTTGCCCCAAGCTGCTTACAATCAGACAAGACATAACAGATGGACGAGACAAAGAGGTATGCGAGGCTGTGTCGGGGAGACAGGGTTACAAATAAATATATTTGGATGTGCACAGTTTTTGCCACCTGGTAGTTGTAGTGATCACAGTTTACCACTTGCCTATCCATTATTAGGTTGTAGTTTACTGTTAGAATTATGGAAGAGGTGAGTTTTGAGGAGGAATTAGAAGGAGGAAAAGATGTGTGTGGGGGTTTGACAGATCTTGAGTAGGAACTTTTTCTGCTCACGAAGGGCAGCAGGGGAAAAGGGCCACCCTAAGGTTATGCACCACCAGCTGGCACAGTGTTACACATGACAAAGTCCGTGTCTACACATTATGTTTATCATGCAAATTAGCATATGTGCTAACATGATGTAATTTTCCAGTGCAGAAAATTCCTGTGTGGTGTCAAGGCTGAATCCCCACTCTGGCACTTTAAGGGCAGAAGTTGGGGGCTTGCAAGGATTCTAAAAATTAATACTAACCACTTTAGGCTTGTATTAAACTCCCAAGATTACAGCTTCTCTCTGACATTGGATGGGTAGATGCTGCTACCACCCAAGTGCAAAAACCCCCTTTTGGAACCCAGGAAGGCACACTTGGGAATTCCTTCCTGTGGGGTATCCTCAAGCCCTTTCACCCCCCCTTCCGGGAAAGAGCTGAGAAAGAAAACAAAGGAAATCAGCTGTTGCCACCAGCTAATTAAAC
Organism: Natator depressus; assembly: GCF_965152275.1. Classification (NCBI taxonomy): domain Eukaryota; kingdom Metazoa; phylum Chordata; order Testudines; family Cheloniidae; genus Natator; species Natator depressus. The sequence goes on from NC_134240.1 coordinate 102,609,280, forward strand.
AACATATGCACAAACCCTCTTAGGACACCAAAAATCCAATCCTGTTCTTAAAAAAGGTAAATTTTATGAAAAACAAAAAGAAAGAAACTATGTCTGGAACTTAGGCTTTTGCTAGATTTAAAAAACCCACTTACAAAAATTAAACATCAAGAATAACTTTCCTGAGGTCCAGCTTAAAGGTTACAAGCAAAACAAAAGCATTTGAGTTAGCCCAGAGGAGTCCACGAGCCAATAAGAAAGAAAGAGAGATAAAACTATTACATCTTTCTAGACATTTTCTGATCTACTTACATATTTGGGGCTTCAAATGAGTAGGTTTTAGGTATGATCTGATGATTTCCATACCTGACAAAAAGCTTTTTACAGCATAGTCCCAGCCCTGTCTCTGCTCTGTCCCCTCTCTCTGGAGAACAACAACAGACAGACAAAAGGAAGTTTTTTTCCCCAATTTAAAAAATTCTAGCCTTCCCATTTGCTCTTTTGGTCAGGTGCCCACTCCCTTCCTGTTACCATGCAGGGAGACTTTTTAACTCTTTACAGGCAAAGCAAGTAGAGAACAACTACCAAGAGGGATTCTGTAGCTAACTGGCTCGATGGGTGCCCACAAAAGAGAGCTACCCCGCCTCTCATTTATCACATGTGGCATGACCAAAGAGTTTGCAGTGAGTTGCCAGCAGCTTTTTCAATTGTATTGCATGGATAGTTTTCCACTTTGGTTGCTGAGCATGACAGTTTGCAGCTGAGCAGCTGTCATTTTTAACCTATAGTCTACATGCTGGGAAAGGTTTATAATACCCTTCTATTGCAAAGCAATCAAACATTTTTGTATATAATGATTTATTACTGAATATAAAATTGGATATTATTGTTGTTAGGGTAGGTACAAACCATCTCTTAAAACAATGCCAACACTGAATTGGTATTGCCTGGAGTCACAGTAACGAGAGATTCTGGACACAGTTTATACTAAGGCCTGGTCTACAAAAAGATTTTCTACCAGTATAACTACATAGGTTAGGGTTGTAATTTCTTTTAACCAAAATAATTATATCAGAACATCCCCTTGTGTCAGTATAGTTATACTTTTTTAAAGGTGCCTCATACTGGGATAACTTATTCCCCTTGCCATACAGGTATATGCTATACTGGTATAAGCACATTAATACTTGTATAACTGAGTTAAAACTACTGCTTTAACTATATCAGTATTGTTAAAACAATACAACTTTTGTGCGTAGACAAGGCCTTACAAAATAGACCTGAGTCAGAAAGTTTGGTTCATGTCTGAAAGAAGAGCATTGGGCAAACTTAAGATATGGCACTTGATAACCCAAGGTTGTACTGAACTTGGCAGGATTATATCTATAGTATTTTTTGGCAAGGATACCATTTTCTTGCACAGTTTCTTCCATGTACCCAGTAGTTTCACTGTCTGTGTTAAACACGGGTAGAGTGCAATCTGCTCCATTTTATTCAAATTAAGATCAGCTCTTGGACTACTTGCAAGTTGCCAGGGCACTCCCCTGTTGTGCAAAGTTTGGGTATATCTGCCCTGGAGTGTCGGATCTGGTACTTAGTCACAATTTGCACATATGGTGCTAGATTTTGAGACTTGAAATTGATTTTCCTTTCCTTGGCATGTCCAAATCCAGGAATGGTGCTCCACAGTCCATGACCCAAGGCAGGAAAATGATATCATTAACAAAGGAAATGAAATCAGCAGCTTTTAGGACAGTGAAAGTGGCACAAAACAAAATAGAACAAAACCAAAAACAGGATTATAGTCCAATTGTATTTCTGGAGTTCTATTTTGCAGGCTGTCCCTATTCACAGACGGACTTTTGTTGATGTGATATTGTTAATGCACACTTATAGTCATCAAAAGAAGAGGAATCCCTTCTAGCAGAGACTTGACTCTATTTCCTTCCAACCAGGTTTTTCTTGGATTGAGGCAGATATAAATATTTTATTTTTCAGTACTAAATAGAAGACCCTATGACCTTGAAACAGAAATATTCAGATAGGCAGTAGCCCAAATCCTGGGTCCCTCAATACCTGTGTGTTCATCAGCTATACAGGCCAAGGATGGTCCTGTGGATAAAGTTCAAGAGATGAAGGCTCTGTTGCCCACTCTGCCACAGACCTTCTCTTGACTTTACGTAACTCACTTAACCACTGTGTGTCTCGGTTTCCTTACTTGCCAAACATGGAGGATCCTTAGCTATCTCACAGGAATTTTGTAGACCCTATTTAATTAATGTATGTAATGTCCTTTAAGATACTGAGTTGGAAAATGCTATGAAAATGCTGAGTATTATTATGATTGTAGATCTTGGGACTTTTTGCTGATTGAATTCTGTTCAGACACTGAAGAGAATCCCATAAAAATAAAGATATGTTCACAAGATGAAATACTGATGAATAAAGCCCCTTAGCTAATGATAAATGCATTCACAAGATAGACTTGAATGGCATAGTGAAAAGGCTTACATCAGTGAGGTATTATGAATGAATATAATGCAGACCTCAATAAACAGACTGCACTGTTGTCACTGTAAAAGATTAATGCCTTAACAAGATGTTATGCAACATTCAGATCTAATTGTAAGAGCTGAAATGTAGGAAATGTGAGCCTAACTTAGTGGTACCACTTAATATGTTTGTGGTAATATGAAGACAAACACGAGGTTAACAGATAGGTCTTTATTTGCTGCATATGGAGGTAGGTCTGCTGATATGCAAGAGAGATCGCCAGTCTGTTATGTTCCTTTCCAAAATACTAGGGAAATTGTGAAGTGATGTGAACATACTTATTGGGAAACTCCCAAAATAATATATATTCTTTTTTTTATGAACTCTTTTGTAAATAACATCTCCATGCTAGTGATTATAATCAATAAAGGAAACATGTATCCAGTATCATAAATTTACAAGGCATTTTATAAACATAGATAAGACGCATTCCCTAAGAGCTTATAGTCTAAATAAGGTAAGACACAGACAATGGTGCAGAGAGGGAGAGTGTGAGGATTATTAATTATGAGAAGGGAGATGGGTTGTAAGGGAAGATGGGGGGTGGGTACTTGACAGCGAAGGGCCAGGAGATTGTTCCAAGGATAATCTGATGTGATAAGAGACAAGAAAACAATGGAAAGACTCAGTAAGGCAGTGAAGAGGTCTGAGTGGGGGAGGAGGAAGGAAGATGTCCTGGAAGATCTTCAGGGAATGGACTATGTTTATATAGTGCCTAACACAAAGAGGCTGGGGTCTCTAGGCATTACTACTATACAACTAATAATAATAAATAATGTTTCTGGCATTTGGGACACACTGGTGAGAACAGGAGAGAAGGGAATCCCAAAGAAGAGGAAGTTATAATAATCAGAGTGAAAAATGGGCACAGACAAGGGGTTTTTTTAATCAGTGGAGATAGTAAGGAAAAGGCAAATGTAGGTGATACTAAAAAGAAAAGGAGTAGCTATATGGAGAGGGAGGTTACATTGAGCTTGTGGGTTGGGAGACAGGAAGGGGAGAAGAGAGATTGAGGAAAGACAAGAATTCCAGTTTTGGAGAGACTAAGCTGGAGATGGTGGCTTGACATCCGAGAAGAGATGTCAGAGAGGCAGCAATCTGGACAGAGAGGGAAAGCTGAGGGCCAGAGATTTGATGCCCTGGATTATGAGAAAGCTGCAGAGCACAAGAAAAGGAGGGAACTAAAGACAGAAGTTTTGGGACACCAACAGATGGGGGAAGAAGAGAAGACAACGAGCCATTAAAGAAGATGCTGGAAGAGTGGTCAGTAAGGGAGAAGATGCAAAAGACAAACGCTTCAGAAACCAGAACCAGGGAGAAATGATCAATGATGTCATCAAAGAGGAGTAAGAGAGAGAAGTGCCATTTAGATGTGGCTAGAAGAAGGCCATCAGTACCTGGTATGAGGGCCTTTTTGGTGGAGTTGAGAGAGCAGAAGCCAGACTGGGGAGATGGAGAGAGATAGAGGAGAGGAAGTCAGTGCAACAGGAGTTAAGAGCGCGGCCCATGATCCTGAAGACAAAGGGAAAGGAAATGAGAATGATAGAAAAGTAAGTGGTATTTGGTAGTGGGTTAAAGATAAGGAATACAAGAACATGAAAGAAGGGAGAGAGGGGAAAGCCAGAGGAGAGTGGACATTAAAAACAAGGAGGGAATTAGACAAGGAGGCTGGCTGGCAGGAGGCACAGATGGCATGAAGGGGACGGATTGAGGGGCTGGAAGCAGAAGGCAAAAAATAAATCTTTGGGTCAAAAGCAAAATCCAAGAGAGGGGACAGGGAAATCTTGTCAGCTGTTGCCATTTCCATTGTTGAAGTTGCATAGATCCTGGGCAGAGAATGATTGATACGAACAGGGAGAGGGTTTAAGGAGAGCATTGTAGGTGGAGAGGAGACAGCAGGGCTTGGCTTCATAAAGACAATTGGGTGATGAAGAAAAGTGGCCAGTGAAAAAAATGTGAATAATTGCTCTTTTATTGTGAACACTACTAACTGTGCAATGCATTAGGTTCCACAGTGTTCTGGGTCTTTAAGAAGTGTTCAAGTCCTGGCTCTGAGGTGTATCTAGTTCCCTCCCAGATCAGTGGAATTCTGGGACTTGTGGTTCCTAGGGATCAGGTGACACTAGGCTGAGAACAAATTGAACAACGCTGCTGGTGAGGGGGAAGCCCTGTGTCAGCACTTTCTCAATGGGAGGAAAGAGCTTGAGAGTCAGGCACAGGTCATACATCTGGGACATGAACCCTTTTCAAAAGCCCAGCTCACTCTGTTTCAAGACCATAATTTGCTTGGAGGAATGGCAATAAGTAAGTTTTTCCTTCCGCTTTAGCTTGAAGGACTTTTTAATGTTTTATTCTTAATAGAAAAATAGTTACTTTAAAAAAGTAGGGTAACAAAACTATGGGCCTTATAATTGTCCCTCATCATGGGTTTTATCCAACTCCTGTTGCTAGAGTCCTTACATTGACTGGGAGTTGCATTGGGGCCTATATGCAGTATACATTGCAGGGAGATAGTTGTCTTACATTTAGTAAAATTGGCTCCCAATACAAAAACATAAAGTCCAGAGAGTTGAAAAATTAAGTACTTTCCAATATTTTCCCGCAAAAGATAAGGTCCATATATGTCTTATTTATGAAATAGTGAAATGCTATGGTATTTTTAGTCTTTGTTCAGACAAAAATGAACTAGATAGACTAGTCAAAAATTACGCGAGAGTTGAATTCACTGATGATGTCTTTCATTGGCCTCACATACAAATTAGAAGTATATTATATTAATCTGACATGATGAAAAAAGAATACCCTTTTCAAATGTATTCATGTTAATTTTGAGCTTATCCCAAAAAACAGATGTTACCTACAATTTGACTACTTCTGACTATTTAACAGGAAAAAAATCTTTTGATATAGATTACTGCCAAGTGTTCCATGAAAGAGAATTTGAAATCTACTTCAGAACTCACCCATTCACATAGCACTTATTATTGAGAGACACATCCTACTCTGAAGTGGTTTAACTCTAATTAGACAAGACAGACAAAGGGTGGGAAAAAGAAAGCATTATTATTTCCATTTTACAGATGGAGAACTGAGACACAGAGTTAAGTGACTTGCCCAGGATCACACAGGAAGTCTACTGCAGAGATGAGAACTGAACCTAGATCTCTTGAGTCTAGTTGCAGGGCTTTGGGATACAGGCTCAGCAGCACAGGAGCCAGCAAAGACCTGAGTTTGAGTGGGAGTTCTGTTGGAGAAGAAGGGAGGAGGCAAGCCCCAGGTCCTCAGGGGCAGTGAGTGAGTTTTTTGGGGGCTGTTCATTTTTTCTGTTTTGTGGTTTTTTCTTTCCCTGTACAGTTTGTAGAGGCTGGTAGGGGGCAGTGTGCTGTGAGAGAAGCAAAGCCCTGATTAGGGAGTGGGTCTTCCCTGATCAGGAGGCAGGGTTTCCCCTGATTAGGAGTCCTATAAGGGCAGCCAGTCAGCCAGCAGCACAGGTGCCATGGCACAAGCGCCAGCAAACAGAGTAGTGGGGTTCTGCCTGTCCCTAGAGGAAGAGAACGAAGACGAGTCAAGTTTATGATGATCAACAGATGGCCCAGGCAGTGTTGCTATGAAGAGGGCTCTGGGATGTTTGGCCTCTGGGAGGCATTCATGGACAGAGAACAGTTCTCAGGGGATGGACACCACCTGAGTAGGGAGGAAAATAGACTTCTGGGATGGAGATTGGCACAGCTAATTAAAAAAGCTTTAAACTAGGAACTCAGGGAAACGGTTGGGAGATCTCATGTAATCTCCACACCTGATTTTGACATTGAGAGGGAAGAAAATCAAGTAAGAAAGGATACAGCAATGGAGAAAGGATAGGAGAATGGACATCAAGAGGAAGAATAGTGCTGATACCAGTCATATAGGCAATATTGACAGTAGAATGACTGTACCCAATCAGGCAAGGAATGTGGGCAAAGCCAAGCAGCAACCATTAAGATGTTTGTATACTAATGTAAGGAGCCTGGGTAACTAAATGGAGAAACTAGAACTACTGGTGCAGGAAGTGAAACCAGATATTACAGGGATAACAGAAGCATGGTGGAATAGTAGTCATGACTGGAGTACAGGTATTGAAGGATATGTGCTGTTCAGGAAAGACAGAAATAAAGGCAAATGTGGTAAAGTAGTGTTGTATATTAATGATGAGGCAGACTGTAAAGAAATTAGAAGTGATGGAATGGATAAGAGTGAGTGTGTTTGGGGCAAAATCACTTTTGGGGGGAAAGCTACTAGAGGTTCCCCTGACATAGTGCAGGGGGAGTGCTACAGACCACCAGGATCTTTAATGTTTTTTAACAAAATAAATACTACTGGGCATTGTGTGATTGTGGGAGACTTTCAATTCCCAGTTATAGATTGGCAGGCAAATGGTACTAATAACAGTAGGGTCCAGATTTTCCTGTATGTGATATCTGATAGATTTCTTCACCAAATAGGTTGGTGGATGGAGCCGGGGCTGTGTGCCCCCTCACACTCTCCCGTGGCTTTGGCCGGAGCCAGGGCTGTGCGCCACCCACCCCGTGGCTTTGGCTGGGGCTGGAGCTGGGGCTGTGCTCTCCTCCCTCCCCTGTGGCAGGGGGGGCTTGGACTGTCAGTCCCCTCTCCCATTGGGCTTCAGCTGTTATTCCCCCTCCCTCCCCACTCAGCCCTCCCCCCCAAGTTATTTTTAGTAAAGGTCACAGACAGGTCATGGGCTCCTGTGAATTTTTATTTATTGCCTGCAACCTGTCTGTGACTTTTACTAAATACAACCGAGACAAAATCTTAACCTTAATCATACAAGAAGATGTGAAAGACCTTGTAAACTGGAGTAATAGAAATGGAATGAAATTTAATAGTGCAAAGTGCAAGGTCATGCATTTAGGGACTAACAACAAGAATTTTTGCTATTAGCTTGGGATGTATCAGCTCTAAGTAACAGAGGAGGAGAAAGACCTGGGTTTATGGCTTGAGCTGCCAATGTGAGATGCCATGAAAAAGGTTAATGCAATCCTAGGATCCATCAGGCGATGTATTTCCAGTAGACACAGAGAAGTATTAGTACCACTATACAAGGCACTGATGATACCTCATCTGGAATACTGTGTCCAACTCTGGTCTCACATGTTTAAGAAAGATTAATTCAAACTGGAACAGGTGCAGAGAAGGGCTACTAGGATGATGCAAGGAATGGAAAATGTGCCTTATGAGAGGAGACTCAAAGAGCTTGGCTTGTTTAGCCTAACCAAAAGGAGGCTGAGGGGAGATATGATTGGTCTCTATTAATATATCACAGGGAAAAATACCAGGGAGGGAGAGAAGTTAAGCACCAATGTGGACACAAGAACAAATTGATATAAACTGGCCATCAACAAGTTTAGGCTTGAAATTAGGCAAAGGTTTCTAACCATTGGAGGAGGTTTCTAACCATCTGGAACAGCTTTCCAAGGTGGTCAGTGGGGGGCAAAAAACCTAACTGGCTTTAAGACAGAACTAGATAAGTTTATGGAGGGGATGGTATGATGAGACTGCCTACAATAGCATGTAGCTGATCTGTGACTGCTAGCAGGAAATATCTCTAACAGTCGGTGATGGGACACTGGATGGGGAGGGCTCCAAGTTACAGTGAATTCTTTCCCAGGTGTCCGGCTGATAGGTCTTGCACACATGTTGAGGAGCTAAATGATCACCATATTTGGAGTCAGGAAGGAATTTTCACCTGGGTCAAGTTGACAGAAACCCTTGGGGTTTTTTCACCTTCCTCTGCAGCATGGAGCATGGGTCACTTGCAGGTTTAAATTAGTGTAAATGGTGGATTCTCTGTAACTTGAAGTCTTTAAATGATTATTTGATGACTTCAGTAACTCAGCCACAGGTTAGGGGTCTATTACAGGAGTGGGCGGGTGAGGTTCTGTGGCCTGCAATGTACGGGAGGTCAGACTAGATGATTGTGATGGTACCTTCTGACCTTAAAGTCTATGAATGTAGTCCACACCTTAACCAGAAGACTATCCTTCCACATGTTATGAAAGAAAAGTATATACATGATCAACCAAACATCACTGTAAAGTAAGACTCTGAAATATAGTGATATCAGAAGTTAGATATAGTGATATCCACTTAGCATCTGATCCTGCTCCCTTTAAAGTCAATGCAGCAAACTCCACAAAGACTTTAATGGCACAGGATTGAGCCCTGAGGTAGCTTTCAATCTAATTAGTCTATTTTAATTTACTTTGTATTATGTCAGTGAATACATGTACTTACTGCAAGTCTCTTCGGAGTATACTTCTGTTTTGAAGTTGTAAATATAATATCCCTATAACCACACTGTTGGTTCATGCTTAATATATCATTATCCCTTATTAATGGGGAAAATATATTAATTCAAGACACTGTTCAATCATATTGATGGAATATAATGAGGCAAGCTTACCTTCAAAGTGGCATAAGATTGGTTAATTTTCACTCAAACTTACACGTCCATGCTGATGACGGGTTCTGCTCGGTAACAATCCAAAGCAGTTGCGGACCGATGGATGTTCATTTTCATCATCTGAATCAGATGCTCCCAGCAGAAGGTTGATTTTCTTTTTTGGTGGTTCGGGTTCTGTAGTTTCTGCATCAGAGTGTTGCTCTTTTAAGACTTTTGAAAGCATGCTCCACACCTCATCCCTCTCAGATTTTGGAAGGCACTTCAGATTCTTAAACCTTTGGGTCAAGTGCTGTCGCTATCTTTAGAAATCTCACATTTGTCCCTTCTTTGCGTTTTGTCAGATCTGCAGCGAAAGTGTTCTTAAAATGAACAACATGTGCTGGGTCATCATCTGAGACTACTATAACATGATATATATGGCAGAATGCAGGTAAAATAGAAGCGGAGACATACTATTCTCCCCCAAAGAGTTCAGTCACAAATTTAATTAATGCATTTTTTTTAATGAGCCTCATCAAAATGGAAGTATGTCCTCTGGAATGGTGGCCGAAGCATGAAGGGGCATACGAATGTTTAGCATATCTGGCATGTAAATATCTTGCAATGCCGGCTACAAAAGTCCCATGCGAACGCCTGTTCTCACTTTCTGGTGACATTGTAAATAAGAAGTGGGCAGCATTATCTCCAGTAACTGTAAACACATTTTTTTATCTTAGCGATTGGCTGAACAAGAAGTAGGATTGAGTAGACTTGTAGGCTCTAAAGTTTTACATTGTTTTGTTTTTGAGTACAGTTGTGCAACAAAAAAATCTACATTGTAAGTTGCACTTTCACATTAAAGAGATTGCACTGCAGTACTTGTATGATGTGAATTGAAAAATACTGTTTCTTTTGTATATCATTTTTACAGTGCAAATATTTGTAATAAAAATAATAATATAAAGTGAGCAGAGTACACTTTGTATTCTATGTTGTAATTGAAATCAATATATTGGAAAATGTAGAAAAACATCCAAAAATATTTAATAAATTTCAATTGGTATTCTATTGTTTAAAACTGCGATTAATTGTGATTAATTTTTTTGAGTTAATCGCATGAGTTAACTGATATTAATCAGCAGCCCTAGTTATAAGTAATATATATATATATATTTAATCATTTAACAGCCTTCATTAGGTTGTTTTGTAGTTTTTTGAGAGTTGAGATGTAAAAAGAAATAAAGAACATATTTTTTATATTAGGCCAGTCAGTTATCCATGTTTTTGACCGATTTTGGTCTCAGTCTTGAAAACTGTCCCTAAACCCCCTCCAGTATCCCCTGATGTCAAGGGGGGGGGGTCTTTCCACTGACTTCAGTGAGCATTGGACCAGGTCTCATGTGCAGAAATAGCATTGACTTCAGTGGGAGTTCTGCATACAGGACGCTAGCCTGATCAGCTTTCCACTTACTCTATCAATGTTGTGAATGTGAATGTGTGTGCATGAGTGTCTATGCTTATTACCCTAGTATATTACAGAAACTTATTAAATTTAGGGCCATTGCCCAGCATTGCAATTGTGGGGGCAGATCTCCAGTCAAACTGGAAAGAAAACTACCTCCTTGAACCCCATCCTAATAGATATGTGTCTTCTGACACCACTCATGTCACCACTGGGTTAGAGGTTGACAAACAAATGTGCTATTGGTTTGGTTGGCATTAGGATGTGGAAAGCTCCCAATTGACATTCATCCCCCCACTTTTACACACCTTCCCCAGAAATGCTGCCCATATGACCTGTGTTGATTCTCCTATTTAGAACTTTTCAGTCTCTTCTCCCAACTCGGTCTCTTTCTTCATTCCCACACCTTTTTGGGAGTTTTGTAAAGTTTTATTGTAATGTTGTTTTCATTTGATTGTACAGTGTGCTGTTCCCTTCCCTGAGCATTGTGGTGTTGTGTTTTTGTGTACAGAAGGTGAGGTTTCACAAGTAAAGTTAATAATGATTGATACTTATTGTGCAAGTCCCCGCCCCAATGATTAACCTCACACTAAACTGCCTTGAAAATTGCACATTTAAACAATTTTGAACTTTCATCCCATCTCATTTTAAGTGAGATAAGCCCCAGCATCCAAACAGACACGATCCAGATCCAATCCGAACCTCCTGAGTGTTTCATATCTAATCTGTTCATCTAGCAGAGTATCTCTAATGTGCCCATCATCATGGTATCTGGACACCAACAGGCCAAACCGAACTCTTAATCAGAACTCTGAAATTTGTGAAAAGCTTGGATCTCTAGCCAAACTCTGTGGCTTAGCTCCATTAAAAGGGGTTTCACTACATCTGATTTCATTCTCAGTGTGTTTCCTTCTATTAGCGTCTCTCTCTTAATTCAACTTTGTTGCTCCCCCTGCATTTTCTCACTTAATGATGGAGGCTCATTCACACATGTTCAGTGTTTGTGGCATGTTAGAAAGACCTTCTCTATAGGTCTCAAGGGAGACTGTTTGTTTAGTGTGGAGGGAAAGGGGCAGATGTTGTTTTGTACAGGTTGACAGGAAATGAATGTGGCTTTCCTGTTGAAGCTTTTTCAAAAGAATACTGTTCTATTCCCCAGTATAAATGATCTTTTTCCATGCCTTCTTTTTCCGTCAATGCTCTACTATCTACCTCCTGCACTACAGAGAGGAATAAGGCAGGAAAGAGAACATATTGTGGGAAATACAGTGCATTAATGATTCCTATCACTAATCAGTTTTACCAGTACATTGTTAGACACATACTTCATTAAAACAATCATGATGACCAATACAGTACGTTCTGTAGGGTGCACGTAATATTCTGGGGAGATCCCATCCAGTTTCCTGATGAGAACTTGGAACAAGCAAAGTGGAGACTATCCATAGGGTTATTATTATTGAGCCCAGTGCAGACTGGGACAGATGTCTGTAGTCTTTGTACCCGATTTCCCAGTGCCTTGCACCTTGTGCAGTCATTTACATCTGCGAGTGCAAAGTCCTGAAAAATGTTTCCATTCTGTTTGGTACCATTCCACATTCCCTTTGCAAAGGTGTAAATAACAATATCAGGAGCAAAGTGGTGGCAAATCGGGCCAAAGGACTTAATTGCTCCCTCCTTGTCTGTCTGCCGAGATGTTGTGTGTTATAGGTAGGTTTGAGATGGAGGTAGAAGCATAGGCGCCGACTCCGTGGCTGGAGCACCCTCGGGGAAAAGTTAGTGGGTGCTCTGCACCCACCGGCAGCCAAGCTCCCCGCCCTGCCCAACCTTATCTCCTCTTCCGCCTCCGACTCCTCCCCTGAGCCCACCGCGTCCCCGCTCTTCTGCCTACCTCCCAAAGCTTGCCACTGCCAAACAGCTGTAGCAAGCTCCGGAAGGGAGGGAGGAGGAGCGGGAACATGGCGCACTCAGGGGAGGAGGCAGGGAAGAGGCGGGGTCGGGGCAGGGATTTGGGGAAGAAGTTGGAATGGGGGTGGGAAGGGATGGAGTTTGGGTGGGGACTTTGGGGAAAGGGTTGAAATGGGGGCAGGAGGGGCTGCGGAAGGGGTGGAGTTGGGGAGAGAGGGGGGTCAGGTACCCACCAGCGCCCGTAGAAGTCGGCGCCTATGGATAGAAGCTCAGTATTTTCAGATTTTGCTATGGAGAAAAGAGATTGGGTTTTTCATTCCTTGGTGTATGGTTTGTTGAATAACAGCAATAATCCTTGCTGCTTTGCAGGATACTTGTACTAAAGGATGGATTAAACTCTTTGGCACTGCCTCAGTGATTAATCAATCTCAACAGGCATTTATTGTTTTGTATACCACAGAGCTGGAGAGATTATCCCTTAAATATACTTGACTCTCTTGGTACTGTTCAATTATGCCAAAAAGAGCCCCAACACATATACAGTTATTTTGAACTACTCTTGTAAGGAGCAATTGATCTTTGAGAGTCTCTTCCCCCTCTTGTTACACTGATTAATAGCCTTGAAGATAGTCCCTGCAAGCAAAATATTTCCAAAAATAGATGACAGTTCTTATCTTTATATTTTAATCCCACAACGGTTCTTCACTTCCATAATGAAGCCCTGAGGAGCTTCCCCATTTTTTTAATTTCACAAGTCCCATGACTCAGCCACCCTTCTTCCAGCTGTGGAGAGTTTAACCTGATTCCTTCTAACATCCATCATTCTCTCTTCCTCAATTGGCCAGAAGAGTCACTTGCAGAACAAGATGGGATGATGCCTGCCCATCAGGACTAAGTGACACTGTCTCTGAATTATTCTCAGCCCCTGTGGGGCACAGAAGAGCCTGTATTTACAAGTCAACATGGGTCCCTTGCATATGCTTGGTGATGACCAGCAACTCTCATTAAGGTCAATGGGAGTCACAGAGGTAAAACCCCAGGGAACACTTCCAGAGTTTACCCCTAAACATACAGAAATATTAACTGCTCTCTGTTCACTGCTCACCATCCATATTGCTCCTGGAATATATTTCTAAACCATGGTCTGTTTTCTTTTACTTCACCTCCATGCTAGAAAAGTCATCCACCAAGGAGGCGAGAGAAATTGGAACCTACATTATCCATCTATGTTATCCATTTACATTCAAAAGGAGAATACCTGGCCATATGCACAGTGGGCAACATTCACCAGGAGTTAATGGTGGCTTATGCAAGTGTAAACTTTGGCAGAGGGTCCAAGTGGTGAAAAGTTGACACAAAGTCACTGCAACCTCACTACAACTGGGCAGCTGATGGGGAAATATTGTTCTCAAAGTGGGAGGTTTGGCCATGGCCATTGAGGAGCACACTGGTTAAGTGCTTCCCCCCACAGCAGCTCCCATGCACAACTCTTATGGAATCCATGATGATAATTAAACCTGCTTACCCTGGTGAAAACCTGAAGGATGAGTGATGATAGAAATCCCTGGGATGCAAAGAACCTCACTGACACAGGGAAATGTGTGCAGAACCTGACCCAGACTATTCAGCTGCTAATGAAGACAATCCCTTGCACATTCCTAGGTCAGTTTTTAAACATGTGAGTATTCTATCTAATTATGAGTTTATATCTGCTTCTACAGCAGCAAGAAGAATCTGATGTTCACTCTTGCATTAAGTTTACTGTATTGACTCTCATTATAGGTACATTTATTAAAAACAAAATCCCCCAAAACTAAAAATACCTGGAACAAGTACTTGATCATAAATCTAAGGTCATCCTATTAACCGGGTCCATATAAAAACCCACTACATAAGCAAGTCAGCCCAGCTAAAGCATCCAGTGTGACTGTTTATTGAGGCTAATAGAACTGCAATGAGACCAGCTCTCTTCCCTCTTCAAAGTCCCTGGCCTTGCTCAGAAGCTAAGACACTGAGGATTTGCCCTGGTTACAGACATCAGTGGGCAGGGGTTTACGTAGCTGCACTCATGCAACCCCTAACCGAGGCAGGCAATGCCGCTGTTTGCACCAGTCTAGTTAACCACCATTTCAACGTGGAGTAGGCTCTGTTGGAGTAGGCTGCAAATAGCAGCATTGCCTGTCTGCACTGGCGCAAATCCTCAATATGGACAAGACCTCAGGCTCCTACCATAAAACACTTTCAGCTTATCAAGAGAGGTTCATAAAAGGTGTAGGTATGTTTGCATTATGCATCCTGACTAAGAGTATGAAAAAATATGCAGTGCTACATAAGGATCGCTGAAAATGTTTTCCCTTTAAAAAAAAACGGTATCTGTTTGCAAACAAAATAATGATTTTTGTTACATTTCAGGAAATTATATTTAATATACTATACTGGAGCGAGGGAAGAACAATTTAATTGAAAGAGCTGCTATGAACCATATTTAACCACCAATATACTAAATATAGTGTTTCCAGATAAGTTATGGTTTTTAATCTAATTTAAACCATTATGTACATAAACACTTTGTTTTTGCTAGTCTAATAACTGCCAGCTTGGACTTGAAAATCAACTCTTTTTTATCATCTTTTTTTTCTTCCAAGACAGAATGCTCCATTTGAACTTTAAACAATATTTTAGATTTTATTCTCCTTCATTTCTTTTATATAATAGGAAATGCAATGCTATATTCTTAAATCTGAGACTGATTTCCGTTAGTGCACTTATAACTTACTAGGGGTTTTAAAAAGACTGGCTAAAATTCTTTTATTCTTTTAGAGCTGCATATTGTTAGGTATTCATATTTCATCTTCACTGGATCACATCCAGCGATCTGCTAATAGTTCAACATACTGATTAATATTTTACATATACTTTACTAGCACTTTAAATGAAATTTCTTGCCTGCAAAGATTAATTACTGAATGAACAATATTGAAACCTTATTATTCCCATAATTCATTTGTGGGGATAATCCTGGTAAAATTTAGCATATGTCTAAAGTTAATAATGTGACAGTAATGGAGCTAGTTTAAGATTTACAAAGGTTTCCCTGCCCTTTGAATAACTATCCCTAAGTTGCATCAAGATGCTGTGCAGAAGAAATTGCATTGGCAATGGACCAAAAATATTATTTTTTAAAAGAAAAAGAAAAATTGGCTTTTCCACACACTTTCAGGTTCCTTCTTAATACTTTGCACGTCTATAGCACCGTTTATCCTGAGATCTCAAAGTGCTCCACAAACATTCATTAATCAAAGGCTCTCAACATGCCTGACAGCTAGGTAAGCAATATTAACCCCATTTTACTGCTAGGGAACCTGAGGTACAGATAGGTTAACTCAGTTGCCAAAGGTCACAGAGAGAGCAGGGGCAGAACTGAGAATGAAACCCAGATGTCTGTGCTCCCAGTGCCCCTGCTCTAAGCACTACAAAACATTGCTTACTTCATAATAGTCACCTTTTTCACAACTCAAAACTTGCTAGTTATTACAAGAACTATATTAATTTCTTATCACCTTGTCCAACAATCTCTGTTATTTAAAAAAATACATCAGAACCACATATCAAATTCTTGGAAAACAATAATCCAGCTATATTGTAAGGCTGTAAACTTATTTTAAGGCAGTTGCTCCACATTGCCAAGAGAAACTTTCATCTTCTTCTAACCTCAGTTTACTCCATGTGCTGGGGCTCTCTCCGGTCCTTTTCCCATGGCAGTGGTACAAATCGCTGGTAGTTCAATTAACAGCAGACCAATAACAATACTTTGAGCTAAACGGAACTCTGTAGGTATTCATGGGGCTTTTTTTTTTTCTGGACTATTATTCTTCATTCTTTTTCTATTCCATTTTTCCTCCCTTTTAGCAAGTACTGCTTGATGCCTGGAGTCATCAAGAACCAATGGGACTACTCATGTATGTAAAGTTAGGCACATGTTTAAGTACCTTGCTGTACCAGGGCCTATGCTGTTGACCAAGGCAAACAGGTTCTTGTAAGGGCAATACCGACACTGGGATAGTTGTATGAGCTTTTTGGATAGAGTAGAGCACAGTGAACATGAGCAGCTGCAGTTCATTTCTTCTGCAAATGTTTTTAGCTGGCTGGTTTGCAGAAAGAAGAGTAAATGAGGCTTATGCATCCCACGGCGTTTCTAGTTAAATGCTGACATTGTTCCAACTGAGATTTTGCAAACATAGTTAGCATAGTGTCAAGTATCAGGGGGTAGCCGTGTTAGTCTGTATCCACAAAAACAACAAGGAGTCTGGTGGCACCTTAAAGACTAACAGATTTATTTGGACCTAAGCTTTTGTGGGTTCTAGAATGAAAGCTTATGCTCAAATAAATGTTAGTCTTTAAGGTGCCACTGGACTCCTTGTTGTTTTTGTGGATAAAGACTAACACGGTTTTGTGGATACAGACTAACATGGGAAGCGGCATGGGCCAAGGGATGTGCTGGCTGCCGCTTCTCGCAGCCCCCATTGGCCTGGAACGGCAAACTGCGGCTAGTGGGAGCTGCAATTGGCTGAACCTTCAAGGCAACCAGTGGCTTGACTGCTACAACCTGTCTCCTTCTCATTTGTTGAGTGTTTCAGAAGTATACATATTATTTTTGTTACGGTACCGTGTTCCTTTGTACGTATACGTACATTCCCTTGGAAGATTTTCACATTGTTGGCAATTTCCCCAAAGAACTTCTTGTCAGAATATTGTTCTTTTAGGAATCACTCTTTCTGATCTGAAAATGTCTTCTCAGTAACAGCGGATGGTGAGAGGTGTCCCTTGAAAAAATTCTGATCATCTGAGGAGTTTACTCTGGAGACACCATCACTAAACATGAAGGAAAAATATGCTCTTCAAGACTAAAATTGCCAGCCTGCTAGAATCCTCAATGGACTCTAGACCAAACACAAAACAGAAAGGAAGAAAAATCATCCGCATTTTTATATCTCCATTTTAAAGCCACAGCAGGCCTTTCTCCATGCAGCAGATCTTTAGGACTGCTAATGACAAAAGCTTGAGACGATGGAGTCACATTACCTTTCAGTTGGAGAAGGTGCAAGATAAAAGTTGGAATAGCACAAGGATGGAAGCATGGAAATGGAACACTATTCAAAAGGCATCTCGCAGGATGCTGAGCAGAAAGAAGACTTCCCATCAGACTCTCCTGTGAAGAGTACATGGTAGCTGCTAATGCTTCTGGCTTGGATTCTACTTGTTTTTACATCCTCTGTTGCTTCTACTGGCAACCCAGGCACACTAACTGGCTCCACTGTAACAAGGAAAAGAGAACTTAATTTCCTGTCTCAAAAACCAGAACAGCCAGTGCTGAAGGTCATCAAGTACTAAAACGCCCTGTCCCAATCTAGAACAGTGAAGTAAAGCCCTGCCAAAATGGTCATGGCAGAGGACACTCACCACTATTAAGTTCCTTGGCCATTCTTAGAGGGGCCTGGGTAGGAAGGCCCAGCACAAACAAAGAAAGCCCTAAAAGACTAGTCAGAGGGAAGCTGGCCCTTGCCAGCCCAGTCTATGAAATGTCCCATTGCAAGAAGGCTCACAAAGAAGACATGGTATTATCAAATTTTAATCCCCTGTTTGCCCCTCCTTGCTAATGTAGGAATACTGTTGTTGGTAGCTTGGTATGTTTTATGTCATTTAGACCAATAAAGATCTAACTGTACGAATCTGAGTTTGACATGCGTGGCCACACTGTGCGTTAAATACAGACTCATAGATTTATAAATTCCAAGTCCAGAAGGGACCATTGTGATCATCCAGTCTGACCTTCTGTATAACACAGGCCATAGAACTTCCCCAAAATAACTCCTAGACTATGGCTTTTAGAAAAACGTCCAATCTTGATTTAAAAATTGTCAGTGATGGAACATCTACCACAACCCTTGATAAATTGGTCCAATAGTTGATTACTCTCACCGTTAAAAATGTACATCTTATTTCCAGTCTGAATTGTCTAAATTCAACTTCTAGCCATTGGATTCTGTTATACCTTTCCCAGATAGCTTGAAGAGCCCATTATTAAATATTTGTTCCCCTTTTAGATAGTTATAGACTGTAATCAAGTCACCCCCGCATCTTCTCTTTGTTAAACTAAACAGGACAAGTTCTTTGAGTCTATTACTATAAGGGATGTTTTCTAATCTTTTAATCATTCTCATGGCTCTTCGCTGAAACCTCTCCAATTCATCAACATCCTTCTTGAATTGTGAATACCAGAACTGGACACAGTCATCCACCAGCAGTCACACCAGTGCCAAGTATAGAGGTAAAATAACCTCTCCACTCCTACTCGAGATTCTCCTGTTTATGAGTCCCAGGATTGCATTAGCTCTCTTGACCATGGCATCACACTGGGAGCTCATAATCCAATCTGACTCCCAAATCTTTTTCAGATTCACTGCTTCCTAGGGTAGAGTCCCCCATCCTGCAAGTATAGCCTACATTCTTTGTTCCCAGATGTATACATTTGCCTTTAGCCATATTAATACACACATTGGTTGCTTGCACCCTGTTTACCAAGCAAACTGGATAACTCTGAATTAGTGACCTGTCCTCTTCATTATTTATCACTCCCACAATTTTTGTGTCATCTGCAAACTTTATCAGTGATGATTTTATGTTTTCTTCCAGGCCATTGATAAAGATGTTTAATAGCATAGAGCCAAGAACTAACCCCTGTGGGACTCCACTGGAAACAGACCTGCACCATAATGATTCCCCATTTACAGTTACATTTTGAGATTTATCAGCCGTTTTTTAAGCTGCCATGTTAATTTTATATTGTTCTAGTTTTTTAATCAAAATATCACACAGTGCCAAGTCAAACACCTTATAGAAGTCTAACAGTATTACATCAATGCTATTACCTTTATCAACCAAACTTGCATTAATTACATTACCCTCCTTTAGTTCTTTATTAATCAAATCCCATATCAGCCACTCCATTATCTTGCCTCCAGTATGTTTGGCTAAAATGTTAGTGATTTAAATGTCTTAATTTGCACATTATCTACATATTAATTCAGTTACATCTCCTGCTAGCCTTTGCAATAACAACTTGGATGTAATTCTTCTCTCACTCACACCAGTGCAACTCCATTGACTTCAGTGAAGTAATTTCTGATTTATGCTGGTGTAAGTGAGAGGAAACTCATGCTCCCTGTGACTACCATATGTACATTTTTATTTGTTCTCTCTTGATTCCTAAGGAGCAGATCACACAGGGGTAGAACAGCACTGTCCTAATAGTAACAATAATAGTTTAATAGGAAAGCAGGGACTTTATTGTGCTTTCCTACCCTGGCTATTAAAGCACTTTACAAAGATGAGATTATTCCCATTTTACAGATGGTGAGATTGAGGCATTGAGCGGTTAAGTGACTTGCTCAAGGACACATAGAAATTCAGTGCCAAAGGGCTCAATCCTGCCATATGCTGAGCTCTCGCACACCAGTCCAGCAAAGCACCTAAGCATGTGCTTAATTTTAAGCATGTGAGTAGTCCCACTGAAGTCAGTAGTGTCAATGGGACTACTCATCTGCATAAAGTTAAGCATGTGCATAAATGCTTTGCTGGATCAGAGCCAGAGTGCTCAGCATCTCGTGGGATCAAGTCCAGAGTCAGGAACAGATTCCAGGTATCCTGACCCCCCAGTCCCTTGCTCTTACCACTAGAACACATTGCCTCCCTGTAGTGCAGGCTGCTTTAAACTCATCCACCATTCTCAGTTTGTAAACGTGTGGTCTGCAGACAATTTTGCCATGCTAAACTGCCCCCAACTAAAGAAGCTAAGGGATATGCCTACGCAAGCACATACTCTATCCTGTTGTGTTCCCTAAAACCATAGATTGTTTAATCATATGGTATACGTTGGCATATGTATCCAATTCTGAATGAATATCTACTCCACAGTCTGTCAAGAAGTAAACTCTCTCTGAGATGTAGTGTTTGTCACTCCCTCCATCACATGCACTCTCAGTGTCTTCACGTCTTTCCCTGACTCACCCTCAACATCTCAATTTTCTGTCTGCCTTTGAAATCTTGGCTAATTAGGAGGCTACATGTTCCCTGTGAGACTGGCCTTTTGTGCAGAGTTTGTAATTAGAGTGACTGTGTAGTGCTCTATTAATTGCAAGAATTGTGATTTTTAGATTAATGAGTTAATTGCTAATATCTGCATACAACATTCCCTCAAGATGTATTACATTACAGTAAATAAACCACGTATCTGGAATGGCAGACATTAAAGGAAACTGCTGTGATTAGTTCAAATTCGTTAGATAGCTAAATCAATATTTACTCAAAACATGGGGATTTGTAAAACTGGATTTTCTAAACATTTTTTTCCAGAAATTCCTGTCACTGTGTAATATTTCCATTAACTGTGAGTGGCTTTGATGTCTCTCACAGTGAGACCTGTCCTTTTACTGGTCTTCCCAATATAAAGTCTAGTCTGCTAACAAAGGGCCTACAAATTGCTTCCACCTGACCCTGTTCCAACTTCCTGCTCCACTTGAACATCTCCCCAGCCTCCAGGTCCTCCTCCATCAAACCCTCCTTCCTGCCCTGGATTCTTGCATTATTTCCCAGACCTCCCACCACCCACTAACACACCACCCAGGTTTCTGTGCTTCCCTCTTTTTACACTCCTATTCCATTCAGTCCTCAACCATCTCCAGCTTCTTGCTATAGCTCCTGCAGACTGCTGCTGTATCCTACACTGCAATGCTTTACAGTGATTTAGGACAGGATTAATCCAGCTGAAGCTACAAAGGGTGAAGTGGGATGAAGAAAATTACCCAAATTCCTCAGGCACCACACCAGAGCCAAGTCACCTAACTCTGGTGGGAAAGCACTGGGGTGTCTTTAATCACCACAAATGGTCAAGACCTTGGTATTGCATCACAGCCAAAAGGCAGATATTCCAAAAGCACAGTACCTGCTAAGTCATTAGTTCATTACTGACTCAGCAGGAATGGTACCACCTACTGAATCACCCATACCACTTCCTGTAGCATCTGGATTTTCTGTGGAAGTCTCACATTCAGGTACTGACCAATCGCTGGTTAATTTATGAGGTCTGATAAGGTTAAAGCTCTGGCTACAGGTAGCAGACTTCTTTCTCTTGTGAATTTTCCTCCAAACCCTTCTTGAGGTTAGTATAGGTAGGGCTAGCAGCTCTGTCTATTATGAAGGTTGCCCAACACTTCCCATTATAAGACCATATTATCAGTTTCTTATAACTTTGTCAAACTTTAACCATTTGAGATGAAATGTTCCATGTTGGGTGTCGGCTTCAGGATGAATATTTTTGGAAAGTTTCACCCAAGGCAATTCAGTTGTCTCCAAGAACAAGGCTAGGAGAAAATATGTTGTTTGCCTGCATTAAACAATTCTGGTGATTTAGCACCCCTTTCTTTGGGGCAGGGACTTGAAATGTGGCAGAGGGGTGGCCATTTTTGTCAGGGATGTACCTTTTGCTGTCCCTGTTGTAGCCTATAGGATGGTCTGGGTTAAGAAATAAGTAGAAGTTAGGTTTTAGGCCTAAGTTAGCCTAAGAGTAGAGGAGTATGGGTAATTGAAATTTCTAGTGTGAGAAACTTTAAAGATAAGTTGGAGACAGAGTGTTATGAGAAAATAAGAGTTAGCAAGAATATGAACAAGGGTTGTGTTGCCATTATGTTTTGGTCATAACTTGTGTGAGCAAGGATTTCAATGAGTGTTTTTGCGAATGTTTTATTAATTTGCTATCTATATTGATAATATGGGAAGGACATTGGTGCAGACGTTAATTTAAATAATGTGTAATGTAAAGAGTCATAAAGAAGGTGGCAGAAATATAATTACGGTAAAGGGCAGTTTAATGTCAATTAGTATTATAATGCAGTATAAAAGGAGTAGCCATGCTAAATTTCAGGAGAGCTCCAATTAACATCCAAAGGATACTGTTAGGTTCCAGGATTATAAAGGTATACTGTTGTCAGTGGATGGAGCCCCCACTTATACACCATTTCATCTTTACGTGTGAGTCCAATAATAGCATTTGTGTAAATAGTAATTGCACACCTGTTTGCTTAATTAATCATTTTTCTTTTTACTAAAGTTTGGTTGTATCATTCCAAGTATCACCCAGTGGTCCTCTACTAAATTTTCTGTAACCGATCAAGAGGCTCAAACCTGGAAACTAAGTTGGGTTGTTATTGCCTTTAACAACATAATATTAATTGAGAATATTTTAACATAAAAGTTATAAAAGATTGCATTATGAAAATCCACCCAAATTGGTGAAACTATAAGTCTTTGAAAAATTTCTATTTGCACATGCTCAGTGGAGACCTCTTTACATTTTAGCAGCTAAATTCACTGATGATTTTGTCTGTAATGGGCATGCTCCTCCCCGGGGCTCAGAAGGACTTTCCCTGCAATTGCAGCTATGAGCTGCTGTGGATTTTGCTTGGTCTAGGCTCCTGAACTCAGAGCAGGGAGACTGTCTGTCTTGTGCTCTCAATGACTCCATCCTGCCCTTTGCTGGGTCCAGAGAATGCAGAGGAGGAAGCTGCCTGATGTGAATGCACAGGGGATGAGAGCTGGACCTGTGGAGTAGATTGGGACAAGGAACCAAGGGGAGATGGGGCAGAAACTGGGACTGGATACTGGCAGGGAGGAAGAGAAGAGGGAAAACTCAGACTGGAAGCTATAGGGGAGACTTGGATTGGCTGGGCCAGGAGACTAGGATGGAGAATCAGTGGGGCACAGGGAAGGAAATGAGAGGGAGAGGAGAGAGAGATCTGATGAGGAGCCAGGGTGCAGGGGATGAACTGGTATTTTCTGGGAAAGATTCTGGGACTAGGACTGGGGGAACACATATTGAGACTGGACAAGGAGACAAGGAAGGAGATTGTGACTGGAAACTAGCAGGTGGGGAAAGCAATTGGAGGAAGAGGCCAGGAGGAGGGAGAAAGTCAAATTGGCTGAAAAGCTAGAAAGGGGAGAAATGGGACTGGCTTGTCAAAAAGAGTTGGGACAAGGAACTAGGAGATGGGGTGGGGGAACTGGGAATGTCTGGGCAAGGGGCAACCTGAGGAGTGATTAGCAAGGTAAAGAGAATGGAGCTGGGACAAGGAGCCAGACATGTGGAAGAGACAGGACTGGAATAGGTTGGAGAGAATGGGGCAGAAGGGGTCATGGTTAGGGGAAATGGGCAGAAAAGTCTGGGCCTACTGGAGCACACTCCCCTCCAGAGCCTGGAATGGAATCCCAAGATTCCTAAATCTCATCGTTCCTCAGCTGTCAGCAAGTAACTGTGAAACTCTCTGGCAAAATGACCCATCCTCCCTCTAGTGCTGATCCTCATAGATGACGGCAATCAAACTTTAGCAACCCAAGGATCCCCATTTTCATTTAAAAATTTTGCGGACCCCCAAGCTGGCTTCTAATTTTCCCTGAGGGTGCTCAGCCCCAGGCCCCACCCCCATTCCACCTCTTCCTCCAAGGCCGCATTCCTACCCCACCTCTTCCCACCCCTGGTCCACCCCTGCCCCTCCTCTTCCCTGACTCTTTCCACCCCCTCCCCTGAGCGCGCCCATCCCAACTCCTCCCCCTCCCTTCCAGTGCCTCCTGCATGCCGCTGAACAGGGAGTGGGAGAAGTTGATCAGCGAGGCCGGTGGCCCCGGACATGACTCACAGATCCCGCTGTGCTACTGTTATCAGTTACTAAGTTGCAGAAGTCTGGGAACTTAAAGGTTCCAGCCCTGCTGATGACTCATGATGGGGGTCAATATGAAGCTACATGATGGAATTTCTGTTTTTTTCAGTTTGCTTTTTTAAAAACATAGGAAATTACATTCACACAGACAACAACTATGTTAAAAGAATATTATTAAGGTTGCAAAGTCAAGCACTCAGAAGTTAGGAAATGCCAGAATTAAAGTTACCTGTGCAACCTTAATTTTGCCCCTTTGTGTCTAGGCATTCTGAACCAGTCTTCAGATATATGATCAAATAGTATTTGTTCCACAGATCCCTGTTTCATACAGTGCTTGACTTAATAAAGTTCTTTTAACATACTGTGTGTGTAATAATTCCTAACTGTAATAGTCTGTAACAACTTTAGTATTATATATGAGAATGTGAGGCATGTACAGTTTTGTGTGTCTATGTGTGGTCACTGTGTTAAAATCCTTCTAACAAATTTAGAGCGAAGACCACGTGTAACTTGTCCTTCCTGTCCAAATGCTTCATTTAATTTCCTGTTCGATTTGTGAATCATAGAAATAAACTTCTTGCATGATGTTACCTAAAGACTCTTGCCACTATAGGTCTCTCTCTCTATATATATATATATATACACACACTCTAGCTGTGAGACCACCTATACGTAATTAATTAAACTATGGAGACTGGGCCATGATTTTGTCCTATTTATACAATTCTTGAGCCATACAGACTAGAGCCAAATATGGGTGAGAAAGCTGCAAACTCTGCACACTTTGCTGATTGCTGGTATACAAATATCATGTTTGAGACATAATTGAAAATGGAAAATGGGGCCTGATCCAACTCCCAACAAAGTCAATGGAAGCCTTTCTACTGACATCATGGGAAGCTTGCTCAGGATCTCGGTGCATGTTGATGACAAATGAATATTGTAGCCTGTCAATCTGATGGCTCAGATGGAAAGAAGAGGTGTTCCATTTCCTCCAACATCTGTCAAGCTAACACCAAATTCATCGCTGAATGTGCAAAAAACTCAACCCTATTTCTGAGTTTCCTGCTTCTGCCATACCCTTGAGTAAAAGGAAGGGTAATGTCAAATATAGTGTTTATACAATACTTGCAAAATATTTAAACAATGAGAAATAACAAGCAATGCTCTTTGGGAGCATTATTATATAACACATATTCCAGGTGTAATGAAAGGCCAAAAGACTCCAACCATCTGGGACTTTGTCCAAAAGACTTCAACTCTCCCTAAGAAATGTAGTGCTTGGAGAATCTCATTGTTGCAGTATTCTGAAATGCAAAGAACATCATTTAAATGCTTTGGATAAGATCAGACCTTAAGAGAGTAGTCTTAGTCATCACTAATTTCAGGAGAATTCTCATCAGCCTGTACTGGGACCACAAATAATGTTCCACGAGGAGGTGCTTCTAGCTCCAAAGTTTTTCAGTGTCTATATGCTGCATTTAGGAGAGAGATTTGAGAGGAACTGTGTCAGTGAAATCATTACCGTTATGCACATTGATACCCAGCCTTACATTTCTCTATCCCCAGACTCTGATTCAGCTGGTTTGCTTAAAGCACAATTATGGCCAGAAAAGTGGCTGTGTAAAAACTGCTTCTTATTCATCCTATCTGCACCGCATGTGTATCCTAGCTCACTTTTTTTTTTAACTTTACTGAATAAAATAAGCTTTACTATTTTATTCCTGTTAGTCTTTCGGGGCCAGTGCAGCTGTGGGGAAATGAGCTGGACTCTCATCCTCAACAATAGAATGGTTAACTAAAGCCTGGTCTATGCACACAGATTTTGTCCCAGTCTAATTATGTCAGTAAGGGGTGTGTTTTCTTACTAATATAATTATACCAGGACAACCCCTAGTGTGGTGCCTTCTACTAGTACAGCTTATTCCCCTTGTCAGGCATGAATAATTTATACTGGTATAACTGCGTCCACACTAGGGTTGCACCACTTTACCTCTGTCAAGATGGTAAAAGCGTTTAGGGTATGTCTACACTACAGAGACTATACCAGCCTAGCTATGTTGTTGCAACTATGCTGGCATAACCCCATAGTAAAGTCACAGCCCATAGCAATGGAAGGGATTTTTCCATGGGTACAGAAGCACTACCACCCCAAACAGTGGCATCTACATTGACGGAAGCATTCTTCTGTCAGCGCAGGTGCTTTTATTTTGGGGGTGAGGCTGGCATAACTAAAAGTTGGCCTAGGGTGTGTTTTTTCACATTCCTGCCAAATGTAGCTATGTTGATCTATCTGGTAAGTTCAGACTAAGCCTTAGTGTGTCGACAAGGCCTGAGCTCTAGCTGCATAATGGACCTGGTTGGATCATTTTCAATGAAATTTCATTTTGCTGAAAAATGTTCTTTTGTGGAGAGGTGTTGTAGTTAACTGTTGTGGGGGGTGGAGGGGATAGCCAGACTCTTTCATGCTCTATAGCCTGGTGGTTAGGGACAATAGCCGACCCATGTTCAAGTCCCTGCTTTTCCTGATTAGAAGTGATCTGGGATGAAAAAGAG
Organism: Natator depressus; assembly: GCF_965152275.1. Taxonomy (NCBI): domain Eukaryota; kingdom Metazoa; phylum Chordata; order Testudines; family Cheloniidae; genus Natator; species Natator depressus. Next base: position 102,635,945 of record NC_134240.1, read on the forward strand.
TGCTCCAGATCAGGGATTTGAACCTGGGTCTCCCACATCCCAGGACAGTATCCTTACCACCAGAGGAATGGGACACAACAACCTCTTCCCAACTTGAAAAGCTGAGATTTCAGACTTCAAATTCATTCCAACACAATTCCATTTTTGAAAACCCATACAAAAGGTTTTGTTTTCTTTTCTCATTGGAATGAAAACCAATTTCAAAGCCTCAAAATTTGCAACAGAACAGAATTGTCATTCTCCGATCAGCTCTACTGCATAATCTTTTTATTGGTGATGACACGTAAACCAGAAATAACACAGTTTGACTTTCAGATCCCACAGTGAGTTTGCAGGGCTAGCTGTCAGAAAAACGCCACCACATCTTTCTACTGGCAAACCGAGCATGTTTTATAAGGATTCACTGAGAGAAACCATAAACATCAAATCCAGCTATGGGATTCTTATAGTCCCTTTTCAGATTCTAACTGCATCCTAAGAAAGAGACTGTTTATGTGTGACTGACTGGCTGTGATTAAATTCCAGCAAATATGATATTACATTAGCTAGTTCAGGTAGCAGTTTCCTAGGCTTGCTATCTTCAACGGGGAATTCCTTCATCAGGTTAATGTGGTATGCAGGCTAGCATTGTCCTTGATCATCAGGTGTCAGTTTCAGTCTTTTACCCTCATATGTATGTCATCAGACTGTGGCTTTTCTTCCTGCACCCTACTCTGAGACCCATAGAACATGCTTCTGTGACACCAAGGTTGGACGCTTGCAGTGCGTTCTATTTTGGGCTTTCTGACACCCGCAGTTTGTTCAGAAGGAAGCAGTGTGGTTATTGCTGGGGACAGAGCAAGCTGATGCTAACTACCTGCTGCTTCGTACTCAGCACAGATGCCTTCTGACATACAGACTGAGTTTTGAAGGGCACAAAGGCCTTTTAATTCCAAAAAGCCTTTCCCATGGGACGGTGACTGATGTGATTGTTTTATCACACTTGTAAAATATCCCAGGTTTTGTACACATTTCTTTATTTATTCTTTATTTTAATCCAGCAGCCCACCAGCATTTGGAAAGAATGAGTTACGCTGGCATAAAACTGGTGTAATGGGGGGTTGAATCAGGCTCTCTGTGGATAAAAACTGGACATTGTTGCATTTAATTGACAATGTCTTAAATCCCTCTAGTCACTGAACTAGGTAGGGTAGTGTGGGTTGAAAATGGAGTAAGGCAAATGCAAATAATGCAGGGTCTATCATTTACTATATGTGTGTACAGTGCCTAGCACAATATAATGGGGCCTTGACTTGTTTGAGGCCTCTATCTGCTACCACAATATAAATAACAATGATTAGCAACCAAAAACTGGGTCTTACAATGGAAAGTGTAGGCAGCCTTTACTATTGGCATCACTGGTGGAACTCCATCACTGACATAAAGACTGTAGAAACACACGGTCCAGTGAATAGGACAATAGACTTGTGAAACCAAGCTCTGCCAGTGACCCGCTCTGAGACCTTAAGTAAATAACTTCACTTCTGTATGTCCCTCTTTTTCCCTCCTGCCCTTTAGGGTTGCCAACCCTCCAGGATTGTCCTGGAATCTCCAGGAACAAAAGATTAATTTTTAATTAAAGATTATGTCATGTGATGAAACCTCCAACCAAATTGGCAAACCTAGTCTTCTCTATTCAGACTAAGTTCTACGTAACAGGGACTATGTTTCACGAAGGGTATGTAGAGCATCAAGCACAATGAGGCCCTGATCTCATTTGGGGCCCCTAGGCACTATCATAATTCAAATAATTAATAATAACAACTGGCATGGGGCAGTGATGGATCAGGGCCAGCGTGCCTAATTTACTCCACTGAAAAATATGGTCCCAATGTTGCATTTTACCCATCAGTAATACCTATGATGCATTAACACCAGTGTCTTGGTGAATTGCAAATTACTTTGGAAGGCCCAGTTCACCGTTTTTTGTTGCTGTCATTGTATCAAATTTTTTTGTATTGGTTTTATATTATTAACAAGCTACAAATATCTGTGAGTAATTTATAAAACAATCACAAAGGCAGAACTAGAGATTACAGAGCATAAACATGTTAAGATATTAAAGTACAACGAAAGCATTCTGTTACCTAACTAGTTGGAAGCTGGCGCAAAGGAAAGTTTCAAAGACTGCAAAGCCAGAAGGGACCACTGTGATCACCTAGCTGAGGCAGTCCACAGTTTATGGAGGCAGAGGTGTGAACATTTGTTTATAACTGTTTGTCTAGAAACACCTGGCACATTTATCAAAATCGTACATTCAATTGCCCTTTAAACTTTAAACCAAATAGATTGACTCAGGAGCCATTCATATAATTTTCCTGGAAGGATTAAACAGAACCATTAGATATTTCAGGGCTATCTGCTCTCACAATGACCAAATTAAAAAAATTTATGGAAGGGTTACACAAACTGTATGTGTGCATTTTATAAGACCTTTATTGTGTCTTGTCTTGCACAAAAATACAAGACAAATGGAAGACAAAGCAGAGAACCCTGTTTGCACAACAACCAAAAAAAGCCAGGATTGTCAAAAGAGACATTTCTCAGGTGGTGACAGTCTTTTTACTCATGTTTACAGAAGGGAATGGCTTTGAGAATTTTCCACTAGTGCAGACCTCAATGTTTGTAGTTAAGGCAGAAGTAATATGTGTTGCCTGCCTCTCTAACCACTGATTCAATTCAATAGTTCTCAGCATGCAAGTATTTTTCTTTCTCAATGGGAATAAATTTGGCAAGTGGAAATAACAGGGACATTTGTTGAAAAATATCAGATGTCCTTGAACTAGTGTGATAAGTATGATAATTAAAACGGAATTATTTCACAGAATAACTGCTAGCTTATTGGCCAACGTACTATTGAATGAAATTGTTGTATTTATCATATATGTGAGGGTTTTTTTATTTTATTGCTTTTAGAATGTGTTTAATGCTGCAGTGTTAATGACACTGAAGGATTGCAACTCTTTGTGTAAGTAGTTGCTATGTAAACTTCCCCATACAGACCCCTGCCTTCAACCTCCCTGTGATTCCATGCCTAAGTCTCTCCTTTACTGCTTACCATATCATATGCCCTGAAAAGGGAGAAGGGACTTTACGTTGTATCTACCGAGGAAGTATTGCACACCACCAGCCTCATTTCACCAAAGATCATACTCAGATATGAGCCCATGTCCCCAGAGGTGAAAAATTAGTGCAATAATCCCTTATGCATACTATGTGGAAGTCGCTAGTAATGTATTATTACTATGCTACAAGATAGTGATTATTAAAATTTATTTTTATTTTCTATTGATTTAGAGTCAATATAAAGGACCCATCCACACATATGCTGAGTGAGCTGCCTGTTGTTTGAAAGTACAAGAGCAGAATGCAATACAATGAGCACATCATTTCTACCAAGCAGCAGCACATAACCAAATACTATCCCCCCATACACTGGCCTGCACCTTGGTCCACATATCGCTCCTAAAAGGCCAGGTGAAACAAATGGGTCCTTCAGTGTGCTCTGAAACTCAACACATCTAGGTTATTTTGGACCAGGTGCAGAAGAGCATTCCAGAACCCTGGGGCCGTTATAAGGAATGCCCTACCAGCACCTCTAAAATATCAATTTCTCTTCATCATAACATACTAAGTAATATTTAACCCCCAGAAACTGGTTCTGCGTAACTCCATTGAAGGAGGGGAGAACAAATATTGAAAGTAGCTGAAAGTAGTTATCAATGTTCCCTTCATGTTCTTTCTCTATTCTGACCAAGATTTAGTTTGATTTTGAAAAAGTAAAGAGACAAATCTATTCACCCTTATTTCTCGTCTCCCATCCTCATACTCCCACTATGTAACTTACTGTTTACATGATAATTATCTATTTATATTGAGTTAAATGTTGTTGCTTATATGTTATGTAACTCCAGATGTGTAAAGAGTTTTGCCCTAGATATGTGAACAGAGACATTATGATAATCAGACACAACACTAAATAATAAAGGGGGAAATCACTAATGGGATAAGATGGCATATAGTGTGTCTTATTGGTAAAAAAAGATTTTCCTACTCACTCTGGCTCTCTTTCAGAACAGGATACAAGCTTAAGGTAAATGCATAAAGACTGAACCATCCTGTTAGCAAATTTACTGAAACAAGCTGCACTTTTACTAATGTTGACGTTAATGGCCGGATTCTGATCTTGCACTAGAATAAATCAAAAGTAACTGAAATCAATGACGTTACTACACCACTGTCAATCTGGAACGAGACCAAAATCATAGGACAGATAATTATTCTTCTAAATGCCTACATCTAGAGTAAGAGAGAGACCAGGTGGGTAAAGGTAATGTCTTTTATTGAACTAGTTTCTGCTGGTGAAAGAGACAATTTTTTTGGGCTCCATAAAACTCTTCTGAAAAGCTCTGTGGAGCTCGAAAGCTTGTCTCCTTCACCAACGGAAGTTGGTCCAATAAAAGATACTACCTCACCCCTCTGGTCTCTCAAATCCTAGAACCAACACAGCTACAGCAACACTACTTCTAGAATAGTTTTCCAAATATTTATCTAATGGAACAAATTCATCCTTGGTTTAAATCCACTGAAATTATGAATAGAAGGATGAATTTGGCCCAATATGTTTAAAAGTTAAATCTGTTAAATTATAGTTAAATATTGGTTACCTAGTTGGATAAATAAACATTTAAGTTCATTTATCGGATCTCCAAATTTACATACAGTAATTTCTTTAAGGAAATACCTTGATTAATTCACATTCTTGCTGACTGTCCCTGCACTTACAAACAGTTTAACACAAATCATATATGAGTTTGTATATCAACATGGAAAAAGTCAAATATTCCTCTTATGGGGAAAAAAATGGTTATGACCACAAATTTCTAAGTAAATTTTTGCATCTCCTCCAAACATATTCTAATCCTACTGTGTGTGTTCATTATAGGCTACCAGAAGTATCTGTTTCTTTAAGAATGGCCAAATTATTGTGATATTGAGATCATGGGTTAAATTCAAGATTACACTGAAAATCTAAAGTAAATTACCTTTCCAGTGGCAGCAGGCATAATCTTCATCTCATTAGAGACTATGAAGAATTTATGTCAGACTGTTTATACATACATTTAGAATCCTCAAATTATATAGGTGTTCACAGCAGTAAAACAGGTCGTTTATAATATCCAACAAACCATGATGCCAAATCTACAAAGACTTATGCACATGCTTAACTTTATGCACTCTGAGTAGTCCTACTGAAATCAGTAAGATTACTCACACTGTATAAAATTAACCATGTGCTTGAATCTTTGCAAAATCAGGGTCCATATTTGCGTATGCAAATCAACATCTTTTTAGAAACACAGATTGTATTTTTTTAAGTTACTTGCAAGATTTTGAAAAGCACCAATGTAACAGGAGGTGCTGCACTCAGACTGACATGTCAATGAAGTGTAGAGGGAAAGTGTGATTGTGTACCCAGCTGATGGGGTGCCTTGTGTGACTTGCATTCAGCTGCTTAGAAACCAGCATATGGGTCATGAAGCAATATTTGAACATCCTGGTCTTTCTGAATACTATACACTGTTAGTAGAAAGCAAAGTTATTTGTAAGAGAGGCATGTAATCACTTACTGAAAATAATTATAATTAATCAAATATAACTATTACCGCTATAGTCACTCCAGATTTTCTATTAGATCTTAGTAAGTAGTTAAATCCCAACACTGGACTAGAATAGTGAATATCAAGGGCCCATTATCAGCTATAGTGTGTAGCATTATTCCAGAAAGTGAAGTGAACCCTGTTTGACAGTCAAAAGAGAACTCTAAATAAACCTTGCACACCAAACTCTGTGTAATTCTCACTGTAAGTACCGACACTCGTAATTCTTAAGTGTATTTCACAAGTCTATTTTCTTTCACAAAACAATTATGTTAAAAAGTCTCACAACTCCTTCACCATTCCTCTGATCATGAAATTGATTTGTGAGATTTTTATTTCGAGCTTTGTAGATACGTCTCTTTCTCCAGTGATTCATTACAAAGATTCTTTCACAGTTGCAAAATCTGAAAAATGTTTAATAGAAAGAAGAGATATTGTATAGAAAAATCAATTGACTTTCCCTGATGGTTTCTCTTAGGGATGTAAATATAGTTTAAAAAGTTAACCGGTTAAACGATTAAAATTATATCGTTTAACTGGTTAATCGATTAAAGGGAGAGGAACTGAGGCTGCTCCAGCCAGTGGGTGCAGGGCCAGAGCTGCTGCTGGGGTTGGCTGGCGCAGCCCGGGGCTGCTTCTGGGGTCGGCCAGCCCACGGGGCTGCTCCGGCGGGCTGGGGATTGGGGTCGGCAGGCCAGCGCAGCTGGGGCTGCTCTGGCCCACCCAGGGCTGGGGGGTTAACGGTTAGGCTGAGTTAACCAGTAAGACTAATCCTTAGTGGTTAACCGTTTACTATTTTACATCCCTAGTTGCTATATTCCCCTTGCTAATTTTGAAAACGTGTTTGCATAACAGTTGTATCTCTTAAAACCTAGCATCGAGTTGCTCCTCTAGCACAATCACTTTTTTGCCTATATGACCTCAATGTATGTTCCTGTGTTTGTCAAAAAATCAGTTTTATTTATTATTGTTGATTCCTACAGCACCATAAGTTGCAGAGATAGTACTTTACAAATGAATACAAACACATGTGAATTAAGTGTGCAATAAAGCAAGGAGAATGGTGATGCTGGATGAAAAAAATAGGTGTTTAAACACAGTGGGTAATTCTCAGCTGGTGTAAACTGTTATAGCTTCATTTTGCCACAGTTTACACCAGCTGAAGATCTGTCCCAAATATCTTTGATAATTAGCAAAGTTGTTAATGATGAAAAACCTGAGTCGTATTTGGATTTATGTTCTTGAGGTTGTCCACATTGTGAAATTCCATTCTGAAGAGCTGGAGCCTTCTCTTCAGTGGGAGTTTGGTCAGAGCAAAGAGTGCTGGATTTGGTACTAGGGCAAGAATGGTAGCTCACTTCAAATCTACTCGGAGGTTCACAGTTGGATCCAGTGTAATTTTGAATCTTTAGCTTATGGTATGATTTTTTTTGCGTTCTTTCACAAGGAGATTGAATTGTCATTTGCATATGAATACAGCCTCCCCCCCCCAACACTTAGTACATTTGTAATTCCATTGAATTCCAGATACTCAAGCACTTGTAGGGCCAAGGCCATAATTCACAACTTCAAGTGCTCAGACACCACAATGAGGGGCATGGTGTAAAAACCTAGAAAAATCCTACAATTTACTGGCGAGAATTAAGATTTTTATGCCATTGCCTTGTAATTGCACATACAAAACTCAAAGTATTTTTATTAATTGTGATGGACACTTGATCTGGTTTAAGGTTTTTATTCAACCAGAAAAGGAATCTGTTTTTTTCTCTAAAATTGAAAAGTATGGACTATGTACACCCAGGAAGGCTAGACTATATAACAAAAAGAGAGGCTCACCACCTGCCCACATCCTTGTTACAAGCAGATGCAGAATGTCTGTCAAAACAGTAATTCCCAAACCTCCAGGATAATAGAGAATACAAATACAAATAAATGCACCTTTTGAGTATGCTCCTGTTATCTCACATTCAAACAAACACCATGATGTGATTATGATATTCCTATCAAATTTGGTGCTCGGTGGGGGTGTACACTTCAACTCCTCTGTCTTCAAAGATGTCAGCAGAAGGGGCTCAGCATGTCTAGTGGCCTTTATCCTCAGGCCCCACAACATCAATTTCAAATAGTATGAGCTCTGTGTGGGGTAATGAGCTCCAGTTATATCCCTGAGTCAGATATCTTTCTGCAATGTTTTTGTGAAAGGTCAGTGACAAATGATGCACTGCCTATAACCCAATGTGTAAGTGGGGCATAGAACTGCCAAATACTGATATTTATTTGAAACGTGTGAAAGATGCTTGTCCTTATCTAGGACGAGGTCCAAGCCTAGAGTTATAAAACAAAACACTTATCGGTTATCTACGGGCAGTGAAAGTGTCTGAACAATTTTGCAGCGTGACAACCACTTATTTTCTCACTTGCATGGCTAAGAACTGGCTCAGCCCAATTTGGATAAACCTTCCCCCAAATTCAGGCACGGAACACACGCGGGTGTCAGCTCCCAGGGGAACGAGGGGGGGACGTCTCTGCGGTTGAGAAGAGAGGGTTAGCAAATAAAGCGCCTTCTTAAGGCTACTATGGCTGCGGCGACCCACCAGTGCTAAATAGTCCGCACCGTGTGCCTGAATGCGGCCATCCCCCGGCAGGGAAATTTCCGCCAGCGGAGGAATCGTGGCTGGGGTGGAGAAGGGAGTTGATGGCAAAGGCGGACAACATGTGGCGGCGCAGGGGGACGGCAGGAGCACCCGCACTCCGCGGCTGCCAGCTGGGAGGAGGGAATCCCCCGTCTCCGGGCGATGGGTGTTTGTGGCGGCGGGAGGGAGGCCGCTGGGACGGCGCCGTGGGAGCGGAGGACGCCCCCCCCCAAGCCGCTGCACGTGGGGAGCCGCCGAGGGCCGAACCCCGCGATTCCACGTGGCTGGGACGAGGCGGGATCCCGACGGAGCGGGGAGCCGTGCGGGAGCGCGGGGTGCCCGGCCAAAGGGACGAGCCTTTCTCCGCTCACGCTGGCGCTGCGCTTCCCTGGTTATTGTCTCCTCCCCAACTCGGCCACTTCCCCTAGTTTCCAACTTCATTTGTTTCGGGCGGGCGCAGAAAAGTGCAGCAGAAAGAGGCCGGCTCCCGCCGTGTGGCTCCCCCGCCCCTTTCTCCTTCCCCTCCTTTCTTCCTCGCTGCGTCTGTTTGCACTTTAGCTGAGCCACTAATCCCCCGAGAGCGCCTATTTGTAGTGAAGAGTCTCTATAGGGGGCGAGGCCGGCCCATGTGGGTTTGTGTCATTGGTTTGCAAAGAGAGACCCCGCCTATTGCCCCCCCCCAAAAAAAAGCAAAAAAAAAAAAAAAAAAAAAAAAAAGCGAGCGAGCGAGCCCCTACCTTTCCCAGCTACTCCGCACGGAGAGGCGGGGAGGCCAGTGCCGAGCCTTTCCACCCAGGGAGCAGCCGCCAAGGACTTTTGGGGTGTTTGCTTTTTTTTTTTTCTTTTAAAAGAGCCAAGTTGAAATTCGCATCCTCCTCGCTCCTGCGAAAGAGTCTTTCCCGCGGCTGCCCCCATCCCCACTTGGAGCAGCCGCTCGGAGGAGGAGGGGATTAAGTTTGTGTGTGTGTGTGTGTGTGTGTGTCATTTTAAGGTGGATCTCAGGCAGCAAGAGCCCCGGAGAGAGAGAGAGAGAGGAGGCGATCGATAAAGGGAGAGATGCAGCGCTGAGAGGAGAAGGCGGCGGCGGCGGCTGCAAGCTGGGGGGCTTTGCTCCCTGTGGATATTTGGAGCCAAGGCAGAGGTAAAAGGGGGGGGGGCAGGATATTTGCAATGAAGGGCTGGGTTGGTGTGCGCTCTCGCCCTACCTGCAGTCTTAATGTTTGTGCCCGTGGTGGTGCCCATGTGTTTTCGCTTCACTGCGCCACACAGAGCGGGGGGAAAAAAGGACAAGGGAAGCCTGAAATCTGAGGACATCTTTGGTCATTCCACCCCCCCACCCCCACCCAGCTTTAATCCGCCTGGAGAGAGCCCCTGCTATATATATCTATTTACAAATTTACGGGGGCGGGGATGTTTGCAGTTCTAGTTGCTGGAGGATGCAAAACTACCAGATCCAATTAGAACCGGCGGGGGGGAGGGGGGATATTTCCCCGTGCCAGGGGTGTGTGCGCGCGTTCGGTGTGTTATTGTGCTGATTATTGTCTTGGCTTGAAACATCGGTGCGTGTGTGTAATGCCCCTGCGATTGATCATGCATATATATGTGATGCAGACTTCGGAGCACGCAGGGACAAATATGGGCCAGTGGCTCAAGCCAGCGAGCGAGTTCAAGCCAGCCGAGGTAGTGCATATATATTTTTTGTTGTTGTCGTTCGGGGGCGGAGGGGAAGGGAGAATGACAAATCTTTAAATTGCTGCTCTCGTCCTCCTCAAATCTCCCCTTTCCAAGAAGCTCCCCCAGTGCAGCCGGAGAGTAAGTGAAAGACGTTAAACGAGGTGAAGTGGAAATCTTTTGTTTCGCTGGGCTCTGCATTGTTTACTTAGTGCTGAGTATGATGGACAACATCTGCCAGCAGATTAGCAGGGTTACCCACGGTTTGCAGGGCTGCCAAAGTCTCGGCCAAGACAACGGCGGGGGGCGGGGGGGGGGCGTTTCTCACTCAGCCTTTAATATAGCCTGGCCTGGGACTTCCTCCTTTTGCCCACACGCTGGAGCCTGCACTTCACGTCTCCTTTCCTCGTGCACTTTTCGGTGCACTTGAAGCCGCAACCGGAAAGTTTGCCTGGTGCAAACAGTCGTGATGCTAACAATGGCAGAGTTGGGTCGTGGTGGGCGTGGCGCGTCGCGGCTCTTTTATGCATAATCCTCCCGGAGAGGAACGTATTGATTTGGGGGCTTGCTGGAGCCGTTGCAACGTGGACGCGTTTGGTGGACCTTATAAAAGCAAGGCACTGAATTTAGTCTCTAAGGTGCCACAAGTACACCTGTTCTGTTTATAAAACAAACATTTCCAGAGTTGGGGGACGGGGGGCAAGGGGTATGAGCACCTGGAGGGAAATCCGGTTCATTGGCACAGGTACTTTGGAATCAATCGAGTTTGAAGGGGAAAGCCTAGGGCTTGTAAATGCGATAGTGACACGTTCCATCGGCTTCGTTCTGGAGGGTGGATTGAAAAACTCCTTTCCGAGGAAGCGTCCTGATTAATTTCCTTGTAACGTTGCAACGTAATGCAACACTTCTACTCCACATGGATCGCTAAAGCGATTGGAAAGCTGGTGCGCCTGCAGTCTAGGGTACCGTAGAGCCTACCCTACCGTACAGAGTGGGATTGTAAACAGAATAAGGCTTCTTACTCAATAACTGGCACGTAGTTAACAGTGCTCCGCGTTCAGCATTTCGGCGTGCCTGCAGTTTGTGCCTCACAGTCTGCTGTGTGTGTGTGATTTAGAAGCGATCTTGATTGTTTGGTATTTAATACCCCTGGCTATCCTCAGCAGCCTCAGTAACCATCTTTTGGTGCTGTTGAAATGAAAATTAGAGACAGTTTTCCAGAATGAGATGCCTGAATGTGCTGGGAAAGGGTTTCACCTTTTTGATAAATAATGCACTGAAGAATTAAAATGCAGATCAGTCACTTTAGCAATTCCTTCGTACACATTAGGGGTTTCTGTGTTTATATATAATATTAATCATCTTCCCTGGACATATACCTTTTAGAAGGAAGCAAAATTATTAAATTTAACTTGTTTGTAGTACAGCAACAAAGTTTGTGTGTTCTTTTGCACTGTTTTGTACAATAGAAGATGCTTTCTGTCCCACTGTACGCTAAGGTTCATACATTATTTGAATTATGTTCCATATAAGATCTACTTTTGTTTTATTTTTCTTGTGTGTACTCACTACAACTGTTATAGTCCTAGGAGAAAACAAATCTTTTTTTTCATGTAGTTTCCATAATCTTTGGACAGTGAAATATCATTTTAGTTTTTTTCCTGTTGCTTAGGGTTCCTGCTTATATACATGGAGCTTTAACAATTTTATATTGTGCTTTAAAGCAAACCTGTGTCTCAGCCTTTGCAGAGCAGCCGTGTGTAAATGTGTGCGGATTAAAGCTATGCTGTATACTTGAGCCTGAAAGAGCTTGTTCTTTTAACAGAAACTAACAAGACATGGAACTGAAATAAAGAGTAGTCTTTTGTCTTTCAACAAGATTGCACCCCTAAGGTAAATCCTGGATGTAGCTTAATGTATTACATGTTGCCTGAGACTGTGATGCTGTCCTTTTTATTACACAAGGAAGAAAGTGTAAGGAGATGAAGATTTCAAAATAAAATAAGACAAGTCATTTCTTCTTTCAAATATACTTAGAGTTGCCCTTGAAGTTGCATGCAACCTATGAATACATTTAGCCCTAATTAGACCACTTTAATTGTTCACACATGATCAAATATAACATAACCGAACAAAATAAACAAACATGTACGATTCTGTAGTGCATTGAGGGATATTTTATATATGTTGATCATATATTTTTGGTGATATTAGTGAAATAAATAGAATTAAAGATGTCCAGTGCTTATTAGGCTCTGTGACCAGTTATTTCCGTAGGGGAGGCAGTTTATCAATTGGCATAAAAGTGCAGTTATTTCAGATTTGCAGAAAAATATCTGTACTTTTTAGTTTATGCAAGCTTAGTGAATACAGTAAATGGCAGATAAGTTGTCTAGTGACAGAATATTTTTGTTAGTCTTTCCTTCACTGGATAAGGGCGATGCCTGCTTCACCATTCTTTAAAGGTTGCTTCAACAAGCAAAACTGAAGACACACTCCTATAATGAGACTCTGTTCAGAATACTATGAGGCATTTATGATTATACAAGTGATTGTTGTAACACAGGCATTTCACTTACTCGTACTGTAGTAAAAATTATTTTTAGTGATTTGTATGTGTTTGTAATCTTTTAGTACCACAAAGCTGATTTGTCTTCAAACTTCATAGAGTTGCCAAAGTGAAGGGATTTGTACAGATAGCCTTTTCATCTTAAATAAGGTCTTATATGTTTTATTACTAAACTTTTTATCAGAAGGATGGCATAAAATGGCTATAAGTGGTAGTATATGACATCTTACTAATAATTGATATGGTCTGTGAAAAACTTGTATTATTAATGCAGGGCAATATTTTTAGACAGGAACTCTTAGTTTTGAAGGCTTTTGTAAAACACTTGTTTGTCATTAGTAAGGTGTAGGGGTTTGCTTTCATGGTTTTACAAATACACGTTAGTTAATAAAAATTATTATGTGGTTGAGTGTCTTCACTTTCTTGTATCGTCAGTGGCTACATCTTTATTTGCGTTCTGATTTTTAAAAATAATTTCTAACATGAAATCAAATATGGTGTATCTGGTGAGGGAGGTAAAATGTACATGTTCAGAAAAAGAATGCAGTCACTTTTAAAAACATTTTAATGTTGACCGTGGGAAGTAGTTTGTCAGCATAGAAAATGTTTTTCTTGTAAAACTTTATAATGTAAAAATAATGCCATTTTTTTTCTTTTAAATGATGAATTCATGTCTTACAATCAAACCACCAGGCTTTTAAAGCTGGTTTTCTTTATGGCATATGCCGTTTAGAATCCATGAGGTTCAGTCAAATAGGATCCCTGACACAGAATGACATCCTGCAGAGATCTAGCACCAGAATGCTATTTGCTAACAGTGCATTCCTATCATGAATCAGTTTTGAAGGCAAAGTTGTACCCTTTGCACTTATGCTTTTCCTAAATGGAAAAAAATTTAAAGGAATTTACAGTAATGGTAGAATGGTAGCAGTAACTTTCATTTTTAACACTGTCATTTCAGTATAGAGAAGTTGTCACCATAATGTATGTGACCATGGCCTGGGTCCCAGTGTTAATAATCTTTGTATCAGTAAAAACATCAACCTAAATGTGCTATGTCCTAGACACTGGCTACAAATACACATTCATTAAGTCTGTGGCTGGTGAAGGAAATTTGTCTGCCAGACTGGATACAGTTGAAATAACACTTCTGCAGTTCAGCTAACATTTCTGTAAGAATGTGTACAATACAGTTTTTTAAAGTAATTGAATCAGGAGTTGCTTGACCCATTGGAAAGGGTAAGTTAATTTTAGTAACAAAATACAATACATTTTTTTGGATGGCTTGTATCAGCCATGAAAGTTGGAAATAATTTGACTTGTGCCAAAGTAGTGAAATTGTGCTCCTATAAACTTACACTACTGAAAACTTTGCTGTGGGCATGTTAAAATACTGGAGTGTGATGCTGTTGTGAAAAATTGTAACAGTCTGCTAGGTCTTGCATTTTATATTTGTTCAGGATTCCTTAAATTATACTGTATCTGAACTAAGTTAAATAATTGTGGAATATATTAAGTAATGATGATCTTTACAAAATAGGTCTTTCCCTAGATGTTTGATGCTAATTTTGATGGAATATATGAAAGAACTGGGTGAAAGCTCTTTTCTAATATATTCACAGTGTCATTTGTAAGACAGCATTCGATTATTCGTCACAGTTTCAGAATAGTATTCTGAAGGGTTCAATGTGTCTTTAGTTCCTGATTTTAATGGAGACTAACCAAATGTGATCAGTGGCTTTTCAGTGATAACACTCTTAATTTAGGGCCATTGAAGTCAACACTCCCCATGGATTTTTAATAGAAGGATCAGGCCCTTCAACCTTTTTGTCCCATCTGTACATCCTGTATAAATACATACCTGTCATTTAACTCTTTTTATGTAAATTACTATTCCACTAAGGGCATTTCGTTTTTAGGCTCTGAAAGGAGAAATGACATGAGGATTCACATATGCATACGGAATGTGCAGTAGGGAGAGAGGAGGGCTATTGTTAGCGTGGAATGAGCATAGCAGAAAACAAGGGGCAGTTTAATCCCTCTTCAGTCTATCTGTAGGGAATGGGGTGAAATCCTGGTTCCAGTGAAGTCAATGGGCAATTTGCCACTGACTTCAGTGGGACAGGATTTCACCCTAGGAATTATAATTCTGTTGACAGGTATTTGTACAATGTTACCTGGCACTTTAAATTCTGATTCAGAAGCACACTTTGTCACTTTCATGCATATGAAGTTCTAAACGAATGTGAAACAAACAGAAAAAGGAATAAGAGACAAGTATTTCCATTGCAATCCGTGGTATTCTTCCAGCAGTAGAGAGGGGAAGTAAAAACAGATAAGATGGGTTTTAAGGGGAAGGCTGAAAAAAAGAAAAGTAAAGATAAAAGTGAAATATCCTGTATGAAATGGAAGTTACTGAATTCAGGCCTTGAAGGCTGAATCCTCTGTTTATTGACATTGAGCAAGGTGAGGAAGTTTGCATCATCAGTGTGCTTCAGCCCCACCATGGTGAGAATATCTTTCAGTGTGAAAAAGTAGTGTGGTCTCCATGCCTATTCATGTCTTGGCATTTCTGATGAGACTGCCAGAAAGGGGCCAGACAAAAATCCCCCTGGAATTCAGTTGTAGTTTTGGGTGTGTAAGGACAGCAGGATCAGGTCAGAAATTGGCAAATTTATGTCAGTTGTGATGGTGCTTTTTATGATGTTGATACCCGTCTACTGGGAGTTGGACCAAGAACACAAACTCATTTCACACAGGCAACAATTCTAGTTAGGACCAGTCCTGCTTGTATACATGATGATATAGTTACTCTTTTCTGTGTTTTCTACCCACATTCATTATACTATGGACTGTTTGCTTGCGAACAGGCTCTGTTTACCCAGGACTAAACATCTGTTGCTGTTTTTTGCCCCACCCCCGCCCCTGATGTCATAATCCTGAGTGTGTGATGTCAGGTAGTTTATCAGTAAATGATGGTGATGTTGCAGACAGGAGATTATGATTTATCTTGGAAGAATAAACAGCAGGGAAAGACAAACTCAAACAAAATCCTGTTTTCGTCTTTTTTACTAAAGAAGGGGGAGTAAATGTAGACAGCATAAGGCTGCAGATAAGTAAATGTTCTGAACTAGAATTTGTTACAACTTTTTTTCAGGAGACCATCAGCACCTCTTTAAAGTCTCATTAGTTCATGGTTGTGCAATGCTTTGAAAAGTATACATTGCTGTGTAAGTGGTAAGTGTTGTGTATAGGCCACATCCCTTTCTCAGCACACTACCTGAGCAGCTGGGCTATGCGCTGTGTTCCCTGTGTTGTGGGTGATGGGAAAGAATCCTTTTCCATTCTCCCAGGCCATGGAGCCCTCTGTAGGAGCGCTTCGGATATGTCTTTTGTGCATTTTGGGTCTGTGTACTTGCACATTCAGTGGCTCTGCTTCCATTCCCCCCCCCCCCGCCCCACTCCCCGCCTCCAGTGTGAACAGATGACCTGCTGCTGCTGATTACAACTCCGTGGTACACAGGAGGTTTGCATCCATATGTGGCCTCCACCAAACATACATTGAACAATATTAGTTCCATTGTGTTCAGGCCCCTCTGTGACTTGAAGGTGGGGGTTGGGTGCAGATTTGACTCTCTCTGCGCTACATTTAATGCCCTGCTTGCAACAATTGTGTTCGTACTGCTAGGTGAACTTTGCTATATACTGCTCCCTTCACATTACAAATTTTGGGGCTGATTTTGGTTGGGTAACTTGATCTGGTAAGGGTCTTCTTACAAATAGAGCTGGTTGAAAGAAATCAAGGGGTGGGGAATCGTGTTGATGGAAATGCTGGCAAATTTGACATCATTTGTGCTCTGTTGTGTTTTGTACATGCCTGGCTTTTGTTTTCTGACTTTTCCACAGGATTATTTTCAAAAATTAATTAAAAAAATTAATTTAAAATTAGAACACTTTTGAGGAAGAAATACCACCGTGCGACTAAGCTGACCTGATAGAGAATTTGCACATAGATATGAACTTTTCAAAAGGTTAACAATGGTTAGATATGCAGTTTTGGTTTGGGCCCATCTCAGCTGGTTACATGACAGTTGCACATACAGACTATATATCACATGAACAGAAAAACCACTGTTAGCTGCATAACCGATGGTTTCTGCCCAGTAGCAAAGCTGTGGTGACCCAGAGGATATCTATTAGTGGTGTACCAGTTGCGTCTCTCAGTCCCCTTAGTGTAACAATTTGCATTAAAAAATTGATAACAGAGAAGTATTTTTTTTCAGCACAAGAGAGCATCTTTAATAGCTGCAATAAGCTGCAAAAATTTACTTGTAAAACTCCTTTCAGTTCTGACCTAATAAAAGAACAGAAATTGTATGTGTACTGAGTATCTCATGTGATAGCAATATGGTTTTTTGAAAAGGGCGTGGGAGTCAGGAGACCTGGATTCTAATCCCAATGTTGCTATTTGTTTGCTCTGTAACCTTGTTCGAGTCACTGGTTGTTTAGATTATCTGTCTGTCTCATGGGCTGGTTCAAACTAAAGATTTTTACTTCAAGTTTATTGACTGCTAAATAATTAGAGGTACTTAACACATTTGCAAAAGTTTGGGACAGGGTGGATAAAAATCAATGATTAAAAAATAAAATCGGATTTTTTTTATTTAAATGGGATTTTTTTGCTAAAATGTTTTTTGAGGAAAAAACCTATCTAAAGATATTTTTTAGCTATAATATAGCTTAATTAAAACTATCTCATCATGGAATAGGGATTATAAATTTGAATTCTATAGTTTGAGACAATATATTCATGTAATGTTTGTAAATGAGTTCCAGTAGTTCATGGATTAGGGACCCAATCTTATGGGGTTCCAGGGGCTTCTGTACAGATTATTTAGGTTAATCTTTCTATCTACCTAATGGGACTCAGTGCTCAGTCTCGAAGATACCATCAGAGATGCTTAGTTTTGCAGTTCTTAAACTGTGGATTTGTGTCTCCAGAGATAACATGCTTGTTAACAGCAAAAATGTTTTCAAATAAATAAATAAATAATATATAGAGGTGAGAAATAGTTAAATAGAACAATTTATTCTCCTCCTAATACAGCATGGCAAGAAAATCCTCCAAATATTAATGATTAACCCATTTAATTGGAGATAGTTCACCTCCCAATGACTTCATAAATGTCTGCTTCAGTTACCTTTGGTAAATGAAATAACCAAACAGTCATTCATTTTCTGATATAGCCGTAAAACTAATCTGAAAAGTTTTCAAAATAAATCACTTTAAAAATGTATAGTGTGTACCTTCTAAAAATGAATCCTACATCTATCTCTGAGTTGTAAAGAATATGTATTGAGGTTAAAATAACAAGAATGCCCGTTTATGTAGAAATTCATGATTAAATCGAGTCTTCCTGTCTAGTGATTTAAATCAATTTGATTTAAATCAAATCCACCCTGGTTTTGTGAAGTGTCTGGACCCTCCCCACATGTTTGTTCCAGCATATGAACATTTGTGGGTTACTTGGGGACAGATGTGTGGGGAGTATCCAGACTAGCTTTTACAAATATGTTAGGTACCTTGAGTTCCTAATTTGAGGTAAAAAACTCTAGTGTAGTCATACACTGTGTATTCATTCAGGCGTAGCATTATGGGGCCCTGATCTCAACTGGGCCCTATACAGTAGCACCTAAGTAGGCTCAGTTCCCAAAGGATTATTTATGGCCCTTGACATCAATGGAAACTTTGCCTCACTGAGCCACGCAGTCTTGAGCCGTGTGTGTTGCTGTAAGTATACTTGTTTTACATTCCATTATGTGCTGCACAGAACAGTATACCCCTCTCCCGCTTTGCATGGAGCCCTTTCCGTTTGGTGTGCTGGTGAGAGAAGGGCACTGGGCCACAGGTTGGACAGCGTTTAATGAATTGTGAAATTGTATACTTGGAAGACGTGTATGTGGGGAAACTTATATTAGTCTTGAGTCTTACAAAACCACCTTTTAAAATGTTTTGTTTCATTCCGATTGACCAATCTTTTAAGATACCTGATCTTCGGAAAGAGTGAAAGTTAACGTCTGGCAGAAATAAATGCTGTTTGGGGACTGAAATGTAAATCCAATTAAAAAAAAATCTACAAAAGTCAATAATAGATTTTAATAATTAAGTAAGTTTTTAGGTTTATTTGTTTGAAATGAATCTTCCTTGACTCTCAAAAACACAGAATTAGGGCAGCGGCTGTGACAAAGATCATACACAGTTCGAGCCTTGTGCTTCAGTGGAGCCTCATTTGGGTTCTGTGTGGGCACAAGGGTCTGTCTCTGCTGAGTTGGTTGCAAGATTGGAGGCTCCTAGCTTCACCCCTTTCTCTGAATGTCCTTTTTCACAAAAGACATTGTCTCATTTGGACAAAAGTGTGAAATGCACCAGAGGTGACTGTTAGAGATTTAAAACAAATAGACATTAGAATAACCCCAGAGACTTGATTTTCAAATACAGGACTCTGCAGTCGCTCTAGCATGTGTAAACTTGTGTAATGTTGTCAAACAATCAATTGCTATTTATTTGCGACAATGCATACCAATTATTACTTAACTAGACCCCTGAAGCACAGTGTGGTTAGAGAATGTGTGCAGTGGAGACATAATGTTTATGAGAAGCCAAGTGCTTTAATGAGACTGGGAATAATGTAGAATGATTCGTTGTTACCAAAAATAACTACTATTAAATGAATGCTGTCCGGTATATTTTTAGGCCCTGATTCAGTTCTGAAAATACAGCTCTCTTCTGTGGTAAGCAAGTCTGCACAAAGCCACAGGAGACTCTAAAATGAGCCTACCTGGGTTTACTGAGGCCATGTCTACATTTACAAGCTGCTTTTTTGTTTTCTAAATAAAGAGGCAGCAGGGTTTTGTGGGTGAGGAAAGAGCCAATGGCGAATAAGAGGTTGGGGCCATGGAAAGAGATGCCCAGTATAGGCAGGACAAGGAAGGAGCTGGCAACAGTGACTTTTTCTCCCCCACCCCCTCAATCAACTTCAAAGAGAGGGCAAAGGAGAGAGCCCCATCCCTATTAATAGCCAGAATGGTAGATGGGAGTATAGAATACCCATACGTCACCCATCGGCTTGGAACGGAGCTTTCATCTACCAGGGTGAGGAGGAAAGGGCTTACAGTGCTCTGTCCTCCCGTGTGTGACAAAGCCTGGGCGATAGTCATCTTCCCTTAGTCAGCAGGAATGGGGTAGATCCCTTCCCTCTTTCCCATCAGCTAGGACGGGGACAATAGGATTCCTTGCTGTCTCCTAGTGCTTTTCTGGGATGCTCTGTCTCTGCCTTCCCCCTCCCAACCAGCTGCGGGGGGAAAGGGGCACTTTCTAGGGAATTGTTTTGGCAAGCCCCCTGTCTAGGATCCCAAGTGCTGTAGAACTGAACTCTGGCTGACTGTAATTATGCATTGCTGTTGTAAAGTGTTCAGCTGGTGTTAAGACTTTTATGCTTCCCGTTGTATGGCCTAGAAAGGGGAAGTCCCAGGGCTCATATTTGAAATGTGTCTGCTAAACCGCACAGCCCTACCAATGCCTAATTTTGTATTTCAGAGGAACTTTGTTCTGGATATTGAGCAGAGACTTTACCTGCCCTGCTGTTCAGGCAAGATTTGTGGGGGGCAGGGGGAAATAAGCCTGTGTAATTATGAAAAATCAGACGAGTTCCAGCACATAAAGAGACTGTTTTTAACATAGCCTTAAGAATATGGCCTAAACTGGCAAAAGGCGTGAGCATCAGAATTATGGCTGAAATTCTATCTCTAACCCCACCCTGCTGTGTTTAGTTATTGCAGAGGTCTCTGAACAGTGGGTGATTTTTTTACATAGCATGTGTGCTGTAATACCAAGTGCAAATAGGGTAGGTTAACAACAGGTTTTCCTCTGTGTCAGTTTCTTGGTTTTTATCAGTTTACCCTTTAGTTTTATTTGTGTGTGTGTTTGTGTTAGTTGGTGGGAAAATGTAAATTTCTCTTTAAACATGTGCAACACTGAATACAAGAGACCCTTTACAAGGGATAATAAAAAATAGATTTTTGCACTTTTATGATGTAAAAACTTTTCGGTGGGATTGGCATATGGAGAGAATCAGATACCAATTGGTACTTTGATCCCAGGCCATTTACCCCATCTGAAACTTGAGCAAATATTTTAGCCCAAATATTGGGAGTTGTATTGAAAAGTCGACAGATCTAAACTAAAGTTAGACTAATCGGCCCCAAGATTAAATTCAGTCTCTTATGTGTAAAAGTGTTTCATCTGGTTTCCATGCTCTTGCAGAATATCTGAAGCTTCTGTAACTTGTGTATGTTTGCTGTATGTTTTAGCCGATGCCACTAGTACATACTATATTATGTGTTCAGAAGTGTTAAAATGCAGCACTATGGGTGAGAGTTTACATACCTGAGAGTCAGAAAATGTTAGGTGTTAGGGTATCCTCATTAACCATGGTTTTTCTCCTTCCTTTTTTAGTGTATATTATAATAGGGTCTTTCATTACGTGATCTCACAACATATATGAAATGCAGGAATACAAAATATGTGTAATGCTAAGATTACAGAAATAAGTGAAATCCTGTTGTACATCACCGTATTATTTGCCCCCAATGTGCCATACTACCCTTTGCTCATTTAGGCTACGTCTGCACTATGAGTTGGGGGTGTCATTCCCAGCTCTTGTAGACATACTTGTGATAGACATCATCTGAGCTAGCACACTAAAAATAGTTGTGTAGCAGCGACAGCAGGGGTGGCATGTGCTGGCAGCCTTGAGTACGTGCCCACAAGGTTTAGATGGGTTTGTACTTGGGGCTGCTATCATGGTGCCACCGCTGCCATTCTCCGTGCTGCCATGGCTACACTACTGTTTTTAGTGTGTTAGCTCAGATGAGAGCTAGCACAAGTATGTCTATGCAAGCTGGGAATCTCACCCGTAGCTCGTAGTGTAGATGTAACCGTAGTACAATAGTTATAAGATCACAAACAGAGGATTATGGCAAACTAAAAGGTATGTAATATAATGTCGTAGAAAAGAACAGAAACTCTTTTTCTAACATTAGAAGCACAGATGTAGTATTTTTGTCTTTTTTTTCCATACCGTTCATTTTGTGCAACAAATGACAGTACTGCAACATATGCATGCAAGGGGACAGTTTTGAGGTTACTATATATATCTGAGCACTTTCTGAATTTCCTGACTTTTGTACATTGACGCTTCTGTTTTGATGCACAGTTTATTTCCACATGGTTTCTTGTGCATTATTTGAAAAGCAAAAATGTGAAAAATAAAGAGATGAAAAAGTTTTTGGTGATGGAAGGATGAAGTATAATCCCGCATTTGGAAGAGTCTCCATAGGAGGTGGAATTACAGTTGTAGGCTGATCCACAAAAAACAATTCACAATGTATCTTCTCAGACTTTTTTTCTTTTGAGGAGGTGTCCCATCTAATCTAAACACCAGGCCTGACTTTGCTTAGAGTATGAAATCTGACGCAGTCACAGCCCTTGGTGGTCTGGCTGTAGGTGACTTTGCTGTTTCTATGGAATCCTAGGAGCACCATGTATCAGAAGCTGGAATCAAACTTAATAAGTCTCCCATAGAATTAATGCAGAGATACTGGACAAGCCCAGGGACTCAGTACTTGGTTACTTGGCAAGGTATCAAGCAGATAAAATTGCATGGGGCGGAGTGAGTGATGGAAGGCTACATAGGAAAAAGGAATTTTGAAGAAAGAGAGTGAAACCTCATGGTACAGCAGGATACTCCCAGATGGGGGCAGCATGAGGAAATCCAGAGTGAGAATCCTGGTGTCAAACCCTGGCCTTGTACCCAATGCCACTGGATTCTTGGGAAGCAGCCTTGGCCATCACACCACATCAATGCATTCATTTACTGCGGAATTCACAGATGTGGATGGGCCAGCTTCCAGGGTTCCGCAGCCTGCTTCCTGATTGGCCACATGATGGTGACTCTGATTGGTGACAATATATAAACTTTTTGCTTCCTTTCTGGCCTTGTCTGAGCAACAAGCCACTGCCTGTTAGTTGCTGCTTGGGCCCTGCCTTGTTGCCTCACTTGACCCTGCCAACTACCTCGCTGTACATTCTCCTTGGATTGGATCTCCTGGCTATCAAACCGCTTATGTGAACTCTGACCACTGATCTGGACTGCCCTTTGACCCACCTGACCCTGAGTATTATACAGAGCCACTTGTGGGAAGTGATGACAAAGAGACTTTATCCTACGAGTTGCTGAGCATTCCTCATATCCCATTGACTTTGATTTCATTGAGAATTGAGGCCATAGCACCTCACAGGAACAGGCCCATTGTCACCTCTTCCCACAGTTGGTTCTGTGAATTTCCTCATGCCGCCCCTTATTCTGAGAATATCCTGCTTGACCTGGTACACCATGACTCTTCAATCTCTTTCTTGAAAACTATTCTCAAAACTTCCTTTTTCCATGTTGCATCCTTTCGCTTACCTCCATTCCAGCCTTTGTGCTGGAGTTTTTCAGGCTGTTTATGCATTTTTTTTTTAAAAGTATCTATCTGTGGCAGTACAGCCAAAATTTTCAAACATAGGTACATAATAGGGCAAGATGGTCATGAATATAAATCAGAAGCTGTAGAAATTTGATATGGGAAGTCAAAGAACGTGAGGACAAATCTATGGCTGGAAGAGTGAAGGACAATAAGGAGTATTTAAGTGCATCGTGTACAAAAAGAATCCTAACATTGTGTTGGTCTGTTACTAGACTGAAGTGGTAGAATTGTCAAGAATAATGCAGAAAAGGCAGAAGTGGTCAATACGTATTTCTGTTCTGTATTTGGGAAAAAAACATGATACATTTATATCATACGATGAAATAATTTCCATTCCAACAATAACTCAGGAGAATGTTAAACAGTTACTAAAGTTAGGACTTTTTAAAATCAGCAGGTCTGGATAACTTGCATCTGAGAGTTTTAAAAGAGCTGGCTGAGGAGCTTGTTGGACTGTTAATGTTGATTTTCAGTAAGTCTTCAATAGTGGGGAAGTTCCAGAGGACTGGAAGAAAGCTAATGTGCCAGTGTTTTAAAAGGGTAAATGGTATGATCTGGGCAATTAAAGGCCTGTCAGCCTGATGCTGATCAGAGCAAAATAATGGAACGTCTGATACAGAACTCAATATATAAAAAAAATTAAAGAAAGGTAATATTATTAATGTCAGTCATCACGGATTTATGGAAAGTAGTGTTGATGTAATATACTTAGACTTCTGTAAGCCATTTGACTTGGTACTGTATGACATTTTTATTAAAAATTTAGGGTGATATAAAATCAACATGGTACATATTAAATGGATTAAAAATTGGCTAACAGGTCTCAAAATGTAGTTTGTAAACAGGGTATCATAATTGAGCAGGTGTTTCTAATGGAGTGCTGCTGGGACTGGTTCTTGGCCGTATACTATTTAACATTTTGATTCATGTCCAGGAAGAAAACATAATCATCACTGAAAGTTTGCAGATGACATACAGATTGGGGGAGTGGTAAATAATGAAGAGAACAGACTGCTAATACAGAATGATCAGGATTGCTTGGTAAGCTGGACACAAGCAAATATTTTGTGTTTCAATATGGCCGATTGTAAATGTATACATCTAGGAATAAGGAATGCAGTGGGCCTCTATCCTGGGATTAAGAGACAGAAAAATATGGGGGGTGTGGAGGATGGAAAATCCGCTAAACGTGAACTCCCAGTGCACACTGTGGCCAAAAGGTTGAATGTATTCCTTGGATGTATAAATAGGAATATTGAATTGGAGTAGAGAGGTTATATTACCTCTGTATTTGGCACTGATGTGACCACTACTGGAATACTGTGTACAGTTCTGGTGTCTACAATTCAAGAAGGATGTTGATAAATTGGTGAAGGTTCTGAGAAGAGCCATCAGAGTGATTAAAGAATTAGAAAACATGCCTTATAGTGATACACTTAAAGAGCTCAATCTGTTCATTTTAACAATGAAAAGGTTAAAGGGTTACTTGATCACAGTCTGTAAGTACTTATGTGGAGAAAATAAATTTGATAATATAGGGCTTTACAGTGTAGCAGAAAAGGTATAACATGATCCAGTGGCTGGAAGCTGAAACTAGACAAAATCAGACTAACAGTATGGCACACATTTTTAACAGTGTGGGATAGTTAATTATTGGAACAGTTTACTAAGGTTTATGGTTGATTCTCCATTATTGCCAATTTTTAAATCACGATTGGTTGTTTTTCTAAAAGATGGGCTCTAGTTCAAACAGGAATGTATTCAGGGAACTCCTAAGGCCTGTGTTATTAAGGAGGTCAGACTTGGTGATGACAGTGATCCCTTCTGACTTTATCATCTATAAAAAGATTGACATTTAAATGAAAATTGCTAGGTTTCCACAGGTGCTGTAGACCTGCATCTCCAGTCTACTTCAATAGGATTACTCACATAGGATACGGCCTTCTCACAAGGGTAAAAGTTTGCAGAATCTGTCCTTTAGTGAATAACACTTAGTAAAGATTGCAGGGTCTTAATTCTGTACTCTTCTCTTTGCTCAATTGTTAAGTCCTCAAGATCTTAAAAATCCATTGCAGCAATGAGAATGATGAACTATCTGCAGTGTCAGCACCTGGTAAATACCACTGTGGACTCAAACAGACAAGAAATTAGCAAAGGTCACATTCCATATGTGGAACAACACGTGTCAAATATGAACTTTCCTTCTTTAGTTTAAGTGCAGAAAATGTCTGGAAAAAAATTTCTTACTGGATTGTCAAGTCATTTACACAACGGAATGAACTTGTTTAAACTTTAAAACACTTTTTAGCTGCCATCATAATTGCGGGAACCCCCGCCCACCAGCACCCATGGTCAATTTTTGAAAAAAAGTACAAATGACTGAAATGGGGTCTAAAATGGATCTTAAATTTAAATAAACTGTGATAGTGTGACCAATGCAACAAAAAAGAGAGTGTGTGTTGCATTTTAAAGAGAACAAGTACAAAACAATTAAAAATGAGCAATTTAAAACCACGGTTCAAGTCTTCTAAAGCGAGATTTGAATAGTGTTACTTATGTCTGGGCACCTTTCCAACTGACAGGGTAAGAAGTTGGGTTTTGAGATTGTAACCTTTTGTATGCACTCTAAGCTTCCTAAGACTCCACATAGTATTGAGATCATACTTTATCGTGCATCACAAAACATTGTAGAAAGAGCACTCTAAGAATGTTTACATCCTTTTTTTTTATCTACACTTTGTGCGGCTGAGCATTAGCTGTTAATGGTGAGGCTGGTGTTATCAAGAGAGACATTTATTTTTAGTTTAAAAAAAATCAACAGCTGGATTTCACTTACTCCACAAAAGCCTTTGAGGCACTAAAGCTTTTTGCATGACATCCGTTGAATATACAGGAACCGCATTTTAAGTCTAAAACTGAACATATTAAAGGCTGTGTCATAATGAAAGAAGTAAACCAGATCAAACTGTGATTGGATAAACAATAACAAATACTGATGTACGTTGTAACTTTTTAAGTAGTTCAAGATATTGTAGACTGCACAACTTCATTTCTTTACAGTGAGATTGGAGCAAAATATGAACTTGCCAGTAGAATTAAAAACACAATAGTAAAACAAATCTTGAATTGAAGACATTTTAGGCATTTGGCTTTATATGCATTAGCTTAAACAAACAAACAACATTAATCTCAAGATTCATGCAAATGAAATAAACCTTTAAGGCACTTATGTATAATACCAATGTTGTTATATTTAACCAGAGTACACAGTAAGGTCCACCTGCAAACAGGTCTACTCATATGCGTACAATTACTCACACTTAAGTGTTTGCAGTATCAAGTCCTATTATGGTGTTAATAATTCTTAGTGCAAAATGGCATAACTGGATACATTTGCAATCAGGACTGTGATAGTCTGACTAGTGAAGGTCATCTAGGGGCATAAGACAAGTATACTCAAATGCAGAATAGGTTGCAGGTTGAATGACTGATAGGACTCTCAGCTAAGAGAAAGATGTGTATTATTAATCTGATACTCTGCTCAGAAAAGAGAGCTCACAAGATAAAGGCCACATTCATTGATTGTTGTTGACTTCAGTATATCAGGTGCTATTCACAGAGTTGGCATTAGACATCTATTTCTGTAAAGCTGCACTGCATTCTTATGCCTCTTTTACAATAAAGATGTGATGGCCAAGATCCTTTTGGGAAATGTTTTGAGGGTTTTGGTTTCATATCCTTAAAAGCCAAATATTCCTTTGTACAATGCTCTTGCCTCTTACCATTTTGTTCATATAATGGACATGACAAACATAAGCCCAGAGAGGTTCAGCTTTTTTGATGTCCTAGTACTGAACTTTCTTTAGAGGAAAATATAAGACTTTTGTTATTAACTTAGCTGTATTGAACTAATCCAAGATGGGTTTTTTTTTTTTGGATTGCATTTAGGCTTGGATTAGTAGGGAAATGACTGAATGATATGTCATGTTTATAAGATCAGGAGCACCTATCTATTTTCGTACAGATCTCTTAATAGAGATTAAACACAAAATAAAGCAGAATGCGTGAACAGTGATATTCCCATAAGTAATATTGTAACTTGTACGCAATGTAATTACATTTTGTACACTTGCCAATTAAGCGGTTGTGCTTAAGAGAAAAATTACCTTCAAGAGATTGAAGAAAAGCATTGCGGAGCAGTAAATCAAATGAAGTATATATGTATCACAGTATTTAGTGTATGCAGTTAAAATTTAAAAACTTACTTCTCTATTCAGGTGACACACTGTTGACAGCATGCATAATGAGATTCTGTGTGTGTCTCGTGGCATTTTTGGAATAGATTGGTGGGTATTAAAACATTTTGTATTTACAATATGACTTCTTGGGGGAGCCTTGTGATACATGGAACTGAGAGATGAAAGCAGTCTCATCTCCCTACCTATCCCACCTGAGCTTCTTTGCCTCCCATTGAATAACTTGGCTCGGGAGTTAACGAGTAATCGGAAAAAGGGTAGGTGAGTACCTAAGAGGGAAACTCAGAATTAACTCCTGGATATACACCAAGTGTTGCCTTATTGACAATAAGGAGCACCGTGTAGAGTGGGGGAGAAGACAATTCCCATAGAAACTGGAAAAAAGCAAATAAAAACGGTGAGCAGGAAGAAATCTTTTAAACTGTGCTGGGGGTTTGTTTTGTTTTCCCCCCACTTTCTACCCCAATCCTCTTGCCTCTTTTCCAACTTAGCATAAGTCAGACAGCTGGCATGTGGCATGTTTTGTAGATGGATAAGCAGTGACACACACACACACACACACACGTATGTATGTATGTGGCAGACAGGGGCTTCAGTTTGTATTGATAGCCAGCTAGCAAGCTATTTACTGTGGGGGAGGAGGGAGTCTTCCATGCAGAGAGACATCCATGTTCCATTTGCGTGCTGCACAATGCTCAGCTTTATCCTCCAAGGTGTAAGTTAAAGGGACAGATGTATGTATAATCCAAACATTTCCAAACTCCACATTAAAACAATGAGATGCTCAACAGTGGCTCCAGTCAGCAAAGTCCTTCCAAATGTGATACTGCCCCTGGCAGCCCTGAAGATGTGCACTGAATATGTACTGGATTGTGGGAAAGTCTGATAAAGAAGAGCAGTTTTTGCAAGAGATAGCTATGGATATATTATCATTGGCCAATGTTGCAAAGGATTGAAATTTATAGCTCTATTTAAGGATTTTTTACATCCTTGATACAGGCTTAGTCTGAATATTCCTGTCCTGCTGTATGCCTGGGATGTTTGTGTCCACCCTTAGTTAGTCCTACCTATCTCAGGACACATCCTATCCCAGTGCTCCGTGCCATCAGAAATAGCTTACCCATAGATACAGGTGTTTCCTCTTTCTGCTGTCTTCTACGCGACTTGATGGCTGAAGCATTGTTCTCATGTTGCTTCCGAGACATCGATCGGATTTCTTTGTGTCTCCACAACTAGGTGGGAGACTTCCCCTTCCTCCCTGCAACCTCAGTAAAGAAGCAGATGAATGCATCTGACTCCACATGTCACACCTGCTAGTTAAGTATGTCTTGCTGGTCTTTATCTTCTCCTATTTTGTTGACTAGTTGGTTGAGGAAGGAGACTCTTGAATGTGTATGTAGGGTGAGCAGATTCACCATCTGATTGCAAACCTGAGAAAATAAGACAGACTGTATCTTGGAGTCCATTGGATGGTGATATTCTGATTGATGGCACTTCAGTCTAAAGATAGTACCTACAGGTTCCGGTTGTGTTAATTATATAATATTTATATTGTGGTATTCCCTGGCATCCCAGTTGGGACCAGGGTCCCATTGTGCTAGGCACTGTGGAAACACAAAGGAAGATATGGCACCTGCTCTGA
The DNA here is from genome assembly GCF_965152275.1 of Natator depressus. Taxonomy (NCBI): domain Eukaryota; kingdom Metazoa; phylum Chordata; order Testudines; family Cheloniidae; genus Natator; species Natator depressus. The sequence goes on from NC_134240.1 coordinate 102,665,002, forward strand.
TGAGCTTACAGTTTTTAAGAACAGTTTCCACAGTAATTTCCTGTTCTAAATAATAGGGGGAAACTGTGCTATCTCAGATACCACAAGGGCCGGCTTTAACATTTTTTGCCAGGCCTGTGAAGCACTAAGCTAGCAGCTTCCCCCTCCTCACTTCCTTTAGAAAAAGTATTACTGGTTCCTATACATACTCCTCCCAAAGAGAAGAAAATAAACTTTTATGTTTGTCTATCATAAGTTGCACCCACAATCCTATTTTTATAATTAAATAGAAATTGGAAATTGCAGGCATTCAGGATTATAAATCTGCAGGTACTAACTTGAGATACCCAGGTTTGTAAATCTTGCTTTATGTGGCTTGACAAAGGCTACCGAGGCAGCAGGTGTCAGTGCTACTGTCTGAGTCAGTCGATCAGCCCACTAGGGCAGGCCATACTGCCTTACATGCAGTTGAGCTGCCTGGCTCTGGCTGCTCAACAAAGGAGATGTCTCAGCTGCAGTGAGCAAGCTGATCTGGAGCTTGTTGGAGTCTAGTGCCAACCCTAGTAACCTAGGCAGCAGTGCCCCCTACAGTTCTGAGCTCATCTGGAATCTGCCTAAAAGTAAAGGACCTCTGGCTATAATTGTCCCAGGTCGCAAAAGCCAGCCCCGGTTGACTGTGAGGGGACTGTGAGTAACTGAAATCAGTGACAAGATTTCAGCCCTAGTGATCAGTTCCAATTTTCAAGGATATCTTTGTAAGAAAGAGACTTAGAAATTCTATTTTAATGAAATCTGGGACTCTTCTCCTTATTTCTAAATCCCAGGATTAGTGGAGGCCTTCAGAAGCTGTCTGTGCGTCCCAGTGTATGGTAACCCCAACAAGTGTTGGGGTTTTAATGATAACCACTGTAACATCATCGTAGCTAGAGTGGGAAAGGCCTCCCAAATCATAGGGAATATAATATTCCCACTGATCTTGCCAGAAGGCCAAGAAGTGAGCTGATAAAATAACTTGTGTGGAGATTAATCAAAGAACATTGAATCTGTTCAGAATTGTGGCTAACTTGCTGGGGCATATGGGGCAGATCTTGGAAATCAGAAGTAGAGCCATAACAATGGTAAGTATTACTGTTACTTAAAGTTTATTATACTAGCCTTTTTCGTATGGATTTTTCTTACCTTTCTTACAAACTCAATAAACAGCCAGTGTTGGGGAATGAGTTTCTAACAGATGTTATACTAGTACTTCCAAGAGCTTTTTCACCCGAGGATCTCAAAGCATAAATAGGTTCAGTGAACTGCCCAAGATCACATATCAAGTCTGTGTCAGAGTTGGGGAAATAATCCATGTCATTTGATTCCCAGTGCAATATAAGCACTAGCCAGCAATGCACTGTTAATGTCAGCTTCTGTGTCATCAAACAGGGAAGATGTCACTTTGTTTTGAATACTGTAAAGCAGAACATACTGAAGGGAAAAAAATACAGAAAAAACTCAAAGGTAGGATCAGTTAGAATGAGCTTCAGAAGATTCTGGCCACTCATTTAGCAACAGTTACCTAATGACTCTAACAGGATTGATTCATCATAGATTGGAATTTAACTGTATTTCAGAGATGTTATTCTGTCATCCTTTATGTGCCTATACATAGTATGTATGTTGCAGTTTGTGTTTATTTCTTCAAGTGGCATCCAGGTATTTGGAGTAGAGGAAAAAACCTGCTTAGCAATGTAATGAAATTACAGGGCCCCTTATGTTAGGGATGCATCGTCATTTTCATTATAATTCCCCTTCCCCCCCTTATTTTAGGGATTTTATTACTTATCCAGTCCATAGCGTGGTCTATTGTGGCAAGTTTCCTTCTGACAGTCCAGTTTTATTAGAAACTTAAAGAAAAAGCACCAAGAGATTTTTTGTTAAACTATAAAGATTTAAATTTAGAAGCACTGCAGTAAGTGGGAATGAACAGGAATTCAAACTAACACTCAATTTTTTTATTCCTTTTTGAGATGTGGGTGCATTTCTGAGGCGTAGTGCCAGTGAAAGAACCCAGTAATTGGGTCTTATGATCTTGATCCATCAAAGGCATGCTTAACTTTATGCACTGTGAGTAGTGTGTCAATGGGACTACCCACGGTACATAAAGTTAAGCATGTGTTTGTCTTTGCTGTATCAGAACCTAAACTGTTAACCCTTTAAATGTTAGTGTATATTTGTGAACATCACAGAAAGCTGTGGCGGGTGCTGGACACACCGCCGCTGAAATGCTGCTGCCGAGTGCGGCTGCTGGAAAACCGGCCGCGGAAATGCTGCTGAAAAACAGCAGTGGCAAGAACCGTCGGCGCCGGTTTGTCTTGCGGGTGCACAAAAACATCCCGGCGGGCACCATGGCACCCGCGGGCACTGCATTGGGGACCACTGATCTAGTATATCTAGTAGATCAGATATTTAGTACTAGTTATATCTTTCAAGATATAAGTAGTATCTTGCAGGATTGGGCCATAACTGTCACCTTCAATGTAGCATGTGGACTCTTGGCCGAAGAACGTTGCACCTTTATGATTCTGATACATACCTTTTACCTTTTGATGTGATTCCTTTTCTGTGATACAGCATATGTGTTACCATACTGAATATGTAAATTAATTACTGTAGTTTTTTCTCCAAGTTTTGTGCATTTGATTATTCAGGAGGCAGGCAGCTGAGTCAAGTTTAGTTGTGTGTGTTTTATTTTTAGCTCATTGCATCTAGCTTTTTATTGACGCTGTCCATCTTCTGTTGTATTACTTCTGCCCCTTTACAAGATGATATGAAATAACATAACCTGACGTGTCAATATCTTTGTTTGGTTTCATTTATCCATGTCATTTACCTTGTTCATCCCAGACCTGAGTTAAAGTCAGTTGTTCATGTTTTTCAGTATAAACACTGAACTTTTCTCCTGTATTTGGCGCTGGTGTGATGTGGTCTTGTGGAAGATTACCAGCTGTCTGAATTATGATGCACCATTAACATTTGAGCTATAAGGAGGAAAGACAAGCAGATGAAGTGTGTTTGATATTAATGAGGGCTAGTTTCAGGAAACAAGAAGTAGATTCATAAAGAGGGTAAAACCTATGTTGGCTACAGCTGTCCTGCATGAATGTCTTTTGCAAAACATTTCCTGGCCTTCTGATCCAATTAATACCAGATTCATTCCTGACTTCATTTTGCAGTTGCATTTCTTGCGGTAGTGTAGCCATCTTTTAGGATCATGTACTCACAGGAGGCCTGATTCTCCATTGCCCTGAAGATTGTAATGTAATTTATATTAACATTCTGATCTGGCAGCATTTTACACCAACCTTACACTAGTGTAATTGAATACAAAAGGTGCAGGGCAATGGACAATCGGACCCAAGTTGCACTGTTTCCCTGTATTACCTCCACCACCACCCCATTGTCCTCTGCACTTATCAGTACAACTTTAACAAAAGCCTGTTCGGTGGGAGCAAATAAGCATAGGTACAATCCAAGTGTTAGAAGATCATTATCACAATGGAATAATTGCGTTTTGGTACTTGTTTTGATTTGTTAGCTGGAAGATTAGTTTAAAAGCAGGAATGAAAATGAATTTGTTGTGTAGGTGATTATTGTAGGCTGCCGAAGGTTATTTATGGATTTTTACTTACAGTACATGTTTAAAGGAATTCCCTCTGTGACTTAGGTAGCAGTGCAATTTACGGCCTTTCAGATACAGTAAGTAACTAAATAAATAATTCTATTGGCTAGAACTGAAGGAGGAGGAGAAATAAAAGGGAAGGCCACCCTGATTTGTTGGCTTTAAGTTTCAGTTGGAAATTTAAGCAAACGGATAAAAAAATAATGCACGCTTTGCACGGGAAAAATAACCTGACCCCAATGTCTTTCACATTAATCATATCATGTTACTGCAGGAGAAATGCCTCCATAATCAGATACATTGCAGGTTTTTTTTGTCATATAGTATGTTTTAAAATAACTAACTTGACACTTTTCCCCTCCTGCTTGCAAATCGAACCAAGACAAAATGAGCAACAAAGGATAAACTGTGCGTCAGCTGGGAATCTAAATATTGAGGTGCTGCTGAATGCAGTGGCACTGTAAGTGTTTTAGATGGAAGTGAAAGTGGGACTGGTGTGCTCAGTTTAACCAGCAAGCTTGAGAGGTGGTGTAGTTTAAGGGCCAGCCTGCTGATGAAGTTAAGAGTTGCTGACAGGTCAGGGACAAACTTTGAAATGTAGAGAGGGAATTGATCCTGGCACTGGAGCTCCTGGAGATGTTGTGGGAGTTCCATTTGTGGAGGACTTTGCAGGAACTTAGAGAAAATTCTGGCTGTAGGTCATATATTCTGCCGTTCAGGTTTAACTGGCTACAGAACTCGCAGTTGTTCATTGTTGAGTCCTAAGGGCTTAGAGTTCAATTGTGTACAGGAAAAAAGGAGTTTAAAAACATATAGCGCTTCACTCAGGTTTATATTTGACTGATTTGACTGTATTGAACTAAATTCTCTGAAATGCTGTGACTGTAGAACTGCACTGTTTACTGTGTTGGGCCCTTAGTTTAGTTGTCTCCTCTTCTGTGCTAGAAAATCATGGGTTGCTAAAAGTATCTTGAAATAAAATTAGCAGCGTGATTGATTGCAGATGAACAGACAAGTTTATTCCCAACCTGGTTTTTTGTTTGTTTTCTTTACAGTGATAATTTAAAAAAAAAAAGTCTTCTATATTATGACTCTCTTGGGTGTCTCAGCCATACAGCATTTGACCAATAAAAGTGCCCTTGCATAGTTCTATAGGCACACACTGATTGTGACTAGTTGAGCTTTCCTTCTGCTATGGTTGTGCCATTATGGGGAGATTGTGAGGAGAAGGTTCAAAGAGCTCCTAGTATCCATCTCAACTGCTGGTTAGTTACCTAATTTTGGATACTGAGTTCATATTGAA